>NC_044031.1:660679874-661295932 GCF_901765095.1 Microcaecilia unicolor
ATGACTCCCTATTTCTTAACAATATGATATCTTTCCATTTTTAGTAGGAAAACCTTTATAGTATCAAGAATGTTATATGTTCCGTGCAGAAATTAGATTTTACCCTCCAGATGGCTAATGAAACTGTGGAGTTAATATTCACAGCACTTGGGGGGGGGGGGGGGGGGGGAATGGAGTCTCAGCCATCAAACCATGGTGAACTACCTGCTCAACTTAGGCGGTTCATGTGTACCAGTTGTCAAAGGAGCTATGGTCTGTGGCTTTTTAGCTAAGGACAATCTCTGTGATGATGGTTGGATTGGAAAGTAAGGTTAAAAATATGCAGGACCCCCCCCCCCCCCCACACCTACCCCTATTTTCCCCCATTCCCCTCCCCTCCCCAGAATCCCTCTCTGCTCTTACCTTATAGCCAATGGCATGGTGTCCAGAGAGAGCAGGAATGATCTGTAATTGCCCCTTCCACTGGTGCAATAATCCAAATAGCACTAGCCACCCTTGCTGGAGCAACTAAATCTAATTATAGGACCTGAATGTTAACTCACCTTGAGCTGCCTATTGAAAAAATGTGAGCCAAACCCAAACAAACAAATAAAATCACTCCAGCCCCCTGAAGACCAAAGCTTTTGGCTGTAAAGTAAGATTCCAAGGAGAGGGAAAGATGAGCTTCAGGCATCCAAGGTTGCATGTTTCTAAATCTGGCTGCAGGTTTTATCATTTTCTTTCATTTTCTAAATCTGATATACTGTCTGTGCGAGTCATTAGGGAAAGGGTTGCTATCATAAATGAAAAAAAGACATTTTGAACACAATATTTTTTGTTTGTTTATGAAGCCAGATGAAAGCAGATTCCTAATCTTATGTGTACTGACTAGTGTGATTTGCACTAACTTGGGGAGGACAGGATCCATTGAGCTCTCTTGATTTGCCATTTAAAGGGGGGCAGGCAAGAAAAATGGGAGGATGGAAGAGGAGAAGACCAAGTGATCTAGTGGATCCAAGAGAATATGATGCAATACAAAACTGTGTTCAGTAAATATTTCCCCAAAGACTAAGGCATAAATATCAATCAAAATAATATAAAAAATACACAGGAAAAAAAATACATCAAAAGACATTCAATATGTGACATATCACACTTGCTTTTTAAGGCAGACTAATGGCCTTTTGTTCTGGAAATTAATAAAAATAACAAAAAGAAAAAAATAAGTACTCTGATCAAACTGATACATGGGGCCTCAGCGTCATGCGATGCATTTTCCATTCTTTTTCTTACAATTTAGTCATAAAGCAGGAATGCCTTTCTTCCGGTCTTGGCAAGTTTGGGAGGGCTTTAAGTTCAAGGTGTTGAGTGGCATTGGCAATTTAATAAACAGGATATGAAGCATCAGTAAAGTTACTGTGATTTTCAAGTGGGATTTTCTGCTTTCAAGGATTACATCAACATATTTGCCTTTGATGAGGTGCTGTCTCCAAGTAGCCATGATCACATATTCTGAGCTGTGACCCCTGAGGAAGGTATTCAGCCCGAAACTGGACCGTGTTGGGTCTAGGTGATATATGTGGACTTTTTGTGGTGAATAAACCTTTTGGAAGAAATGTGTCTTTTGTTCGTCTCTAGAACATCCCTCCACTCTGTTGCTGCTTGGTTTCTTTTAGACCATGCCACTAGAAACTCATAGGCGGAAGTTGCTTGACTAACTTACTGCCCTTGCCAGTACTGACAGGGTTAAGGTTTGCATGCTACTAGACCATGCCTGTCATGCAAATGAGAGAGGAGGGAGAGAGAGACCAGAGGTATGGGGATGATAGGCTTCAGAAAATCCACAGTATGAGCCCTGATATCTGAGACTCAAAACAAGCAGGAATGTTTCCACCATGGAAAGAGGAACTAGGCTGCCACTGATTTTCAACAGACAGGAAAGAAAAGGTATTTATTTGCACTGTAAACAAAGGTTCCGCTGGGATCAGAGTTGAGCTACAGCACAACTGACTTCAAAAACAAACAGAGGGATTTCCTAAGCAAAAACCCCTACAAGGTACCAGAGGAAATAGTATAAATTTACTCAGTGACTGGGAGAGGAAAGAACTTATCTGGGACCAGTCAGTCAAGGGGTGGAGGAGTGGCCTAGTGGTTAAGGTGGTGGACTTTGGTCCTGGGGAACTGAGGAACTGAGTTTGATTCCCACTTCAGGCACAGGCAGCTCCTTGTGACTCTGGGCAAGTCACTTAACCCTCCATTGCCCCAGGTACAAATAAGTACCTGTACAATATGTAAGCCACATTGAGCCTGCCATGAGTGGGAAAGCGCGGGGTAAAATGTAACAAAATAAAGGAAGGGTTGCCTCAGGCAAAGCAGGGCTTTGAAAAGGTGGTTTCTAGCCCAGGATACCTAAAGGCAGCATGATTGAGAAGGAAGATTTATCCACCATTACAGCACTCAAGACACTGCCTTAGAGAACTAAAATCCCCCAAATCTCATACTGACCATGATCTACAGAGTGTTTTGAGTTTTTTTTTCTGTTTTTAGGCATTTTTGCCCTTTTGCTTTTGGGTTGGGTAATTTGCCCTGAGACTGCAACTGCAGTCCTACTCTAGCACTGATAAGGCCAGGGTTTCCTTGTGTTTGTTCTACTTTGAATGCTTTCAGTTAATGTCTGCTTAATGTTTATCCTGAGAGTGCGAATGACCAGAGCGATGAGCCAAGGCCATCAACACAAAGTTTTATTATATAAATAAACAGCATTTGCTTGAAGACAGCACAATAATTGGAGTAACAGGTTCACTGGAGCATGGACTCAATACGGGCTGTGTTTCAGCCTATGCCTTCATCGGGAGTCCAGACAAAGAGCCAATAAAAGCAAAATGCTGAAAAAGCAAGCAGCAAACACTGGTCCTGGCTGCAAATCTGTATTGCTATTTCTTTGGATGACACAGACATCTTTAGGTTCCTCTGTTCTTCTTTCTTGGTTCTGTAAAACACTCATCGTTCTCTCTTAGGCACTGCAGGACACAGGCTCCTCCCCTTCTTTCCCCTCTCCCTCCTCCCCCCTTTTTGTCCTTCGTCCTCCCCTTCCCCTTCTCCCCCACATTTTTCTCTTTTTTCTTTTACAGTATTCCCTGACTTAAATTTTCTTTTACAAATTTATTTCACGTGCCTGCACAATTTTACACTACTGTTTTTTTAATTTCTATTTTCATTCTTCCACTACGTGCTTTCCTACACTTTCTTTCTTTACTAGATTAAATATTCTGTTCTTTTGCTTTTCTTACGTATTTTCCAATGTAGGATTTTTTCGGAGTATTACTCCTGAAAACCATATCGTGTAACAAGAAAGTGCCAGGTTATATCATTCAGGTTAGTAATATATCAGGTTAGTAATATAACTAGGTTATATCAGCCAGGTTAGTAATCCCCGCTTTTTTGGATCTTCTTTCTCTTTATTCATTAGTTTTTATGAGCATAGTCATGTTTACATTATCTTGAATTAATTTCATCACTTTCATCATCTATTATGTAATTATGAAATATTAGGTGATCACAGTCATAAGGTTAGTCCTCCACTGAATTTTTCTGTCAGTTGTGGTCATTTTCATGTAGTATCGTTTGCATATTTATGGTATTATACTTTACATTACATTGAGGGGCATAATCGAATGGAAACGCCTATATCCATGGGCATAATATTCGAGAATGGGTCCGTGAAGGGGCAGGCCGAACCGTATTTTCGAAAAAAATGGACGTTTTTGAGCTGGGCGTTTGTTTTATTTAGCGATAATGGAAAAAAAAACGCCCAGCTCAAAAACGTCCAAATCCAAGCCATTTGGTTGTGGGAGGGGCCACGATTCGTAGTACACTCGCCCCCCTGACATGCCAGGACACCAACTGGGCACCCTAGAGGTCAGTGCGGTGGACTTCAGACAATGCTCCACATGCATAGCTCCCTTACCACGGGTGCTGAGCACCAAACCCCCCTCCCCCCCCAAAACCCACTACCCACAAATGTACAAACTACCATAGCTCTTAGGGTGAAGGGGCACCTACATGAGGGTACAGTGGGTTTTGGAGGCCTCCCATTTACCAGCACAAGTGTTACAGGTGGGGGAGGGGGATTGGCCTGGGGCCACCTGGCTTAAGTGCACGGCGGTACCCACTAAAAGTGCTCCAGGGACCTGCATACACGCAGGCCTCTAGGACTTGTTGCTGCTGTAACATTGGCACACCAGTTGACACCTGAAGAGTAATCTCTCCGAAAACGTCCTTTATTGGAATAAGCACGCTTACTCACAGTTAACTTCAGATCAGAGGTTGTGCCCCACTGGCAACGAGTCTCCCTGGTACTGAGATGAGCAGTAGGTCAGAGCTGGCAGAATGCTGTACAATGCCCTCTTTCAACCACATTCAAGGGAAGAACTAAGTTCTGTAACATGGCTAAACAGGAAAGGGAACTAAAATTGTCTTACAAAATGGCCACTACCACATGGCCTACAACAGGAAACACAGCAGGGCACACTCTGACCCAGTAGGCAGGGGGAAAAGCACCATGGGAGAAGAGCCTACCAACTACCAACATCGTGAGACTGTAACACAAGCTAATGAAATCACGGAGCCCAATACCCTACACCCACCACAATGCAATGCTGATGTGACCCTGTAGTGCACCCGAGAGCCACATCTGACCCAGGGAAAGGCTGTCACAGGATAGAACACATTCTGCTGTCATGGAGGTGGGTACGGCATTTGAGGCTGGCATACAGGCTGGAAAAAAAGTTGTAAATTGGGTTTTTTTTTGGTGGGAGGGGGTTAGTGACCACTGGGGGAGTCTGAGGAGGTCATCCCCGATTCCCTCCAGTGGTCATCTGGGCAGTTGGAGCACTTTTTATGACATGTTCGTGAAAAAAAAGGGTCCAAAAAAAGTGACCCAAAATCACGGTAAAACGCCTTTTTTTCATTATCAGCTAAAGACGCCCATCTCTCCTCGGCTGATAACCGCGCCCCAGTTCCGCCTCCACCACGCCTCCGACACGCCCTGTCAACTTTATTCGTTTCCGCGACGGAGTGCAGTTGGAAACGGCCAAAATCGGCTTTCGATTATACCGATTTGGGTGCCTTTGCGAGATAAACGTCTATCTCCCGATTTAGGTCGCACTATAGACGTTTTTCTCTTTCGAAAATAAGCAGGACAGTCACAATATGTTTTTGTTTATTCTTTTTATATATATGATTATACTCTTATACAATTTGTAATATATAATTTCCAGCCTAAGGGCCACACCTTTATTTGTACTCTATTCCATCCATGATGAGTATATTTTATCTCACGCCATATTATCTTGGTATTTTATATGTAACATATTTAATTAGTTTTTTTTTATGTAAAATATGTTTTTCTTGGTATGAATGTGACATCTTCCATTTTTGATATATATTTTTAAATATAATTTTAAATATATATGCATATATTCTTATAGTATTAATATGCATCATCTGATAATACTACACTTTTCTAATTTATATTTCAGTTTTTTTATTATGCTGTAATTATATATGTCTTAATATCTTTGTATACTCTGACGCAGGCGCTCTATGCACCGAAATACAGCAGCTGTGTCGAGTCATTTGAATGTTCTTCAATAAAGGGTTTTGAAATCTACATATCTCCCTTGGTTTTGATAGAGCCAACCTGCCCTCCCCTCTATTCCCTGACCTGACTACTTTCTTAGGATCACTGCACCTCCACAGTCTGTATTTTTTTACACACCATGCTCCTCCAAGCAGGTCCTGTAGGGATCAGATGCCTCTCAAAGGCTGCATACAAGCTGCCATCCATACACAGGAACTTTTAACTAATAAACCACAGGAAAAACTAGCACTTTGCAACCCCCCCCCCCCCCCCCCCCCCCGCACTTACATTGCTTCATACCCTGCCATAATCTCCATTCTTTCTGTATAAATTTCTAAGGGGGGAAGCTATCAACATGGGCTACCGTTAAGTTGGTTTATTTTACAGCAAGTTGTGCTATTTTAGCATAGGGCCCCATTTTATGCATTACGACCCTGTGCTAAAATAGCATGACTTGTGATAAAATAAACCTTCTTCCCCTCTAAGTGTTGCTAATTATCCTAAGGGGCGTAGTTATCAACATGGGCTACCATTAACATGGGTTATCTTACTACTAAGGAGAGGAGTTATTAACATGAGCTACAATTAAGACAGTTTCTTTTACCACATCTTGCTATTTTAGACCAGGATCCCAATTTATGCAATGAGACTGTGCTAAATAACATGACTTATGGTAAAATAACAGATGTTAACTGTAGCCATGTTGATAACTTCCACCCTTAGTGTGGAGTTTGTCTCTGATAACAAGAGCTGATATTGTGATGTCATAATGCCTCATTCCACCAATAACTAAGAGTCAGCCTCATCAGCGATGTCATAATTAATTAATTTATTTATTTATTTGTTACATTTATACCCCACATTTTCCCACCTATTTGCAGGCTCAATGTGGCTTACAAAGTATCGTAAGGCGATTGCTAATACGGATGATAACAAATACAAGGTTGTGTTATGGTCACAGGTAGAAGTGTTTCAGGCGTCATGGAGTGAGGATAATAAATTGTCCAGTACGATCATAGATTATCTTGTGTTGCTGGGTATGGGGATTTATGTTGGATCAGTGGAATAAGCTTTTTTAAAGAGGTGGGTTTTCAATGATTTCCTGAAGTTTAGGTGGTCATGTATTGTATTCCCTGCATACAGGAGTCCATTCCATAGTTGTGCGCTTATGTAGGGGATGCTAGATGCGTGAGTTGTTTTGTATTTTAGCCCTTTACAGTTTGGGTAATGTAAGTTTAGGTATGATCGTGCTGATAATGGCTTTACTGCACTAAATTTGACTCACTTTTATTACATATAGCAGTGATTTCGATTTTCTAGAGACTTGGAGGGGCATAATCGAAAGGGGCGGCCAAGGTTTCCTGAGGACGTCCTCGCAGGATGTCCCGGCGAACGGGCGGGGAAACTCGTATTATCGAAACAAGATGGGCATCCATCTTTCGTGTCGATAATACGGACGGTGACGCCCAAATCTCAACATTTAGGTCGACCTTAGAGATGGTCGTCTTTAGAGATGGTCGTCCCCGGTTTTCAGCGATAATGGAACCAAGGACGCCCATCTCAGAAACGACCAAATCCAAGCCATTTGGTCATGGGAGGAGCCAGCATTCGTAGTGCACTGGTCCCCCTCACATGCCAAGACACCAACCGGGCACCCTAGGGGGCACTGCAGTGGACTTCAGAAAAAGCTCCCAGGTACAAATCTCCCTTACCTTGTCTGATGAGTCCCCCAAAACCCACTACCCATAACTGTACACCACTACCATAGCCCTTACGGGTGAAGGGGGACACCTAGATGTGGGTACAGTGGGTTTCTGGTGGGTTTTGGAGGGCTCACATTTACCACCACAAGTGTAACAGGTACATAAGTACATAAGTACATAAGTAGTGCCATACTGGGAAAGACCAAAGGTCCATCTAGCCCAGCATCCTGTCACCGACAGTGGCCAATCCAGGTCAAGGGCACCTGGCACGCTCCCCAAACGTAAAAACATTCCAGACAAGTTATACCTAAAAATGAGGAATTTTTCCAGTCCATTTAATAGCGGTCTATGGACTTGTCCTTTAGGAATCTATCTAACCCCTTTTTAAACTCCGTCAAGCTAACCGCCCGTACCACGTTCTCCGGCAATGAATTCCAGAGTCTAATTACACGTTGGGTGAAGAAAAATTTTCTCCGATTCGTTTTAAATTTACCACACTGTAGCTTCAACTCATGCCCTCTAGTCCTAGTATTTTTGGATAGCGTGAACAGTCGCTTCACATCCACCCGATCCATTCCACTCATTATTTTATACACTTCTATCATATCTCCCCTCAGCCGTCTCTTCTCCAAGCTGAAAAGCCCTAGCCTTCTCAGCCTCTCTTCATAGGAAAGTCGTCCCATCCCCACTATCATTTTCGTCGCCCTTCGCTGTACCTTTTCCAATTCTACTATATCTTTTTTGAGATACGGAGACCAGTACTGAACACAATACTCCAGGTGCGGTCGCACCATGGAGCGATACAACGGCATTATAACATCCGCACACCTGGACTCCATACCCTTCTTAATAACACCCAACATTCTATTCGCTTTCCTAGCCGCAGCAGCACACTGAGCAGAAGGTTTCAGCGTATCATCGACGACGACACCCAGATCCCTTTCTTGATCCGTAACTCCTAACGCGGAACCTTGCAAGACGTAGCTATAATTCGGGTTCCTCTTACCCACATGCATCACTTTGCACTTGTCAACATTGAACTTCATCTGCCACTTGCACGCCCATTCTCCCAGTCTCGCAAGGTCCTCCTGTAATCGTTCACATTCCTCCTGCGACTTGACGACCCTGAATAATTTTGTGTCATCGGCAAATTTAATTACCTCACTAGTTATTCCCATCTCTAGGTCATTTATAAATACATTAAAAAGCAACGGACCCAGCACAGACCCCTGCGGGACCCCACTAACTACCCTCCTCCACTGAGAATACTGGCAGGTAGGGGGGGATGGGCCTGGGTCCGCCTGCCTGAAGTGCACTGCACCCACTAAAACTGCTCCAGGGACCTGCATACTGCTGCGATGCACCTGAGGATGACATTTGAGGCTGGCATAGAGGCTGTCACAAAATATTTTTTAAGTTCTTTTTTGAGGGTGGGAGGGGGTTAGTGACCACTGGGGGAATAAAGGGAGGTCATCCCCGATTCCCTCTGGTGATCATCTGGTCAGTTCAGGCACCTTTTTGTGCCTTGGTCGTAAGAAAAACTGGACCAGGTAAAGTCATCCAAATGCTCGTCAAGGACACCCTTTTTTTCTATTATGGGTCGAGGATGCCCATGTGTTAGGCACGCCCAAGTCCTGCCTTCGCTACGCCTTCGACACGCCCCCGTGAACTTTGGTCGTCCCCGTGACAGAAAGCAGTTGGGGACGCCCAAAATCAGCTTTCGATTATGCCGATTTGGGTGACCCTGTGAGAAGGATGCCCATCTTCCGATTTGTGTTGAAAGATGGGCGTCCTTCTCTTTCGAAAATAAGCCTGATAGTAACATAGTAGATGATGGCAGAGAAAGACCTCCCAGTGTGCCCAACAAGATAAACTCATATATGCTACTTTATATGTATACCTAACCTTGATTTGTATCTGCCATTTTCTGGGCACAGACCATAGAAGTCTGCCCAGCACTAGCCCTGCCTCCCAACAACAGGTACTGAGACATTTCTTTTTTCCTATATTAAGGGGGGAAGTTATCAACCTGGGCCACCATTAAGATGTGTTGTTTTACTAATAACCCCAGTTATTAGTAACTAGGTCACATTGCATAAAATGGGACCTGTGCAAAAATAGCACAATTTGGGGTAAAATAATCCCTCTTAATGGTAGCTCATATTGATAACCTCCCGTCCTTCTTTATACTCGTTACCTTTAACTCCAGCCTCTGCTTTTCCCTTCTTTTTTCCTCTCTCTCTCTCTCTCTCTCTTTTTCTTTCTTTTTGTCACTTTCTCTTGCTGCACTGTAAGTCCCTCTGATGCCCCAGTGCTCTTCCTGTGCCTTTGTCTGCCTCTGCAAACTCCCCTCCTCCAGGTAAAGAGAGCTCCCTTTATTCATTGTTCACAGTGCATACCCAAAAGATGCCTAGCTGTAATTACAGAGAGAAATTTATGCACATATATTGAGGGGTTGAATTAACCAGAATGTGAATCTTGTGAGCAGTATTGGCAATCACCAATTCCCTTCGTTCCCCTCTATTAAATTTCTTATTTCTTTGCTTTATGAACAAATAATTAGCTGCTATGTTTCCCTTACCGCTTCTGTCTCTGTCGCCTTAGTTTTCTCTCCAGTCACTGTTCTCTACTCACTAGGAATTGGGCTTCTCACCTTTTCACTCCACTCCCTTCTCTCTCACCATCATGTCCATACACCAACCACACCCCAGTGAATGTAGTTAACAATTTTACAGGTTAATATTCATTGAGCCATGGGTGGTCATTTTTTTTTTAACACCAGCTGCTGTGGCTAAAAAAAAAAAATTCCAGATAGTCAGTGCTGATATCCAATGAGTGGCCAATGCTGAATTTCCAGATGGTGATGTCAGTGCCGCTGCTATCTGGTTAGTAGAGGTAACCCATTTGTCTGGATAGCTAACCAGAGGAGCAGCCTTTTTATTGCCCTCACTTCATCTGGATTGTTATCTGGCTAGCAGACTGGGAGCCCATGCAGAAAGCCATCGCACGGTTACTGTGGAGCATGGGCATTCATTATTGAGCGCAGGATTCAGAGTGGGCTTGAACGCATGAAAACATGGCCACACACTATGTTAAAATGTGTGGTAATGAGCTGATTTAAGTATTCTGTGCAATGCTGAGAGCTTTTGACTCACACACAACACGAGAAATTTTTCCACCAGGTCTGGGGCAGCATAGAAAAGTCTGCAGAGAGGATGTTATGTCATTTTTGCAGATTAAATGCCGGTTTTGCCTTGTTTTGCAAGCAGAAGGAAGACCCTGCAAGGTTCGTGTGTGAGCAATTTTTGTGACACACATATTTAGGTGCAGAAGAGCGCAGATGTGTTCTGACGGTTTTGTTTTTTGTTTGGACATTCACACAAGATCCACGCTGACCTTGAAACCTTTATTTACTTGTGTCCAGCAAATGCTCCCCTCCATGAGTTGCAACTTTTCTGCTCATAAAATTTGCATTTCATTAGCTTTCTATATGGCACGGCAGTGCCGTAGCGAGGGCTAATGGCACCCGGGGCAGGTCGCAGCTGCGCACCCCTCCCCCCCCCGGGTGCAGCATGGCACGATCCCCCCCTCTGCGGTGCCCCCCCGGACTGCAACCCCACCCCCGGACCGCATTCTTACCTGCGGGAGGGCCGATCCACCCCAAGTGCACATCACTCGGAGCTGCGTCGGACCCGCTGGTTCCCTGCTCTCTCTGCCCCGAAACAGAAAGTAACCTGTTCCGGGGCAGAGAGAGCAGGGAACCAGCGGGGCCGGCACCCCCCGAGCGCGTGCACCTGGGGCGGACCGCCCCTCCCGCCCCCCCTTCCTACACCACTGTGGCACGGTATTACTCTTGTGGTAGAAACCATGCACTCAGCAGTGGTGTAGCTAGGTGGGCCACGGGGGCCTGGGCCCCTTCAAATTTGCTCTGGGCCCCTGGTTGGCTGGTGGGGGTCTCCAACTCCCACCAGCTGAAGACTTCATCCAGCGCTGGTCTGAGGCAGCCGCATTGCCTGCCCTCACGTCGGGTACGCTCATTTTAGTGAAACTGAGCATGCTCGGTTTCACTAAAAGGAGCATGCTGGACTTGAAGGGAAGAGAGAGCAGGGCAGGCAATGTGGCAGTGCCAGAGACCAGCACTGGATGATGTCTTCAGCTGTTGGGGGTTGGAACCTGGGAGCACCAAACCGTGACGATTAATAGAATGAAGTAAGTGGGTGAGTGAGTAGGGGATGTGAGAGATGAGAGATAGAGAGGGAGACCTAGCCTGACAGATCTGAAGGTGAGCGTGAGAAGT
Source organism: Microcaecilia unicolor (assembly GCF_901765095.1). NCBI lineage: Eukaryota > Metazoa > Chordata > Amphibia > Gymnophiona > Siphonopidae > Microcaecilia > Microcaecilia unicolor. The sequence goes on from NC_044031.1 coordinate 660,691,495, forward strand.
TTAAATATAATTCTCTGTTCCACAGAAGGAAGCCAGTGATAAGATTGAAGAAGTAACAAGAACAAATACAAAGCCTCCCCAGCCTAGCTGTGACCTTTCCCGCCTGCCTCCATCTCCAAATGTAGCCCCGATACGTTGCCAAAACAAAATTGTATCTTCTGCCACCCCCCCCGCCCCCACCGCTGAGCCCGCCCTCAGCTTCCTGACAGCCCTCCTTTCCGTTCCTGCCATGGCCGCCCAGCATTTAAACCTTTTTATTTTAAGTTGCAGCGACAGCTCACCTCCAGCCTTTCCCTTCCTGCTCAATGTCCCGCCTTCCTCTGATGAGGTATTTCCTGTTTCCACGAAGGCAGAACACTGAGCGAGAAGGGAAAGGCTGAAGGTGAGCCATCGCTGCAACTTAAAATAAAAAGGTTTAAACGCTGGGCGGCCACGGCACGAACGGAGAAGAGGGCTGTTGGGGAGCTGAGGGTAGGGCGGGCAGGTGGGGCTGGGTAGCACCTCAAACTCGGGGGCTGGGGCAAATCACTGGACATGTATGGGAGGGGAGGAAAACAGGAGGCAAAGGAGAATCGGACATGGATGGGAGGGAAGGGCAGGGAAGAGAGATGACTGGACATGGAGGGGAGGATAGGGGCAGAGGGGAAATCAATGAACATGGAGGGGAGGGCAGGGGAGAGAAAAGAAATCGCTGGACATAGAGGGGAGGGCAGGGAAGAGGAGAATTGCTGGATAAGGATGGCTGGAGGGGGCAGGGGAGAGAGGAGATTTGCTAGATATGGCTGGAGGAGAGGGCAGGGGAGAGAGGAGAGTTGCTGGACATGGATGGATGGAGGAGGAAGACTGGAAGGAGATGCACATGGATGGAGGGGAGGGAAGAGAGGAGAAATCTGGACATAGATGGAGTGGAGGGCAGGGAAGAGAGGAGAAATGCTGGACATGGATGGAGGCGAGAGAAGTAGATGCATATGGATGGAGGGGAGTGAGGAGAAATGCTGGATATGGATGGAGGAGAAACTGTTGAATTTAAGAGCTGTATCGGAACACTGAAGGATAGGGATAGGGCTACAGATGGTAGACAGGACATATAAGGACACAGGAGGATGGTTGACATGGTGAGAGAAAAAATATCAAATGGAAAGAAGACAATGCAAAAAACAGAAGACACTCAGGCTTATTTTCGAAAGAGAAGGGTGCCCATCTTTCGACACAAATCGGGAGATGGGCTTCCTTCTCCCAGAGTCGCCCAAATCGGCATAATTGAAAGCCGATTTTGGGCGTCCTCAACTGCTTTCCGTCGCTGGGATGACCAAAGTTCACGGGGGCGTGTCGGAAGCATAGCAAAGGCGGGACTGGGGTGTGTCTAACACATGAGCGTCTTCGACCGATAATGGAAAAAAGAAGGGCGTCCCTGACAAGCACTTGGGTGACTTTACTTGGTCCTTTTTTTCTTATGACCAAGCCTCAAAAAAGTGCCCGAACTGACTAGATGACCACCGGAGGGAATCGGGGATGACCTCCCCTTACTCCCCCAGTGGTTACCAACCCCCTCCCACCCTAAAAAAAAATAATAATAATTTTTGCCAGCCTTCATGCCAGCCTCAAATATCATACCCAGCTCCATGACAGCAGTATGCAGGTCCTTGGAGCAGTTTTAGTGGGTACTTCAGTGCACTTCAGGCAGGCAGACCCAGGCCCATTCCCCCCTACCTGTTACACTTATGGTGGTAAATGTGAGCCTTCCAAAACCCACCAGAAACCCACTGTACCCACATGTAGGTGCCCCCCTTCATCCGTAAGGGCTATGGTAGTGGTGTACAGTTGTGGGGAGTGGGTTTTTTTGGGGGGTTGGGGGGCTCAGCACTACGAATGCTGGCTCCTCCCATGACCAAATGGCTTGGATTTGGTCATTTCTGAGATGAGCGTCCTCAGTTTCCATTATCGCCGAAAATCGGGGACGACCATCTCTAAGGACGACCATCTCTGAACATTGAAAGTGATCTTGTTGGAGATATTAACCCTGAGCAGATCATTGACACCTATGATGTGAAGTCTAGTCGCCGGATGTTACTTCACTAATGTGACCATTTCATTTTGGGATTTTCCATAGATGGAAATAGCAGAGTTTAATAATTGATAACATTTTTGAATAGTTTACATTGGTTAATATATGCCTTGAGCAACCACTTTGGAACCTGTTTCGCTCCTGCCCCGATCATCGATAAAGGGAAATTCCTAGTCTGTTGTAACTTCAGCCTAATGTCGGAAGAAGAGGCGTTAAAAAAAATAAATAAGAAATACCAGCCAATGTTCTGCCAAGTGGCAGTTTATAAACATCTGCATATCTCCCATAGCATGTATTTGCACTGTGGATATACACAGGGGCAGAGCCTGGGCAGGGCTTACAATTAGGCACATTTCTTATAGAAATACTATAAATTATGCTTATATCTCTGGTCTTTAGGTGCGAGCATTTACACCAGCTTTACAACAGTTGTAAGTGCTTGTGACTAACTTCTAGGCATATATACACCAAGGGGTCCCTTTACTAAGGTGTGCTGAAAAATGGCCTGCTGTAGTGTAGACACCTGTTTTGGACGCACGCAAAATTATTTTTCAGTGCACCTACAAAAAATGCCTTTAAAAAATATTTTTCTGAGAATGGACGTGCGGCAAAATGAAAATTGCCGCTTGTCCATTTTGGGTCTGAGACCTTACCACCAACCACCAGCCGTGCAGTAACTCCATTTTGGTGCACATTGGGCGCGCGTAGATGCTTATGCAGCTTAGTAAAAGGGTGCCCCAATTAGGCTAGTGTTCTATAGAGGTGCCTATAATAAGCTCCTAACAGGCCCCCTCTGGGTGTCTAATTATAAACACCTTGTTAAAGAATTGCCCTTTTAATTACCCTGGATTCAGTTATGTTTTCAGTGCATGTTACAGATCTGAAATAGAGATTTATGAGTAGTAAATTACTTCGGTGGTATTTTAAGTACATAAGTACATAAGTAGTGCCATACTGGGAAAGACCAAAGGTCCATCTAGCCCAGCATCCTGTCACCGACAGTGGCCAATCCAGGTCAAGGGCACCTGGCACGCTCCCCAAACGTAAAAACATTCCAGACAAGTTATACCTAAAAATGCGGAATTTTTCCAAGTCCATTTAATAGCGGTCTATGGACTTGTCCTTTAGGAATCTATCTAACCCCTTTTTAAACTCCGTCAAGCTAACCGCCCGTACCACGTTCTCCGGCAACGAATTCCAGAGTCTAATTACACGTTGGATGAAGAAAAATTTTCTCCGATTCGTTTTAAATTTACCACACTGTAGCTTCAACTCATGCCCTCTAGTCCTAGTATTTTTGGATAGCGTGAACAGTCGCTTCACATCCACCCGATCCATTCCACTCATTATTTTATACACTTCTATCATATCTCCCCTCAGCCGTCTCTTCTCCAAGCTGAAAAGCCCTAGCCTTCTCAGCCTCTCTTCATAGGAAAGTCGTCCCATCCCCACTATCATTTTCGTCGCCCTTCGCTGTACCTTTTCCAATTCTACTATATCTTTTTTGAGATACGGAGACCAGTACTGAACACAATACTCCAGGTGCGGTCGCACCATGGAGCGATACAACGGCATTATAACATCCGCACACCTGGACTCCATACCCTTCCTAATAACACCCAACATTCTATTCGCTTTCCTAGCCGCAGCAGCACACTGAGCAGAAGGTTTCAGCGTATCATCGACGACGACACCCAGATCCCTTTCTTGATCCGTAACTCCTAACGCGGAACCTTGCAAGACGTAGCTATAATTCGGGTTCCTCTTACCCACATGCATCACTTTGCACTTGTCAACATTGAACTTCATCTGCCACTTGCACGCCCATTCTCCCAGTCTCGCAAGGTCCTCCTGTAATCGTTCACATTCCTCCTGCGACTTGACGACCCTGAATAATTTTGTGTCATCGGCGAATTTAATTACCTCACTAGTTATTCCCATCTCTAGGTCATTTATAGATACATTAAAAAGCAACGGACCCAGCACAGACCCCTGCGGGACCCCACTAACTACCCTCCTCCACTGAGAATACTGGCCACGCAATCCTACTCTCTGCTTCCTATCTTTCAACCAGTTCTTAATCCATAATAATACCCTACCTCCGATTCCATGACTCTGCAATTTCTTCAGGAGTCTTTCGTGCGGCACTTTGTCAAACGCCTTCTGAAAATCCAGATATAAGTGGAGAGAAGTTCTTGTCCAATTAGAAGACAGATATTAGCATAAGCAAGACTGGAATAATTTTTGTGTTAATCCCTTAGTACTGAACTCTGTGGTGGAAGCAAATAACTTTCTCCAGTACTCTAATGCAATACACCTAGTCAAAGGCTCCTGGAACATGCAGTTAATCCCCATAACATTGTACAGCAGTAAGGAATTCTGGTGATTAACTGCAACTCTCCTTAGGTAAATCTATGGTTTTGATCAGCTAAATCGATTTAGTTAGGTGTAGTTTGAGGATTAATCACATTTGTTTCCTGTGCTGTCAATGGATTGGCTGCAGCGCAGAGCACTGATTGCTTCTCTGAAAACAGTTATGGCCCCTGCTGCTTCCAAGCTAGACTCCTCCATGATTGAAAACTGAACTCTTTAAGATGAAGTTTAAGTTGATCTTCTCTTGAGTAATGCTTAACCTTTGTTTATAATGGTGGTTATCCCTTAATAGCCCTGTCTGAGCTGAGAAGTACACAGTTCCCTTTCCTTCTGTGTTCAAGTGCCTAAAGCATTGATTCCTTGGATCTCCTAAGGATCAGGAGGCGATTACTTACTCACTCAGAATGTGGCAGCATTGGAAGTTGTGTATGATGGATGCTTCATGCAAGCCAGATGAGAGAAAGAGAGAGGGCTTGCAGGACAAAGCTAACAAGAAATCCTTCTGAGCACCAGTGCTTTTACTTGCATTGTAAAGGTGCGGGGGAAAAGCATACTTACCAAATCTGACTGAAAAAAAGCACCACTTATACAGAGACAGCAGCAAAAATGATAAATGGGATGAGTGACCCCCTTATAAAGAAAGTCTAAGAAGGGAAGTTATCAGGCTGTTTGGATGAGCTCCTGAAAGAAAAGCCCATATGTCATTATTAGCCAGTTGGGAACAGAAGGGTTTGGATTTGATATAAATATTGACGAGCCATTGATTGTCCCTGGGAGTGAGTAACAAGGACTAGATGCACTTTTAGTGATCTGCTACGTACTTCTGACTTAGGTTTGCCACTGTTGGAGACTGAGGCCCTTTTATTAGGCTGCGTAAGGGCTTATGTGCTTACAGCATGTACCAAATCAGCACTATCGCCCAGCTATCGTGATAGCCGGGCAGTAATTCTGAATATGGCGCGCGCCGAATCCCACGGTAGAAAATAATTTTCTATTTTCTACCGCGGGCTGCATACCCGGTGATATACAGCAGTTGGTGAATGCTGAATGCGCAGGTAGCATGTGAGACCTTACCGCTAGGTCAATGAGTGGCGGTAAAGTCTCAGGCCAAAAATGGATGTTTGTTAGTTTCAATTTTAGTGTATGTCCATTTTCTAGCCTTAAAAAAGGCCCTTTTTCCTAGATGTGGTAAAAAATGGCCCAGCATGCGCCCAAAAGACGCGTTTGCACTACTGGAGGCCACTTTTTACCATGGCTTAGTAAAAGGACCCCTAAATATTGATGGACATTTGGTCTAACCCAGCATGGTATATCTTATGTTATTATGAGGGGCTAAAAAAAGAAAAAAGCACACCAGAGGGAAAAAAACAATACAGGTCAAATGAAGAATAAAAAAAGTGTAGAAGGCCGTGAATGAAGCAAAAGTTGAGAGGAGGCAAATTTTATGGGACCCAGCATGGCTCTTGTTTCAGTTGGTGCCTGTGTCAGGGTTCTGCACACATAAAATACACACAAAAATATAAAGTGTTAAAATTGCATGCCCAATGCAAAGTGTGCACAAAACCCCCCACAATATAATTTCACATATATATATCAGAACAAACATAAATACCAGTTGTTACAAGGATAATAAAGCTTCCTTTTCCAGTTCCACAACTTCAAATTGTCAAGTACACACTGGAAAAACAAGAGATAATCAATTTTATAGTGCAAATGTCTGTCTGAGTTCTAATACAAAACATATTGTTCATTTTACAGTTAACCTTTAAAATTATGTAATTCAACACATCTTATGCTGACACTACAGACATTTTCAAAAAATGTTAAAACATATATTTCTACCCTAATAAGTCTATTACAATACATTGAGTTTAAACTCTAATACATGGTAGTATTTGACTTTCATAATTTTAAACCTCTGCAAATAAACCATAATTTATATACCATTATCATATAAAACTCCAATTGCGACACAACATAACCAAAGACTGCAACGAACATTACCTGACTCTTCTTCCCCCTTTCCCTCTCTAAGTTCCTCCCATCTGTTTCCTACTATACATATACCTCATTATACCACAATATCACTGTGTATTCATTCATACTATGTATTTGTTCAAACCGTAATCGGCTAACACCGTTAACGGTTGTATGTAAGCTACATTGAGCCTGCAAAAGGTGGGGAAATGTGGGATACAAATGTAACAAATAAATAAATAATCCAGAACCAAACTTGCAGATACAGAAAGCAAGGATCTAACTCAAATCAATTTAAGCCTAAGAACATATATAGCCTTCAAGAAATGAATTAATAATCAACAATCCTTACTTAAAGGTTAATACAGATGTCAACTACAAATGTCAACTATTGTTGTAGAAGACTCTGGTTTATCTATTATGATACAATTAGCAGCACTTGGGCATATAATTCTACCTGAGCAAAGTCTCAGTACTAAAAAGTTTAAACGACTAGTACTAAACTTGTGCATCAATGTGCCCTATACATAAAGAAACTTCAAATGATATACCTTAGAAAAATAAACTGAGGGGAGTGGCCAAGATGGCAGCATGTACCTGGTGAGCTATCCAAGCTCTTCTCTGCTGCTCCTCGGAATTTGTTTTATATTACTAGTCTTCTTATCACCTCCTCAAATTAGTACTCACCAGCCACCCGCAATTTAGAGAGTTAAAAGACTAGGATACAGATACAAATTGGTATTTTCTCATATGGGAAAGCAGCACTGTTACATAGAAATGTAATCTGTGACTGTCTCTTCCAACGTACTGCTCTGGTACAGCTGTTTTTATACATTTTGTGTTAAGCAATGCTTCACATTACTTCAGCACTTATTTTCCTAAGAGATCATTCTGTTCTCTGTTCTCATCATCTATTTTCCCTTAAGTTGCTAAATCACATCCTTCTGGATGTCCATCCATAATTGCACATTTCCCACGCCAGCTTGCACGTAGGAATGTCTTATCAGATCAGGAGTCTCTGGTCCACATACTTCTCAGCCTTTTCGCTCTGTTTCAGAGTGCCCAATTGTGCTCATTATTTACAAATTTCTCCTTACGTGATTGTTTTTGCAGTTTTTCTGCTTTCTATGATGCGTCACACTACGCATCTGGGCTCGCAACCATAAACACCAGGGATGGAGTCCCCATGTTTAGGCAGGCTTAAGGAGGAACTGCCCTGTTGGAACATGAGACCACCTTATCTCCCCCAGAGCACAGTCAACTGCTGTGTCAAGCATCTGTGGTGGTGGTGTCATCTGAGAAGCTTTGCATGCAGTTGGATGAGGCATGGCAGGTCCTTGTTGGGGGTGAAGACCCACCTGTAATTTGCTAAGGAATGGTCAGCAGTGGTGAGAGAAGAGTTTCTGTAGTGCCTGCGGCGGTGTCCTTGGAATCCATATTTGACTGCCACCATTATTTAAAAAATCTTTAGATTAGGTAACTTCTTTGATTTCAAAAATTGATAATTTGGCTATGGTGGTGGAGGTGGAGGATATAAAGAAGGACACCTCTAGCCATTTTCAACAAATGCAGGGTGATATAAAATCATGACTACAGGATTTTCAAAATGTTGCAGTCAAAGATAAGCTATTTCTTCACAGAAAAACTGAGCAAATGGAGAACTATAATTGAAGGATAAACCTCAGTTTATTGAATTTTCTGCAAGCCACTTGGATACTACCTGTGGATATGTTTAAAAAATATCTTATGGAAGTCTTGCATTTTGCCTCTAAACGTATTCCCCATTAAGGGGTATTTTTCTAAGCCATGATAAAAAGTGGTTTGCAGTACTGCAGACCACTTTTGGGCGCATGCTGGGCCATTTTTTTTACTGTGTCTAGGAAAAAGGGCCTTTTTTTTTTTTTTAAAGAGCTGGAACATGATGTGCATCCATTTTTGGCCTGAGACCTTATTGCCACCCGTTGACCTAGCAGCAAGGGCTCATTTGCACGTGCCAACTGCCAATTAACACTGGGAACACTGTATGTGGTAGGAAATAACATAATAATTTGTCCTGGCGTTATAGGCACACACCAAATCTGAAACTACTGTGTGTAGAGCCTACCGCACCTTTGTAACTTGTCCCCATAATAAGGTGTTCTATATTAGCTTCTGTAAGAAATCCTCAGGGTCAGGTAATACCTGAAGGTAATTGAATAATGGGTGGATTTGAATAATATTTCAGTTATCCTGAAGGAATCAATATTTGATTCAACACAAAGATCTACATTAGTGACTTCATTCATCTTTGAACAGGACATAAACACAGTTATGAACATTTATTTTCATAACCCTCATTAAATATGGACATTAAATATGGATATATCTGGGCGTAAACAAAAGCTACACAAAAATGTAGAAAAGCCTTTCTCGCCTTCAGAGAGACTTAATCTTGGTGCAACTTTTAAATTGGGTTTTCCCTGCAAATGCTTGGTGCGGTTTGAGGGGGGGGGGGGGGATTGTCCAAAACTCGTTTTTATTCCCCAGAACAATTGAAGGCCTTCCTGGATCTTAAAAAGGTTGTTTCAGAATCAGACTGGCTAAGATATAATTGCTTGTAGTGGGTGTTAAGCCTTATAGTATTACTTATTGTTTCTTTTTAATTTGGGATATCCTTCTCCTGTCTATTCCTCTTGTTGTTAATTGTGGTCTAAGGAAGATTAGATTTTTCCCTCCTTTCTTCCGTAATTGATTGTACTTTATTTCTCTTGTAGTGTAATTAACTGCTTTGCTGTAGCAAGTGGATACTTGTGTGTTTTTGTTTGAAATAAAAAATGAAGGGCCCTGTTTACTAAGGTGCGCTAGCACTATTAGCGTGCAATAAAATTAGTGCACGCTAAATGCTAGAGACACCCAAATATTCCTGTGGGTGTCTCTAGCATTTAGAGCGTGCTAAAAATGCTAGCGCACCTATAACTCGGCTTAGTTAACAGGGCCCTAAAATGTTTTTAAAAAGGGAAAAAAAACAACGGCTTCTTTGTATTGCCAGTGAGGCAAAAGAGGTTCAGCCTGTATCTTAATTTCTACTGGCCACATTGTGAAGCTGTACCATGTATGATAAAATAACCAATATTGCAAAACATTTGTATTCCATAAAACACTAAGGGGCTCATTTTCAAAGCAGTTAGGGCCTCTTTTACTAAACCACGCTAGCGGTTCCCGGTGCGGCAATGCCAATAAAGCCCATTCACTTTCAATGAGCTTCGTCGGCATTGCTGAGCATAAATCGCTAGCACAGTCTTGGTAAAAGAGGCCCTTAGACTTACAAAGTTCCATAGGTTACCACGTAACTTAATAAGTCTAAGGGCCCTGTTTACTAAGGTGTATTAGCATTTTTAACGAGCCTACAATTAGCGCGCCCACTAACTGTGTAGGCAGCTATAGGGATTCTGTAGGCACATACACAGCTAATGCACATACATGGTTGACACACACACATAGTTAACATGCGTGAAAAACGCTTAGTAAACAGGGCCCTAAGTGATTTGAAATTATGCCTCAAAGTAACTTATAAGTCTACGTGCTTCAAAAATACACCTCCATATTCTTCATACGCTGATGCTTGTTTATTTGCTCCAAGCGCCGTGAATGGAACAAACATAACAGTAGCAATAGAGAGCTTTTCGGGACAATCAAAATGGTGTGTGATGGCACAATAATGTGGAGCAATTGTAGAATTAAGCCAATGTCTCTGCAGACATTCAAAGGACAGAGTACTGACGTTATAGATTCTCTACCATGTTGCGGATAACGGCATGATACACAAAACATTCACATAGGAGAAACCTGCCTGAATATATGACAAAAATCATTTAAAAAAATGGAAGCAATGCATATACCTGAAACTAACATGCAAAATTAATATATTAATAATTTAAAGAGACTTATCAATCAATCATTAGCATCCGAGGGTGAATCAATAAACAAAAGAATCCCAAAAATAGGGAGAAAGATATTGCACTGATCTTTTCCATTTTTTTAAATCATAAGAATATTTGAACTCTAACACATACCAAATGTTCATACTGAGGGGCATAATCGAACGGGGGCACCCATCTATAAGGGCGGCCATCTTTAAGGCTGGCCCCGTAAAGCAACGTCCCCGACCGTATTATCGAAAAAGATGGCCGGCCATCTTTTATTTTGATAATACAGTCAGGACAGGCCAAATCTCCACATTTGGGGCAGATGGCCGACATTGGTTTTCCCCGATAATGGAAACTCATGGCACCCAACTCAAACCCAGCCACATCCAAGGCATTTGGTTGTGGGAGGAGCCAGAATTTGTAGTGCACTGGTCCCCCTCACATGCCAGGACACCAACCGGGCATCCTAGGGGACACTGCAGTGGACTTCACAAATTGCTCCCAGGTGCATAGCTCCCTTACCTTGTGTGCTGAGCCCCCCAAATCCCCCCCAATACCCACTACCCACAACTGTACACCACTACCATAGCCCTTAGGGATGAAGGGGGGCACCTACATGTGGGTACAGTGGGGGTTTTTTTTGGGGGGGTTGGAGGGCTCCCATTTACTACCACAAGTGTAACAGGTAGGGGGGGATGGGCCAGGGTCCGCCTGCCTGAAGTGCACTGCACTCACTAAAACTGCTCCAGGGACCTGCATAGTGCTGTGATGGAGCTGGGTATGACATTTGAGGCTGGCATAGAGGCTGTCAAAAAAATGTTTTTAAAATTTTTTTTGGGTGGGAGGGGGTTGGTGACCACTGGGGGAGTAAGGGGAGGTCATCCCCAATTCCCTCCAGTGGTCATCTGGTCAGTTGGGGCAACTTTTTGAGGCTTGGTCATGAGCAAAAAGGGACCAAATGAAGTCGGCCAAATGCTCGTCAGGGCCGGCTTTCTTTTTTCCATTATCGGCCGAAGCTGGCCATCTCTTAACCACGCCCCGTCCCGCCTTCTGTACACTGCCGACACGCCCCCTTCAACTTTGGCTGGCCCTGCGACGGAAAGCAGTTGATGCCGGCCAAAATTGGCTTTCGATTATACCGATTTGGCCAACTTCAGGAGATGGCCGGCCATCTCCTGATTTGTGTCGGAAGGTGGCCGGCCTTCTCGTTCAAAAATATGCAGGACTGTTACTCTAACAAGCATAACAGCAATATTGGTGAAACAAAAGTTCCCAAGAAGATCTTAAGCAATATATAATGGTTGCAATAATATAAGGCAAATATTCAAATTAGTAAAATGGTATCACAAGCATTTTAACAAAATGAGAACTTATGTCTGCTTCAAATTGCTAATATTTGGCAAAATAACAAGTGGGCACAAAACCAACACAAAGAATCACTGTGGATCAAAAGTACACTGAAGAGATAAAACTAAAGCTTCTCAATATATACACTTAGGGGCCCTTTTACTAAGCTGCATAAACGTCTATGCGCACCCAACGCGTGCCAAAATGGAGTTACCACCTAACTACCGTGTAGCTATTGTGGTAATTTCAGTTTTGGCGCTGGTCCGATACGCGCTTCTAAAAAATATTTTTGGATGCGTGTAACCGACAGCCACTAAGTGGCATTTGGCGTGCATAGGTCATTACCACCCGTTACTGCATGAGTCTTTACTGCTAGGTCAATGGCTGGCGGTAAGGTCTCAGACCCAAATTGGACACGTGGCAATTTTCATTTTGCTGCACATCCATTTTCAGCCAATAAAAAGGCCTTTTTACAGGTACGCTAAAAGATGGATCAGCGTGCTCCCAAAACCCACGCCTACACTACCGCAAGCCATTTTTCAGCATGCCTTTGTAAAAAGACCCCTTAAAAACCTAATTTAATTGAAAAATACCAAATCTGTAAAATTCAATCTGTATATATCCACTTCCTATAACAAAATGGGTGACCAAGAATAGCCCAACTAATGTCTGTGGAGCAAGATTAGAACACATGGGTAAATCAAACTTTACTATCATTATTGCACTTCAATGCAGCCTTATAAAAAGCAATGTTTAGAATAGAGTGAGAGCATCATGAACATTTCTGTAACCTGTACACCTGGATATATAACCTCAATGTGTAGGCTACAGATCATAATAAAAACCAATTCAAGGGTACTACAAAATTTTATAACCTGCGTGACATATAACAATAATGCTATATCATTATCACCCATATAATATTATTATGCGGATCAGCAGATTAACAATCTCATTTCACCAAAATGAATACAAAACAATGGCATGCAGCAAAACCTGTCTTATAAAAATATTGTATAATCAATCTCATTATTCAACTCATTAGGTATCTGAGAGTGTCTAATTAAAATATAAAACATTCTGCAACAATTTCTTTTTTTTTTTTTTTCATTTATAAAATTTTTATTGATCAAACAGGTTTACAACATTCCAGGACCAAATCACCTCCTCTCCTTACTTTCTGAACCATTTTGATAACCAAAACTCTTAATTCAGTAAAATTATGGTTGAAGGACGACTCACCAATGGTGCTGTGAGGTTTTGTCTTTTTAAGTTACTGTTATGTTCCAACATTCTTGTCAGAACCTTTCTTTTGGTTTTCTCCACATAAAGTCATTTTCATGGGCACAAAATGATATAATCAACTAAATACTGATGTTGGTTCGAATGCAGATCAAACGATCATGAATAAAACCAAAAGAGGGGATCTGCTATTAGTAAATGACAAAAACTTCCTCCAATGGAGGTTGTCTACAGGCTAGGAGGAAAAAGGCCTCAAAGAGCTTCCAGGTCCTCAATTGATCTGTCGAAGCTATAACGGGTCTCTAGACCCTGCTTTCATCCTTGGCCAAAAAACCTGCTATTACATTATTAAATTGATCTAATTACTGGTGGACACGATTTATATATGTGTCTTATTCATAGCCAGTTCAATTAATTATACAATATTTAACACCACACTTATCTTTATAGTGAGTGCTCTCAGAACAGCGTGACGTGCTGTTGTCCTCTTTCTATAATCAATGTGTTAAGCCGACGATGGCCAGCGTTTCGCACGGCTGCTTCAGGGCTTCAGTCTCACATTTGAAAGAAAGTTCAACACTACATATCCTCTAAAATGTGCCAGTGTTTAATCAGCGCTTTAAAAAAATATCTTAAGACAATCCTGAAAAGCGTAAAATACATAAAATATTCGGTCCTGTCTCTTGTTTTTTTTTTAAATAATGGTTAATAACTCATTTCTCTTCGCTGCTTTTGCTCTCACTAATCCCTTTTCGATATGTTCTTTCTGATATCCTCTCTCTACAAATCTAAATTAGGAGTCCTTTTACTAAGGTGTGCTGCGGTAGTGTAGACGCATGTTTTGGGCGCACGCAGAATCATTTTCAACGCACCTGCAAAAAATGCCTTTTTTAAAATTTTTGCCGAAAATGGACGTGCGGCAAAGTGAAAAGTGCCACGAGTCCATTTTGGGTCTGAGACCTTACCGCCAGCCATTGACCTAGCGGTAAAGTCTCATGCGGTTACCAGGTGGTAATGATTTATGCGCGTCAAATGCCTCTTGGTGCACACTCAATAAGCGTGTCTGAAATTTTTGGGATGCATGTATTGGACACGCACCAAAAATGAAATTACTGCTAAAGCCATGTGGTAGCCGGACGGTAACTCCATTTTGGCACACGTAGATGCTTATGCTGCTTAGTAAAAGGGTCCCTAAGTCATTTCCTCTGCCTAAATCTCAAATTCATCAAAATTACTAGAGTCTCCTCATTCTCAAAAATTATGAATAGGGTAGATTACTTTTAAGACTTGTGGTGTGTGGCAGCTGCTCTAACGCAGCAAATATATTTTGTTAGTCGGTTTCTGTACAGTGCAGTACTAAAACCAAATGTCTCTTACTAAATGAATATATCAAGATATGGAATACTGTAATGGTCATGGTGCATTGAAAACCTAAGATTGGGATCTTTAGTATTAAGTCATTCATGAAAAAGTGTTGTGTTGACATTGTAAGTAGTATTTTGAACACCACCTGGTAATACAACATTAGAATTAAAGTAGTATACCATGCCATACTTTGTATTGTTATTTGAATATTTTTACTGCTATAATTGCCTATTGCTCATGTTTGATCTATTCTTACTGTACACCACCTTCAGTGAATTCCTTCAAAAAGGCAGTAAATAAATCCTAATTAATAATAAATAAAAATAAATAATAAATAATGTCTATCTAAATTGCCCTTCCATAACATGAAAACAATGTCAATGTATCTGTGCTACATTCATACTTCATCTTGAACATAGTAACATAGTAACATAGTAGATGACGGCAGAAAAAGACCTGCATGGTCCATCCAGTCTGCCCAACAAGATAAACTCACATGTGCTACTTTTTGTGTATACCTTACCTTGATTTGTACCTGTCCTTTTCAGGACACAGACCGTATAAGTCTGCCCCGCCTCCCACCACCGGTTCTGGCACAGACCGTATAAGTCTGCCCAGCACTATCCCCGCCTCCCAACCACCAGTCCCGCCTCCCACCACCGGCTCTGGCACTGACCGTATAAGTCTGCCCAGCACCATCTCCACCTCCCGCCACCGGCTCTGCCACCCAATCTCGGCTAAGCTCCTTAGGATCCATTCCTTCTGAACAGGATTCCTTTATGTTTATCCCACGCGTTTGAGTTCCGTTACCGTTTTCGTTTCCACCACCTCCCGCGGGAGGGCACTCCAAGCATCCACTACTCTCTCCATGAAAAAATACTTCCTGACATTTTTCTTGAGTTTTGGGTCTCCAAAAACTTGCTTTCAAATTGAGAGATAAGCAAGTTAGCTATGTCTGGGGCCAATAGTTTCCTTCACAGTCATTCCCTTTGATTTGTTGATACAAGTGTCCCTGAAATCAAAAAATAATTTATCTTATGGGCTAGACTAGCAAGTTCTATTAAGGAAAAGGTAGGAACCCTCAAATTGGTGGATCTATTGTATGGTCTGGATGACATCTAATGCTTCATCTTGAAGAATGTGAGTATAATAATTCTACATCAAAGGAGATCAAAAAGAGTTCAGAAGTGTCACCATCAAATGTATCCAGAAAATTAATTATGTGACTTGAATCTCATACTGAGGGGCATAATCGAACAGGGATGACCATTTCTAAATGCGCCCATCTCTAAGGATGTCCCGGCGAAGGGGCAGGGAAAACGCTATTATCGAAACAAGATGGGCGTCCATCTTTTGTTTCGATAATACGGTCAGGGAAACCGAGGGCGCCCATCTCAAAAATGACCAAATCCAAGGCATTTGGTCATGGGAGAAGCCAGCATTCGTAGTGCACTGGTCCCCGTCACATGCCAGGACACCAACCGGGCACCCTAGGAGGCACTGCAATGGACTTCACAAATTGCTCCCAGGTGCATAGCTCCCTTACCTTGGGCGCTGAAACCCCCCAAAACCCAATCCCCACAACTGTACACCATTACAATAGCCCTAATGGATGAAGGAGGGCACCTACATGTAGGTACAGTGGGTTTCTGGTGGGTTTTGGAGGGCTCACATTTACCACCACAAGTGTAACAGGTAGGGGGGGGGATAGGCCTGGGTCCACCTGCCTGAGGTGCACTGCACCCACTAAAACTGATCCAGAGACCTGCATACTGTTGCGATGGACCTGGGCATGACATTTGAGGCTGGCATAGAGGCTGGCAAAAAAAGTTTTTAAAGTTGTTTGTTTTGAGGGTAGGAGGGGGTTAGTGACAACTGGGGGAGTCAGGGGAGGTCATCTCTGATTCCCTCTGGTGGTCATCTAGTCAGTTTGGGCACTTTTTTGAGGCTTGGTTATGAAAAAAAAAATGGACAAAGTAAAGTCGCCCAAGTGTTCATCAGGGTCGGCCTTCTTTTTTTCATTATCGGCCGAGGACGCCCATCTTTTAATCACGCTCCAGTCCCGCCTTCACTACGGTACCGACACGCCCCCGTGAACTTTGGTCATCCCACGACAGAAAGCAGTTGGGGATGCCCAAAATCGGCTTTCGATTATGCCGATTTGGGCGACCCTGAGAGAAGGACGCCCATCTCCCGATTTGTGTCGGAAGATGGGCACCCTTCTCTTTCGAAAATTCCCCTGACTATGATTCAAAACACAAAAAAGGCGGAAGATAAACCAAAACAGACCAAGAACAAGGGAGTAAGAGCGCCAGAAAAGTTTAATAGGACCCTACACGGTCCGTGTTTCGGCCAACAAGGGTACAAAAGGCCATAACATGAAAATATATACTAAAAGTGACCACAAACTGATAAAGATGTGTTAGAATCTGCATGTCTTACCAAACTAATACTCTCAGTAATGGCAAAAAATACATAAGTACATAAGTACATAAGTAATGCCATACTGGGAAAAGACCAAGGGTCCATCGAGCCCAGCATCCTGTCCACGACAGCGGCCAATCCAGGCCAAGGGCACCTGGCAAGCTTCCCAAACGTACAAACATTCTATACATGTTATTCCTGGAATTTTGGATTTTTCCAAGTCCGTTTAGTAGCGGTTTATGGACTTGTCCTTTAGGAAACCGTCCAACCCCTTTTTAAACTCTGCTAAGCTAACCGCCTTCACCACTTTCTCCGGCAACGAATTCCAGAGTTTAATTACACGTTGGGTGAAGAAAAATTTTCTCCGATTTGTTTTAAATTTACTACACTGTAGTTTCATCGCATGCCCCCTAGTCCTAGTATTTTTGGAAAGCATGAACAGACGCTTCACATCCACCTGTTCCACTCCACTCATTATTTTATATACCTCTATCATGTCTCCCCTCAGCCGTCTCTTCTCCAAGCTGTATAGCCCTAGCCTCCTTAGTCTTTCTTCATAGGGAAGTCGTCCCATCCCCGCTATCATTTTAGTCGCCCTTCGCTGCACCTTTTCCAATTCTACTATATCTTTCTTGAGATGCGGCGACCAGAATTGAACACAATACTCAAGGTGCGGTCGCACCATGGAGCGATACAATGGCATTATAACATCCTCACACCTGTTTTCCATACCTTTTCTAATAATACCCAACATTCTATTCGCTTTCTTAGCCGCAGCAGCACACTGAGCAGAAGGTTTCAGTGTGTTATCGACGACGACACCCAGATCCCTTTCTTGGTCCGTAACTCCTAACGTGGAACCTTGCATGACGTAGCTATAATTCGGGTTCTTTTTTCCCACATGCATCACCTTGCACTTGCTCACATTAAACATCATCTGCCATTTAGCCGCCCAGTCTCCCAGTCTCGTAAGGTCCTCTTGTAATTTTTCACAATCCTGTCGTGATTTAACGACTTTGAATAACTTTGTGTCATCAGCAAATTTAATTACCTCGCTAGTTACTCCCATCTCTAAATCATTTATAAATATATTAAAAAGCAGCGGTCCTAGCACGGACCCCTGAGGAACCCCACTAACTACCCTTCTCCATTGTGAATACTGCCCATTTAACCCCACTCTCTGTTTCCTATCCTTCAACCAGTTTTTAATCCACAATAGGACATTTCCTCCTATCCCATGACCCTCCAATTTCCTCTGTAGCCTTTCATGAGGTACCTTGTCAAACGCCTTTTGAAAATCCAGATATACAATATCAACCGACTCCCCTTTGTCCACATGTTTGTTCACTCCTTCAAAGAATTAAAGTAAATTGGTCAGGCAAGATTTCCCCACACAAAAGCCATGCTGACTTGGTCTCAGTAATCCATGTCCTCAGATGTGCTCTGTAATTTTGTTTTTAATAATAGCCTCTACCATTTTCCCAGGCACCGACGTCAGACTCACCGGTCTATAATTTCCCGGATCTCCCCTGGAGCCTTTTTAAAAAATGGCGTTACATTGGCCACCCTCCAATCTTCCGGTACCACGCTCGATTTTAAGGATAAGTTGCATATCACTAGCAGTAGCTCCGCAAGCTCGTTTTTCAGTTCTATCAGTACTCTAGGATGAATACCATCCAGTCCAGGAGATTTGCTACTCTTCAGTTTGCCGAACTGCCCCATTACGTCCTCCAGGTTTACCGTGAAGTCAGTAAGTTTCTCCGACTCGTCCGCTTGAAATACCATTTCCGACACCGGTATCCCACCCAAATCTTCCTCGGTGAACACCGAAGCAAAGAATTCGTTCAGTCTCTCCGCTACGTCTTTGTCTTCCTTGATCGCCCCTTTTACCCCTCGGTCATCCAGCGGCCCAACCGATTCTTTTGCCGGCTTCCTGCTTTTAATATACCGAAAAAAAATTTTACTATGTTTTTTTGCCTCTAATGCTATCTTTTTTTCATACTCCCTCTTGGCCTTCTTAATCTGCGCCTTGCATTTGCTTTGACACTCCTTATGCTGTTTCTTGTTATTTTCAGACGGTTCCTTCTTCCATTTTCTGAAGGCGTTTCTTTTAGCCCTAATAGCTTCCTTCACCTCACTTTTCAACCAGGCCGGGTGTCTTTTGGACTTCCGTCTTTCTTTTCTAATTCGCGGAATATGTATGGCCTGGGCCTCCAGGATGGTATTTTTGAACAGCGTCCACGCCTGTTGTACAGTTTTTATTCTCTCAGTTGCCCCCCTAAGTTTTTTTTTTACCGTTCTTCTCATTTTATATATCCAAAAGGATCATTCAAAGCAGCATTGCTGTAAAACAGTATAAATAAAAGATAATAGTCACATATTTGCATGTTATGGATTTTATTTAATTGTTACATGGTATTAACACATAATTGTTTTATTATTTATTGATATAATTGCTTGTCACTTTGTGTTATTTGAAAAACATTTTTTATCTGTCTAGTGCATATATTTTAGCGTATTTTGCTCTTATGTGTGTCGTATATCACTTTTATAAAAGCTTCACTTTTTGATGTGCACATTTTATGCATGGACACCAGAATATCCAATCACTTTCAGATTGTTTTATTTTAATCCATATATTTGCTTATATTGTTTTATAATATTAAGTTTTTGTTAAGCCCTGAGGCATGTGCAGTGTGTACTGAAACACGGCCATCTTGGATGAATTGAATTGAAGGATTCTCCATTGCTCCACTCTTAAAGGCCCTTTTGTGCTTGTGTTGTTGCTCTTTTAACATCAGATGCCTACTACAGAGTGGACTAGAGCAGCTATATTTTTACTTAAGTTAAATGTAAGTCTGCTAATGACTAAAAATGAATTAACAAGGAACTAAAATGGATACAAAGTATATCCTGAAATGAGATAGATTTTTCAAGTGAAGAAGTAAAGTGAAAACTGAATTGAAACACGGGAGGTTGTTTACGGCGGTGATAGTACTGCAGGCATTGTATAGTTCACTATCCTGCTTATTTTCGAAGGAGATTGCCGGCCATCTTCCGACACAAATCGGGAGATGGCCGGTTATCTCCTGAAGCCGGCCAAATCGGTATAATCAAAAGCGGATTTTGGCCGGCTCCAACTGTCGCAGACCTGGCCAAAGCTAAAGGGGGCATTTCCGCAGGGTATGGAAGGCGGAACGGGGCGTGGTTATGAGATGGCCGGCTTTGGCCATTAATAGAAAAAAGAAAGCTGGCTCTGACGAGCACTTCGCCAGCTTCACTTGGACCATTTATTTTTAGGACCAAGACTCAGAAATGTGCCCCAATTGACCAGATGACCACCGGAGGGAATGGGGGATGACCTCCCCTTACTCCCCCAGTGGTCACCAACAACCTCCCACCCAAAAAAAAAAAAGAAAAACATTTTTTGCCAGCCTCTATGCCAGCCTGAAGTGTCATACCCAGCGCCCTGACAGCAGTATGCAGGTCCCTGGAGCAGTTTTAGTGGGTGCAGTGCACTTCAGGCAGGTGGCCCCAGGCCCAACCCCCCCCTACCTGTTACATTTGTGATGGTAAATGAGAGCCCTCCACCCCCCCCCAAAACCTACTGTACCCAGATGTAGGTGCCCCCCTTCACCCCTTAGGGCTATGGAAGTGGTGTAAAGTTGTGGGGAGTGGGTTTTGGGGGGGGGGGGATTTGGGGGGCTCAGCACCCAAGGTAAAGGAGCTATGCACCTGGGAGCAATTTTTGAAGTCCACTGCAGTGCCTCCTAGGGTGCCCGGTTGGTGTCCTGGCATGTGAGGGGGACCAGTGCACTACAAATGCTGGCTCCTCCCATGACCAAATGCCTTGGATTTGGCCGGGTTTGAGATCGCCAGCATTAGTTTCCATTATCGCCGGAAACCAATGTAGGTCATCTCTAAAGCCGGCCCAAATGTTGAGAATTGGCCGGCTCCAACCGTATTATCGAAACAAAAGATAGCCGGCTATCTTATTTCGATAATACGGTCGGGGTGCCGTTTGATTATGCCCCTATATGGAGTCCTTTTACAAAGTGGCAGTACGCCAAACATTGGCTTACCGCTCGCTAAAAAGGAAGCACTGCCGGGCTACCGCAGCAGCCCGGTGGTAGTTCCCACCCCCAGCATGCGTCATATTCGGCACTACAAAATTACTTTTTTTTTGTAGCGCCGGTGTGTACCCAGCAGTAATCAGGCAGTGCCACACTCTGCCCGGTTACTACCAAGTTAGCTCAGGAGCCCTTACTGCCACCTCAATGGTTTGACGGTAAATGCTCCCCCCAAATGGCCGCGTAGCTTCACTTGCTACATGACTATTTCCTGCAATAAATGGAGGCCTCGGCGCATGTCCAAATATGTGCCGATGCCAGCGCAGGCCCCCTTTTGCTGCAGCTTCATTAAAGGATCCCTATATTCTAAGCACCTGTGGCTCATTGAGGCTTTTTTCTCCTTGTGTTTTTCACTTTATATATAGAGAGATACCTTGTTTTGTGCTTTTCAATTAGGTGAGAGTATTGTTCTCGTTAGACTATATATGTTGAACTCCACCTTCTTGTGCATGATGATATAGTGTGATTTAAATTAGTCTAACATTTTCAGACATGCTGGCCTAGTGTACCAGTTGTTTTGTCTGACTGAAATAATTGGTTTTGTATGTGTCTGACTGCTTGGGTTTTTCCCATTGAATTGTATGGAAAACAGCCAAGTAAGTGTTAGAAAGTATGCAAATGAGGCAGGCTTATAGCGGAGACATGTGCAAGTGTGTTGCTCTTTGTTCTGTTACTAGAATAGCCTATTCACACTCAATGCTGTTTCTAACACTATGCCTTGGTACAGAATCAACCTCACCAGAGGAGCATGACATGTCTGCAAAGACATCTCTCTCTGTATATAATATGATTAGCTGCCAGAGTGGTGTCTGGTCTGTTGGTGACCAATGAGTTGTACTCCACTGAGCAGAGGTGGACAGGCCATTTGGGCAACCAGGCAGTGCCCAAGGGCCCAGAGCAGTTGAGGGGCCCAGCACTTCCTGCCCCACACATCTATCATTTCTCACTCTGCTTCTCCTCTGCCCCCAGGTTCAGAACTACTCGTCTCTCTCAACTCCTCTACCTTGCCGCCCGCTGAAGGCCCAGTATCTCCTCCTGTGTCTGACCTCCCCCCCCCCTTTTAAAACCTGAATTTCTGTGGCAGAATGGCAGCAGCAGCGATTCCCTTCAGTTGTCTACTTCACTGAGTTGTGTTCACATGTGACCTTAGTGGATGCAGTGTTCCTGACGGTAGAAGTAGTAGGGTGCAGGGGCGTAGCCAGACCTCCTGCTGCTGCCCCCCCCCCCAGCCGCTGCCACATTGAACCCCCCCCCCCGACGATCCCCTTGAACCCCCTCCTGCCACCAACCCTCCCCCGCCGTCGCCGCCTGCCCCGCCGCTTCAAATACCTGGTTGTTTGCTGGCCCCGCCAAAGAGAATCTAGTTCTTAGGCGCCGGAGTAGCGCCTTCATTCAATGCAGTTCCTGGCTGATCACGCCAGGAACTGCATTGAATGAAGGCGCTACTCCGGCGCCGAAGAACTAGATTCTCGGCTGGCAGGGCCAGCAAACAACAAGGTATTTGAAGCGGCGGGGCGGGCGGTGACGGCGGGGGAGGGTTGGTGGCGGGAGGGGGGTTCAAGGGGATCGTCGGGAGGGGGCCAGGGCCAAATCTACGGGGGCTCAGGCCCCCTCAGGCCCCACGTAGCTAAGCCACTGGTAGGGTGGAACAGGACCAAGCAGGAAATAATTTGCTCTGCAGGGCAGGCAGACAATAGGAGACGTGGGTTGTGCAGCCATACAGTCTGCCCTGTACAAATAGGAAGAAAAGGGGAACTAGGGCCAAAGATGGGTGGGTGAGTAAGCAAAGAGAGAGGGGAAAGAGAGAATGCATGCAATTAGAGTGAGCCCAAATAGTCCCTAAGAACATAAGAATAGCCATACTGGGTCATACCAATGGTCCATCTAGCTCAGTATCCTGCTTCCAGCAGTGGCCAATCCAGGTCAGAAGTACCTAACAGAAACTCAATTAGTAGCCACATTTAATGCTACCAAGCCCAATGGCTTCCCCATGTCCATCTCAATAGCAGACTATGGACGTTTCCTCCAGGAACTTGTCCAAACCTTTTCTAAACCTAGATATGCCCAACACTCACCAAAATGGAGTTTCCGCCCAGCTACCACGTGGCTCTTACGGTAATATCATTTTTGGCGTGCGTCTGATATTTTTATTTTTGGACGTGCGTATCGGACACGTGCCAAGTGGAATTTGATGCGCGTAGGTCATTACCGCCTGGTTACCATGTGAGAATTTACCATTAGGTCAATGGCTGGTGGTAAAGTCTCAGACCCAAAATTGACCCATGGCATTTTTCATTTTGCCGCACGTCCATTTTCAGCAAAGGCCTTTTTTTTATAATTTTTGCCGAAAATGGACGTGCAGCAAAATAAAAACTGGCATGCATCCATTTTGGGTCTGAGACCTTACCGTCAGTCATTGACTTAGCAGTAAGGTCTCACGCGTTAAGCATGTGGTAATCATCTACGCATGTAGAATGATGATTACCGCCCGGTTTTTGCCGCGCGCCAGAAAATAAAAAATATTTTCTGGCGCGGATAGCGGATGCATGTCAAAAATGAAATTACCGCAAGGGCCACGTGGTAGCTGGGTGGTAACTCCAAATGGACCCGCGTTGGACACACATAGGTGCCTACACGGCTTAGTAAAAGGGCCCCTTAAGAAATAAACTAATTTGGGTTACTAAAGGTTTTTAAATTATCCTTCCTATTGTAAAACAGAGACTGAGGGAGGGGTAGTCTATTTAGTAACATAGAGGGGCATAATCGAACGGCGCCGACCATCTATATGGGCAGCCATCTATTTGGCCGGCGCCACAAAGAGCAGTCCCGAACCGTATTATCAAAAGAGATGGCTGGCCATCTTTCGTTTCGCTAATACGGTTCGGGCCAGCCAAATGTCAGAGATAGCTGGGTTTGAGATGGCCTGGGTCCACCTGCCTGAAGTGCATTGCACCCCGAAAAAACTACTCCAGGGACCTGCATGCTGCTG
This sequence comes from Microcaecilia unicolor, assembly GCF_901765095.1. Taxonomy (NCBI): domain Eukaryota; kingdom Metazoa; phylum Chordata; class Amphibia; order Gymnophiona; family Siphonopidae; genus Microcaecilia; species Microcaecilia unicolor. The sequence continues at coordinate 660,715,312 of NC_044031.1, forward strand.
TCAGGGAGCTGGGTATGACATTTCAGGCTGGCATAGAGGCTGGCAAAAAAATATTTTTCTTTTTTTTTTGGGTGGGAGGGGGTTGGTGACCACTGGGTGGAGTAATGGGAGGTCATCCCTGATTCCCTCTGGTGGTCATTTAGTCAGTTGGGGCACCTTTTTGAAGCTTGGTCCTGAAAAAAAAGGGACCAAGTGAAGCCGGTGAAATGCTAGTCAAGGCCGGCTTTTTTTTTCCATTTTCGGGCGAAGCCAGCCATCTTGTACCACGCCCCCGTCCCGCCTTCGCTACCCTACCGACACGCCCCCTTGAAGTTTGGCAGGCTCCATGATGGAAAGCAGTTGGTGCTGGCCAAAATCGGCTTTTGATTATACTGATTTGGCGGGGTTCAGGAGATCGCCGGCCATCTCCCGATTTGTGGCGGAGGATGGCCGGCGATCTCCTTCGAAAATAAGCTGGATAGGGTCTTTTTTACTAAGTAAAAAGTGGCCTTAGCGTGCCCTTACTCAGGTTTTTCTCATGCACTAAGACCATTTTACTGCAGCTGGCAAATGGCTGATTTTCTATTTTTTTCTATTAATGGCTATACATTAAGGTTGTTGCTAAGTAAATAACTACCCTTGAATATTGACTAGAGAATGACACGAGGACAAAGTTTGACCCAGGTTCTGTCCCCGTCCCATCCCCGTAGGCTCTGTCCTCATCTGCAGAAGCCTCGAGCACTTATGATTTTATATTTAAATCTTTTTATTAAAATATAAAAAGGAACAATATGCTTTGCAACTGTTGTTTATAAATTACAAGCAGAAAACAATAACAATGTGCAACTATAATAACTCCCCCCTACCACCACCACCTTCTATCCTTCCAACCCCAACAATAGCTGACTTCTACTACCCCAAGAAATCCTAATCCACCCTGTTAAAATGTCCAGGGGTATAAAATACAATCCATTCTGTATGCCCTAGTGGGGCAGAAATACGACCTATAAAGCAATGTTATGATTTTTTAATCTGTGGATGAATAAGTAATCAACAATCCCAGGAGTCAGTCTAGCTCTCCTGTCCTCCACAGTCCTTCCTGCAATAGAAAATGTCTTCTTAGAAGATGTGCTGGTAGCAGGAATGTCCAGGATCCCCCATGCAAATTTTGCTAGTTGTGGCCAGCTTGTTTTTCCAAAAAATCAAAATATTATCACTCAAACATAAACAACAGTCCAGTTCATTAACAGGCTTCAAAGTAGAAAATGACATAGGGACAAAGTTTGTTCCTGTCCCGATGGGCTCTGTCCCCATCCCCACCCTATTCATGCAGGATCTGTCCCCGTCCCTGCCCTGTCCCCGTGGGCTCTGTCTCCACCCCATCCCTGCGGGCTCTGTCCCCATCCCCGCAGTTACTGCGGATCCCCATCCCTGTGTCATTCTCTAATATTGACCCCCTTTGGGTTTTTTTCTACTTTGTCTGGGATGTTATTTTTTAATCATATTGGTCCTGCTCTTTATTCCACTTTCTTCATGTTAGTCTTCACTCTCTTCCGAGATGCCTTTCCATTTTTTGTTTCTCTCCTTTTCACCTGTCTTCTTCACTTCCTGTCTACAGTTGTCTCTGAATTGATGTATCTTTTTTATATCATTTTCTCCTCTGTCTCTCTATTTACTTATAGGTAGATTTCATCTCTCTCTCCCTGCCCAAATCCTTACTCTTGCAACCCTTCCCTCCATCTATTCCTTACATGACTTGCTTTTCCTTAACAGCTGCCTTTTCCCCACTTCTCTCAAAATATTTCCATGGCTCCATAGCATATCAAAAACATGACCAGCGTTTACACATAGAGCTGACAAAAGGAAGTTCAAATAATTAGGGATGGAATCTTAATGGCTATAGTTCTGTTCAGTGTATGAAAGATGTAGAAGGCAAGACGGGAGATTTATGAACAGAGAGAAAAAGAAACTTGCAGAATGTTCACTGAAAGCCAGTTCCAACAGAAGATCTGAAGGACAAAGAAAGGTCATTGTTTCAGTTTAGCACATGAAAGGGATGGTTCAGGCTTCTTATATCTGATGGACCTTTTCCAAACTAGAAGCCAACACCACCCACCATTGGGCTTGTAGACAAAAAATAAAATAAAACTCTCTCAAACATAGAACCAGTCTTTTACCTTTTGCTTTGGATTCTCTGATAGTCACTTCCTCTGGCAGGCTCTTCCATCTTTGGCTTTACTTGGAGATCTCTTTCTGTCCTTGCTTCTAGCATTTATACCATGTCTGGCTCTTCCCTTCCATGTTATCAAAGATCTGATATACAACCGATGCAGTTTACATATATAAGTACTTTCACTTTTTCCAGTGGACTCACATAGTCTAAGCTTTTGTACCTGAGGCAATGGAGGGTTAGGTGACTTGCCCAGGATCACACGGAACCTCAGTGGCAACTGAATGCAGTTCCCTATGTTCTCAGTCCACTGTACTAACCATTAGGCTACTCCTCAAAAGTGAAGAAACTGAATTATCTGCCTTATGTCATCAACTGTCAGGAAATTCTGGAGTGAGCATTCCCCTTGTCTTTCTCTCTGCCCAGTGATAGAACACATACACTCCTTCTTGGCTTCAAGTTTTCCCCATCAAGATACATTTTACTTTGACCAGCACAACAGCATTTCCAGATCACATAGTTTCAGAGCTGGGCAAATCTCCTCCATGAGGTCTCTTCCTCACTACTTGCTTGCAAGTGCTTGCCTGTCTCCAGTTAAGTCCACAGCAGGTCCGGAACTTACTTGGTGGAGAGAAGGGGAAATAGTGGACTGCCAGGCAAAATAGTGGAAACTATTATAAAGAATACAATTACAGAACACGTAGACAAACACTGTTTAATGGGACAGAGTCAGCATGGGTTCAGCCGAGGGAAGTCTTACCTTACCAATTTGCTTCATTTCTTTGAAGGCGTGAATAAACAAGTGGATAAAGGTGAGCCAGTTGATGTAGTGTATCTAGATTTTCAGAAAGCTTTTGACAAAAGTTCCACATGAGAGACTCCTGAGAAAATTAAAGAGTCATGGGACAGGAGGCAAAGTTCTGGTGTGGATTAGGAATTGGTTATTGGACAGAAAACAGAGGGTAGGGTTAAATGGTCATTTCTCTCAATGGAGGAGGATGAACAGTGGAGTGCCGCAGGGATCTGTATTGAGACCAGTGCTACTTAACATATTTATAAATTATATGGAAATCGGAATGACGAGTGAGGTGATTAAATTTGCAGATGATACAAAACCATTCAAGGTTGTTAAAACACGTGCGTACTGTGAAATATTGCAGGAAATCCTTAGGAAATTGGAAGCCTGGCCAGCTAAATGGCAGATGAAATTTAATGTGGACATATGCAAGGTGATGCACATTGGAAAGAATAATCCGAATAATAGTTACCTGATAATAGGGTCTCAAGAAAAAGATCTGGGTGTCGTTGTAGATAATATGCTGAAATCTGCTCAATGTGCAGTGGCGGCCAAAAAAGCAAACAGGATGATAGGACTTATCAGGAAAGGGATGATGAATAAGACCGAAAATACTATAGTGTCTTTGTATCATCCATGGTGCATCTGCACCTTAAGTATTGCATTCAGTTCTGGTCGCTGTATCTCAAAAAAAGACATAGTGGAGTTAGAAAAGGTTCAAAGAAGAGCGACCAAAATGATAAAGGGGATGGAACTCCTGAGAAAAAGCAAAAGAGGTTTGGGCTCTTCAGCTTGGAAAAGAGACAGATAAGGGAAGATTGAGGTCTACAAAATCCTGAGTGGTGTAGAACGAGTAGAATTAAATCGATGTTTTACTCATTCCAAAAGTACAAAGACTAGGGGACACTCGAGGAAGTTACATTGAAATACTTTTAAAACAAATAAGAAGAAATATTTTTTCACTCAACAAATAGTTAAGCTCTGGAACTCTTTGCCAGAGGATGTGGTAACAGCGGTTAGTGTATCTGGGTTTAAAAAATGTTTGGACAAATTCCTGGAGGAAAAGTCCATAGTCTGCTATTGAGACAGACATGGGAAGCAACTTCTTGCCCTGGGATTTGTAGTATGGAGTGTTGCCATGAATTGGGTTTCTGTCAGTTACTTGTGACCTGGCTTGGCCACTGTTTGTAAAACAGGATACTGGGCTAGATGGACCATTGGCCTGACCCAGTATGGCTACTCTTATGTTGTTATGTTCTTTTGTTCAATTCTGTTCAGTATTTTTGTGATTGGTTTTGCCAAAAAGATGAAAAGAAAGTTTGTTTTTATTCGGATGACACAAAATCTATAACTGAAAAAATGGGTTGAATGCTTGGCAGTTAAGTTTTAATATGAAGAAATGCTGAGTAATGCATTTAGGGTGCAGAAATCCAAAGGAGCTGTAAACTATAAAATGAGAAGCTAATGTGGACAGACCGGGAGCAAGATGTTGAGGTAGCAATGTCTGATGATCTTAAGGTAGCAAAACAATATGATACGGTAGTGGCCAAAGTCAGGGCCGGTCTTAGCAATTATGGGGCCATGTACAGATCAGTTTGGTGGTGCCCCTGCCCCCACCTAGCCCCTCCCCTTGTTGACAAGATATGTTTTTAAATTTTTTTATTTCAAATAAAGACAAATCAAGCAAAGCTTGTACAGAAAAACTAATTCAAATAAGCACAATGTTATCATAGGAAACCTTTGGGTTTAAAAAGCAAAATCATGTGCATGTAAGGACTGGATAAATGAATTAAAATAAGTGCCCTTAATATGTACTACTTGGTAGCAATAATGAAACAGTGATTAATATTCACATAGCAAGCGGCCTGAGCCAACAGATTAGCAAGAAGACAGAAAGCATGCGTTGAGTACGTCAGCTGAAAACATAAAAACATGACGGCAGATAAGGGCCAATTGTCCCATCCAGTCTGCCCATCCTCAGTAAGCACTAACTCTTCCTTTTCCTAAGACAGCTCATGTGCCTGTCCCACGAGTGACACAGGCTGCACATACAGCAGCAGGACATGTTCATCCACTCATACTCTAACTGAGATAACATTTAATCCTCTCCTCTGACCTCTGACCTCTGACCTCATGTGGAACTTTCTTTAAATCAGTCACCTTATTTTCTAACTCCTCTTACTCTCAGCTATCTATATGTTCCATCTTTGCTTATACCCTATACTATCTATTAAAATGTTCTATTACATATTGTGTTGAGATTGTAAGTAGTATACAAAGAGGGGCATAATCGAAAGGGACGTCCAAGTTTTGATGAGGATGTCCTCGCAAAACGTTCCCATCTAGGGGCGGGGAAACTCGTATTTTTGAAACAAGATGGATATCCATCTTTCGTTTTGATAATATGGTCTGGGACGTCCAAATCCTGAAATGTGGTCACCCTTAGAGATGGTTGTCCCTAGACTTGGTTGTTTCTCATTTTCGGTAAAAATGGAAACCAAGGATGTCCATCTCAGAAACAACCAAATGCAAGCCATTTGGTCGTGGGAGGAGCCAGCATTTGTAGTGCACTGGTACCCCTAACATGCCAGGACAGCAACCGGACACCCTAGGGGGCACTGCAGTGGACTTCACAAATTGCTCCCAGGTACATAGCTCCCTTACCTTGTGTGCTGAGCCCCCCAACCCCCCCTAAAACCCACTACCGTACACCACTACCATAGCTCTTACAGGTGAAGGGGGGCACCTAGATGTGGGTACAGTGGGTTTCTGGTGGGTTTTGGAGAGCTCGCTGTTTCCTCCACAAACGTAACAGGTGGGGGGGATGGGCCTGCGTCCGCCTGCCTGAAGTGCACTGCACCCACTAAAACTGCTCCAGGGACCTGCATACTGCTGTGATGAAGCTGAGTATGACATCTGAGGCTGGCACAAAATATTTTTAAAGATGTTTCTTGAGGGTGGGAGGGGGTTAATGACCACTGGGGGAGTAAGGGGAGGCCATCCCCGATTCTCTTCGGTGGTCATCTGGTTATTTTGGGCACCTTTTTGTGCCTTGGTCGTAAGAAAAACACGACCAAGTAAAGTTGTCCAAATGTTCGTCAGGGAAGTCCTTGTTTCTTTCGATTATGGGTTGAGGACGTTCTTGTGTTAGGCACGCCCAAGTCCCGCCTTCGATACGCCTCCAACACGGCCCCTTGAACTTTGGCTGTCCCTGTGACAGAAAGCAGTTAGGGACGTCCAAAATCGGCTTTCAATTATACCGATTTGGACGACCCTGTGAGAAGGACATCCATCTTCCGATTTATGTTGAAAGGTGGGTGTCCTTCTCTTTCAAAATTGAGCTCATATGCCATACTTTGTATTGTTATTTAAATATTTTTTACTGCTGTAATTGTCTATTAATTATTGTTTGATTTATTCATACTGTACACTGCCTTGAGTGAATTCTTTTTCAAAAAGGTGGTAAATAAATTCTAATAAATAAATAAATACATTTGAAAAAGGTGTACCTCCTGTACATTTACACCACAGAGGTATTTAAACATCTCTAGCATATCCCCTCTCTCCTGCCTCTCTTCCGGTGTGTACATGTTGAAGCAATGATTTTTTGCACTTCAGAGAAAGCATGGGGCACAAGTTACAACCCTAAATAAAGGCATGGGGAGGGGTAACTTGCAAGAGTGGTACTTATAACTCCAACCACCTTACAGGGCAGGGTGGATGGGCCATTTCAGCTTTCATGTGGTATAATCTACTTTATTTACTTATTTACATCTACTACTACTACTACTTATCATTTCTAAAGCGCTACTAGACGTACGCAGTGCTGTACACTTGAACATGAAGAGACAGACCCTGCTCGACAGAGCTTACAATCTAATTAGACATACGCAGCGCTGTACTAGACATACGCAGCACTGTCTGCGGATTGTATACCTCTCAAGCACATCGTTTGAACCTTTTTGCTGCCCTAAGTTAACAGGATAACTTTCTAGATACTAGCACTGATTATCATGGCTATCTGAATAATTTGCTACTCTGGCCACAGAGCAGCTCTGTAACAATATGAGGAAAATAGTGCTGAAGCAGTCTGTATGGCGGTCCCTATAAGGTTGCAGAATATCAGAATTAGCAGCATTTACCTAGAGGCTCTTTTACTAAGCCGCGTAGGCACTTACTCTTGCCCAACGCGCGTCAATTTGGAGTTAGTGCCCGGCTACCGTGTGGCCCTTGAGTTAATTTCATTATTGATGCATGTCCGCTACACGCGCCGGAAAATAAATTTTATTTTCTGGTGTGCGGCAGAAGCCAGGCAGTAATCGTTGTTCTATACACGGTTAACACGTGAGACCTTACCGCTAAGTTAATTTTTATTTTGCAGCACGTCTATTTTTGGCAAAAATAAAAAAAGAGGTCTTTTTTACAGGTGCACTGAAAAATGGTTCTGCGCATGCCCAAAACCTGCGCCTACACTACTGCAACCCATTTTCAGAGCACCTTAGTAAAAGGGCCCCTAGTTAGTAGAACCTGCTAATCAGAAAAGTACCGCTGATATGGTCCAGAATTTGGCAGCTAAGACTTAATGCTAAAATAATGCAGGGTCATACATTTGGGATGCAAAAACCTGAGGGAGTTGTGCAGTTTAGAAGAATGGGGCTTGAAAGAGATCACATCTGGTTATCTTAAGGTGGCCAAATATGTAGAAAAGGTGATGACAAAAGCCAGAAGGATGCTTGGGTGTTTAGGGAGAGGAATGGCAAACAAACAGAAGAACAATAACCCTTGCAGTCACGCAAACAAGTCAATCACAGCAAGGGTGACAAAAGAAGGAGCAGCAGACGATGTCCAAAAAACAGTTGGCTTTATTATAACATCCGAGACTCGACACAAGTCATGTTTCGGCCTAAAAAGGCCTTCTTCAGGAGTCTTCTATTGGATGTTTGGTGATGCTTAACTAGCCTTTGTGAAATTCACGTGGTGGCTAATGTCTTGCTACTCCGTAAAGTCCAAACGTTTTGCATTTTATTACCAATAGAAAGCAGCAAGGCATTAGACACCACGTGAATTTTGCAAAGGGTAGCTAAGCATCACCACACATCCAATAGAAGACTCCTGAAGAAGGCCTTTTAAGGCCGAAACATGACTTGTGTCGAATCTTGGATGTTATAATAAAGCCAACTGATTTTTGGACATCGTCTGCTGCTCTTTACATTTATTTTATTTGTAGCATTTGTATCCCACATTTTCCCAACAATTTGCAGGCTCAATGTGGCTTACATTTGCCGTAATGGCGGTTGCCATTTCCGAGTAATAGAATTACAAATGATAATGTGTTAAGTTGCATACATACATGGTAACATACATGTAACCTAACATACGTGAACAAATCATGGTATAGATATATATCATGTGCATATATATGTTAAGGAAGAATAAATTATGGATTAATACATGAAAGTTCCTGAGTAAGAAATTGGAAGAATAAATTATAGTAATACATGAACGTTCCTGAGTACGAAATTGGGTTGTATCATTCTTTAGGTCATCGACTATGGAGAGACCATATTCAACATAGAGATTGAAGTGGTTATGCTTATTCGTTAGTGGTAAGGAGATTGATCAGTCAAGTGATAAGATTTCAATTATGTCTATGTCGTGTAAAGTCTTATTTTTTGGTGTTTAAGATGGGTGTTTATGGTATGCCTTCTTGAACAGATCTGTTTTCAGTAGCCTTCGGAAGATAGTTAGGTCTTGCGTTAATTTTATGGCCTTCGGTAGTGCGTTCCATAGCTGCGTGCAGATGTATGAGAAACTGGTCGCGAACGTGGATTTATATTTTAGTCCTTTGCAGTTAGGGTAATGGAGATTGAGGAATGTGCATGCTGGTCTCTTTGCATTCCTGGTAGGCAAGTCTATAAGGTCTGACCTATAGGTCGGGGCTTCCCCGTGAACGATTTTCTGGACCAGGGTGCAAACTTTGAACGCAATTTGTTCTTTTAGTGGGAGCCAGTGTAGTTTCTCTCTTAGGAGTTTGGCGCTTTCGTATTTCGCTTTCCCAAATATGAGTCTGGCTGCTGTATTTTGAGCGGTTTGAAGCTTCTTAATGATTTGTTCTTTACATCCAGCATAAATGGCATTGCAGTAGTCTAGATGGCTTAGCACCATTGATTGTACTAGGCTGCGGAATGCTTCCCTTGGGAAGAAAGGTTTGATTCTTTTAAGTTTCCACATTGAGTAGAACATAAGTACATAAGTATTGCCACACTGGGACAGACCAAAGGCCCATCAAGCCCAGCATCCTGTTTCCTACAATGGCCAATCCAGGTCACAGATACCTGGCAAGATCCTGAAAAAGTTCAATACATTTTATGCTGCTTATCCCAGAAATAAGCAGTGGATTTTCCCCGTCAATTTAATAATGGTCTATTGACTTTTCCTTTAGGACGCCATCCAGACCATTTTAAAACCCCGCTAAACTAACTGCCTTTACTACATTCTCTGGCAACAAATTCCAGGGTTTAATTACATGTTGTGAAGAAAATTTTTCTCTGATTCATATTTAAATTTACAACTTTGTAGCTTCATTGCATGCCCCCTAGTCCTAGTGTTTTTGGAAAGAGTAAACAAATGATTCACGTCTACCCGTTCCACTCCACTCATTATTTTATAGACCTCTATCATATCTCTCCTCAGCCATCTTTTCTCCAAGCTCTCTGTGATTGACTTGCTACGGAGAGTAATGGCCAGCAGGAAATGGAGATAATAATGCTACTGTATAAGTCTCTTATGAGACCTCATTTAGAGTACTGTGTACAGTTCTTGAGATTGCACCTTCAAAAAGATGTAAACAGGATGGAGTTGGTCCAGAGGGTGGCTACTAAAATGGCCAGTGGTCTTCATAAAGCATATGGGGACAGACTTAAAGATCTCAATATGTATACTTTGGAAAAAAGGTGAGTGAGGTGAGATATGATAGAAATGTGTAAATATCTCTGTGCCATAATTGCACAGGAGGCAAATCTCTTTCAGTTGAAAGGAAGCTCTGGATGAGGGGGCATAGTGTAACTTGTGGTTCCTTTTTTCTTTTTAACAGGGGGCATCCTAGGAATGATGGGAGGCATCAGGAGGAACCCGCGGGTCAGAGTTGCATTTCTTGGTTCACACAACAGTCCCGCTGCGGGCCATTCGGATCCATTTCAGAGCCTAGGGAGGCTCATTTCAGGCTAGGAAGACCTGTAAATAGAAGCCACGGCTATGAGGAAGCTCAGGGCAGTGCTGGGTCACCTGCAGCATATGTGTATGATATCATCACGCATGTGGCAGTGACATCATGGGCTCGTGCATGTGCAGAGGGTCCGATTTCGGCCAGGAGCTGTCTGGCCCATATTAAAGTTTTAGGGAGACCTGGAGGCAAAATAGTTATGTTTTTAAAGATGGCCCAGGGGCAGGAAGAGCCCAGGAAGAGGGGCTTTGCTGCTGCCCTGTTCCCAATGCAATTCGCATCCATTGTGCAATCGCACATGCACAGTGATGCACATTTTCTTTGTGTATGTGCCCCTGAGAGCACTGGCAGAGCAGGGAGATTTAGGGCAGCTCGGAGAGAGCCCGAAAACAGTGCAAATTTTTGCGCAGGTGCCCTGGTGCCACTGGAGACTGGCACTGACACCAGTATTAAAAATAAATTATTTAAAAATATTTAAATGTTTGGGCAGGGTTAAAAGTGTAAGAATTAAGGTGCCCTGAGTTGGCTGTCAGGGGTCCCCAACCCTTGCCAGCTAAAGTATGCTCACTTTCATTAAAACGAGCGTGCACAGAGACTGAAAACAGGACAGGGCACCTGGCAATGCGAGACCAGCATGGGAGAAACGCTTTGCTGGGGGTTGGGGACCCCTGCCAGCCAAACCAAGGGGGCCCAGGCCCCCATGGCCCCCCGTAGCTGCGCCACTGGCCCCAACGGTTTCAAGCAAAGCTGGTAGATCTTCAAATAAGTCTGCTGAAACTACACCTATCACACTCAGAGTAGGAGCACTTCTACCTACACTCTCTCTGAGGCTTAAGAGACTTGAAGAAACTCTGACACAAAGAGTGACTAGAAGGGACTAGAGAAAATACTCAACTGGTTATGTTCTGGACCAGTGTGGAAATTTACCTCTACGAAGGACACACTAATAGAAGAGAGATCCCATTTCCTAAAAAGGGTGTGCATTGCTAAGAGAACGGGTTCAAGGGGAAGACAAGCATAATTTTCATATAACTCCCAATTCAAACATAATAGTAGTGAACTTCTGGTTCTGGTTATTGTAAGTACAGAACAGTTCTGGGCTGTGTGAGAGTTTTCCCATAGTCCACTGTTAATTGAGACAAGTATAGAAATTTGGGTTGTAAATTTCAGCTAAATGTATACATTAGTTGATGACAGAGTTTTGCATTTACTTGACTGAGTATTTTAGTTAACAGCAATTCCATTGTTACCTTAGTCTTAAATTCTACAAACAAAATTCAATTAGAATAAAAACAGTTTCCTTAAGTACTCCTAGGTCATTCTCCATTATTTTATATCTGCAGTCTTAAGTACATAACTACATAAGTACATAAGTATTGCCATACTGGGATAGACCGAAGGTGCATCAAGCCCTGCATCCTGTTTCCAACAGTGGCCAATCCAGGTCAGAAGTACCTGGCAAGATCCCAAAAAAAGTATAATACATTTTATGCTGCTTATCCTAGAAATAAGCAGTGGAATTTCCCCAAGTCCATTTTTATAATGGTCTATTGACTTTTCCTTTGGGAAGCCAGCCAAACCTTTTTTAAACCCTGCTAAGCTAACTGCTTTTACTACATTCTCTGGCAACAAATTCTTTATATGTTCTCGAGTGTTACATCTTTTCTCTGAGGGCATGAACCTAGTTCTTTTTCCTCTTGAGTTTCTCCAGAGAACTTGAGACGAGGTTAGTGTTTTGATGAGCTTTTTCCTTATTTTCTAAGAACTCTCTGAGGTAACATTAACTGGCCACTGGTGACATATGCAAGTGTATTCAGCTAATAGTATGACAGAGTCAGTTCCTGGGCAAAGTGTGTGTGTGTGTGTGGGGGGGGGGGGGGGGGGGGGGGTTTACAATAGGTTGAAGGTGAAAGGAGATAAACTCAGAATTAACCTGAAATACTTCTTCATGGAAAGGGTGGTGAATTTGTGGAATGGCCTCCTGGTGGAGATGAAAATTGTATCTGAATTGAAGTTATCAATAGAAATCAAACAAAATAAAACATGGAAAAAAATAAGATGATACCTTTTTTATTGGACATAACTTAATACATTTCTTGATTAGCTTTCGAAGGTTGCCCTTCTTCGTCAGATCGGAAATAAGCAAATGTGCTAGCTGACAGTGTATATAAGTGAAAACATTCAAGCATTACTATGACAGTCTGACAGGGTGGGAGGATGGGGGTGGGTAGGAGGTATGCATGGGGACATCAAAGCATATCATTGATATTCTAACAGGATGGGTGTAGATAGGTGAGGTGTGGATAGGTGAGGTGATTTCTATTGATAACCTTAAGAGTGGACTAACACGGCTACCACACTCCTGTATCTGAATTGAAGAAAGCTTGGGACAAGTATGTAGTATCTTTATGGGAGAGAAAGGGAAAGTAGATGGTATGAGGGATAGACCCCATTGTCTTTATCTGCCTTCATTTTTCTATGTATGAATGAACAAGAAAGCAAAACAGAAGGAAAAAAAATTGTACTAGAGAGCAAGACTCTCCTTTGTTCTCTCTTACTGCACAGAAAGTTGAGGTAGAAAGATGTAGCAATCATATTACTAATCCAAAGAGAAAGAGGACCAATAAAGCCTTAGAAATTAAATGAAAATGCATGTGTGATTGTGTTTGAGCTGTAGACTCTTAACATTCATGACAAATGAAAAAAAGATAAACCACCCCCACAGTAAGCTGGAGCACAGACAGTCACATGTCTCTCCCTATAGTTAAAACAAAGATCCCCAATGCAGATAGTTGGATGAAAAGGAAGTGGGCACCCTGTGGTAATGTATGCAAATCAGTCTGCTTTGCTGCATCTAGTTATGCAAACTAACTCCAGCAGAGCCTTGTGCTTCATTGTTCCTAAAATGTGCAGGGGCAAAGACAGACAGGGTCTCATGCATTGTGACTGCATTGTTCTCTTGCCTCAGTAACTGGGTTAGTTAAAAGGTGTGTCTCAGTTTCTATATTGGAGATGGGAGAGGGGATGCAGAGCGGGAGGGCAGGAAAGGGAGACTGCAAACAGCGCTGTAAAGTACAAAGCGCAATTTAAAATCAGTATTTGATTGCTTCAGAGTCTTTAGGGTGAGTGCTTTATTTTATCAAAATATGTTTCTTTAATTCACATAGTGTGAGCTTTATAGTACATATGTAACCTCTGTCTGAGAGATGAGATACACTTCCCAGTTCATTACAATTGACTATTTTCTGGCTGGGATTCTTTGTCTTAAGCTTTTGTGAGGGATGTTTATGGCACAAAGAGGATGGTGCTTCATCCCCCCACCGGCCTGTAGTGAAAGAGGTTAACTTTTAATTAGATTGTAAGCTCTGTCGAGCAGGGGCTGTCTCTTCATGTTCAAGTGTACAGTGTTGCGTACGTCTAGTAGTGCTATAGAAATGATAAGTAGTAGTAGTAGTATTTGGAGAGGTAGAATAGGTAATTGAATTATTTTTTGAACCTCACTAAAGAGGATTTGACTTCTCCAAATGAGAATATTTGACATAGTAACGTGAGTAACATAGTAGATGACGGCAGAAAAAGACCTGCACGGTCCATCTAGTCTGCCCAACAATTTAAACTCATATGTGCTACTTTATGTGTATACCTGACCTTGATTTGTTTCTGCCATTTTCAGGGCATAGACCGTAGAAATCTGCCCAGAACAAGGCCCACCCCCCAACCACCAGCCCCGCCTCCCCCACCAGCTCTGCCACCCAATCTCAGCTATGCTTCTGAGGATCCCTTCCTTCCGAACAGGATTCCTTTATGTTTATCCCACGCATTTTTGAATTCCGTTACCATTTTCATCTCCACGTATCCAGCACTCTGTGAAAAAATACTCCCTGACATTTTTCTTGAGTCTGCCCCCTTCAATCTGATTTCATGTCCTCTCGTTTTACCGCCTTCCCAACTCAGGAAAAGGTTCATTTGTGGATTTATACTTTTCAAATATTTGAACGTCTGTATCATATCACCCCTGTTTCTACATGCTAGAATAGGCTGTTGCCTGGTAAGTCAGTCTATGTCGGGGTGACGGGGGGGGGGGGGGGGGTTGAGATACCCAAGCTTCACATTCTGCTGTAGAACTCGATTGAATTTCCTCACAGTGGTAATCACTCTGTAGTCTGTGCACCTGAGAACAACACAAGAGACATTTTATGGTCTTTTAGACCACTCTTTATGTAAAAAAACTGGAGAAACAACCCCTCTATAACAGCAGTTATCAAACATTTGATGACCACGACCTCATTATTGCAGCCACAGAAAATATCACAACCCACAGAAGTGCAGACCTATGATGTGACTGTGGAGGGCCCAACCAAATCGCAGTCTCAGGTTTTGCAACTCCTTTGGGAAGCCATGCTCTACAACTTCTAGAATTGCTGCAGTGTTTGACCTTCAAAGATGCATTTATGAAATTCAGAATTCAAAGCCAAACTAACAATCAATCAATATCATATGTTTCCAAAATGGCAGTCAAGTTAAACTGGCCTATAACTTGAGGCATTTCCCTAATTCATAAAAGAAAGCAAATAAAAAAAAATCTTGAAAATAGGAGGAGCAGAATTGAGTGGATCTTTCAGCATTTCAGTCAAAAATCTCCTAAATGTATCACTTTCAGAAACTGCTGGAAGCCAAGTTAATTAGATGAATATTTCAGTCTCACTTTGTTTTCTAATAATTCAACATTATTCCTCAATAAAGTATTCTCGTTAATTATCAAGGTCCCTGAGTCTTCAACTTTAGCCACTAATTGTTCACAGGAGTCAAGATACTCTTCTGGAATAACAACAGCATTACTATGAGATTGCACTTGCACAGATGGCTCCTGTAGCCAAGCCGTAGATCCAGCCATTGGACCTGAGAGAGATTTATCCAGGTTAAATACTGCCTACCAATCAGTTTCCAGGGAGAAAACCCAGAGCATCACCAATTTAAAAGCAGATGTCCAATTTAAAAGCAGTTCCATCAATAGACACAGAGATTTCTAATCTTAACAAAATCACTTCTTGATGGAGGCTTGCTTCCTTCCTCAAACTCTGGAATAGCATCTCGCAACAAGGCTACTTCTGTGCTCCCACACTGGAACTGAATCCTCCACGATTCACTGGCACTCCCCCAGTGGTTTCTGTAATGTAGCTGAAGCTGACACTTCTCCAGCAGACTTCATCCTCATGACTACAGGAGTCATAATGAGACCATCTTCTGGTGTTACAGGGAGTGGATCACTCACTACAATATTGATCCCTTGCAGCTGCAGGACTACCCACAACTCTGGGCTCGATACTGTGCCCAGGGGATCCTGCCAGCTATCGCATCCCCAGTGTTGGCCTCTGTGGTACAGCTCTAAGATCATGCAGCTGCTACTAAAACCACTCCATATACTGATTCATAGAGTCCACGCAAGCAGGTCCTGAAGCCTTTGGGTAAGATCTAATTATGCTTTTGTGCTTCACCATTGCTTATGCTGAAATCAAAGGTTATAGTAGCAACTCTGAGAGGCAGCCATATAATAGACCAGTGGTTTTCAAACGTTTCTTCTGCTGTGATGCACCTGACAGACAACGTTCATGTATGTGAGACACCGAACACTAAAATTCACAGCTGACCAAAGCACACCTAAATATTTCATTTTTTAAACTATAAGTTTAGTATGAATTTGCCTATCTCATATCAAAAAGCTGTGTGCAACACATCAGTCCCAGATTTCTCACTTGTCATACAAGAAAAGAAATATATATTCAAATTCTGATTTCACCTCAGTAACAGCAACATAAAATCCCTCCACTGCCAGATACTGTGAAGCAACACAAAAACCTATAAATGTGCTACAGAAACTATATAGCAAACAGAATCAGCAGACCGACAATATTTCCAGTTTGGGGCTGGAGACAACAGTTATTATTTGGAGTATTGGGGAAGCAGAATTAGGGACCAACCAGTTATGGGGATTTCAAGAACTGCAGGCACTAATGATTGTAAAGGAAATACTGGCTTGCTGTCTACACCAAATTTTTTGTGACTCACTTCCCACATCTTGGGGACACACTGGTTGAGAACCACTGTGATAGACTGATACCTGTGGTATCTTAGATGCCCCAACCTGATAATATTTCAGGATAAAGAATCCCTTTTACTAAAGCTTAGTGCATGCTAAATGCTAAGAAGCCTATAGATATGAAATGGGTTTCTTAACCTTTGTGCATGCTAATTCCATTAGTGCATACTATGCTTTAGTAAAAAGGCTCGTAAATTACTCATGAGGGAGTATTTTGTCTAGAGCATCCCTTGAGGGAGAAATCATCAGTTCCACTCCTCAGAACTTTGGTAAGCTGGACTTGAAATGCACTGAAAATAAAGAGTGTTCACACATTCATACCATGTCTAAAAGTTGATCTTTCTCACCAGGGGCATAGCTACTATGGACCACGGGGGCCTGGGCCCCCCTAGATTTGGCCCTGGACCCCCCTGCCAACGACCCTCTCAACCCTCCTCCCGCCACCAACTCGCCATCGCCGTCTGCTACCTTTGCTGTTTTATAATTTTGCCGCACGTCCGTTTTCGGCCACAAGGAACGAGGTCTTTTTTCCAGGTGGGCTGAAAAACGGGGCCTGCGTACATCCAAAACACTCACCTACACCAGTGCAGGCCATTTTTTTTGGCGTGCCTTAGTACAAGGGCCCCCATATGTTTTATGCAGAATTTTCAGTACAAAGGATTCCATTCTTCTTTAAACTGTCACGGAAGAGCTCAGAAAGCTCTACTGCCACACAAAGAAAGAGTGAGAAGCTGAGTATCAATGGATATCAATGTAAGAATAAAGGTGGGAATGGGTTTTTCAGTTTTTATCTGTGTTTGAGATAAGGGAAGAAAGAAATAAGAGGAAAGGTGGTGATATAACTATATCTAGTAAAAAAGGCCCATTTCGGGAACAAATGAAACGGGCGCTAGCATGTTTTTTTTTGTGTGTTTGATATTAAGGGATATAAATGTTTTTGAAAAAGGGGAGGGGCAGGGGAGAGGGAGGGGGTAAGAGGGGGGTCCTCACAGCAGTCACTCAGACTCTCTATGTATAACACTATGTCTGTCACTCACAGAAAGTAAAAACCTATCCCCATCGTTGTACATAAAGTAAATTGACATGTATTATTTTCTGAAGAATATTTTGTTGTTATACTTGCCTGGTATTAGAAAGCAGTAGGATCATGTACAGCAGATTGTGGAGTAGTGCAGGCAATGTTGTCCTAATCGCAGTGAATTTAGATGTGAAACAGGTAGTGGGTAAATACTTCGTTGAAGCAGTAAGAAACAACACTTTTAAAGCAAGTAAAAAACAATGAATGAGCGGTTGTTTTAGTTTCATTCCTTTTTTTGTTTGCTTAGGTTATTTAATGTAGCGAGGCAAGTGATTTGCAAGCGCAGTGAAAGTATTGTAATACTCTCCGGTCTTGTATTCGTTTCACTGGTAGTTGTGTTTTTGTATTTAGCGGGCCCACTGAATCGTGGGAAAAGGGTAATGGGAAACTGTTGAGAACGGTAGGCAGCAGGGCCGAAGGACACCAATGTTGTGTGCACTATAGCCCCTCCGCGGAATATATTATCCGGTAGCAGGACGGAAGGACAACAATATTGTGGGCGGTATACCCCCTTGGTGCAATATATTCGCCGCTTTACCGAAGGACAGCAATATTGTCTGCGCTATACCCCCTCCATGCAATATATTCGCCGGTAATAGAACTGCACCTGTGTTATAGCAGGAATGTTTTCCTCTTCGTGGCAGCGATGTTTCTGTGACCCCTTCTGCTGCTGACTCTCCTTTCCGACCTCCGTTGTATATATGTAGTTGGTTGAGATTGGTCCAAATGCGTCTGACATGTGTTGCAGTTGCCTGGTAACCCTAGTTTTGATAGGTTCCTGGTGCATTTCACGTGGTGTTCCGTTGCCTGGAAACTGGTTTCCCATGCATCCTGTCTGATAGGTTCTGCAACACTTTGTCCTCACGTCATGACGTTAACGTCATTACATTTGATGCGAATGTGGGGCAAATTCACTTGGGGAGATAGTTGACTACACCCTTACAAATCCACGAACCCTTGAGTGACATCACGGAGTGGCTTCAGAACGTTGGAGGTGCATTTTATTATAGTATCTCGCAGTGCATGGGGGGGGGGGGTAGCGTCGGAGGGCTGTGGAACTGGTGATTGGCTGAGTGTCATAGCCCCGCCCTCCACATCATCACGTTGTGACGCGAGGGCGGGGCATACACTCATGGGATCTTGCAACTACAAATTTGCATTTAGAATGTTGGGGTTGTGAATTATGTGTGGATGGGGCGTGGCTGAGGGCGGGTCTATGAGTGAGAGTGAGTGGTGCTGACAGCCTAGAAGACTACAGGGCTTCAGTGTTTCCCTGCCACACAGTGAGGTTCTGAACGTTGGAGGTGAGAATTATTTATATAGATTGCTATCTAAGTAAAAATATGAAGTGTTGCATATATAGTTGTACACTAGAACCACAGAACTAGTCCTATGAAAGCCCCACAACTGCTATGCACTCTGTAGTCCCACAATATCTTTTTCTAACACAGGGTGTCTGGATTTGAACCTGAAAGTTTCCTGCTGTCATGTAGGGACTCTACCACTGAACTAGAGGGTAGATTATTAAGGCGAGGGAGACGAGTAACCTGGCTAAAATATTGCCTGCTGATATTCAAAGCAATTTAAACCAGCAGAAGAGGCTCCTGACAACTACCCAACTGCTGATATTCAGTGTTTTTTTTAACTGGGTAGTGCCACTGAATATCGGCTCTCAATAGCCCACAGAAAAGTGGGCAGATCAGGGGTGGTGTAGGGGGCGATGTTGGGGAGAAACTGGCAGTTATGCAGATGCCAGCAATATTCACTGTCAGGACCTGCATAGCTAAGCGGTCAAAATTAGGACAGCTCAAAAGCAGAAGTACAGAAGTACTGCAAGCTGCCGTGAGAGGTCGCAGAAGCCATTTTCTGCAAAAGGGCAGGAACAAGTGGGCTTCACTCCTGCCCCCTTTGCCCCTACTGGACCACTAAGGATTGAATGTAGGCCTGGGGGCCCTATCTAAAGCAGGGGAGATTGAGGGTTGAGGGGTGTTCGGGGGGCGGGGGGTTGATTGTTGTGAGCTGGGGGAGGGGGAAGGGAAGCAGGGAGCTGTTTTGGGGGTGGGTGAGAGGGGGCACCAGGTTTCCAGGGTAATACAAGTTGCAGCCAATATTCAGCCAGGGCCCACATAACTGTCTTATGTGAGCCTCAGATGAATTTCGGCTGGGACCCACATAAGCTCCACAGCCTAGCATTGAGTGAATTAGCCCTGGATATTCAATGCCATGGCCCACACATGGACTAGCATTAAATATTCTGGCCATGGTCAGTGTTTTAAAAAATGCTGACTGCTGCTAGTTGAATATTGAGCGGCCACTCTCTCGCAGAGCCTCTACTGGTGCTGCAACACTAGGAACCTTGATTTGCATACATCATTTCTATCTAGCACACTATTGTAGTAATTAGCCTTTTACAGAGCAGTTTCTTATAGATCTCAGGACACATGAATTCTGAGTTTGACCATTTAGTATCGCTGATATGCAATGGATAGGACTCCCTGGAACATTCTTCTTGGCCTACGAATGCTACCTTCTTAGCACCCCTAACCTGGCCAATGCAAAGAACAGAAACTGGACTCAGGAGTGAAATCCTGATCTCCCAACATGGCCCATCAACCTGGGCCAGCTGTCAGATTTTAGTAGTGAAATTTTGAGGACAATTTAAAAACATACAATTCCAAGAAAATATGCTTCAGATTTCTCCCCAAAAAGATTTGTCACATCTTCTGAAATTATCCAGGCTCATTGAATAGCTTGAACCTGCTTTGAAAAAGAGTACTGTGTTTATCAACAGCATTCCCTACCCTAAGAAACATAAACCTGACAATCACAGCCAGGTTTACTTGTCAATACAACAACCTGAGCTGCCAGACTGATGAATCCAGCAGTGCTAATGGTGCACAGCTATTGGTTCATGCCTGAGCAGATATGCCAATGAGTTGACCATGTCATCTTATCAATGTGGCAAGCAGGAGCAGAGATGTCAGTATTGCAATAATGAATTTCCTGCACAGCAACGTGGATTATCTCTCCAAGTCATTTTATAAATATCGTTTATCTCATGCTCTGGACTGGAGTGACAACTGAATTATGCTTATTGACTGAAAGTGTGAAATATCAGTGTGTTCTCCTGCATAAATTTCTTTGCATTGCTTCAGTATTTCTCACCATCTGCTGTTATTCCTTTTATTGTCTCATTAGCCTACCTCCGATAAACATTATGATCTTCCTCACAAATCTATTGCGTGCCTGAAACACGCCAATAATAAATCGGTAATGATACTGTAGCAGTTGGAAGACAGATCATTAAATTGTTTCAGTCGTTTTTGGCTCCTTTTCTCTTTCTTGTCCGCAGATGTATCCACTGTTTCTCAGACCTATGCATGCACTGAAAATTGCCTCCAGTACACCTGCGTGAACATGTGTATACGTGTGTGCAACTTGAACAAATACACTGATACTGTAGCTAATTGGCATACACCTGTGTGCATGGGTCTGCAGTGTGTAGGTGGGGAACATGAATTCCTAGAGTTTGAATATTTTAACACTGGGGGGGGGGGGGGGGGGGGGGCTTGTGCATGTTCCTTTGGGGGTGTTAGGAAATACAGGGATAATTAAACACACTTTAGTGTATATTTGGCAATGTATGCACATAAACCCCCGGATTCAATAATCTTGCATGCCCAAATTTATGTGCATGTACAAGTTATAGAAGAAGAGCAGGTAACATAGTAACATCATAGTAACATAGTAGATGACGGCAGAAAAAGACCTGCATGGTCCATCCAGTCTGCCCAACAAGATAAACTCGTATGTGCTACTTTTTGTGTATACCTTACCTTGATTTTTACCTGTCCTTTTCAGGGCACAGACTGTGTAACTCTGCCCAGCACTATCCCCGCCTCCCACCACCGGCTGTGGCACTGACCATATAAGTCTGCCCGGCACTGTCCCCGCCTCCCGCCACCGGCTGTGCCACCCAATCTCGGCTAAGCTCCTTAGGATCTATTCCTTCTGAACAGGATTTCTTTATGTTTATCCAACGCGTGCTTGAATTCTGTTACCGTTTTCATTTCCACCACCTCCCGCGGGAGGGCATTCCAAGCATCCACTACTCTCTCCGTGAAAAAATACTTCCTGACATTTTTAGAGGTGTGTGCACAACTTAATTTAATTGGCTGTTAATTGGAGTTTACAGCCAATTATTAGCTTGAATTGTGTTTATTGGTGCTAATTGCCACCAATTAGCATTTGTGCGTGCAACTGCCCTTAATCGCTATTCTAAAAGTTGGATGCACTGTTTCTGTGGGAGGGGCACGGGTAGATCAGGAGTGTGCCTAGGAATTAGGTATGCAAGTTATAGAATACAGGGAGTTATGTCCCTAACTGTCAATCACTTGCACCTAAAGTTAGGTGCGGAACTGTGGACTTATGCTAGTATCATATAATGGCATATTATAG
The DNA here is from genome assembly GCF_901765095.1 of Microcaecilia unicolor. Classification (NCBI taxonomy): domain Eukaryota; kingdom Metazoa; phylum Chordata; class Amphibia; order Gymnophiona; family Siphonopidae; genus Microcaecilia; species Microcaecilia unicolor. Next base: position 660,737,112 of record NC_044031.1, read on the forward strand.
GATTCGCATGTATCATACATCATCCTGGCGCCTAAACTATGGTGTTCTTGCTTGAATCTACTCCAAAGTAACTCTTTAAAAAATTGCGGCTCGTATAAAAGTAATCACAATGGAGCAAACAAGTGTAATTTTACTGTAGGTATTGCTGGAGGTGTATTGGTGGGCAACTTAATTAAGGGCACTAAAAGTTAGGCAGCCAAAATCTACATGCTAAACTAGTATTCTGTAACAGTAAGTTTGTGCACCTAATCCATTATGGAATACTAGTATAAGCTAGCAATTAGCTGGTCGATTTTCAAAATGATAAAATTGACCAGAAATGACCGCTGACCAGTTAAATCATTTTTTGTGGGCTATCCACTAATTTTCAGCTGCACTTAACTGATTATCACAGCTGAAAATTAGCAGTTAGTGCCTAAGAGGCAGATGATCAAAAGCCCCGTGCTGTTCCAAAATAGACCTATAATCAGAGATAATGCATGCAAATTTAAGCTGCGCAATTATCTCTGAGCATGCGCTCAGCACAATCCTCCCACACTTGTTTGACAGGTCTGGGCTGGAGACCAATGAAAAGAGGACGTCCATCTTTAAGTCGGAATATGGACGTCCTCAACTGTTCTGTTGCAGGGACAGCCAAATTTCAAGGGGGTGTCGGAGGTATAGCGACGGGGCAATTGAGGACATCCAAAATTTGGACGTTTCTGCGATGGGCAGTTAAGGACGTCCAAAATTGGCTGTTTCTATGAGAAAGACGTCTTTCTCATAGAAACAGCCAATTTTGGACGTCCTTAACTGCCCATTGCCGAAATGTCCAAATTTTGGACGTCCTCAACTGCCCCGTCACAGAAACATCCAAATTTTGGACATCTTCAACTGCCCTCGCTGGCAGGTTTGCTGTAGGGGGGAATGGGTTGGAAGTGAAGTCTTTCCTAAAGGGTAAAAGGTCATGGAGTTAATATACCGCCTTTCTGTGGTACAACCAAAGCAGTTTACATTTATTATACACATCTAAAGCTGATCCCTCAGTGCCTATGTCAAGTAAGTCTGAAGAAACAATAACCAGTTTTAAATATGACACAGTTTACACGTGCACAGGGTTGTCCTCCCTCAAAGCAGCAATCATATTGTCCTCTCTAATTCAACATCCAACCCTGCTGGCCCTGTCAGATTGGATACTGAAGCCCAAATCTTTAGCACAATATTGGGGATTCAAGGTGGGCCTATTCAGCTATGTGTCAAGAGGGTTTGCTCATAGACTTATGGGTGTTCCCTGTAATGTTGGAACTAAGCATAAAGCTGTGCCTTTATTAGGGTAAACAATGTTCACAATGATCAGGATACAGAAAAAGGAAATACAGTAAGAAAAATAAAAGATGAGAGGCATGGAAAGAGTTAACACGTGGAGAATGCAGAAGACATAGAACTATGACATATTTAAGGGCAGTTGAAGGTCAAAGGACATTAAAGCACCTCACCCTCTCCTTTTGCCAGGAAAAAAAGCCTGGATGATCTTGCTGCTTTGTGAAGACGTGCTCCTTATCTGGAGTCACCCAGCTGTTTTCTTCCCTTTCTTTGCAGTTGTAAATATTTTATACTCTTTGTCCAGGCTGCTGCTTCCAATTTTTGCTTTAAAATACATTTTCTGCCTTTACTAGGCACTTCCATTTAAAAAGAAGGCATATTCCACACTCTAACATTCTCTTCCTTCGTATCACTCACAAAAAACTGTAATTGCTTTAAAACGGCAGATATTGGCAAAAGCAATTTTCTTTACATTATGGAAAAATCTATCTCTGTTTATTCTTCTTCTCTCAGTCTTAGTTCTCTAGCATTTCTTAGTGAAATTCGTATGCCTTTCTCTAGCAAGTTATTGTTTATTATTTAATCCTGGAAAATAGTGCTGGACTAGTTTTAGTTTCATTATTTTTCATGTCTCACTTCCATCTCTGGCACTGGGAGAACTTGAGACTTTCAGCCAGGGTTTCTTACTGTGCTCCATACCGACTCCTGGAGAGGCTGGACTTGGCCACACTGCATTCTATACCAAAGCCAGTGTTTCTACACCATTCTCTACATTAACTCCTGTGGAGACAGTAAGAGCAGGTATCATTCCTTCCACCACCAAGAGCTCTACATCACAGTAACTCCTGCTAGAAAAAGCTAACACTTATAAGTACATAAGTATTGCCACACTGGGACAGACCAAAGGTCCATCAAGCCCAGTATGTTGTTTCCAACAGTGGCCAATCCAGGTCACAAATACCTGGCAAGATCCCAGAAAAGCTCAATACATTTTATGCTGCTTATCCCAGAATTAAGCAGTGCATTTTCCACAATTCCATTTTAATAATGGTCTATGGACTTTTCCTTTAGGAAGCCGTTCAAACCTTTTTTAAACCCCGCTAAGCTAACTGCCTTTACCACATTCTCTGGCAATGAATTCCAGAGCTTAATTGGGCGTTGAATGAAGAAACATTTTCTCCGATTGCTGAAGAGCTCCCTTCAGTTAATGCTCAAAATCATTCCCTATAGTGACATCAGACGGAGAAGCAGGAACTGAAAGGCATATACACTGCCTCACTACCAGTATTCCTTATCATTCCCAGCTTTATGGTGCTCATTGACCTCACAACACCAAAGATCGCTGGTAATGTGCACTAATTCTTGAATAGGGGTTTATACATTAATTTATACTCCTTATGTTTTCTTATATATTGAGTTTTTATTTTTATATATTTTTAAAATATATTATTTATATTTTTATACATTGAGGGCCTCTTTTATGAAGCTGTGCTAGCAGCTCCTGGTGCTGTTATGCCAAGAAAGTCCATTCACTTTGAATAGGCTCTGTCGGCATTGCTGCACGGGAACCACTAGCGCGGCTTGATAAAAGAGGTTCTGAATAATTTATCTTTTTCTGATTTATTTTATTATATATTGAATTTTCATTATTTTAAAATATATCGTTATTTATATTTTTATGCATTCAGGCCCAGATGCACAAAAATTAATGAGCCAGCAACATGGTTTGTAGACTGATTTTAGCTGATTAAGCAAGCACGGAGTTCAGCGAGACATGCATAAAGGGCTTCTGCAGGCTCTTTTCCTGTCATGGAAGCAGCTAATGATAACTGCATACTAATTTATTTAAATGAGCTACTTACCATTCAGAAGGGCATTTTGAGTAATGCACAGCCATTTTATTAGCAATGAACAGAAAGGACTGCCTACTTTAATGATGAAATTTTTATGGGTGGTCAGGAGCTGTCGGTACTGCTGTTTCCTCCCCATTACCTTGGAAATAGAAGCTGCCTATTGACTGAGGAGAGCTGTGGCATCTCTTGCCCTGCCCCTCACCCTCCCCCCACTCGCCAAGCAGCCCTTCACTCTTTCCTTCACCTAGCTTGCTTCCTTCCCCCTTCAACACCGTTTCCACTGCTGCCGAGGGCCATCGGGCAGGTCTGGCCACAGGAAAGGGAGTGCTGCAAAGGAGACAGCTGGTGGTGATTAAAGTTACACACTGCTTTCATACACGCAGCTTGTATGAGTGTATGAAAGACATCTGCAGCATGCGCAGAACAGCCACGCTTAGTGATTGGCTGTCCTGTGCATGCTTGGGTGACCGATTCCCTTCCCCCCTGCCAAGCTGCTCATTGTTTTTGCGAGCAGCTCATTTGCACCCCATTTGTTTTAAGCATCCTTCACTATTTTCAACTCAATAATTTTTACTGAGGTGGAAATAGCAATCAGTGCTTTAACCCATTAGTGCCCAATGTTCCCATATGTTCCCATATTTGTTCCCACATATGGGAACATTGGGCACTATTAATGGGACTTTTGATGCATCTGCCTCTCAGTAATTTACTTTTTTTCTGCATTGAGTCACTATTGGGCTCATTTTCGAAAGAGAAGGGCGCCCATCTTTCGACACAAATCGGGAGATGGGTGTCTTTCTCCAAGGGTCGCCCAAATCGGCATAATCGAAAGCCAATTTTGGGCACCCTCAACTACTTTCCATCGTGGGGATGACCAAAATTCCCGGGGGCGTGTTGGAAACATAGCGAAGGCGGGACTGGGGCGTGCTTAACACATGGGCGTCCTTGGCCGATAATGGAAAAAAGAAGGGCGTCCATGACTTTACTTGGTCCTTATTTTTTACGACCAAGCCACAAAAATGTGCCCTAAATGACCAGATGACCACCGGAGGGAATCGGGGATGACCTCCCCCTACTCCCCCAGTGGTCACTAACCCCCCCTCCCACCTTAAAAAAATTTAAATATTTTGTCAGCCTCTGTGCCAGCCTCAAATATCATACCCAGCTCCCTGACAGCAGTATGCAGGTCCCTGGAGCAGTTTTAGTGGGTACTGCAGTGCACTTCAGGCAGGCGGACTCAGGCCCATCACCTCCTATCGGTTAAACTTGTGGTGGTAAATGTGAGCCCTCCGAAACCCACCACAAACCCACTAGACCTACATCTAGGTGCCCCCCTTCATCCATAATGGCTATGGTACTGGTGTACAGTTGTGGGGAGCGGTTTTTTTGGGGGGGTCAGCACACAAGGCAAGGGAGCTATGCACCTGGGAGCTTTTTCTGAAGTCCACTGCAGTGCCTCCTAGGGTGCCCGGTTGATGTCCTGGCATGTCATGGGGACAAGTGCACTATGAATGCTAGCTCCTCCCACGACCAAAGGGCTTGGATTTGGTCATTTCTGAGATGGTCGTCCTCGGGTTCCATTATCGCCAAAAATCGGGGATGACCATCTCTAGGGACGACCATCTCTAAGGTTGACCTAAATGTGGAGATTTGGGCGTCCTCGACCGTATTATCAAAATGAAAGATGGATGCCCATCTTGTTTCAATAATATGGGTTTCCCCGCCCCTTCTCCGGGACGTCCTGGGAGGACGCCCTCAGGAAAACTTGGGCACCCCGTTCGATTATGCCTGTCCACTTAATGTGTATTCATATCATTGTGTGTAACAAGTTGACTATATTTGCATGTTTTATCTTTTTTTTTAGTTATATATGTCATTACTAACCCCAGATGCAGCTTGTGGGCAAAACATGGCACCAAGAATTACCATATAGGCAGATATGTACACACATATGTGTGGGAACAAGAAACCAGGAAGGCAAATTCCCTACATAGACAAAGCACAGAAGACGAGAGTATGGAAGGAGCAATGTTCTGCCACAAAAGAATCGGGTCAATAAGATACAATCAGACTGTCAGACTCAATATGGAACCGTGTTTCGGAGCCACAATATCACAAGATCAGATGGACTTTGTTCCCCTTGGAGCTCCTTATGTGAATATCGTGGAGCCAGCTAAATTCATTTATACATCAGATATTGTCTCCTGAAGCAGGCGTTGATTCGGTGAAACACTGTTCCGGGTTGAGTCTGACAGAGTTTGAGTGTGTCTGATTGACTTTGGACAATAAAATTGTTCCTTTGTGACAGGCCATTGGTCCTTCCCTACCCTCATCACACATACGTGTGTTAATCCCAATGTTCTGACAATGTGCTAGTCTAAAAAAATGGCACCTAAAGGCAGTGTTTTTTTTGTGCCGGTACACGCCGGTACGGCGTACCGGCACCTTTTTTCTGAGGCTCCCCAGCCCTGCTTTCTGTTCCTGCTGCCCGACGAGATCCAGCGCCCCAGCCCCACCTGCCTGGCCCACCCTTTGCTTCCCAACAGCCCTGCATTCTGTTCCACACCCAGCCCCCCCCCCCCCCCCCCGGCGACGCGTTTCAATATTTTATTATTTTTTTACGTGCAGTCGAAATGCCAGCGTTGGTAAGAGGACCAGGCTCACCTCCTCCTGCCTTCCCTGCTTCGTTCCCTCAGTGTCCCGCCCTCGCGGGAACAGGAAACTACGTCACAGGAAGGCAGGACACTGAGGGAATGAAGCAGGGAAGGCAGGAGGAGGCGAGCCTGGTCCTCTTACCAACGCCGGCGTTTTGACTGCACGTAAAAAAAATAATAAAAGATTGAAACGCGTCGCGGGGGGAGCTGGGTGTGGAATGGAATGCAGGGCTGTCGGGAAGCAAAGGGCGGGCCGGGCAAGTGGGGTTGGGGCGCTGGAACTCGACGGAGGTTGGGAGAGGGTCTGATGTAGGGGCTTGTCTGGATGAGTGGCAGACTGGGGATGGGAGAACAGGGCACATGCTGGGTGCTAGGGGTTGAGGAGAGAGAAGGGTCTTTTGCTGGGGCTGGGAGAAGGGGGCTGATTTAGGGAGAAGAGTCTGACTCTGGGGCTGGGAGAAAAAGGGACCAAGGACAGACTCTGAGGTTTGGGGCTGATCTGTGGAGAAGGGTCTGATGCTGGGGCTGGGAGAAGGAGGCTGAGGGCTGACACATGGACTAGGGAGAGAGGAGACATGTTGGTCATGGATGCGAGGGTAGGGCAGGGGAGACAGGAGAATCGCTGGCCATGGATGGGAGGGCAGAGGAGAGAGGAGACTCGCTGGACATGGATGGGAGGGCAGGGGAGAGAGGAGAATTGCTGGACATGGATGGCAGGAGAGGGCAGGGAAGAGAGAATAGCTGGACATGGATGGGAGGGTAGGGCAGGGGAGAGAGAGGAGAATCGCTGGACTTGGATGGGAGGTGAGGGCAGGGGAGAGATGAGAATTGCTGGACATGGATGGCAGGGGAGGACGAGGCAGAGGAGAATCACTGGACATAAATGAGAGGGGAGGGCAGGGGGCAGTGGAGACATACTGGAAGTGGATGGGAGGGGAGGTCAGTGAAGAGAGATTCGCTGGACTTGGATGGAAGGGGAGGGCAGGAGAGAGAGGAGAATCGTTGGACATGGATGACTGGGGAGGGCAGGGGATAGAGGAGAATCGCTGGACATGGGAGGGGAGGGCAGGGGAGAGAGGACGGAGACATGCTGGACATAGATGGAGGGGAAGGAAGACGGGAAGGAGATGCACATGGATGGGAGGGCAGGGCAGGGGAGAGAGGAAAAATGCTGGAAATGGATGGAGAGGAGAGCAGGAGATAGAGGAGAATTGCTGGACATGGATGGATGGAGGGGTTGGCGGGGAGAGAGGAGAAATGCTGGACTTTGATAGAAGAGAGGGGAGAGAGAATTATTGCTTTATATCGATAGAGGGGAGGGAAGAGAGAGGAGACATGCTGGACATGGATGGAGGGGAGGAAAGCAAAAAAAAGAAGATGCACATGGATGGAGATGAGGGAAAGGGAAGAGAGGAGAAAAACTACACATGGATGGAGAAAATAGGCAAAAGCTGGATCCACGTTATACCTCCTCCAGTCAATTCACGGAGGAGCACCCAGCTTTTACTTATGGATGTATGGCAAGAAATGAAGAAGAAAGGAGGAAAGTAAAGAAATAAATGGAAAGGAAGCCCTGGAAATGGATTTAAGAGAACAGATAGCAGCAGAATCAGAGACTGGGACCAATATGGATAGAAAAACAAAGTCACCAGACAACAAAGGTAGAAAAAAATCATTTTATTTTCATTTTAGTGTTTGGAATATGTCCAATTTGAGAATTTACATCTGTTGTCTTATTTTGCACTGGGTATACTGGAGCTGTAACAGCTTACAGAAATTATTTATAATGAAAAAAAAATCACGTTATTTTTTTTCCTATATTAGTATAATATTTTCAATGATGTCTGTTTATATGCGCCATGGCTGATATAAGGGGTGTGGCTAATGTGGGTGTGGCTATCATCGAGGTGGAGCCATATGTGGTGACCCCCGCCCATAATGAGTACCGGCACCTTTTTTTGTACAAAAAAAGCACTGCCTAAAGGTGATGGTATTTAGGTTGAAGGTACAATTTGGTTGCCTCTTTTTTTTTTTTTACCTGTGCTGTACAATTCTGTACAGTAACTTCTTTTGCCAATAGTTCTGCCGTAGCCATAAGTGCAGTACATTACTGAGAGAGGTGGATGGATAGCATTTCTATCTGATGGTATTTCTTACAGTGACCCCTACTGGGTGAACTGGTATTGAAGGACTACCACAGCCAACACTACCTACATCCATTACCCACAGCAGGAGAAGCTATAGGTCTCATATACATCCACAGCAATGACTTTGGAAAAGGCCAAGATAGTGAGAAAAACCTACTGTGAAAAAATATTCCAGATCTTTTCTATAAAAAAAAAGCCTGTCTGGTCTACTTTAAAAACTTGGCTGCAACAGCAGCTAATTTGATTAAAATGGCATGCATATAAAACCTTTCTCTTCAGTCTTTGCCATCCGATTTGTGCGTTGAAATGCTCTTTCCATTCCTGGGACGTGTAGGGTTTTCAGAAACATTAATGATAGAAAATAAATTAGAATCTGAGAGAAATAATCTTTCAGGCATTCTCTGTGGGCATTTCGCTTTTCGCTCTTCTCATGCCCATAGTGAAGTCTGCAGCTTGCCTGGAATATGAATGAGACAAACTGTAAGCAAACAGCAACTGAATGAATATATAGCAAGTCCATTCCCGTCCAAAATAACTACCAGCAGAAGAGATCATCTTTAAAGAAGATATTCTCTGAAAGAAATGTGCCTTCGTCCCACATGTCCAACATCTTTCCACCCTCCGTCCCCTGGTCTGACACTCCCTCTCTCTTACCCCCCCCCCCCCCCCCATCCCCAGGTCTGGCACTTCCCCTCTCTCACCCCGTTTACATGAAATGTCTCTTTTTTTTCTGTACTGGGCCACAACTGTTTGCCGCTCACTGGAACCTCCTATGGCCCGTCCACTTGACTCCATGTTATGAAGAACAGAACAGTCTAGTCCTGGTGTGACCCTATTGTACGCATGAACTTTTAATTCTGATCGCTGCGTTGAGTTTCTTGAGAAAATAAAAAAAATTACGGGGACAATATTCAGCCAGTAGTGATCAATTTTCCTGCAAATGCTGAACACTGTCAGATAAATTAGACCCAGATATTCAGAGCTGACCTCTATCTGACAATCTGCGGTGTCCAAGTAACTTCTGGCTGAGCCCAGGCTCCATCCCCTGTCCATACTGGCATGAACTGGCAATCAGAATGGCACTGTTTGGTTAAGTCACACTGATTATCTGTTCTATGGCTGGCCAGGGCAATTTAACCAGAGGGTGAGTAGGTGCACCATAGCCATAAGTGCAGTGTAAGTTAGAGAACAATTTATAGAATACATCTTTGGAAATGTTAAAATGTATCCTTCATGTGGTCCTCGAAATATGAGTGGTTAGAGTAGTGGACTGAGAACCAAGGAAACCAGCATTCAAATCCTGCTTCTCCCACTAAAGCTTCTTGTGATTAACAGCAAATCACTTCACCCCCTGTTGCCTCAAGCACAAAAGTTCAGACTAAGAGGGATTTTTACTAAAATGTGCTTCGTTTTTGCACTTAGCATGCCTTATTAGCAAAAATTAAAACACAATAGACCAAATTCTGTAAAGCTACATTGCCACACACTAAACGATTAGTGCGTGGTTAGCAGATGATACCTTACCGCTACAAAATAGGTGGCTGTAGGGGAAATTAGTGTGTGGGCATTAATAAAGACAATAGAAAATGCTGCCATTTCCCTGCTTTAAAAATGGTCTTAGCGCATGGGAATGACCTACATAAGGCCACGCTAAGGCTAATTAGCCTACAAAAAAGTCTGTCCTATCTTTATGCAGCGGTTAAGTACAGAATATCATACTTAAGTGCATAAGAGATAGCCGGTCACATAAACCTGGATATTTAATGCCGATGCCTGGACAAGGCCCGGCACTGAATGGTACCTGGTCAAAATAGCCCCGACAAAAAAAGCTCCAAACAAAAGAAGCTCCTGACATAGTAGTCCGTGACATAACAACCACTGTCAAAATGGCCTGCTAACAATATAACCCTTGGCAAGTTAGCCGCATGACCAGGCTGCCCAGAATCTGGGACTGCATTTTTTTCCTAATAATCTTACCTTGCCAAGCAGGATAAGGTTGGTATGACTATGAAAATGATGACAATATTGGGTTTTTTTTAATTAGCATGATGATGGAAAAATAGATTCTTTAAATAGCAGAACAGATCATGAATACCCTTTGTAGCTATAGAATTTTGTTTATTTATATATGCTTTCTGCAATTGAATGCTGGTAGGAGTCTTTATCAATGAAGATTTCAGTTGTAGTTTAATATATTTTTTCTGATGTGTTATTTTTTCTTATGGTCTGTTTTGTTAAGGGGGCTATTTTGTGTAGGGGCTATTTTGTCAAGGGTTGTTTCGTGAGAGGGGCTTTTTTGTCAAGGGCTGTTTTGTTAGGGTGTGAAATATCAAGGGTTATTTTGTTACAAGGCTGTTTTGTCAGGGCTTTTTTGTTGGAGCTATTTTGTCAGGAATATTATGACTGGGTGCCACACTGAATACTTGGATTGGATATAATGCCAGTGGTGGCTTAAAAAATTCTCAACATCACCAGCTGAATATCAACCTCATTATGTTTATTCACTTTTGATATGCTGCCAAGCCCAAGGAGGTCACAGTTGTTTACAAATAAAGGGGTTCTTTTACTAAACTGTGCTAACAGACTTAGCACATGCTAAATGATAAGATGCCCATATGAATATAGGGCTAGATTCTATATATTGGGCCTGAAAATTCCACATAAAACAAAAATATGGCTAGGCGTATTCTCTAAAGTACGCCTACATTTTATAGAATAAGCTTACATTTCCACTCAGTATATAGAATATGCCGGGTGCCTCTCCATGCAACCAAATTTAGTCACAGCCATTTACACCATGTTTTATTTGGAATAAATCCCAATGCCCAAATTAGGCGCAGAGTGGGTATACTCTATAATAACGCGCACAGATTTTAGAAATGCCCATACCCCACCAGTGGCCACACCCCCTTTTCAACAATGCGACTTAGAATTTATGCGTACCATGTTTCAGAATATGCTTAGCGAGTTGTGCACGTGAATCTTAATTTATGCCAATTAATGCTGATAATTACTTGTTAACCACCAATTAAAAGGGCTGATTACCTAGTTAAGCAAGTTATGTACATTGTTATTGAATTTCTATTTGGAAATTAAGGCACGATGTATCAAATCCTGGAGATAATTGGCATCTTATTTAGTGCACGCTAATCATTAGCACGAGCTAAATTCGCTACTGCACCTTAGTAGAAAGACCCCCAAATGTATGCAGAATAAGGAAAACAAATACAATAAAAATAGGAAAAGAACCAATCCGTCACACATAAAAACCACGCATCCAATCAAGCAGATAACAGTCTATAGTAATACATGAATAAATAAAGGACCTTAATTATTGTGGATGCATTCTTACACTCTGCTTAATCTTACCCAGTGAACCAAGTATATAGAAACTTGATTCTTTCCTCTCCTTCCCTCCTTTTTACCCTTGCATTCTTCTTTGTGCTCACTCATGGAAGTATAATCTCCCATGGTGCATTATGTTTCTGCACTGTTTTATAGCTCATGAAAATAAATGGAAATACAGTTTGCATGCTGTCATCTGTGAAGTCCTTTTCCTAAACACACTGAGAGAGACATTCATCAGAATGACACACAACCAAAGAAACCCACAGACACCTAGCTCATCTTCCCATTCCCGATAATAGTCTCACAAGCTGCCGCTCATCAAAGCTGAAATTAAAATTTTGGGAAGGAATGAGGGGTACTCATTATGTCCACCTGCATGTTAGTATCAGGCTCATTTTCAAAAGAGAAAAATGTCAAAAAGTGGCGTAAGGTTGCATTTGGACGCTCTCACAAAAACGTCCAAATCAGCATTTTCAAAAATTATTTTTAGATGTTTTTCTCTGAAGTTCACCAGAAGTGCATCCAAATCTCAAGGGGGAGTGCTAGGGCCATGTTCAGGGTGGAACTTGGGCATTCCTAAGACTTAGACGTTTTTCAGCCATAATGGAACAAAACAAAACCGTCCAGGACTAAAACTTAAGACGTTTTGAGCTAGACCTGGTTTTATTACGAATAAGGCACAAAAAGGTGCCCTAAATAGCCAGATGACCACTGGAGAGAATCAGGAATGACCTCCCCTTATTCTCTCAGTGGTCACTAACCCCCTCCCACCCACCACAAAATGTGATGAAAAACATTACTTGCCAACCTTTACGCCAGCTTCAGATGTTATACTCAGGTCCCTGGAGTAGTCTAGTGTTGGGTGCAGTGCACTGCAGACAGGTGGACCCAGGCTCCCACCTCCCCCTACCTGTTACACTTGTGGTGAAAACTGTGAGCCCTCCAAAACTCATTAGAAACCCACTGTACCCACATATAGGTGCCCCCTTCACCTGTGAGGGCTATGGTAGTGGTGTACAGTTGGGGGTAGTAGGTTTTGCGTGGGTTTTTGGGGGCTCAGCTCACAAGGTAAATGAGCAATGGTGAGATGTATACCTGGGAGCATTTTATGAAGTCCACTGCAGTGCCCCCTAGGGTGCCCTATTGCTGTCCTGGGATGGCAGGGGGACCAGTCTAGTAAAATGCTGGCTCCTCCTACATGCCAATGGCTTGATTTTGTGTATTTTACACTTGGACGTTTGTTTTTTTTTTTTTTTTTTAATAGACCAAAAAACAAAACGTCCAAATCACAAAACATTGTTTGGACCCGTATTTTCGAAAACAAGACAGACGTTTTTCTCTTTCGAAAATGACCTTCAGTCCTGTTCGGATTTTGGACGTTTATCACAAAACGTCCAAAGTCGGATTTAGATGTCATATCAAAAATGCCCCTCCACACATGCACTCAGGGCTGGAATACACACACCTGGACAGGTATTAATGTCTACACCAGTATTTGCCATGCACAATTATAGCATTTAATCATCTACATATGTATTTGTGCACTTCATCAAAATTCTACCCCGTGCATGCCCATCATGTCATGCTGCGTACTTTACAACTAACTGGTCATTTGCAAGGGGTCATTTATAAACATATATTGGCACATCTGTGCATAAATCATTAAAATGCCCCTCTACAGTTTAAAGTATGTCTCTTCATAGGATTATCTCCTTTACCCCTAATTCTAGAAATTTGCATGCCCAAATTTCCAACTAGCACACAACTTTGCACATGCAGTTCATTGAATAATGTCATTTGCATGCATAATTTAATATAATAATTAACTGCTAATTGTCCTTAACCACCAATTATTGTCCTGAATAACTTTTTTGAAGTCTTTAACATATTTATAATAATCGGTTATGCATGAGAGGTTTTAGACTTCCATTTCAGCAAAGAGATTATTTGAAACCCCCTCTAACCTCTGGATGCAATGAAGAGCTGAAGCCTCTTTCCTCTCAACTTCTCAGAAGTCATTGGGTCTTGGCGAGAAATCAAGACAAATAATCAATACTTTATTAGATAGAATTAAAACTTTAAGGCAGAATAGAAAGCAAGGGCTGTGACTAGGAAGGATAATTTCTTCTTACAAGTCAAACATAAAATCAAGCTTGTAGGTAAAGATGAAGGCTGTTAGGGGAAAAGGTAACAACCACAAATTTGTCTGTTTAAAGAAATGCAAATAGCTCTTTTGCAGGCAAATATCCTAAAACACTAATCTTATACAGCATTAAGACAATCTGCTGCCTTGGAAGAATGAAATGATGTCACCCCTTCCACTACCAAGGCAGTGAAAGCCAGAGGGTTCCCTTCAGAGCTCTAGTCAGAGAGGGGTATATATGTGAGAACTGAGGGATGCCTGAGGGGGAGGAGTAGATATTTGAGGTGGGTGGGCGTCTGGCACAAGACTGTAGGAAGAACAGGTGATACATGTGGGGCGTATAGGGGGTATTTGTGACAGTAGGGGTGTATGGAGATGTGTCTATTGTGCGTGAGATGTCTGGGGGTCACAGAGAGCACAGACTGTGTGTATATTTGAGATATATGTGGTGAGTAAGAGTGTGAGGGGTGGTTGTCAGTTGCAGCTGGAATATCTGTGGTAGTGTTGAAAAGAAAGTGTCTGAAGTAGGATGGGTGTCTAAAAATTCAGTTTTGAGGCTGTTTCTAATAAATACGTTCTTGTAGACTGTCATATACTGTAGTTTGGTTTGATTAGATTGTAAACTCAATAGAGCAGGGACCTCATAAATATATAGTATCTACAAATTCTTTTAAACAAATAAATCTCTGCAGAACTGCATATGTCTTCTTTCTACTACTACTAATCATTTCTATAGTGCTACTAGATGTATGCAGTGCTGGTACACATTATATGCAGGTACTTTCTCGGTCCCTAGTGGGCTCACAATCTAAATGTTTATACTTGGGGCAATGGAGAGTTAAATAGAAATGATAACAGTAATAGTAGTAGTAATAATAGTGGTATATACCACCATGAAATAACAAGCTTGAAGATGGGATGTATAAAGCTGTAGGACAGTAGTATGGAATAGCAGAAACGTTGTACATAAGTTCAATTTTCTATCCTGTATCTTGCAGCTGAAAATGGCAGTAACTTGGAGGGTAAGGTATTGTACAACTCCCACCAGCTCCACATGGGTCGCCTGTTAGCTCCTTCCTTGAACATTCTCTCTAAAACAAGTTGTCCCAACAATTTGTCTTTGTGGTGATTTAATGACTGCCACTAAACCCCATTCAGGGGAAAAGTTATTAAGGTGCAATAATAGGCAAGACCATGGTTTACAGAGGGAGTCACCAACCTGCGGTATCTCTGTGCCATAGGTTGCTGACTCCCATGGTAAAGGATTAATGCTGCCTGTGAGCCACCTTGCAAGCATCATTAGTCCAGCGGCCTGGGAGCATTGGGCTGCCAACCCATGGCCTGATGCTCTTGGGCTGCATTGTACAGGATTGGCACAAGCTAAAAGTCAGTGGCATAGGGCTCCCCAAATCAAATGCCTCTCTAGGGTTCTCCCCCCAACAAGACCTCCCCTTTAAAGTGACCCCTAATGGGGGTCTCAGGCAGAAGTGCCCTCAGGCAGCCCTCAACCCCTCCCCCCACACTCCCAAAGCCCTCCCTGGGCAATCGATGGTAGTTGGTGATGTGGACAGGACCGATGCTGCTGCCCAAATCTAAAATGGCACTGGTGATCCCTAGTGATAGTTTTGTTTTACTAGTGCTAGGGGTCATGTTGCCAATAACCACTACCGATTCCATTTACCACTGCCATTAAGGTAGACCCGGGGGGGGGGGGGGCTTCAGGAGGTTAGGGGGAGAGTGGAGGGTTGCTGCCTTAGGAGTTGCTTGGGAAGTACGAGGCTAGTCAGGCTGGAGGTCATTTTGGGGGAAGATCTAGCTATCCAGTGTTGCCCCCTGTGCAATGAGGCCCAGGAGCATCAAGCCTCAGCTTGGTGGCCTGATGCTCCCAGGTGGTAAAATATCCCTATCTAGTGCACACTGCAATGCACAGTATTCCATTTAGATAATAATGAGCCACTTTTCGTGCATTTGCATCTCTTTAATATGTACCATGGGATGACTTATTTGGTATCGAATTAGGACACAGCACCCAGCATTTGTGGCCTTTAAGTCGAGTTAAGAGGCGCATAATGCAGGCTAAGGCCATAACACAGGTTGATAACTTATTTCCTAAGTTCTTAAGAGAGTCTAGGGTATCAGGCCCCATCCTCTCCGGAGGACCCAGAAGCTACAAGTTCCTTTCTTCTAATTTAGTCCAAGTTAAGAATAATTCAAACACAGTTCCAAACAGAACCCCCCTCCCCCATAGGAATTCTCCCTTAAATTCTCACTCTTAATAAACAATGCAAAAATATCATGGGAAAATAGAGGATCCAATGGGAAAATAGAGGATCCAGTCAAAAAAGAGCCTGCCTACCTGCCACCACCCTTGTGGTCTCTATTGTTAGCTACAATCACGTCCATGCAAGTCCAAAAGGGAAGGGGGGAAAAAACAACAAACAAAAATCTCACTCTTTTACCTTAAACATGTCTCATTCCAGTCTGGTCTGCAGCTCTGCTGCCTTCAGCCTCCCAAAAAGGCATACCCAGCTGTACTCTGGCTTCCCTCTTTTATAGTGCTGTACCCTGCGCCTCTGAATCCCACCTCAGGTTCTGATTGGATGGTCCTAATTCTCTGCATGTATGCTCCACCCCTTTTAATTCCCTGCCTTTGTCTCCAGGGATTGATCTCATAGTTAAGGGTTCTTCTTTTACCTGTTCTTTACTTCCCTGCCTAGGCACCGATTCTTTGATTGTAATTCTCGTCCTTGCCTTTTCTGGGACTGTTCTCCAATACTCTAATGAGAGAACATATATTCTGTCACAGGTATGTTATATATATTCTTGTACAATCTGGCCTGGATTTTGGTATAAGGAATAAATGTCAAACTTTTAGACACTAAATACCAGGCTCAAAAAGCCCCCCCCCCCCCCACCCTTTGCTTTAAGGCCATGCATTTCAGAGGGGTGGTGCCTTGATATTCTAGCCTCCTCCACCTCTACTCTCTCCAGTCCTACTTATGAGTGCAAAAATCTTCAGTCTGGCTCAGAATGCAGTATCTTGGAAGGTGAAGTGTTTGTGTAGCTTACATTCCATGCGTAGTAAAGAGGTACCGGTGTGTCCTCTCCTCTCTCTGTCAGATCTCTGCCTTTTGTTATGGTACAAGAATTTTATACACACAGAGGTGTCTTCAATTTCTATCACCCTCTGTGACTTCCATGTATTCCAAACAAGCCCCTGAGAGCCCTTGGTCCTGAAGTATCTGTCTGCATATTCTCAAGACGGCAGTGCCAGTCGATACTATGATTCAATTCCCTGTCCTCTTCATCTTGTTCTGAAAATGCATTAGGGGCTTTCTCTGGATGTGTTCACATGGCATCTAACCTTACTCATTTTCTACACGCTCTAGACAGCAGCTAAGGGGAAGAAATTTCTATGGAATCCATCACTAGACGTGATATTTTATATCCAAAGATTAGTGCCAGCCACTATCTGGATATCGGTACTTAATTCTGTGTATAATGGGCAGAGCCGAGTTATCCAGATAATGGCGATAGGACTATTAACCTGATAACATAGTACATCTTTTTAAAAAACTTTTATTCAGATACAAGCACTGAATATTACTGATTTCCGGGTAACTCCTGGCTCTGCTCTGGACCACCTTGGCATGATCTGAATAGCATTGGGATGATCAATAGGTATTTTCAGTGCCATTTTCTAGATAATGTGCTGAAAATCCAGGTAAGGTCCTAGTCAACGGCACTTAGGAAGAAAGTTATCAATGTGGGTCACCCTTAAAACACATTGTGTACAATAAAATTGCAATTCATTTCTTATATTTTGTGATTTCCAGAGTCCAGGTTTATCGTGAATTACAACAAAGAAGTCAGTTACTGGGAAATTTTGACAGAAAAGTTTTTAATTTTATTCAAAAAGTAATTCAGTGTGATACAAATCAGATGTCCTTAGGGGGCAGAGTTCATATTTGAGCTGCCTGATTTGAAAGCAAGAAGGAAAAAATCTGTTTATACTTGACACTACTTACAGTTGGAAAGCTACATGAAAACTGACTGGCCAATATTCCACGTATTTAAAACAGGCAGAAACATCTCTTGCCTGCTTAAATCGCTTGTAGAATAGACACAGTGAAGATGGGTATCACCACAGACCACACAACAAAAAGTGGGCAGGTCTTGGATGGGGCAGGGGGTGTCATTTTTGGGGAGGAGTCTGCAGTTATGCAGGTGCCAGCAATATTCAGTGCTCAAATCTGTCCTAAATTCACCTGCCAAGCTATGCAGGTCCCGGCACTGAATATCAGCCAGGACCCACATAACTAAAGCCCCCCCCACCCCCCTCCTGGCCTCCAAAATAGCCCCCTCCCTCCTACCCCAGACCAAGAGAATCAAAGCCCCTCCCCAGAATGAGTCCCCCCACCCCAACCTCTTCGAGCTCTAGGTAGGCCCTCCGAGCCTACCTATACCCTGGTGGTCCTAGTAGGGTTGTTGGGGACACGAGCAAGGGGGCTTCACTCCTGTCCCTTGGGGCTGCCCTTGAAAAATGTCTACTATGACCTCTCGTAGCAGCCTTGTAGTACTAGACCTCAGAGGATTGGGGGTCTTGGGGGGCTCATCCAAGGGGGGAGGGGCTTTGATTCTCACAGGCTGAGGGGAGGGTGGAGGGAGGGGGCTATTTTGGAGGCCATGAGGGGGATGGGAGGCTTTCAAGTTAATAGTTATGCCTGTCCCAATCAACATTCAGCCATATCCCATATAACTGTCTCATGCAGCTCTGGCTGAATATCGGCCAGGACACTTAATAGGCTCTGGCGGCTATCCCTATCAAATTTAGCCCCCAGTATTCAGTGCCAGTGCCCGGACATGTCCCGACACTGAATAGTGAGGGTTAATCTAGCCGGTGATGGTAAGCATTAAAAAAAATGCTGACCACTGCCTGCTGAATATCAGTCGATGACGTTTTCTGTATAATGTTCTCCTTGACAGAGAGAAAGTTGGTAATAAAGACATGTATAACACGGCTAAACCATGTGCAATTCTAAATATGTTAGTACATAATTGAAAGGTTGTTCTACACTCCAAAGGCAACCGATGTAAGCTCTGAGAAAGTGGTGTTACCCAATAAAATCTGTGAACACAGCAAAGCTATCTAGCTACAGTATTTTGTAAAGTTTGCAGAAGGGTTTTTTTTCAGGTTTTTCAGATCCACCAACAGACAGTAAATGATAATAATCAATCTGTGAAAGGATAAAAGCTTGAATAATGATCTTAAAATGGTCAAATAAAAAATAGTTTACTTTTAATCACATTTATTAGTAACTAAGTCTCATTGCATGAAATGGGACCCATGCTAAAATAGCACATTTTAGTGGTAAATCATAATAGCAGCCCATGTTCATAACTTCTCCCCTTAGTGTAAAGAGGTTCAGTCTCTAGTAATCAGAGCTCATATTGTGATGTCATAATGCCTCATTCCAGCAAAGCCTACAACTAGTGGGAAAATGTGGAGTATAAATGTATTAAATAAATAAAATAAAAGAGTTAAAGTGGGATTTGAACCTCGGTCCTTTCATTTAAAGTTCATTGTATTAACCACTAGATTACCCCTCTGCTCTACCTGGATATCTGTGTGCCATTTTTCTCAAAATGATGCCAGACAGATTCATTTTGGACATTCTCAGAACAAAAATGTCCATTTCACAGCCATTTTTCAACAGAAAAACTGGATTCTTTTTTCTAGATTTTCAGAAAGCTTTTGACAAAGTTCCTCATGAGAAACTCCTGAGAAAAATAAAGAATCATAGGATAGAAGGCAATACTCTGGTGAGGACTAGGAACTGGTTACTGGACAGAAAACAGAGAGTAGGCTTTAATGGTCATTTCTCTCAATGGAAAAGGGTGAATAGTGGAGTGCCGCAGTGATCAGTACTGGGACCGGTGCTATTTAACACATTTATAAATATGGAAATTGGAACGATGAGTGAAGTGATCAAATTTGCAGATGACACAAAACTATTCAAGATTGTTAAAACACTTGCGAACAGTGAAAAATTGCAGGAAGACCTTAGGGATTGGAAGACTGGGCATCCAAATGGCAGAAGAAATTTAATGTGGACAAATACAAAGTGATGCACATTGGAACAAGTAATCCAAATCATAGTTATCTGATGCTAGGGTCCACCTTGAGGGTCAGCACCCAAGAAAAAGATCTAGGTGTGTTGTAGATAATCCGCTGAAATCTTCTGCTCAGTGTGCAGCGGCGGCCAAAAAAGCAAAGAAGATGCTAGGAATTATTAGGAAAGGGATGATAAGTAAGATCATGAATATTATAACACCTCTTCAGTTCTGGTTGCTTTATCTTAAAAAACATATAGCGGAATTAGAAAAGGTTCAAAGAAGAGCAACCAAAATGATAAAGGGGATGGAACTCCTCTCGTATGATTATGATTATTATTATTATTAACATTTGTATAGCGCTACCAGACGCACGCAGCGCTGAACACCTGACACAGAGAGACAGTCCCTGCTCGATAGAGCTTACAATCTAAAAATACAGACAGACAAGACAATTAAGGGCGAGGAAAGAACTGGGTGAGAAGGAACAAGGATAGAGGAATTGAGTAGTGGTTAGGAGACAAAAGCAGTGGTGAACAGGTGCGTTTTCAGCATAGACTTGAAAACAGGTAAAGATGGAGCTAGGCGTACAGTCTCAGGAAGTCCATTCCAGGCATAAGGTGTCGCGAGGGAAAAGGAACGAAGCCTGGAATTAGCAGTGGAGGAGAAGGGGGACGACAAGAGAGATGAAAGGCTAAAGAGGTTAGCGATCTTCAGCCTGGAAAAGAGATGGATGAGGGGAGATATGATTGAGGTCTACAAAATCCTGAATGGTGTAGAACGAGTAGAAGTGAATCAAATTTTTACTCGTTCCAAAAGTACAAAGACTAGGGGACACTCAATGAAGTTGCATGAAAATGCTTTTAAAACAAATAGGAGGAAATATTTTTTCACTCAATGAATAGTTAAGCTCTGGAACTCTTTGCCGGAGGATGTAGTAACAGCAGTTAGCGTATCTGGGTTTAAAAAGGTTTGGACAAATTCCTGGAGGAAAAGTCCATAGTCTGCTATTGAAACAGACATGGGGAAGCTACTGCTTGCCCTGATATTGATAGCATGGAATGTTGCCACTATTTGGGTTTCTACCAGGTATTTGTGACCTGGCTTGGCCACTGTTGGAAACAGGATACTGGGCTAGATGGACCATTGGTCTGAACCTGTATAGCTACTCTTATGTTCTTATGTTTGAAAATAGCTGTGAGATAGATGAGGTTTTGGGGACATTATGAGCAGGATGTCCCAATTCTGACTTTGATTTTTTTTAATGCCCCTGAAGATCTCATTGCATAAAATGGGAGCTGTGCTACAATAGCATGAGTTGTGATAAAATAATATGTCTTAACATAAGTCACATCAATAGCGCCCCCATAGTGTGAAAAGTTTCATCTCTGGTAAATAGAGCTGACGTTTTGATGTCAGAATGCCTCGTTTCACCAATGCCTATGAGCCAACCAGTGATTGTCCTATACTTGAATAACGTTTATTACATATAGCATTGATTTTGATTTCTAGAGACATTTCTTTTTTCTTTAATTAAGGGGGGAGTTATCAACGTGGGCCATTACTAAGATGTGTTATTTTACTGTTAACCCTTGTTATTAGTAACTAGATCTCATTGCATAAAATAGGACCTATGTTAAAACAGGATGACTTAGAAGCAAAATAACACAGTAGTCCACATTGATAACTTCACCCCTTATCTGGGTAGCAGCACTAGTTACTCAAATAAGCGTCATTAAATATTGAGTTCTATATCTACAGTTTTCAGAAACAGTAAGATTGAAAAAAAAAGAAAATGAAATGTGAAAAAGACAAAAACCTTGATTCAACCAAATCCTTTTTTATTCTCTGGAGGTCAAATAGAGGAGGAAACAAAACATTGGAGTGGAGGAGTGGCCTAGTGGTTAGAGCACCAGTCTTGCAATCCAGAGGTGGCCAGTTCAAATCCCACTGCTGCTTCTCATGATCTTGGGCAAGTCACTTAACCCTCCATTGCCTTGAATACAAACTTAGATTGTGAGCCCTCCTGGGACAGAGAAACATCCAGTGTACCTGAATGTAACTCACATTGAGCTACTACTGAAAAAGGCGTGAGCAAAATCTAAATAAACAAATTGACTGTTATAAAACCTGATCCTTGCATGATATTAAGGGGAAAAACATAGGAAATCTTTCTCACAACCTAAAGATATTCAGAGTTTCCAGAAGGAGAATCCATCACAGATGTTCCATCTACAACCCCCTGCCACACCACCCACAGACATGACTTTAAACAGCTGTTCATGCATTATATTTGCCTCCAACTTGAATATTTTTATTCCTTGATATGCAGAGCTGCCAATAAAGCAATGAGGCCAAGGCAATGTGTGCAAAGGAAATGAGACGTTTTATTAACCATAATTTTTATTTTCAATATATGTGAGCATTCACTAACCTCTGTACTGTATTCTCATTGCCTTCCCATCACTTATGATAATAAACACAGAACTTTACCCCAAAGTAACTGCAAATTTAATACACTATTGGAAGTGCTGCCAGTGTTTTCAATTGCAAGTCAGTGTTAACATTCACATTAACATGTACTTGGTCCTCATTCTATATTCTTGCATGCACATTTTTGTGCTCAGCAAACAAAATTGCACGTGAAAGTGATAGAATAGTGCCAGTTACATACATAGGGCTAGATTCTATATATGGCACTTGAAAAATCCGAGCGTAATAAATTTCCACCTAAGTATATTCTATAAGCAGTGCCTATATTTAGGCGCAGTATAAAGAATATGCTTAGTTGATATCCCAGCGCTTAAAACTATGTGCATCCATTTACATCAAGGAAAATGTGACGTAAATACCGGCACGTAGGTTTAGGCAAAATCCAGCAGATAGGGGCCATTTTACCAAACTGCAATAAAAAAGGCGGTTAAGGGCAGAATATTGTCATTTAATGGTATAAGTGTCAACTGTGCCCCAGACCACCCACATAATAGGCGGCTTTCACTTTAGCGGTCTGTGGTGATATTGAGTGGCACTAACCAGATAATATCAGTGGATAACCTCAAACAAGTGATTTAACCTGTCAAGAGCCATTTCTGGCTAGTTAAATTACTTTGAATATTGACCCTAATGTCAGGAGACAAAAGGTTAACAGTAATGGGTTTTAAAAAAATATTCCTTTGTCTTCAATGCGTTGTGTTTACACAGAAGTTCACAGTCTGTGATGTGCTTGGCCATCTCATAGGTGTTTACAAATCACCAGTCTGTTACAGGACACAGAGCTACCTAACAACAGGAAGGGACCAAAATGTTTCTGCAGTTTAGCGATTTATATGGCTCAGTGGCTCAATACATTGTGAGGCTTTTTGAAATTTCATATGCAAATTTGGCCTCCCTAGAGATAAACAAAAAAGCTGAAGGTGATGTTTTTTTATTTAGATTATCATACAGCTTTTAAAAGATATGTTTCCTGCTGCGTCAGGTTAATGTAGAATGAGCTAAGCACAAGGGGCTCTTTTACAAAGTGGCGGGAAGCCCAATGTGGGCCTTCTGCACGCTAATCTGGAGCTACCGCCAGGCCAACGTGGGTGCCGACAGTACTTACTACTACTACTAAACATTTCTAAAGCGCTACTAGGGTTACGCAGCGCTGTACAGTTTAACAAAGTACTTCCAGCCCCAGTGCATGCTTCTTCCATAGTAACATAGTAAATGATGGCAGATAAAGACCTGTACGGTCCATCCAGTCTGCCCAACAAGATAAACTCATTTTACATGGTATGCGATACTTTATATTTATTTATTTGCTGCATTTGTATCCCACATTTTCCCACCTCTTTGCAGGCTCAATGTGGCTTGCATTATGCCGTAATGGTAATCGCCATTACCGGAATGAGAAATACAGAGTATTATTGCATTTAAAGTACAGAAAATATAATATAAATTAGAAATGAATAGATATACAATTCATTTCAGGTATTTGAGAACAAGGATAATGTATAACATTCAATAATATCAATAAGATCAAAGTAAACAAATAAAAAAAGAGTACAATGTTGACTTGTTCTGGTAAAGTTGTGATGTCAGTTCATTTAAGAAGGGTCCAAATGATAAGTCTCTTTGAACAGGTTAGTCTTTAATAATTTCCGGAAAGCTGCCAAATCGTGCATTGCTTTTAAGGCACTTGGTAATGCATTCCATAGTTGCATGCACATATAGGAAAAGCTAGATGCATATATTGATTTATATTTGAGTTCTTTGCAGTTGGGGTAATGGAGGTTCAAGAATGTGCGTGATGATTTTTTTGTGTTCCTTGCTGGTAGGTCTGTGAGGTCTGACATATATATCAGGGCCTCGTCATGGATAATTTTATGAACCAGGGTACAGGTTTTGAGTTTTTTGTTCTTTCAGTTCTTCATTAAACCATGGTAATGAGCTAAGTCTTCGCAAGGTTCTTGTTTGTAATGGTGCAATTTTGTCCTGTATGCTCTTCCATCTATTGTTCCAATTTTGGTGCTCAGTTTCCAATGGTAGACTTAGCTGGAGCAGCTTAACGAGCTTAAAAAGCTGATAACCCCTCACTCACATTGCACCACCTATAAATAATACAGTTTTATATACACCACTTATCTGATTAAGGAGCTCATAGGTGCCTCAGCTGTTGTGTAGATGTCAATAAGAGACCATCACAAACCCAATGTGTGGTCAAATATTCAAAAACTCCTCAGTGAAGTAACAAATGTAGGATTAGGCCACAATGAACCATAATTGAAATATTATGAGAGAATTCCAATCCCAAAAAACTTGTAGTCCAAGGACATTAATACATTTTTTTATCCATACACTCATTCATTAAACTCTGGAATTCATTGCCAGAGAATGTGGTAAAGGCGGTTAGCTTAGCAGGGTTTTAAAAAGGTTTGGATGGCTTCCTAAAGGGAAAGTCCATAGACCATTATTAAATTGGACTTGGAAAAAATCCACTATTTCTGGGATAAGCAGTATAAAATGTTTTGTACTGTTTTGGGATCTTGCCAGGTATTTGTGACCTGGATTGGCCACTGTTGGAAACAGGATGCTGGGCTTGATGGACCTTTGATCTGTCCCGGTATGTCAATACTTATGTACACAGAATTGGGAGAAAGTCCTTTTGAATACGGACTCCATTGTTCTGCAAACATGGCACAAGGAGGTTAGCAGTTGCAAAGTCTTCTGAGAGAAGAATCACCTTTTCCACTCTTTCCTGCCCCAAATTCTTCCTAAAGCTGTACTGTATTGCCTCCTCAGACCCCTGCAGACATATGAATGTTTTAAAGTGATGGTCTTCCTTCCTCGTGACTCTTTGAATTTTTTTTTTTTTAATCTTTATTTTTATACTTTTGAAAGTCACAGTGCCGCAATTTCACATGAAGAAAGAAAGGGGATGCCTTCCCCCCACACTACATTATCTATGAGCAAGGTGTTCTGTGCTGTGCAGCATATTACGTTAGTTATTTTTTAATCTGCCAATGAGAGAGTGCCATCACTTGCTGTTTTTACACCTTTTCAAGGTGTATAAGAATTAAGAACCAGTCATTATTATTATTATTTATTGCATTTGTATCCCACATTTTCTATTTGCAGGCTCATTGATTCATTTCATTATCATCTTCAAGAGAGGTTTTGTTCTGACCCCTGACGTAGGCATATGTTTATGCTGAAACACAGCTGTGTCGGGTTCTTTTAATGTTATCGTTGCTGGCAATAAAGAATTATCTGGTTCCTATATGCGGTTATTGACTCCACTTTTTGCTCTATCTATGGTTTTCCCCCACACCACTCCTCTTTACTGGAAGGGGAGGTATCTTTTCACAGAAGACCCAGAAGAAATCCTATTAGATTGTGCTAGCATACTACAAATAGCTGCAATAGATTAGGAATGGATTTACATTGTAACATTTCCAGTCCACCCAGTGGGTGGCATGCACCGCATAAAGAAATATTGTCTTGTTCAAGGAATAGATCTGTTAATCAAATTTTTCAGTGTATCAAACTGAAGTAGTGTTGATAAAACCACACATTCCTCATAAGCACGGTTGGGGTGAAATGGATTGACATGATATGGAAATGTGCTTTCATGTGTAAGGAGTTAGTACGCCGGGAAGAATAGTTTGCACTGTTATAAGGTTACTGTACAGATTTCACCCTCAGCATTTTATCTTTTCACCCTGAAGGTAATCATAATTGATAAGTGCAGGATTCCATAACTGTAATTAATTCCTATGGGTTTTTTTTTTAGGTCAGAGATTTTACTAATAAAATCCTGCTGGCAAAATAGTAGCTGATGAGATGCTGCAGATGGAGTCAAGAGCTCACCAAGTGCAATATGCAATAATGAAAAAAAGCACAGAAAGAACTAACATAGTATACAAGACTCAGAGCCTTGTTAGAGTTATAGAAGTCAATATTCAATGCAATGTAATTGGCCAGAAATGGATCCTGGCCAGCTAAATCACTTGTTCAGGGCTAACTGGCTATTTTCACTGGAACTTAACCAGTTAGCAATGATGAAAATAACTAGTTAGTGCCAAACTCAAAACTGGCTATTTTGGTGACGTTCTGGGGATGGAGTCAGCACTTGGCTGGTAACGTGCTGATATTCAGAACTTAACTGGCTAGGATAACCACATAAATAGGAACACGTAAAAGTCAGTCCTATCTTTATGTGGTAACACATAGTTGGTTAAGTGCTGAATATTCCCAAGACTCCATAGGCAGTCGATGGCCCAACTGTTTGGGGAGGCTAAAGGGGGCGGGGTTAGGGGTGGGGCCACGGGTGGAGCTTAAATCCATAATTGTCTGATAACACACAGAAAAAAATAAATAAAAATAAAAGTCACAATTAATACCTTTTATTAAATTTAGATATTAGATATGTATCATATGTCAAAGAATAAAGTGGTTGTTCAAAGCATATTCTAAGCACAATCGCTCAACTGCAAAACACTGTGCACAACTTTGTGCAAAAACACACTCAGAACCTTACTGTACCATAAATATTACACTGGGCAGAACCTAATACACCAATATACCGCCCATACGGAAAATGCAGACCGTCAACAATATGAAACAAGGGATCATAATATCACAATTCTCATATAGAGCCACAAAACACCCTAATTCATGTTTAATGTGGGATAAAATGCCATAAATCAGTAAATAAATATAAACTTTGAATGTTGAGCACCTGATTCTCAAAGTGGACATATTCCAAACACTACAATGAAAATAAAATGATCTTTTCTACCTTTGTCTGATCATGCTGGCCCACTGTAACATCTTCCAAGATCAGGATGTTCTCCTTGTTGGTCTGGATAGCCTGTGTTGTCCAATTAAGAGAGCCCGTGATGAGAACAGTTTTGTCAACCACTGCAAATTTGTAATGCATGTACCCTGTGTGCTGGTCATGCCGCACTGTGATACCTGCTTTCCGCAACACTCCAACCTGCGAGCCTTTCACCGCCATGTAATCGGAGTCGGCGATGAGGCGGACCCACACGCCCCTCCGGTGCAGCAGCAGCACGGTCCGCGCCAGCTGCAGGTTGGAGAAGGAGAAGATGCAGAGCTCGAGGCTGTGGCGGGCCGACAACAGGCGCAGCATGAGGCGGCTCAGCGAGCTCTCGGCGTGCAGCAGGCCGCAGGTGCAGCGCAGGGACCGGCTTGGCCGCAGCAGCACTTCGGTGCACGTGGGTGGTGCTGGGAAGAAAAGCACTTCGGACGCCGAGCGCCGCTCTTGCTGCCCCCGCAGTACGAACAGCAGGAGCCGAGTGATGCTCGCCAGCCCCGGCACCAGCAGCAGCGATGCCAGGCCCAGCGCCTTCCACGAGGCCACAGTAGCCCACATGATCAAGATTGGGCTGGGGAGGCTTAGCCTCCCCAAGCCTCTTATACGGGGCGCCTATGCAAGACTCCAACCACCTCTGTCTACTCATTCCAGTACTCTGGGGTTACCGCCCTATTCCCTCTTGGGGTAAGCAAAGATCTTCTCCTCAGGAGGTTCAGTTACCATTGCATCCATCTCAAGTGCCCTCACCCTTGCTGATGTTTCCATTGACCTGCTTAGCTGCAGATCTTTATGCTTCAAATTTTTCTTGTTCACAACCAGCTTACTCTGAATAAGCTTTCCCTCCTTTGTCTTACGTACACTTGGATAAAGTCATAGTAACGTGGTAACATAGTAAATATGGCAGATAAAGATCTGTACGGTCCATCCAGTCTGCCCAACAAGATACACTCATTTTACATGGTATGTGATACTTTATATGTATACCTGAGTTTGATTTGTTCTTGCCTTTCTCAGGGCACAGACCATAGAAGTCTGCCCAGTACTGTTCTTGTACTAAATTCTGAAGCTAACATCAGAGCCCCTTAAAATTTACACTCCAGCCCATCCCTATCTATTCAGTTATGATCAGGGTCAGGTGAGGAATCACATCTTTAGGCATGTCTTCCCCCACATTATGTTTATTCAGTCTCACGGTCCAAAACTAGGTGGCGGTTTGGCAGTAATATATTCCACCAATCTGAAAGTTACTGAAATTTCCTTCCCATTCCGTTACCCAGAGCTCGTGATTGTTAAGGTTGACGCAGATACACCACTACATATTCTTTTATTTTATTGTCCTCCTACTCTTTCTGCAGAAGGTTGGGAAACTTGCCGACAAGCCCTATCTGAAGCTACTGTCTGTTTCTCTAATTTACTTATTTTATGAGATTTCAATATTCATGTAGATAATCCCAATAATCCTTGCACTAAATTCTTCTGTGATTTTCGTTCCAATCTCTATCTGAGTGAATAGATCTCGTTTCTGACTCACAGTTGGGTACACTCTAGATTTGGTACTTACTATGCAGGACTCTCATGATTGCCTAAGCATTTTCTTCCTCTGTCCTTCCCTAGACCAATCATTATTTCATTCTTTTTAAACTCTCCCTAGTCTCACGGTCTCTCACACAGCCAGTATCCAGTGGCTGCTGGGCTAGGGCCCTTTCTAAACTTGACGTGTCTTCTCTCTTGCCCTCACTTTTCCATGTCTCCCTGAATTTTTCCTCTAAAACTGTGAATGACTCAACCAAATCCTGGAACTCTATTCTGTCTGAAGGCCTTGATAAGGTGACTCCTAGGTCTTTCTGTCAGCATACCAGTGATGCTTTAGGAAGATAATTCTGCTAATAGGAATCCTTGATATTCCTCAAATCTGAGGTTCCTGAAGCCCCAATATCGCCAAGCCAGAAGGGCCTGGAAAAAGTCCAAGTCCTCATCTAGCTTTGTAAAATGCTGCCTCCTTCATCGTGATTACAACTTCCAATTAAAGAAGGAAAAGAAAGCTTGTATCACTAGGAAGGTCTTGAAATCTTCTCAACCCTCTAGGGACCTGTTCTCCATCTATTGACAGGCTGTCACACCCAAATCTGCAAATACTGCGCTCAAGTCCCCCCTCAGCAGAAGCCCTCTCCTTATTTTCTATTAATAAAATAGATAACCTAATGAAATTAATATCTGTATCCTCTGCATCTCCTGCTGAACCCCCCCCCCCCCCTATCTTGAACCTTCTTTAACAGATTCACATATAGGCTCCTCTACCTGGTCCTCTTATGAAATTCAAACTCTTCCCCCCCCCCCAAAAAAAAAAAAAAAAATCATGTATTCCATGAAAACTACTTACTGCCCTTGTTAGATTTATTGCCCATTCTACTGTCCTTGATTAATCTCAGCCTCTCTTCAGGTCAAGTCCCTGATCTTTGGAAGCAAGCAGTAGTCCATCCCATGTTTAAAAAGCCCTCACTTGTTCCTATTATTCCTAGTCATTATCGCCCAGTTTCAAATCTTTGTTATATGACAAATGTGCTAGAAAAAATTTTGTTTACGCAACTCACATCCTTTTCTGAGAATATTTTTGCTATGCATCACCGTCAATCTGGCTTTAGGTCTTACCACAGTACAGAAACAACATGGCAGCGCTTATCAGTGAACTTCATTTCCACTTGGACCAGGATAGAAAGGTACTGGCATTCTTGCTAGACCTTTCTGCTGCTTTTGATCTGGTTGACCATTCCCTCTTACTCTCACATTTATCTTCCATAGGCATCAAGGCATCACTGGTATAGTTTTTTCTTGGTTGGCTTCCTTTCTATCTCATAGCACATTTCAGTTCATTCTCTCTGACACAACATCTGATCGGAGAAAACTACATCGGGGTGTACCCCAAGGGTCTGTACTCTCTCCTTTTTAATCTCTTCTTGAGTCCCCTCACTGATCTTATACAATCCTTCAGAATCTCCGCCTATCTTTATTCTGATGACATTCTGCTGCTCTTTCCTATCACCTCTTCCTTTCTTTCCATTACTCCTTTATAGGTCTGACTTGACTCAGTTGCTAGCTCATCAATTAGTGCTAAATTCGAATACAACAGTTGCTTGTTGGTTCTCTGGTTCAACTCTCCCTTCTCCACCCCCATCACTCTATTTGGCACATCTATTACACCAGTACCTAACCTTTTGTTATTTAGGTATTATTCTTGATTCCTCACTTTCTTTTTTGCCAAAGATCTCTCAATTGACCAAAACTAGTTTTCTACTTTTCCACCAGCTATGTGCAATTTGTCACCTCTTTGATACTCCACAATTCCGTGCACTAATCCACCCATCTTGATTATTGTAATGTTGTTTATGCTGGGCTACCTCGTCACACACTAAAGAAACTTCAATCGATCCAGAACACAGCTATCAGATTACTCTGCCATGCCCATCACTATGATCATACTTCACCTGTGCTGAAACAGGATCATTAGCTCCCCGTTGAGCAAAGGATAACTTATAAAATTGCCACCCTCACTTTCAAGGCCTTTAGACTTGGTATCCCCAACTATCTCTCTTGTTTAACTATTCCTTATTGCCCCTCCAGAACCCTCCATTCATTAAACGATCACCGCTTATACTGCCTTCTCCAAAATGTATGTAAATCTGTCTCCTGCATATTCAGTGTAGATATCCTGAAACCCTGACTGGCTGGGTGTGGCTGGACTGAGAGCCACTGTACTAGAGAGAGGCATGAGGAGAGTGTTGACTACAGGAGATGGTACAGAGAACTTGGAGCTGTATTCCTGGAGAATATCGTTTATTAAGTTTACTGTACCACTTCTCTTTGCATGCAATTAAAATGGTTTACAATAAATAAAAATATAGTACAGTTCTAAATTAAAAGGAATGATATAAAATAGATAGGAAAGCACAATCACTCAAGACCAATCAAATAGTACACAGGAATCTAGCTAAAAAAAATTACAGTTTACATAAAACAGCCATTTATAAATTGTTTTGCATTTACTCCCCTGTCGCAGAAATCCAACCAGAAAGGATATTACAGTCCAAAAGCCAGCTTGAAAAATTAGGCCTCTAAGGAAGCTTGGAAAGAGGTATAGGAGTCATCTACCCTTAAATATTAAGGAAGCAAGTTCCATAGGGCAGGTGCGAGAAAGAAAAAAGCAGATGACCGAGTAGACTCCCATCATGCCTTAGAAGGGTGAGGTATAATGAGCCTATTATCCATAAAGGATGAGAAGGTGTTTCAGTATCCTCTGGCTCTGAGAGTAGGATAAAAATACTTTACAGCTCTACATCTCATGGGTAACAAGTAGAGGGAAAACACTGAAGAATACCAACTGATGCAAGGCTGGTGAAAGAATATTAGAAACCCTGAGCAGCCTTCAGCCTTGCCATTCTCATTAACTTCCAGGTCCATAGAGGTCCTCCCTACAAGATTTTGATAGTTACATCTACGATGAGGACTCTACCACCACCTTTTCCAGAGCATTCCTGTAAAAACTTGTAATTAACCAATGGGGTTTCATACTTAAACCTTGGGAAATGTTTATTTACTAAATGTTAGTATATTAAATATGTATGTCTATGTACTTGTTGCCAGGTGAATCTCTGTTGGGCAATGGTTTGCATTTTTGTGGGTCCAGATGGCATGGAAGGTGTTGAGGGTTGAGAATCTTCTATCTCCAAGGCTCTTTTCAACTACTCACTCAACAACTAGATTCCTTTAATATGTGTCCTTAGGAAGGCACAATTTCTCTAAGGCAGTGAATCATCTGCAATAACTCCACAGCATATACTGGTGTATAAATGAAACTTAGTGTCAACAGTTGGGATACAGTATATTCATTGAAGTCAATTCCCATACAATGGGGTTGATAATTTGTGGGACTTATCCACTGACCCGCTCTACACTCACATTGTTAGTGGCACTACCTGATAAAATCAGACTGCCTTGGCACCATCCAAATAGTGCTGGGGCAGTACAGGAGCAGAGCTTGAGTGAAGTTGGAAGTTACTTGGTTAGTGGTGATATTCAGTCCACTACTGGGGTAACTGTCTGGATAAAGTTAGAAGAGAAAATAAGGCTCTCCTAACTTTATCTGATTATTTCTGTGGGTACCAGTCTGAATATCTTTTCTCCCACAGCAGGAGCAAAGATAAGAATAACTGTATTTAACCCCAGCGACTCCCTGTCGTAGGAATTAGGCTTTAAGGAAAATGCAGCACTACTGCTAAACAAAGTACTTATGACACTTAGTAAAAAGTTTGGAACTTGCTGCTACTTTATTTTTGCCTTTGCCTTTGATGTCTTTATAATTGACTTTAAAAACACTAAGTAAATTCTAGGTCCAGAACAATAAATTTGGAGTCAACCGAGTTATTAAGTGGTATTTTCTAAAAGTATGAACTGCTTATTTTGGCCTCCTGGATTCTTCCAGTTCCAGCCTTGGTCCCACTAACCAATAAATGTGCTTGTGTACCCAGTTCCCGCCACTCAGGGCATGCAATAGATAGTGCTGTAGGTGATAACTGGGACCTGGGGTTACAATTATAAAATGGGGAGGGGGACTGTGAGTTAAGGATAGCCCAGCGCACATGGATTCCAATTTTGCTGGAAGCCTAAAAGAAGAGAAAGAAAATGCTGAGCAAAAAACAAACAAGCATCTAACTGTCCTTCCTGCAGTCCCCTTGTAAGGAATTTGTTGTTATATGCATACTTGTGCATGTGTCTATGTAACACCGCTATAATATTCTAATAATGGTCAGTACAGCAAAGCCTCAGTTTTCTGAGACTGAAGGTGATGGATATGACTAAATGGGAAGAGTTTGTAAGAAATAAAGCACACCTAAAAGAGATGGATGTTGATAGTTTTGTTTTACTTTTCAATGGGATTGTCCCAATCAGTGTAGCTAATGCTACTTTTTAAAAAATGAATCCTGTTTTGTATCCAACCTGCAATCTCCATTTGCCCAGTATCTTTCTGATTGATTGTAGGTTCTTAATGAAGGACTGCTCAGGTACTGCATAAATGGTGCTTTGAGGAGACAATATTTGCCGAGGTCAGGGAAAGAAAGAACGGCAGACAGAAAATAAAATGAAATCCATAGTGCCGTAGGACAAGAATGGGGAAAGAGCACTAAAACAACAGACAAAGACACATGGAAGAAGAAATGAGGACAGAGAAGAGAGAAGCAAGGGAGCAGAGACAGGGATGAAGAAATGGCAAAGAGGGCCCAAGAGAGCTGTGCGTGAGCAGTAAGTAGAACAGAAATGAATATAAATGATCTCATTCCTGCCTGCAGCAGCTAAGGGCATGCATTTTCATTGCTGCTGGAAGGAGGGAGGAGGCTCAGGGCCAGGCTCATCAAGCCTTTTAATAGAGGCCATGCCTGGTGCTGAGCAGCTAAGAAACCAGCACACTTTAAACAGTCACTCAGTACCATCAAACATGAACAGCAGAATCCCTGCTCTTCATTCAAATCCAGGATGGATTGGTGGGTCCTGAGATTTGATTTTGATTAAAGTCCCTGGATAATTTTGATAATTAAAGAATTTACCACATCCCGATGAGGAGGTGGGTGTGTAATTCTTACTAAACTAAGATATAATTTGGTGAGTGTCACCGCTGAGGTTTGCGGTGAAATCACTGTTAAGGAGAGCAATACGTTTAGTAGTTTATGACATGGGAGGTTTATGGAATAGGGGCATAAGTATGTTAAATGCGCATTGGCAAATTAGTGCCAATGATTGATATTTATTTATCACCAATTATTTGTCAAATTAGTTTCAATTAGTTGATTATGATAAGTGTGCAATGCCTTATTCTATAAGTGAATGCCCAATTGTGCATTTAACTGTGAACATCATTTATAGAACTTGGGACTGTCCATATGTAATGAGCAGAAAATGCTCAGTACTAAGTTCAGTGAGGAGCCCACAAGCAAAATTTTGATGAATGCTACTCATGGCTCTGGTGGTTGAAGGAGGAGTTAGAGGATATCACCCACTCCCTATAAGTTAAATAATGGAAAGTGTCAGTAATAGGAGAAAAAGTGACTGCCCCATCTCTCTCGTGGTGTAGTGTAGTGTTTCACAATTCTAGTGGCAGCCTGGCATTTCAAGCTACATCCTTCTTCTCTGCTTTTGGCCATCATAGTCCATCCCAAAAGCAGAGGGAGAATGTTGTGGTCTAAAGTGCTGTCTTGCCCATGGACTACTGTGGTCAAGAAGGGTGGGAGGTACCAGGGAGAGATTATCTGGGGATGGGAGGTAAAGGATAATGAATCAAGGAATGAGGTTAAGGGAGAGTCAATGAATGGATGTGGAATGAAGAGTGTGAGAAAAGGAATGAGGAGGGTGAGGTAACTGATGAGGGAGAAGTAGAAATCAAACAAGTGAGCAGATGATGGGAAGGAGAGATATCACCAAGTGAGTAAATGGATGGGCAAGAGTGAGTGATTGGATGGAATTGCAAGGATGAGCAGATGAGTGAGTGCAGAGGGGAGTATGGTCAAGCAAGTTAGGGTATGGGGACAAGGACAATGAAGGGAAGTATGGGAAGAGGGTGAGTCAGGGGATCAGAGGTTGTGTGGAGTGAGGGTGAGGAGATCATTTGTATGGGGAAAATGAGTAAGGAGACTGAAGGGTATGTGGAGTATGAGTAAGATCAGTGCTCAGAGGAGGGTGAGAGGGCATTAACCATCCATTTCTAGGGGTGTTAAGCCCAACAATTTTAATTTTATTTAGTTTCCAGTGTCATTTATAGGATTTCTTGTTTGTTTCTAGAGGCAATATCATTATTATTTATTTATTTAGATTTTGCTTACACCTTTTTCAGTAGTAGCTGAAGGTGAGTTACATTCAGGTACACTGGATATTTCTCTGTCCCAGGAGGGCTGACAATGTAAGTTTGTACCTTGTGAATGATCTGTCCCTCCCTCCGGGGTCCGCGGGATCTTGCCTCTGCCTTGGACAATCCGGCTACAAACCAGGATTCATGTCTCAACCTCCTAGCCCTCTGTAGTCCACAAGGCAGGGCTTGCAGAAATCAAACTCCAAAGAAAATCAGCAAGTCTCTTTATTTTCCTTATGGGATTCACAGTCCAGCAGTTTCAACACAAAAATAAAGCAGGCATCCAAAACACAATTCCCTTTGTTTCTCCTCTCAGGGCACTAGCACAACAGGGGTAAACCCAACTCCACTCCACTGTTTCCAGAACTCAGTTTGTTCCACCTTAAGCAGTCTACAGCCCTGTGCTCTCCTTCTTCCCCTCCCCTTAGGAAAAGGGAAAGAATGTCCGTGAAGGGCAATAAAAAAAAAAAACACAAGAAAAGGAAAGAAACTGCTCCCGGTTTCTTCCTGGTGCTTTGGCAACCAGTCCCAATAAACAGTTCCTCATAAACCACTTCTTCAGGCTTGAGAAAACACTTTCCCCACAACCAGCTTCCTCCCGCTATGAACAGTTCACACAGGGGGGGGGGGGGGGGGGGTCAATAATCCCTCTCCAAATAGCACCTTTAACACACAGTTCATAACAGCCTGAACTTGCTTTGGGAAGGAAAAAGATCCCACCCTTTCTTGGGTCACTCTCAATACACTGACCCTCCTCCCTCATGACCTTTTTTCTTACCCCTTTGCAACCCAGCTGCCATACCACAAGTTCACCTGCTTGTTCAGCTTTCTTCCTAAGGAATGCGCCCAGGCTGTGAGGTCCATCAGCTCCTCTGGGTTCTCCTCTCTCCCACTCTCCTCAGCCTCTTGCCATTCCATGGGCTCCTCGTCCCACCCACTTTTCAGCTGTTCCTCGTTCACCTGATTACCCTCCAGGGGCCCCTCCCTTGCCTTGTCAGAGTTCTCCCCGGTGACCTGCTGGGGAAGGTAATCTCTATACCAGGGCTTGCGCCGGGGCTGCTGGGTAGTGTAGTCTTTTTCTCTCCTCCATTTTCCAGGGGGCACTAACCTTTCTCTTCTCTCTCTCTGGGGAAGTAGTAAAGGCAAGGCTTTATTCTGTCTCCTTTTGCTCTTGACCTCCTCACTCCTTCCCCTTCCACTTCCATCTGCTCCACCCCTTCACAACCTGAGGCAATGGAGGGTTAAGTGACTTGCCCAAGATCACACGGAACAGCAGTGGGATTTCAACTGGCCACCTCTGGATTGCAAGACCAGTGCTGTAACCGCTAGGCCACTCCTTTCTCTCTCTCTCTCTTCAAATAAATGCACATCCCTTTTGTTTCTATATATTTATGGCAGCATGCAGAGATTTTAAGGGTGGTGTGGGTGGTCCTTCAAAATATGAGTATTCTATAGTTCAGAATGGCAATCCATGCAGGCATTTCCACCTGTTTTGAGTCAGGCATAATTCCTGGATAACTTATTGTTTGAACCAGGGGATTGATGTGCTTGAGGGGGGAAATTATGCTTCCTTCTCTGGTATTCACAACTGCATCCCTTTGCAATAGAGGGCAGCTCCATAATAACATAGTAACATAATAGATGATGGCAGATAAAGACCTGAATGATCCATCTAGTCCACCCAACAAGATAAATTCATAGCATAAGGTATGATGTGATACTACATATGTATACTTGATCCTGATTTGTCCTTTCAATTTTCAGGGCACCAACCATAGAAGTCTGCCTAGCACTGTCCTTGTTCTCCAACTTCTGAAGTTGTTATTGAAGCCCCAATCCAGCCCATCCCAATATGTCTAGCCCATCAAGGCACAGACTGTAGAAGTCTGCCCGACACTGGCCTATCTGTCCAGCTATGATCAGGGCACAGGCTGCAGAAGTCTGTCCAGGACTG
This sequence comes from Microcaecilia unicolor, assembly GCF_901765095.1. Taxonomy (NCBI): domain Eukaryota; kingdom Metazoa; phylum Chordata; class Amphibia; order Gymnophiona; family Siphonopidae; genus Microcaecilia; species Microcaecilia unicolor. The sequence goes on from NC_044031.1 coordinate 660,773,836, forward strand.
GCCTTGCTGTCTAGCTACTTAAGCTGACTCTGTCTAGCCATGATCAGGACACAGACTGTAGAAGTCTGTCCAGCACTGGCTTTGCTTCCCAGTTACTTGTGTTGGTATCTAATTACCGCTAAGCTTGTTTGATTCCATGCCTTCAAAACATTTTTTAATTCTGTTACTGTTTTCATCTCCATCACCTCCTGTGGGAGGGCAGTTCAGGTATCTACCACCCTCCTCCTTTAAAAAAAGTACTTCCTGACATTATTACTGAGTCTTTCCGCTCCCTTCCCCCCCCCCCCCCCCCCCCCCCCCGGCAACTTCAATTCATGTCTCTAGTTCTACCACCTTCCTGTCTCTGGTTTGTTTGTAGATCAATATTTCTGATGAAGTGCAGGTTTCCAAAACACTCTACTATTACATGTAAGTGGTGCTACATGCTAGGGTCAGGTAGTGTCAGAGTTTGGAAAGGGCCCACGCTCTGGTGAATTTCCCTATGAATTTCACCAGAGGATGAGTCCCTTATACACCTCACCACTGCTCTACTCCAACATGTCTGCACATTTCCCCCACTGGCCCATCTCGATGCCAGCATATTCCATCCTTCTCCAGTCTTACACAATCCACTTTTTGCTCCCCCTGCTGTCTGAATACCCATGTGCCCACTGAAGCTGCATATCTCCTCCAGACTGTGTGAGGTAATGCCACTGTCAGAGGCATAAGAACATAAGAGTAGCCATACTGGGTCAGACCAATGGTCCATGTAGCCCAGTATTCTCTTTCCAACAGTGGCCAATCCAGGTGCCAAGTACCTAGCAAAATCCCAAATAGTAGCAACATTCCATGCTACCAATCCCAGGGCAAGCAGTGCCTTCCCCATGTCTGTCTCAATAGCAGACTATGGGCTTTTCCTCCAGGAACTTGTCCAAACCTTTTTTAAACCCAGATGTGCTAACTGCTATTACTACATCTTCCAGCAAAGAGTTCCAGAGCTTAACTTGCTGCATTTGCTAGTCCATGCATCATTTTAGCATCTGGGACAGAGAGCTGGAGCCACCTCTGACTACTGGGGTTTTACAGCAGGATGCACATGCATGCACCATTTTCCTGGACCTCAGCAAACACCATTGTTATATATACATATGAATAAGATTAATAGTTAAGTGATGGCGTTTGTTAAAAGTGTGTTTAACTCTCTATTCATCACCAAGGCCTGGACAGCTCCTGTGAAAAAAAGACACCACTTTAAAAGTAATAGTGCTTTTCAACAAACAATGTGTTACTGTCTAATAGGTACACAATGAAAGGTCAATAGAACATAAATCAAAATTTGTAGCAGTGCAGTGTCCTTCTCAAAAGGTAGAAAGCCATATAGGCTCCGATGCTGAAAAATAAACACAGGTGCTAGAGGCCATTAGTGCCGTACTAGCGCCCGCATTTACCAGTGCAGAATTTTCAGAGGGGTGTAGTGCAGCAACCAACCAGCATGCCAGGCCTTAGTGTAGATAGTACGCAAATGTAGTCAAGTTCATGTAAATGAGATCATTTTGTTATCCTTCTCAATGCTTAGAAAAAAAGCGCTCAATCGGAGCTGCCTTGCCGCTGTACAAAATAACGGCAGGTCAAAGCAGGCGTTATGGTATTGGAAGCGAGGGTTTCCCATTATTCTCATGCTTCTCTTTCTGCATAATCTGCTGGTTTTGATTGCTTTTGGGAGCAGAAGGAAGCCCCTGCAAGCTCCTATGCACTGGTTCTGAGAAAGCACACTTTGGTGTCTCTTTCCTGCATTTACATATAAAAGTCCAAGCTGAAAATAATTTTAAAACACTTATATTTAGGCCACAGAAAACAGATGCCAATGTGTGTGCTTCACGTTCAGGTTTTTTACCAGGCGCATGCGCACAGGAGCTGAGCTTACGGCGGAACTGTTCTGTGCGTGCGTCAAGCACAATCTTCCCGCACCAAAGTGCAATTCTCCTGCCGAACTCCCTACTGCTCAACGCTATGAGCTTGCCTATATTTGCACATCATTAGCACTTAGCATTAGGGCATTGTTTTTCTGTGCTGTTACAGCAGTACTTTTATGGCACTATTCAGAACAGTGCCGGAGTTTTGAACATCGGGACTATAGGGAACAATTCTATAAGTGGCTGCCTCCATTTAGGAAAATGATTATGCTATAAGTGGAGGAGTAGCTTGATGGTAAATGCAGCAGCTGGAGAACTGGGTTCAATTCCCACTGCAGCTCCTCATGGCCCTAGACAAGTCTGCCCCAGGTACAAAACAAGTCCCTGTATATAAATTGCTTTGATTGTAACTACTGAAAGGCAGTATATCAAATCCTATCTCCTTTCCCTATAACTGCATCTATAGAATGCTAGCATAACTTGGTATCAACACACCTCACACTTACATGCCTGCCAGAGCCAGAGACTTGGTGTAAATTATTATTATTTGTTACATTTGTATCCCACATTTTTCCACCTTTTGCAGGCTCAATGTGGCTTACATATAACCGTTAATGGTGTAAGCCAATTACAGTTTGAATAAATACATAGTATGAATGAATACAAAGTGATATTGTGGTATAATGAGGTATATGTATGGTAGGAAACAGTTGGGGGGAACTTAGAGAGGGAAAGGGGGAAGAAGAGTCAGGTAATGGCCGTTGCAGTCTTTGGTTATGTTGTGTCGCAAGTGACCGGTTTTTTTATGTTTGGTCAGTGGGGTATGCTCTTCTGAACAGGTCTGTCTTTAGTGCTTTCTGAAAATTTAGGTGGTCGAGCGTAGTTTTTACTACTTTTGGCAATGCGTTCCATAGTTGTGCGCTTAGGTAGAAAAAGCTGGTTGCATAGGTGGATTTGTATTTGAGTCCTTTGCTGCTTGGGTAGTGGAGGTTTAGATATGATCGTGCAAATTTTGTGGTGTTTCTGGTTGGCAGGTCGATGAGGTCTGTCATGTATCCCGGTGCCTCGCCGTAAATAATTTTGTGAACAGTCGTGCAGCCAGGACACATTTAACAGTATTTTGAAGTTAAGTCTCAATGTCTCTAATGTTATTTGATATTTTTAAATTGTATTTGATATTTATTTTTTATTAGGATTTATTTACCGCCTTTTTTGAAGGAATTCACTTAAGACGGTGTACAGTAAGAATAGATCAAACATGAGCAATAGCCAATTACAGCAATAAAAATATTCAAATAACAATACAAAGTATGGCATAGTATACTGCTTACAATGTCAACACAATACGTAATAGAACATTTTAATTGATGGTGAAGGGTATAAGCAAAGATGGAACATATAGATAGGTAAGAGAGTAAGAAGAGTTAGAAAGTAAGGTGACTGATTTAAAGAAAATTGTACATGAGGTCAGAGAGATGGTTAAATATTATCTCAACTAGGTTAGGAGTGTTGTTTGGTTGTTGTTTTTTTTGTTTATTATTATTGTGTATGTTATTACTTGCACCCCGCCTAGAATTTTTGAAATAGAATGGACTATAAATTTTTTAAATAAAATAAATAATGTACAGCATTCTGTATGTTACATGTGTAAGTTATTCCTGCCTCAGAGCAGGTATACATTTTCTGTAGCAGCTTTCAGGGAGGCCATTTTATGAAAGGCCCATGAGCACATAATTTTCTTTGTAACGTAGATGCAACATTTGTAGTAATTTGCCTTCTCAGCCTAGCCGCTCTGTTATGAAATTACTTCCCTTCCAAGTACAATGAAGGAGTCTGTACATTAATTCACTTTTTTTTTCCAACATACTGACAGCTTTTGTGGTTCACACCAGATGTTATGCCAATAATTAGAATCCAAATCAGTTTGAAGGCTGGTGTTCCATTTATTAATGAGCATGGGGACCTTTCTGCAGCCAGCCAACTGCATATCCAAGAAGCACTCCTAGAAATGGGGCAAAGCCTTATACTGCTTACAGGGAGTTGGAATGGCATCTGGACCAGCCAATTTTGATATGCCTGAATGGCTCTCCATGAAGCTGGAACTAGAGATAATGAGCGTAAACAAGCAATTTAAATTCTGTTTTAATTCTTGGAAAGATTTGGTGTTGGATTCTCTCCAGGTGAGCACCCATAATCTGAAACCATGCATGTACCAGATCTCAGTATCAGTCAGCAACTAGAGTCAACCAAGGCGGGGAGGGGGGGTATCATAAATTGGGGTGATAATACCTCTGGAGTTTTGCCAAATAAATTTATTAGCAGCGGTTCAAGATTTCAAAGGAATAATCAGATTGTTTGTTCAGATTTGCCCTACTGTGTGAAAGCCAGATGGATATTGTAGAAGAACAGTAAGGCAGCTTTTCAAAGGCAAAACCAGGCCTGTTTGGGGTCTGAGCCCAAAAAGAGATGCAAAGATATACATATCTGGAGCTTAGTGCTTTTCAGATTCACATTCCAAATAACTAATAAGCTGTATGGGTTAGTTGTGTACTGAATATATATGAACATATTTATATTTGTTTCATGCACACATTCATTTTGCAGCTAATTAGGCAGGTGAGAAAGGAGATTGCATATAGACGGTGTTAATTGCTCACAGAGAGCATGTATCTAAGGGCCTGGTTTACTAAAGCTTTTTTGTTTTTCACATTCTGTTTCTCTGGGGGGAAGAAAGTTCAGTGAATAATGCCAAAAGATAGCTAACATGTGAGGGTTGACAGGATGGTACCAATTTGCTTCATATAAGGAGAACACCAGTCATATTTAATCCCAGTCCCTGTTACAAAACTTATATTAAAGATATTTTCTAATCCAAATTAGTGCTCTGCTTTAAATCAGTATTCGTAACTGCTGAAGTCCTCATGAACTCTTGACATAATCACAGTTTCGAATCTCCAGCCCCAGTGCGTCCCAAAGCTTGTCTTCTCAGTAATGACCCAGAATATGCCACTGAAGCAGAAGTCTGGTGTGGCCCAGTGACTAAAATGGATCAGGCTCCTGCTGGAGGATTTGATTGTTGCAGCTGGGAGAACACTCATGAGTGATGTAATACAAAAAAAAGGATATTATATAGTGACTCTGCGTACTGGCAGGTGGCCAAGGGATCAGTGACACGTTACTTAGGCTACATTTGGGTCGGGTAAATTTTCAGTAAAAGGGAAAATTTGGAAATGTCTAATCTAAAGTCAGATCATCAAGATCCTACCTAAATCTACACTACTGAAATATAAAACAACTTATGCAGCCGGCTTCTCTTACATAAGCGCACAACTATGGAATGGGCTCCCAATAGCTGTGAAAACAATCCACGACCACTTGAACTTCAGAAAATCACTAAAAACCAACCTCTTCAAAAAGGCCTACCCCAACGACCCCACGTAACCATCTTCACCTACCAACACAGCATGACTATGATCGCACAGGACAACACGCAATCTTCATCCATTCCGACCCTCCACTTATACCTCATACGATCACTATACAACTTTGTATTTGTTATCCACCGACTGGGCAATCGCCTTTGACAGTACTGTGTAAGCCACTTTGAGCCTGCAAATAGGTGGGAAAATGTGGGGTACAAATGCAATAAATAGATAAAAATAAATGTTTTAGCGCTATACATGTATGTTTGCTTGACATTTATGTGCCTGCAGTTACAGCAGCCATGTAAATGCAGCAGGCGCACACAAAACTGACAGTATTCTAAGCTGTTGCAAGACTGGGCTCCACGTCCATGCTCTGCCATATGTATCCCCTCTTTGCATTTATATGTTATGCCACTTACGCATGCAGGGGCCAGTATTGAGACCATCGGAGGCAGCCCGGCTAACTCCTGCAGTCAGTGACAAAGCCAGAAATTCAATGCCAGGACCGTATCTGGCAATTGACATTGAATTTCCCTTTTTTTGGGGGGGGGGGGGAGGGGCTGCTAAAAACAAAAGCCAGTTAAGTTCATATTCATTGGCAGACCAAGTTATAGCAGCCAATATAGACCTGCTATTTTTGCGAGTCTATCTGGCCGCTAAACTTAGCTGGTCAGCCAATGAATATTGGCGCTAACCGGCTATGTTGTGTGACATAGCCGGTGACCAGGCCAGCTGCTAAACGGTAATATTCAGATGAGTTTTAAATATCGGCCGGAATGTTACTAGATGGCACTTAGGCACCCTGCTAGTACTTTTGCAGCACAGAAAGTTCTGGATTCAGTGGTGTCCACTAGTGCTATCTGAATAATGAGCAAAAGAAAAAAAACACAGCAGGACCTTCAAGAATGGAACAATCAAGAGTCCTTTATTCATAAAGACCTGACACAGGCCGTGTTTTGGCATAATGATGCCTTTCTCAGGGATCCAATTATTCAATTACTCTTGAAGGCAAAGACAAACAGGAAAATAAATTCCCTTAAATAACACTGTTAACAAGCTAAAATGGATAATATGAAAACGTCATAGCGTATCTATGAAGTCAATCCTCTTTTCTCAATAAGGAAAGACCCAACAAGGATTTTAGTAGCACAACAAGTCAAACCTCTATTGTAAACGCTGTTTTCCATAACCAACAGTGTTAACAACAACCTTTATGTTCTCCTGATTTTATCCATATAGTTGTCTGATTAGTGGAGTGAATATCACCACTTTGTGGAAAATTTGCTGCACCAGCCTATCTCCACCCACAGACTGCCCAGGCACTACTGAACAGCACTGAGGGGGTCTGTAATAATATTCAGTAGCACTATCCTTATACCCCCTAAGTCTATAAAACTGAGTGCACAATTTGACACCTATCCCCAAATTCTATATAGTGCGACTTGAGTTGCGTGTGGAAATCTAAGCGTATTCTGAATATGCGTGTGGTTAATGAGCCAATCAGTACCAATAATTGGTTGTTAACAAGCAATTATCAGTAATAATTGGCACTAATTAGAATTTACACGCACTACTCACTGTGTGTTCTATAAAGTCTCTGTAAATTCTACCGCATGGATCTCATAAGGGGGTGTGGCCATGGGAGGGTCGGGTCGGGTCATGGGTGTTCCTAGAATTTGCACGCTGTGTTATAGAATATGCCTGTTCCTTGTGTCATTTAGGCATCAGCATTTACACTTGGTTTTCATTGGCATAAATGGCCACACCTAAATATAGTCACAGAAAATGGGTGTTGGGCGTATTCTATAAACTACACCTAAATTTAGGTGCAATTTGTAGAACATGCCTAGATGCCTTTTTTTCAGTTCCAATTTTTTTGGGCATGATATATGGAATCTAGCCCTTAGCGTGCACAAGTTATGGAATGCTGTCAGTTACGCACATAACTTCATTCAATGATTAACTGCTAATTGGTCTTAGTGACCAAATATTGGCTATAGCCTATAATTGACATTAATTAGCACTAATTAGAAGCTATGTGTATAACTGTCCTTAGTCGGGATTCTGCAAATTGCCTGCACATAATCCATAGCGCTCAAATGCAAGGGGGTGCAGACCTGGGAGGAGCATGGGTGGCTCAGGGACATACCTAGCACTTGGTCACACATCTTATAGAATACTAGCCTTTATGTGCCTAACTATATTCAGGCGTAAACATTTACATCATCCATTGAGTTAGCGCAAATTCTCGTGCCTAAATGCAGACTTATGCTAGCATTCTGATGCGCAAATGCTGGTATAGAATTGGCACCCAGTGCACATCATCCCGGCACCTAACCGTAGGCAATGTATAGAGAATTACCTCCCAGCTCCCCCACCGTGACTCTGAATATCCCAGTCAGTGGTATTTCTTGGGTTAGCAGGTGTTGCTAACCGAATAAATGTCACTGAATATCAAGCCCATAATTTACTGGAGGAATCATAAAGGCAAACACTTCATCTGATACTTTCACAGTCATGTAACAGGAAAAAATATCAAAATGCAAAATACAAAAACACATTGGCTTCTTGTCTCCAGAAGTCTTTCTCTCAGTTCTATTTGGCTGAAGGCTCTATGTCTTCCTCTCAGTCTTCTTTGAAATCCTTTAGGAATATCTCCTGTCTCTTCTTCTCTCTTTCTGATCTGAAGTAATCCTTCACACCATCTCACAACTGTCCTTATGCATATAATATATATTTGCAAGATGTCTATCCCAGTCTGAAAATTACTTCTGGCTGCAAGTCCTCTCTCCAGGTTCTCTCTGGTCATAGCTGTGCACATTATTCCCTTTTTTATTCTTCCAGGCAAAACCTTTTTCTTTTTATTATGTTGCTGCTTATTAATTTACCCCAAGACTGGGTTAGTGTTTTGGGGTCCATCCTCCACCAGTTCTGGGTTCCAGTCTGCTGAGCTTTCAGTTAATTTTTGTGAAGTGGAAAAATGGAAGGAGAAAGATAATTCCTTGTGCTTTGTCCACGGCTTGTTCAGCTCCCATGACCCTACAGACTCAACAGCCTGATACTCCTTCTTACAGTTTGCAGAAAGGAGGCAAAATACAATTTTCCATCTAAATCCCTTCATATGTCGTGACCATAGTTCAATCCTGTTTCTCAGTTCTTTGACAATTCCGTATTGTTGCTCTTTCTTAGATAAGGCTACACAACTGGCCTTATTTTATGCTCTCCTACTACCACGAATAGATTACTGTAATCTTATCTATTCTGAACTTCCACATATACTACTCCACAGACTGCAAACAGTTCAGAATATGGCTATCAGATTTTTCTCCGATGCTAGCAAATTTGATTGTATCTTCCCTCTATTCATCCGGAATCACTGGCTTCCTATTCACAATTGCATCAAATACAAAATTCTCACTCTGGTTCACAAAATTTGCCACATAGGTATTCCTGTCACCTTGATATTCCAGAGTCAGCATGGGTTCAGCCAAAGGAAGTCTTGCTTCATCAATTTGCTTAATTTCTTTGAAGGTGTAAATAAACATGTAGATAAAGGTGAGCCAGTTGATGTGGTGTATCTAGATTTTCAGAAAGCTGTTGACAGAGTTCCTCTTGAGAGACTCCTGAGAAAATTAAAAAGTCATGAGATAGGAGGCAATGTCCTTCTGTGGATTAGGAATTATTTATTGGACAGAAAACAGAGGGTCGGGTCAAATGGCCATTTTTCTCGATGGAGGAGGGTGAATACTGGAGTGCTGCAGGGAACTGTACTGGGACCAGTTCTACTTAACATATTTATAAAGGACCTGGAAAATAGAAGGATGAGAGAGGTGATTAAATTTGCAGATGACACAAAACTATTCAGTGTTGTCAAAACACATGTGGATTGTGAAACATTTCAGGAAGACCTTAGAAAACTGGAAGACTGGTTTTCCAAATGGCAGATGAAATTTAATGTGGACAAATGCAAATCAATGCACATTGGGAAGAATAATCCGAATCATAGTTACCTGATGCTAGGGTCCACCTTAGGAGTCAACACTTGATAAAAAGTTCTAGGTGTCATTATTTATTTATTTGTTACATTTGTACCCCACATTTTCCCATCTATTTGCAGGCTCAATGTGGCTTACATAGTACCAGAGAGGCATTTGCCAATTCGGTTAATAACAGATACAAAGTTGTATTGTGGTCAGATGAGGTAGGTGTGGATCAGACATCAAGGGGTCGAAGGAAGTGAAGATTATAAATTGTCCAGTACGATCATTAGTTATGCTGTGTTGCTGGGTACTGGGATTTTGGTGGGGTAGGCCTTTTTGAAGAGGTGAGTTTTGAGTGATTTCCTGAAGTTTAAGTGGTCATGGATTGTTCTCACAGCACTTGGGAGTCCGTTCCATATTTGTGTGCTTATGTAGAAGAAGCTGTATGCATAAGTTGATTTGTAATTTAGTCGTTTACAATCTGGATAGTGTAGGTTTAGGTATGATCGTGATGATCTGTGCAGTGTGCAGTGGTGGCTAAAAAAGTAAATAGGATGCTACAAATTATTAGGAAAGGGATGCAAAATAAGACCAAGAGTATAATGTCTCTGCATCGCTCCATGGTGCGACCTCACCTTGAGTATTGTGTCAATTGTGGTCACCGTATCTCAAAAAAGATATAGCAAAATTAGAAGAGGTTTGAAGAAGAGCGACCAAAATAATAAAGGGGATGGAACTCTTCCCACATGAGGAAAGGCTAAAGAGGTTAGGGATCTTCAGTTTGAAAAAGGGATGGCTGAGGGGGGATATGATTGAGGTCTATAAAATCCTAAGTGGTGTAGAACTGGTAGAAATGAATTGACTTTTCACTCTTTCAAAAAGTACAAAGACCAGGGGCAATCAATGAAATTACATAGAAATACTTTTAAGACAAATAGGAGGAAATATTTTTTCACTCAAAGAATAGTTAAGCTGCCAGAGGATATGGTATCAACGGTTAGCATATCTGGGTTAAAAAGGGTTTGGATATGTTCCTGGAGGAAAAGTCCACAGTCTTATTGAGATGGACATGGGTGAAGCCACTGCTTACCCTGAGATTCCTAGCATGGAATGTTGCTACTAATTGGGTTTCTGCCAGGTACTTGTGACCTGGATTGACCACTGTTGGAAGCGGAATACTGGGCTAAATGGACCATTGGTCTGACCCTGGGCTAAATGGATCATTGGTCTGACCCAGTATGGCTATTCTTATGTTCTTATGCTTGCTCACTCTAACCCTCATCTTGAACTATCTTTTCAGAGGTTTAAGGTGGCACTAAAACACATCCATTCTGAGAGTCGTTGGCAATGTAGTCAGGAGCAAAATGTCTTATACCCAGGACTCACTAAACAGTTATGCTTGCTTTGTTGTGAATGCTATCTGGTATGACCTGTTTATAGTCTCTGGTATGAATGCTTTATCTCCCCTTACCTTAACTCTTTCTTGTCTCAAATGGCATTCCTTTCTCCTTATAATTTTTAGTATTGTTCTGTCTGGGAAAGTTGATATATTAAGAATAATGAACCATAAACCATAAATCCTGATATTTGTAATTCCCATGATATCATAACTCCTCTCTTGAGATATCGTAGTGGGAGAGCTAACTAGAAAATTTCTAGGGACTGCCCTAAAAGCATACTGCACTTATCAATTTGTTTTACTTTTTCCTTAATATTCTGCCCAAAGACTTGAATCTTTGAGCAACCCCACCATGTATACTGGAAGTTCCTCTTATCAGTACAACCCCTCCAACATGAGTGGTTAAAAAAGTTATGGCTATTATTGTAGGCCTATGTGAGATTATCAGACTGGAACAATCTTGGCTAAAAACAGGAGATTTAAAATTAAATAGGGATTGAAAACAAGCATTGCATAACTTATAAGATTGCAGTGAATGCCAAAAGTAAACTATGGTATTCTAAGAAGATAGGTTCAGATGTTTTTAATGTAAAAGCCCTTTATCAGTTGGTTTCCAGATTAACAGATGCTGCTAAATTCTCTCAGTTGAACAGAGATAATGTTCAAACAGCCACTCATTTGGCAACGTTTTTCAATCTAAAATTACTAATATCAGGTCTTCATGTTTGATCATGGTTTATGATGATTATCAACCTGAGATTAATTCTGATGAAACTCCTGTTGATAGGATTTGGTCTGATTTTCTACCTGTTGATTGGGATTTATTTTACTCTTTGTTTTGTAGATACTCTAAATCTTATTGTATCTTGGACTTATGTCCTTATTTAATGACTGCACCACCACCAGAATTCTTAACTTTTTTGTTTGAATGGATCCAACAACTTCTTTCTTTGGGGGTATTTGAGGATAGCTCGGGTGAGATTAAGAATCCAAAAGAATCTCTCTGTGTTGCATCAAATTATAGGCCAGTGACCTCAATACTGATGTTTACAAAATTTATGGAGGGTACAGTGTGTTTTCAATTAAATGGCTTTTTGACAAAACATATTTTACATATCTCCCAATCGGATTTTAGATCCTGTCATAGCACAGAAACAGTGATAATATCGATAGTTGACAGTATAAAATGTTCCCTGAATAAAAACTGTAAGGTATTCCTATTGCAGTTTGATCTTTCATCAGATTTCAATCTGGTGAATCACAGTTTATTGAGGAGTGGCCTAGTGGTTAGAGCACCAGTCTTGACATCCAGAGGGGGCCAGTTCTAATCCCACTGCTGCTCCTTATGACGTTGGATAAATCACTTAATCCTGCATTGCCTCAGGTACAATTTACTTAGGGGTCCTTTTACTAAGCCGTCTAAGCGTGCCCAACATGCACCAAAATGGAGTTACCGCATGGCTCTTGCGGTAATTTCATTTTTTATTTTTGGGCACGCATAACGGACGCACACCAAGTGGCATTTGGCATGCGTAGGTCATTACTACCCGATTACCGCATGAGTCTTTACCGCTAGGTCAACGGCTGGCAGTAAGGTCTCAGACCCAAAATGGATGTGCAGCAATTTTCATTTTGCCGCACATCCATTTTCATTAAAAAAAAGGCCTTTTTTACAGGCACACTAAAAAGTGGATCGGGGGGAGCCCCAAACCCGCACCTACACTACTGCAAGCCATTTTTCAGCGTGCCTTAGTAAAAGGACCCCCTAGATTGTGAGCCCTGCAGGGACAGGGAAATACCCAATCCAGCTTATAATCGAAAACGAAAAACGCCTATATTGCGACCCAAATCGGGAGATGGGCGTCTTTCTCCCGTGGGCGCCCAAATCGGTATAATCGAAAGCCGATTTTGGGCGTTTCCAACTGCAATCCATCGCGGAAACGAGTAAAGTTGATGGGGGCATGTTGGAGGCATGGTGAAGGCGGAACTGGGGCATGGTTATCGGCCGAGGAGAGATGGGCGTCTTTAGCTGATAATTTAAAAAAAAAAAGGCGTTTTTACTGTGATTTTGAGTCACTTTTTTGGACCCTTTTTTTTCACGAACAGGTCCCAAAAAAGTGCCCCAACTAACCAAATGACCACTGGAGGGAATTGGGGATGACCTCCCTGGACTCCCCCAGTGATCACTAACCCCCTCCCACCAAAAAAAACCCACTTTACAAACTTTTATTCCAGCCTGTATGCCACCCTCAAATGCCGTACCCACCTCTATGACAGCAGAATGTGTTCTATCCTTTGACAGCCTTTCCCTGGTTCTGATGTGGCTCTCGGGTGAGTGTGACACCTTTTCTGTTATGCGCACTGCAGAGTCACATCAGCAATGCATTGTGGTGGGTGTAGAGTATTGGGCTCCGTGATTCCACTAGCTTGTGGCAAATGCTCACGATGTTGGTAGTTGGTAGGCTCTACTCCCATGGTGCTTTTCCCCCTGCTTACTGGGTCAGAGTGTGCCCTGTTTTATTTCCGGTAGTCCATGAGGTAGTGGCCATTTTTGTAAGCCAGTTTTAGATCCCTTTCATGTGTTACCCACGTTACAGAACTTAGTTCTTACATTGAATGTGGCTGAAAGAGGGCATTGTACACCATTCTGCCAGCTCTGACTTACTGCTCATCTCAGTACCAAGGAGCCTCGTTGCCAGTGGGGCACAACCTCTGATCTGCAGTTAACTGTGAGTAAGCGTGCTTATTCCAATAAAGGACGTTTTCGGAGAGATTAGTCTTCAGGTGTCAACTGGTGTGCCAATGTTATATAGCAGCAACAAGTCCTAGAGGCCTGCGTGTATGCAGGTCCCAGGCCCATCCCCCCCCACCTGTAACACTTGTGCTGGTAAATGGGAGGCCTCCAAAACCCACTGTACCCACATGTAGATGCCCCCTTCACCCCTAAGAGCTATGGTAGTGTTGTACATTTGTGGGTAGTGGGTTTTGGGGGAGGGGGGTTGGGGGCTTAGCACCCGTGGTAAGGGAGCTATGCATGTGGGAGCGTTGTCTGAAGTCCACCGCACTGACCTCTAGGGTGCCCAGTTGGTGTCCTGGCATGTCAGGGGGGGCGAGTGTACTACGAATCATGGCCCCTCCCACGACCAAATGGCTCGGATTAGGACGTTTTTGAGCTGGGCGTTTTTAGTTTCCGTTATCGCTAAAAAAACCAAACGCCCAGCTGAAAAACGTCCATTTTTTCGAAAATAAGGTCTGTTCCGCCTCTTCACGTACCCGTTTTCGGACATAGACGCCCATGGAGATAGGCGTTCGCGTTTGATTATGTCCCTCCATGTAACTCACCTTGAGCTACTACTGAAAAAGGTGTTAGTAAAAACTAAAAAACTAAAATTATTGCTTTCTGAACTAAATAGGATTGGTATTGTTAATCATGTTCTGACATGGTTTAAAGTTTTGTTTTTTTATTTGTTTTTTTTGTCCGCCAGATGTTATAGAGTAAAGACAAAGTAGTTATCTCTCAGATAGATGGAGCAATCCCTGTGGAGTTCCTCCGGGCTCCCCCCTGTCATCAGTGTTATTCAATGTTTTTCTTTATAGGTTGGGTGATGGAGTAGCCTAGTGGTTAGGGTGGTGGACTTTGGTCCTGAGGAACTGAGTTCAATTCCCACTTCAGGCACAGGCAGGTCCTTGTGACTCTGGGCAAATCACTTAATCCTCCATTGCCCCATGTAAGCCACATTGAGCCTGCCATGAGTGGGAAAGGGCAGGGTACAAATGTAACAAAAAATAAAATTATCTAGAGATGGTTTCTCTATTCAGATGACATCTCAGTATTAATTCCTGTATTTTTTTCTCCTTAGTTCATGTGTCTTCTAAGGTGCAGTGTTGTTTGGACCTGATAAGCTCTTGGATGTGGAAATTTAAACTTAAACTTAATACAGACAAAACTAAATTTCTGTTGTTCAATAATAAACCAGATCCCTTATTAGATCACATGCTTATAAATAAAACAAAATATTCTCTCTCACCCACAATTAAAATCTTGGGAGTTTGTTTAGATCAAACCCTATCACTAGTTCATCATGTCAATACTTTGATTAAAACTTCCTTTCTTCTGATGAAGAAATTAAGGCACATTAGAAAAATTTTTGTTATTAACCAATTCATACTATTGGTACAATCCCTATTGCTTGCTAAATTAGATTATTGTAATCTGATATATCTGAGAGCTTCAAAACAAACAACTCAAAAACTGCAAACAATTCAGAACACTGCAGTTAGATTGATTTTTTTTCTCTGCATAAATATAATATAATTTCAAATTATTATATGGAATTGCATTGGCTGCCTATTGAGGCAAGAATACAATTTAAATTATTTTATGTAATGTTTAAAGTACTGACTGGGGATTGTCCAGAATATTTAATATTCCACTTTGAATTTACCTAATAGATCAAGAAGACTATGGGGCCCTTTATAAAGTCGCGGTAGGGTTACTGTGGCAAATCAGTCCTACCACCAGGCTACCTACCGCAGGAGCCCAGCAGTAATTCTGTTGCATGCCACACACCATTTCCAGTGCTTGGAAATTATTTTTAGTTGTTTTGTCCTGGGGGGCTTACCCGGCAGTAATCGCTGCCAGGTTACCGCTAGGTTAGCGCGGGAGCCCATACCGCCTCCTAAATAAGAAGCGGTAAGGTCTCCCCCAGGAAATGGCTGCACGGCAAGTGCTTAACTAACCGCGTGGCCATTTCCTTTAAACCTCCTTCTACCCACTGTGGTAAAAGGGCAACTCGGCACACAGTAAATTCATACACCAAAACCACTCCAGGACCCCTTTAACTGCAGCTTGGTAAAAGGACCCCTGTGTAACTATTCTGTTTTTTACTTTCCCATCTCCTAAGGGTATAAAAGGAGTCAATCTTCATGATAAATTTCTCGTTGTACAAGCTATGAATATTTGGAAATTGGTATTTTCCTGTTTTATTTGTTTGACTTTTCTTCTTTTAGGAAGAACTTTAAAACTTTGCTTTCTAAGAGATTTTAAAATCTACTTTAATTTCTCTTCATTTAATAATACCTGTTATGCTGTGTAATTCCCAATGGGCTGTCCTGGTTTTTTGCTTATTGTAAACTGCTTAGAACCATGTGGTAATAGCGGTGTATAAATGTAATGTAATGCAATATGATTCATAGCTTGGTTGACTGAGATTGGCTTGCACTGTATGTTTTGATGTTTTTTTTGGAAAATGTAATAAAAAGCAAAAGAAAATTTCTCACACAGATTTTATTTTAGACATTTGTTGGGGCTAGTGGTACTCCTGCATGTCAAATGACTATGCCCAATCAGCCACAATAGAGCGCACACTGAGTATTATGTCTTAGGGCACCTCACGACATGAAAGTTACACATATAAAGAAACTTGTTAATATGCAAATGGATTAATGCAGCTTGCACTAAACTTTGTCAATGACACTATTCTAGCAAAGGTAACAACACCTCCAGAGGTGCTAACTCCCACCTCTCCTTCGTTGCACTGGCAATTATCTCATGAACCAATGCTCCTTGAGTAGGCCAGCAATATAACAAAAGAGCCCACCCTCCCCCCCAAACGCACACCAGCTACAACTAATCCCTAGTGGGCTGGTTTGAAAAAGTCTAGTCTTCATGGCTACCTTGAGTGAGCAAAATTGCTGTTGAAAGAGAACTATGGGCTAGATGCACTAAGGTCCTCAGAAGAGCCGTTCCTTTACCGATTACATAGCGAATCGGTAAGGAACGGCTATGCATCAAGGAAATGGAATGCAAATGAGCTGCTCTTTGTAGCTCACTTGCATTCTCTATTCCCTCGGAAACCAGTCAGCCAGTCGAGCATGCGCAGAGCAGCCAAGCGTTATGCTGGCTGCTCTGCGCATGCCAAAGACGTCCAAAAAGGACGTCCCTGACGAGCACTTCTCTGAAGAAGGGGGTGGATTGCGGCTGACTGTGAGACCCTCCTCCCCGAGAACGCGCGGCTCTGGGGGTGATGGGGGGTGAGAGTTTCCCCAAATGACCCCCACCGGCATCGGGACGTGCGAGGACATCCACTATTTGGACGTCCCTTTTGATTATGCCCCCTCCAGGTCTCTCTGAGCCAATCACTGCGCGTTTATCTGACACTGGTGACAGCTAAACGCATTGTGATTGGCTGAGAGAGACCTGGAGGAGGGGCATAATCGAAAGAGACATCCAAATAGGTTTTTTTTTTAATTTGGATGTCCTCGCAGAAAAACACCAGTCACAGAAAAATCTGGGGAAAAACGTCCAAGTGCTCGTCAGGGCCGTCCGTTTTTTTTTTTTTAAATGTTTCAGTGAAGGACGTTCATGTTAGGCACTTTAGAAGGATGGCCCTGATGAGCACTTGGACGTGGCTAGGTAGTGAAGGACGTCCATAAAGGACGTCCCTGATGAGCACTTGGATCTTCCTACCGATCTCTCCCTGCCAAACACAAACACCCCTGAGCCGTTGCAGTCACCATCGCCTGTGAACCAGCACCCGTGTGGGTGGTGAGGTGGTCAGGTGATCGCTGCGATATCCTGATGTGCTGAGTTAATTCATCTGAACGGGAGAAGCGGCGGTCACATCCTCTCGTGGACTGGGGTCTTACTGGGGCGGTTAGGATATTTCCTTGGTCGCAGGATAAATTCTGTGGGCTGTAAGCACTGGGGAGTCTAGATCCTTCTTCCGATTCCCTCACAGCAGCCCCAACGAGAGGTGCAGACCTCCTGTTAGGTTTTCCACGGTAAGGGGATCTGAAAACGGTAGTGCATCTCATTATAATAGCCTTGCAATGGTAGTGCAGCTCATTATAATAGCCTTTGGATCATTTGCATTCCGTTTTCACTAGCTGCTACCGTGATCGGAAAATGCCCTTTGGTCATATCCCTGTTTACTACTTGCACGTTAAACTGGCTAAAACCAGTTTAAAACCCACATTGCTGGCTCGGAAAGCTTAATGCATCTAGCCCTATGTGTCAGGCATCCTGCCCTTACCCCCTCTTAGAAATCCCTGGTTGTTTGGAAGGAGTAGGATCAAGAGCTGTTACCAGTCTCTCCTACTCTTCTACTCTCCTATTCCTACATGAGCTAACAATCTTCCGTAGACTACTGAAAACGAACCTGTTCAAGAAGGCTTACCATAATGTTCCATCTTATATACAAAATAAATAGACTTTACACGAACTAGACAAAACCGAACTCTTGTCACTTGACTGTTTAACCTCACTGCTATTAAAGAAAGCTACACAATATGCACTACCAATCTATTTCCTAAACTGAAGATGACATCTCTATAGTCGACGACCTAACTTATGTTACAACTCATTTTATCACTTAGAAACCTCTATGCAATACCATAATGCATTCCTCTGTACCATATATGTATGCACCTTGATGCAAAATCATTTGTATGCAATACCATAATGTATTCCTGCTTACCATGTATGTATACAACTAAATGTATTACCATTTGAAATTCTGTACCTGGAAATGGCGATCGCCGTCACGGCATAATGCAAGCCACATTGAGCCTGCAAATAGGTGGGAAAATGTGGGTCACAAATGCTACAAATAAATAAATAATAAATAAATAAAATACTCTGATGGTACCATTCCTCAAAATGGTATTATCTGACATCTAGCAGTACATCAAGGGAGGGAGAAGGGAGTGAACTGGAAAGAAGATGTTTATGTATATGTTTATTCAGTTTCTTGATATACTGCCCTTCAGGACGGTAATCAAAGTGGTTTACATAGGACAGGTAGAAATAATCTATAATTAATGGGTAGGCCAGAGAAGTAATGGAGGAGATAGAAGTGAAGAGCAATAAGAGTGTGTGCTTGGGGGTAGGGGGGGGGGGGGGGGGGTTGCTAGACCTACTCCAGTCACTGAGGATGCTACTGTGTCACATCAACCATTCCTGGGAACACAAGAGAGAAGAGAGGTATTTTGAGCAAAGATTTGAACTTTGGGTAGAACAACTCAATACAGAGAAATAGAGGAAGTGCATTCCTTAGGAAGGGGGAGATGCAGAAAGAGGCACTTTGAGAGGCATTAAAAAAAAAATCCAGGTCATAATTGTGGCGTCTTGCTCATATCATCCAAAACAACACCTATCTCACAGCCATTTTTGAATACGAAAAACATTGAGGTTTCCTGTTCAAAAATACGTGAGAATGTCCAAAATGAACAGCCATTTTCCAAACTAAAATGATAAGGTAATGGATGCCAAAAAAAACAGGGACAAGGATATCAGTCTGGTAGCATTTGTATAAAAATGGCCACACAGATATCTCTGCAGAGCAGAGTGGCAGCCTAGTGGTTAGTGTAGTGGGCTTTAATTCAGGGCACCTGGGTTCATATTCTACTGCTACTCTGATATTTTAAATGGCGATCCCTCCTGGGACCGGACCTATTGTACCTGAATGTGAACCACCTCAGTAGCCCTCAGACTTGCAGGTGTCTTTAATATTTAGGTACAGTAGGTATATCTCTGTTTCTAGAGTGCTCAAAATTTAAAGGTAAAAAAAAAAAGAGAAAGAGTTGAAGTGGGATGTGAATCTGGAGCCCCTGGTTTATACTCTATTGCACTGACCACGAGGCTACCATTCAGACCTGTCTACTACTGCCCGTAATACCTGATGTTGTCAGGGAGCCTAGTTTCCCTTTTCTGTGTCACCTTTTGGGGTGAAGAAGGGGAACAGTAACCACTTGGGGTTAAGAAGGGGTCATTCCTTTATCCCTCTAGTGGTCAGCTACTCCATCAGGGCACCTTTTTATAGCCTGGATGAGATTGAAACAGGTCTAACTCAGGATGCCCTTTTTTTTTATTTGTATGTTTCTTCCAATTTGATTATCACTGTTGGACATCCTAAATTTGGGTCCTCTCTAGTCCCACCCTAACACCTACAACATGCCCACAGGCTGTTTGGATGAACTGCACTGTAGGACATCCAAATTCTGCCTTTTGAAAATTGCAGTTTGGATGTTTTTGGCAGATGGACTCTTTTTAGCCATTTTGAGACATCTATATGCTTTGAAAATGAGCCTCTTTGTTTGACAGAAGCAAATTGGGAGCAGATGACTGAGGGAATAGAGATACAATGTTGTCTCATAGCACTAAAGCATCTGGTAGGAGTACAGGATGAGATGGTTGTAGCAAGGTAGGGTGGTGAACCCATGTGAAGTACAGTTTGCCTGTGCCAGAAGACATATTTTGAACAGCTTGCAAGTGCTTCAGGAGACAAGAGCTGAGTCCAGTGTAAATTGGATTGCAGTAGTCCAGTTGGGTTGCCACTACTCCCTTTATCCCAGGCTGATTTATCTATATAACTTTGAATTGAGTGGCATGTTGGAACAAGATTTAGAGACAGCAGAAACTTGGGCTTGAAAGGAGAGTTGATAGCCTAAGTAGATTCCAAGATATTGAAAAGAATCCATAATAAAATGTATATGAATATGTATATTGGTGAGACATAAAATATATTTAATATAATAGAAATAACACATAATAAATAAAAAATGATAAAATAAAATTTTATGTTTTTTACATTTATATATATTTGTGCAATTTATTTACATATTATTTTATAGTTGATATGTTTTTAACATTTAGTATACATTTATAATTTTTTGATTTAACACTTAACGACCGGAATATCATTTTTATTTTTTACATACATTTTGAGTCATAACATATTTATTTGTAATTTTTATTGCATTTATAATGAGAAAATAATCGTTTTATTTTTTAAATTAGTTTTGCATATATTTATATATTTATGTATATTCTACATGTATATTGTTTTGTATTTGATTTGTTTTTAACTTTTATTGTAAATACACATTTTATAGACTCCTGATGCAGGCCTAACGGCCGAAACACAATGTTGTGTCGAGTCTTCAATAAACTCCTTTCATCAGCATACATCTTCCAGTCTTTGGTATCCTTGGTCACCCTCCCACTTTTTCTGTTGTACTGACATCTGAGGCTGGCATAGAGACTGGCAAGTAATATTTTTAATCATGTTTTTTGAGGGTGGGAGGGGGTTAGTGACCAGTGGGGGAGTAAGGGGAGGTCATCCCCGATTCCCTCCAGTGGCCATCTGGTCATTTCAGGCACCTTTTGTGCCATCCAAGTCTTAGTCATGGGCGTCTTTGTTTTTTATATTATGGCTCAAAGAAGTCCAAGTCTTAGGAACACCCAAGTCCCGCCTCGAACACGCCTCCGATACACCCCCTTGAGATTTGGACGTCCTTGTGATGGACTTCTGACAAAGACATCCAAAATCAGGTTTTGATTATACCGATTTGGACATCTCTGTGAGAAGGACGTACAAGTGCTGATTTAAGTCACTTTTTGGACATCCATGTCTTTTGAAAATGAGCCTGATAGTAACATAGTAAATGACAGCAGATAAGGACCTGTGCAGTCTATTCAGTCTGCCCAACAAGATAAACTGATTTTACATGGTATGCAATACTTTATATTTATACCCGAGTTCGATTTGTCCTTGCCATTCTCAGGGCACAGACCGTAGAAGTCTGCCCAGCACTCTTCTTGTACTTAAAGTTCTGATGCTAACTTTGAAGCCCCTTAAAATTTACACTTTAACCCATCCATATCTTTTCAGGATGTGTAGAGCCACAGACTTATGTATGTCTGTTAGAATATGTCCTTTGTGCATATCATTAACAAGGAGAAAAATAAATGGGCTATTTGCACTCAATCTGGCTACATGTACGTGAACATATTTTTAGTATGATTAAAGGGAGGCATACCGAGGGCTATAATTCAGGGTGTGGTTGGAAAGCAATGTATATGAATTATAATTTCAAATCTACACAGGTTATTTCCAGCAAAATCTGCCGGCAGGAAGAGCAGGAGCAGAGTTTGTGGATCTATATTGTACTCATGAGCAAAATTTCCCCCTGAAAACTAAGTACAATTTGTACTCTTGAACTATGCAGCTAGGCAGACCATTTGAAAATTGCTCTCTTGGTAGCTAAGCTACTAAGGATAATTTTTATGTGTATGCTAAATTATTTTAGACTCAGCTCCCACATGTAAGCTTGCCACTTCATGATGGTAATTTCAGCTTAATTTTCTGTAGAAAAACATGCTTTCAACTTTGTACTTACTGAGAATGAATCATTCAGCTTAAACTATATTCTCCTGCCACTGACCCCAATGCAAAAATGGTCAACCACTGTGTGATATAAGTACACTAGCCGTTGAGCCCGTAAAAACGGGCTGGTATAGAGGTTTTCCTCCCCCCGCGGTCACCACCGCTCCCCTCCCCCCCCGCGAAGTCGCCACCGCTCCCCCCCCCTCGAAGTCGTCGCCGCCGCCACCCCTCCACCTGGTCCGAGCCCTCTCTTCACTTCTGAACTTACAGATCCATTCGCCGAACGCAGGCAACACACATCAGCTGAGCTGCCCCTTCCTTCTCTGCCTGTGTGTGTCCCGCCCTCGCTGACGTTATGTCACAGGAGGGCGGGGCCACAGGCAAAGAAGGAAGGGCTCACTGCAGCTCAGCTGATGTGCGTTGCTGCGTTCAGCGAATGGATCTGTAAGTTCAGAAGGGAAGGGAAGGGAGGGCCCGGGCCGGGTGGAGGGGTGACGGCGGCGACTCCGAGTGGGGGGAGGGAGCGGTAGCAACGTCGGCGGCGCAGTTTCCCTCTCTGTCCCGCCCCCCCCCCCCCCGTCATCACGTATTGACGCGGGGGCGGGACAGAGAGGGAAGTCTCTACTGCGCATTTGCGGTGAGTACGGTCACTCGCCGTTTATATATATTGATGATAAGTAATGCCACACTGGGAAAAGACCAAGGGTCCATCGAGCCCAGCATCCTGTCCACAACAGCAGCCAATCCAGGCCAAGGGCACCTGGCAAGCTTCCCAAACGTACAAACATTCTATACATGTTATTCCTGGAATTGTGGATTTTTCCCAAGTCCATTTAGTAGCGGTTTATGGACTTGTCCTTTAGGAAACTGTCTAACCCCTTTTTAAATTCTGCCAAGCTAACCGCCTTCACCACGTTCTCCGGAAACGAATTCCAGAGTTTAATTACGCGTTGGGTGAAGAAGAATTTTCTCCGATTTGTTTTAAATTTACTACACTGTAGTTTCATCGCATGCCCCCTAGTCCTAGTATTTTCGGAAAGCGTGAACAGACGCTTCACATCCACCTGTTCCACTCCACTCGTTATTTTATACACCTCTATCATGTCTCCCCTCAGCTGTCTCTTCTCCAAGCTGAAAAGCCCTAGCCTCCTTAGTCTTTCTTCATAGGGAAGTCGTCCCATCCCCGCTATCATTTTAGTCGCCCTTCGCTGCACCTTTTCCAATTCCACTATATCTTTCTTGAGATGCGGCAACTAAATGATCATCACATGCCCAAGAAAAAAAGAGCTTGAGCTGAAGAGAAACACCTGAGAAAGAACAAAGTGATCTTTATTTAGAGCACTGTTTCTTTCATGTTTTCTCTAGAATACTTTTAGCCCTCCCTCACCACAAAAATATAACATAGAGATTGATTATTCAAAGTGTTATACTGGACAGGATAAGCTCCTGCCTGGTTAAATCGCTTGTGTGGAGCTATCTGCTGATATTCAGCAACATTTAATGGTTTATGGTTTATGGTGGACTTCCTGGGCCCCTACGTCTTGCTCCATCCTTCACCATTTTTAAATTTAGATTGAAAGCCCGCCTCTTTGACATTGCTTTTGACTCGTAACCACTTGTATCCACTCGCCTCCACCTACCCTCCTCTCCTCTTTCCTCTACACATTAATTGATTTGTTTGCTTTATTTTTTGTCTACTAGATTGTAAGCTCTTTGAGCAGGGACTGTATTTCTTCTATGTTTGTGCAGCGCTGCGTATGCCTTGTAGCGCTATAGAAATGCTAAATAGTAGTAGTGATTTGATATATCGCCAAATCATGACAGCCGGGTAACCCTTTGCAGAAATATTTGTTAAATATTTCCACTAGTACCTGAAATGGCGCGCACACGGGAGATGGGAGTACCATAGGCACCCGTGTTGGGCCAGCGGTAGTTCCGGGTTGCCACATGACAACTCTTTAGTAAACTGGCCCCTGTAATAGTAAAAGCAGTACAAAACATATCAATTTTGTAGGCGACTAAGGGGTCCTATGACTAAGCTGTGATAAGCACTAACGTTTGTTTACTGCAGGTTAAAATGCACTACTGTGGGCACATTCGGGAATCCCACAGTAGTTTTTGCATGTATGTGTTGACGGCAGAGAATAGGTGTGTTCTGCACTAATCGGTTAGTGCAGCTGCGATTAGTATGAGAGCCCTTACCGCCTAGAAAATAGGGTGTGAATGACATGAGGAAGGACTTAGCGAAGCTGAAGGAATGACCCGATATTTGGCAACTAAGATTTAATGCTAAAAAAATGCAGGGTCGTGCACTTGGGTCCCAAGAATCCAAGGGAACGGTACAATGTAGGAGGGTGAAGTGCTTCTGTGTACGAAAGAAGAGCGGGACTTGGGGGTGATTGTGTCTGATGACCTTAAAGCTTCCAAACAGGTAGAAAAATCGAGGGTCAAAGCCAGAAGGATGCTTGGGTGTATAAAGAGAGGGATGACCAGCAGGAAAAAGGAAGTGATAGTGCCGTTATATAAGTCTCTAGTGAGGCCCCATTTAGAGTACTGTGTGCAGTTCTGGAGACCACACCTACGGAAAGATATAAACAGGATGGATTTGGTCCAGAAGGCGGTTACAAAATTAGTAAGCGGTCTTGAACACAAAAAATATAGGGACAGGCTTATGAAGCTCAACATGTATACGCTGGAAGAGAGGAGGGAGAGAGAAGATATGATAGAGATGTTTAAATATCTCAAGGGCACTAATGTACAGGAAGTGAACCTTTTTCAACTGAAGGAAAACTGTAGAACAAGGGAGCATACAATGAAGTTAAGGGGGTATAGGCTGAGGAGGAATCTAAGAAAGTATTATTTCACAGAAAGGGTGGTGGAAACGTGGAATGGCCTCCCGGTGAAGGTTGTGGAGTCGAGGACTGTGTCAGAATTTAAGAAGTCATGAGATAAGCACGTGGGATCCCTTAGGAAAAGGAAGAGTTGGGAGTTACAGAGGATTGGCAGACTGGATGGGCCATTTGGCCTTTATCTGCCGTCATGTTTCTATGTTTCTAGGTGTCGGTAAGTGCTCATGTGCTAATGGGAAGATTAGTGCTTGGCCATTATTGACCAAATAGAAAAATCAGCCATTTCCTGGCAGTGCTAAAAGTGGCCTTAGCGCACGGTAAAGACCTGCACTGAGGATAGCGCAGGCCACTTTTTAGCACTGCTTAGTAAATGGTCTCTTTACTGTATGCTCCCATGTCTGCTCAGAGGCTAAAATTAACAATTGTCATATACTTGATGAAATAAGTGCATTTTAAAAATCACTTTTAACGCACAGAAAGAAGGTTCCATATGCAGGGCCATAGGTAAGGAATTCCAAAGCAGAGGTGCATTACAGAAGAAAGCACATTGATGAGTTGAATCAAGGTGAGCTAACTTGGGGGATGGAATAAGAAATTGTCCATCATGCAAAGATCCAAGGGGTCCTTTTACTAAGCAGCAATAGGACTAATGTGTGGGGTAGTGTGCGCCAAATCAGCACTATTGCAGGGGTAGTGTGGGTGCCCTGCAGTAATTTCAAGGTTAGCACGAACTCAGGCTTATTTTTGAAAGAGAAAGACGCCCATATTTCGACCCAAATCGGGAGATGGTTGCCCTTCTCTCATGGGCGCCCAAATCGGTATAATCGAAAGCCGATTTTTGGGCGCCTCCAACTGCAGTCTGTCGTGGGAACGACCAAAGTTGACGGGGGCGTGTTGGAGGCGTGGTGAAGGCGGGACTGGGGCGTGTTTATCGGCTAAGGAAAGATGGGCGCTCTCGGCCGATAATGGAAAAAAGAAGGGCGGAAGTTGCGAGAATTTGGGCCGCTTTTTTTGGACCGTTTTTTTTCACGAACAAGTCCCCAAAAAGTACCCCAACTGCCCAGATTACCACCGAAGGGAATCGGGGATGACCTCCACTGACTCCTCCAGAGGTCACTAACCCCCTCCCACCAAAAGAAAAGAACTTAAAAAACTTTTTTTGCCAGCCTGTATGCCAGTCTCAAATGTCATAACCAGCTCCATGACAGCAGTATGCAGGTCCCTGGAGCAGTTGCTAGTGGGTGCAGTGGACTTCAGGCAGGTGGACCCAAGCCCATCCCCCCTACTTGTTACACTTGTGGTGGTAAATGTGAGTCCTCCAACCCCCCCCAAAAGCCCACTGTACCCACATGTAGGTGCCCCCCTTCACCCCTTAGGGCTATGGTAGTGTTGTACAGTTGTGGGTAGTGGGATTTGGGGGGATTTGGGGGGCTCAGCACACAAGGTAATGGAGGTCTGCACCTGGGATCAATTTTTGAAGTCCACTGCAGTGCCCCTAGGGTGCCCAGTTGGTGTCCTGGCATGTAAGGGGGAACCAGTGCACTACGAATCCTGGCCCCTCCCAAGACCAAATGCCTTGGAATTGTTCGTTTTTGAGCTGGGCGGCTTCGGTTTCCATTATTGCTGAAAACCGATACCGCCCATCTCAAATCCGCCCAAATCTGATGCATTTGCCCGGCACCAACCATATTATCGAAACAAAAGATGGATGCCCATCTTTTTCGAAAATACGGTCTGTCCCGCCCCTTCGCGGACCCGTCCTCGGAGATAGTCGCCCATGAAGATGGCTGGGCGTCCGCGTTCGATTATGTCCCTCACTGTTTCCTGCAGTAGAAAATACTTTTCTATTTTCTACTGCAGGGGGTGTTCCCAGCAGTAATCGGCAGCATGGCCATATTGGCACGTACTGCATGATTACCGCAAGACTAGTGCGTAAGCCCTTACCACTAGGTCAACGGGTGGCAGTAAGGGCTCAGGCAGTAAATAGCCATGCACTACTTTTAATTTTAGCGCACAGCCAACCATTTACTGCCCCATTGAAACATGCTTTTTATCCCAGCCACGGTAAAAAAAATGGCCCAGCGCATGCCAAAAACACGAGCCCATACTATCGCAGGCCACTTTCTACTTAGTAAAAGGACCCCTAAGAGTTTGAGCAGGAGTATGTGCCATAATGGTAGAGGACAAATAAAAGGTAACACCCTTCTTAAGTAATTTGGACCACATTCTATAAATGGTGATGAAAAATTGGTGCTGAAAATAACCACGCTACTCTATAAATGGTGCTCAAAGTTAGGCTCTGTTTATAGAATAGAGTTTAGCACCAAGACCCACGCCTAACTGTAGGCATGAGCACTTACACCAACTAAACCCCGGTGTAAATCCTCAAGCCTAAATTATTTATTTATTTATTTGTTACATTTGTATCCCACATTTTCCCACCTATTTGTAGACTCAATGTGGCTTACATAGTACCAGAGAGGCGTTTGCTGACTCCGGTGTGAACAAAGTAGACATGGATCCCCCTTTTTCTATAACAGTGCACATAAATTGGAGGAACGCCACTGATCGCCCATGACCCTTCCTTGGCTGCACCCCCTTTTTGGAGCTGCGCGTAAAATTTACATACATTTAAGCAGATAGGGGGTTCGAGTAGACGGATATAAGAGCAAATTTCAACTCCATTTCCATCATACTAAATCAACATGGCCTGTCCGGACAATTCACATCTCTTCCTGCCAAAAAAAGGTTCTAATCGCGGCATGCTTATTTCAACTGGACTGAATGGGTATTACAACAGCACCCAATTATGGAACGCCTTGCCGATAGCTGCTCAAACCTCTCAGAACCATCTCAGCATCAGGAATCAACCCAGAACCAGCCTATCTCGGAAAGCCTACTCCAAGGATTCAACATATAGCCAAACGTCCTTCCTAATAACAGATCCATGGACCATCTTAGTCTCTTTACCCTTTCCCTTTTTCCTTCTTACCCTGTTCCTTCTATCCTATCTAATTTAATTGTATTTGTATAACCACTGGTCTGGCGATAGCCTTATCACTACATTGTAAGCCACTTTGAGCCTGCAAAAATGTGGGAAAAAGTGGGGTATAAATGTGCTAAATAAATAAATAAATATTGAGGAAGTCCAGCATGGATGGCATTACAATATTTAAGCTGTGATTCAATAAGTGTATACATTAAAGATTTTTGGGAGGTATCATCCAGATGTTGGTGAATACACTGGAATTGTCTAAGAGCCCAGAAACATTTTTTTCACCAAAGCTAATATTTGGCCTTCAAGAGACAGATCTTGGTCAATAAGTATCCTTAGGTATTTAATTTGGGTAGCCAAGGTCACTGGCACTGCATCCAACGTTAGGTCCTCTGATGGAGGAGATGAACCATTGGTATCTGGATAATAGCACTAAATATCAGCACCAGGGGCAGACTGACCGGGTCCAGAGGCTCTGCCTGGTTGCCTGCTGCCACCGCAGCACATTGCAGCCTTCCCCAATCCTACCTTGAAGGACCTGGTGGTCTAGTGATCTATGCGAGGGCAGGACAAAATCCCACTCTTTCCAGCTCACTGTTGCTACTCTACCTGGCGGCATGGTGGTGCCAGTATCTTTAATGCGCAGTATTGGTGCAGTTGTTCATGTTCATTTCAGAATTTTTTAAATCATTGTGTAATTGCAGGTATTGATTCTTGACGCAGGCCTTACGGCCGGAACATGGCTCATGTTGAGTCTTCGATACCTACCAATACATTTCTGCACCACATCATTTGTTTTGGGACTTTTTTTATGCAAAGGCTAGTTCTTCTCCTATTATTTTTTCTGTTGCTAAGATATAGGTGTCACAATGGGATGTGCTTAGCGCCAATATTGTAACAGCACTTGGACATGTCTATGCCATAATAGAATACTAGCACAAAGTTGCATTGCACAGCCACTTACGACAAGTTAATAGCTGGTGGAAGTTGGCACACCCACGTGTGTCATGCAATGCGTACAACTGAGAGTATTCTGTAAGCTGCGCGTGATGCTTGATGACAAGCCCATAGCCTGCCCGTGCCCTGTCCACATGTATGTCCCTCTTGTAGTGGAAAACAAACCAGCAGATCAGTATAATATCCAAAAAGACTTTATTGAGGATACCGTGTATGAAACAAATGCCCGACACAGGCCGTGTTTCGCCCAACAATAGGACTGCGTCAGGGGCTAGTCTGTATCTCTCTTAAATAAGATCGGTATCAAATTATATGTCAAAGCAAGGATATAAGAAACCTTCTTCATAAAAAACCAGCATGAGCAGCATAAAATAGAATATCCTGGATGATGCCAGATAGACAATGAATAGCCTCTTGGGCAGACTAGAGGAGTCGTCTAGTGGCTAATACAGCAGCCTTTGATCCTGGGGAAGTGGGTTCCATTCCCACTGCAAGCTATTTGTTACAAAAGGTCTAGCTCAAAACATTTAGTCTTGGACATCTTTTTCTTTGTTCCATTATTGCTGAAAGACGTCCATGTCTTAAAAACGCCCAAGTCCCACCTTAAACATACCCCTAGCAAGCCCCCTTGAGATCTGGACATCCTTCTGACGGACTTCAGAGAAAGACATCCAAAAAGAGGTTTTGGTACTACTGATTTGGACATTTCTGTGAGATAAGCATCCAAATGCTGCCTTAAGTCACTTTTTGGATGTCAATCTCTTTTGAAAATGAGCCTAATAGCCTTTCAGGAGCCATGACAAACAATGACCACTTTGCTTTCAATTTTAAGATCATCACTGTGTTGATATATACTATATTTGACTTACTTGGCCCTAAAAAAGCAATATCTTTTAAAATCAAGGAGAGACAGTTACTTCCTCTACTCTTCCTCTCCCTCCCCCCCCCCCCCCCCCCACTTCTCTGTTATCTTCTTTAACATTAGTTAAATAGAGATTTTCAGATCCATTTACTAAGCTGTGATAAGCACTAATGCATATGTACTGCAGGTTAAAAATGCCTGCCGAAGGGCGCACTTAAACATCCCACAGTAGTTTAGGGATCGGTGCACACTTCCCATGTGCTAAAAAATTTAAAATATCTTTTAGCGCTGGGGGCATGTTTGGGGGGTGGAGAGTAGGCACGCTCAGCGTGTGATTAAACAGAGAGTATGCGATTAGCATGTGGTCAGTGAAGGAGCCCTTACTGCCTAGAAAATAGGTGTCAGTAAGGGCTACTGATCTAATGGTGATGCACTATTTGGGAAAAATGTGGCCATTTTACAACAGAGTGGAGGAGTAGCCTAGTGGTTAGTGCAGTGGACTTTGATCCTGGGAAACCAAGTTCAAGTACCACTGCAGCTCTTTGTGACTCTGGGCAAGCCACTTAACCCTCCATTGCCCTGGTACAAAATAAGTACCTGAATATATGTAAACCACTTTGAATGTAGTTGCAAAAACCACGGAAAGGTGGTATATCAAGTCCCATTTCCCTTTCCCTATTTGAGATTCTAGATGGAATGTTGCTATGCTATTCCACTAGCAACATTCCATGTAGAAGCCTGCCCTTGCAGATCTGTGCAAGCTTCTGCCTCTGTGAGTCTGACATTCTGCACGTCAGACTCACAGAAACAGAAGTCTGCGCGGCCGCATTGCTGATCTGCAAGGGCAGGCTTGTACATGGAATGTTGCTAGTGGAGGAGTAGCCTAGTGGTTAGTACAGTGGACCTTGATCCTTGGGAACTGAGTTCAAGTCCCACTGCAGCTCCTTGTGACTCTGGGCAAGTCCCTTAACCCTCCATTGCTCCTGATACAAAATAAGTACCTAAATATATATAAACCACTTTGAATGTAGTTGCAAAACCCTCAGTATATCAAGTCCCCTTCCCATGCTAAAAGTGGCCTCACCATACAGGAAACCCACTCACTAGTAACAGTGCAGGCCACCTTTTAACGCAGCTTAGTAAAACAGCCCCTTTATTTGTTACCTCTGTTGCTACAATTTTTCAAAACTCATTTTCTCTGAAAGTAAATTTATTAAGTTCTGTGTTGGCAGCAATAAATGCCAGAGGCTGTCAGGAACATGGCACCAAGCAATGGGTTGTTTATGCTGCTGTGAAGAACTTTCTAAATTCATTTCCATAGAAATGAAAAGTTCTCTGAGAAATCTCATATGCAATAAAAGAGAGAAAATGCACCAGTTCGATAATATTGGGAGATAAAATACTTGAATGTAGGCAGAGAAGAGGAAGAATATTACATGTCCTTTCAATAAACTTCCAAATGATACTCCAGCTGAGCTCTAGTTACAGTTGCATCAGATTATCTGCTTCCACTTTAATCAGAGTTTATAGTACATGGCATATTTATCATTTATGAAATGGGACTGTGATATACAGCATGGTATTGTAACTATTACATAAATAATTTGTCAGGTTTTATGAAAATGGTTGACTAGGCAGTCAAAATATTATTATATTATGGTCATCCTTTCCCAACTACTTTGAACATATGGTCCACATTTGTTGGGGTGGATGAGTAGAAAATCCTTGCTAGGCTAA
The DNA here is from genome assembly GCF_901765095.1 of Microcaecilia unicolor. Lineage (NCBI taxonomy): Eukaryota > Metazoa > Chordata > Amphibia > Gymnophiona > Siphonopidae > Microcaecilia > Microcaecilia unicolor. Next base: position 660,805,100 of record NC_044031.1, read on the forward strand.
TATCTTGTGAGAGGTGAGGCTGCCAGAATTACAGTACATAGCACTGCCAAGCGTGGAATACATCTCGGTCGACTGGCTTCATCAGTAATTCATAATCAGGGATTCTGGATCTATTAGCTTTTGTTAACAGATGTAAAATTTGCTTGTTCATGTTCTAACAGTCGATGCTTTCCTTTCTACTGTAGCCTCCAGTTTTTCCGAGGACCATGAGCCAGGTCCAAAAATTCCATTATACATACAGGAACCCCTCTTCTACCAGAGAGTTTCAGCACTAAGAACAGGATCTTCTACCAACAGAGAACTTGACACGGCCAAAAGTCCACAGACCTCAGCCTGGAGTGAAGACTTCTGTGTGGTAGGGTATCCTGAGCTCTCTCTTCCTTTTAGAACATTATCATTTAATATCACTTTGAGGAACTTTGGCCTTTCTTAGCTTTTCTGTATTCCCTTGTATATCTGTAGCTGTTTTAATGGCAGCTGACACACATCTCGCTCGCTCCATGAAACCCATCTGCTTGTGGTTGCTTTGTTTGCTCAATAGGGGTCCTTTTACTAAGATGCGGTAAAAAGTGGCCTGTGGTAGTGAAGGTGTGTTTATTGGGCTCGCGCTGGCCCAGTTTTTACCACATCTATAAAAATGTGTTGGTTTTTTTTATAATGGGACGGGAAAAGGGCCTGCGGTAGAAATGAAACCAGCACGCGCCCAAAACCGGCCCTTAATGCCACTCACTGATCTAACGGTGACCGGTTGGTGTGCGCCAAGTGCCAATTACCACCGGAACCAGTGTGCGTAGGAAGAAATAAATAATTCATCCAGGGCTTATGGGCGCACTCCAAATCTGAAATTACCGCCAGGAGGGCACGCTGGCCTGGTTGTAATCTCATTTTGTAGACTCTACTGCGGCTTAGTAAAAGGACGCCTAGGTGTCAGTTTTGTGTTTTCTTTATTGGAACTTGAGGCTCAGTCTTGTTTTTATTTACTAGAAAATGTGATTTGTGACACCTTCCTATCATGAAAAAAAAAAAAAGAGAAAGAAATAAGTGTATTAGGATCAGCATGATGCCAGTACCTTCTAATAGGAAGGAGGAATAGAGAGAAAATTATCAAAAACCTATAGTAGGCAGAGCCAAAGGAGAAAATCTACAAGTATGTGATCAGTGCAGCTTCTAACCCTACAGGGAGAAAGATAGGCAGAGAAAGACAAAGATACAGTGGCCTACTGGGGTTGAAACTGGCTGAGGACAGCTGTGACAGCTGGTGGAGCCTATCACATCAAACACCACCAGACCGAGGAGATTGGAAAACCAGTGTTGCTATACTCACACTACTCAGTCCTGTGAAAAGTCATCACTGCTTCCCAATGTTGGCTGGGTAGGGAGGAGAGTGACTGCAGTGCAGGTGGGGAATGAGAGAGAGAGAGAGAGAGAATGAATGAATGAATGAATGGGAATATAGTTGTGGCCTCGCTTTACTCTGATCTCCCTTCCAGTCTCAGCCTTGTTTTGATCTCTCTTCCCTACTGGTCCTGGTCTATCCTGGTCTCTTTTGTTTTTACCCCACTCTTATGATTCACTTCATATTCCAGCCAGTTCTCCATTTTTCCCTCCCCCTCTGATTCTCACTCTCTTCGTTCTTCCCCTCTAGTCTGAACTCTTCTCTGAGTTTTCCTCTCATTCATTTGGTCCTCTGATCTACTCTCTTATCTTCTGGACCCAATCTTGCTACTCTAAGTCCTGCTTTGCTCTTATTTCTTTCCTTCTCTCTTCTGGTTTCTTTCCTCCTTCAAATCCTAGCCCTACTTTGGTCTCTTCCTCCTCTTGAACCTGTGTTCTACTATCATCTCTTACTCCCTATGATACCAGTCCAGACTCTGATTTCTTCTCTCTCCAGTCTCAGCTCTTCTGGTCTCTTTTTTTCTCCTTCTCCTGTAGCAAGCCTCACTTTCTCTCTCTGATTCTGAATCACTCTTCTTCTGAACCCAAAATGTACTATTGCTTTTCCCCTTCAATATTAATTCATACTGAGTTGCACTGGTAGAGCTGGGTACAGATTGCAAGTCCACGTGGGAAGGGAAACACCTATGGTACTTTTATGTATCTCATTTCGAGCTCAGATTTGGTAATAAATTGAAATAAAACAGAACAGAAAAAGAAAATAAGATGATACCTCTTTGATTCGATTAATTTAATCCATGTAGGACTTGATTCAGTAAATGGCAACCAAATATGGGCACTGAAAAAAATGCACACTGAGCACTATTCTATAAAAGATGCTTCAAGTTGGGTAAAGCAAAAAGGGAGTAGTATGGACACTCTTTTGGAGGGTTACACACAGCTAGCATCATAGCTGTGCAATCTGCATAGGCCTTTAACATATTTACATGAAAGGTACGATGCTTTCTTTCTTGAGAGTCCGCCTGGAATAGACTTCCCTAGCCTGTACGTCTAGCCCCGTCTTTGGCCATTTTCAAGTCCAGGCTAAAAGCCCACCTCTTTGACACTGCTTTTGACTCCTAGCCACTACTCACTTGCCCTGTACCCCACCTCTTTAATTCCCTTACCTCTTAATTGTTCTGTCTGTTTACCTGTCTTATTTAGATTGTAAGCTCTTTGAGCAGGGACTGTCTTTTCGTGTATGGTGTACAGCGCTGCATATGCCTTGTAATGCTATACAAGTAGTAGTAGTAGGCTAGCTCTTTCCAAGCAACAAGGGAGACACTTGTACAATTGTAAGTCTTTATTGAGAAACACCAAGCGACACAGCTGCCGTGTTTTGGTGCCAAAGCGCCTGTCTCAGGAGTCTATAAAACATGTAAAAGCTAACGTAAACATATAATACTAAATTAAATTATTGACGTAAAACAACATAAAAGTTGAAGATTAGACATTTAAATATGGCAAAATACATAATATGATGTAAATATGTAACAAAAAATGCTGCACTTATATAACTAGGTAGATTTACATATATAAATGGAAAGTTAAATACATGAAATCAATGATGTGACATCCACATGGAAATATATCGACCATAGAAGATGGTGTTTCTCAATAAAGACTTAATTGTACAACTGTCTCCCTTGTTGTTTGGAAAGAGTCAGCATACCCTACTCCTTTTTCGCTTGATTGACTCTCATTGGGATTGAGTGTTCCTCCACTTTTGTGGTTGTTCCTGTGCTTCAAGTTGGGTGCCATTTATAGAATTTATTTTATTTTATTTCATTTATTGCATTTGTATCCCACATTTTCCCATCTGTTTGTAGGTTCAATGTGGCTTACATGGTTCCAGAAATATGGGAGCATATTCTGGAGTAACTGGATACAGAGAGAATAATGAAGTTGAGTAAGGCATTTGAGGTATAACCCCGTACAAATTGTACAGGATTAGGATACGGAGGCAGGAGATTTGTACTTTTGTCTATTATCGTGAATAATTAGATCGTGATTATGATGGTATAGGTGATTAAGCTGGGGTTGGAATTCCTGAAAAGGTGGGTCTTCAAATTTTTCCAGCACGTAGCGCCAGGATCTGTGCCCAGCTTTGGGAGTAAGAATTTATACCTACTGAAAATTGGTGTAAAGCCTTACATGTAAATTAGGTGCAGATGCCTCAAATCTTATAACACTGCGCACAGCTTTAGTGAATGTTCCTCATCCACCCATGCCCCTCCCATGGCCCTGCCCCCTTTTAAGTTATGTGCTAAAAGATTTGCAGGCGCATCTTTATAGAATAGCGCTTAGCAAGATTCGCACGCAAATCCACATTGTTGCCATATAGCTCCAATAATTAATTGTTAATTTTTATTGGGATTTATTAACCGCCTTTATGAAGAGATTCACTCAAGGCAGTGTACAGTAGGTACAGTTTAACATGAAAGTTACAATTTTGTTAACAGCATAACAATAGTAAAATGAACACGTATAAACAGAAATACAATGAAAGAGGAAAACTTGAAAACAGCAAATTGAAACCTAATAATAGGGCTACTATGCAAAAGGATCAAAAATATTCACATTTAACAGCACTGAAATTCAAATAACAGAGATTTAATACGATGTAAGCATAATAGTGATGGAATATCTAATAAGCACATATTAGAACATTCAAATAACATTGCAATGATACTAATACTTTTCTACAAAACAGCTTACCATATAGCTGAGGGGCCAAATGCAGATATATAGACGGTGACAAGATGTGTGGTACAGAGTCAATTGGAATCAATAAATGGGTGGCTTGATTAAAGGCAAGTTCTTTGTACAGTTAATCAAGATACAAGGAATTAAGTTACAGTGTGCGTAGCAAGCTAGTCCAGGTGCAGAATGAGTGTATAGTCAGTCACTAATTGGCTGGTTGCTCAATTAAATTGCATGTGGAAATTGGGCATATGTGCAATTTTGAGCGCTGTTTATAGAATATGGGAGTTTTTGATTCGCTTTTGAAGGCAATACCCTTCTTCTTCAGATCAGATATGAGCATATGATGATAACTATCAGAATATATAATTGAAACATGAAAGCATTCCAATGACAGTCTCACAGAAAAGGTAGGGAGAGGAGAAAACAGGGAGAGATAGATGGGTGATCAAAGGGTGACAAAGTAGTATAATTTTATGGTTTTCAATGTGATAGGAAACCCAGGGGGTCCTTTTACTAAGCTGCGCTAAAAAGTGGCCTGCAGTAGTGAAGGCATGTGTATTGTGTGCATGCTGGGCCAGTTTTTACCGTGTCTGCAAAAATGGGCTTTTTTCTTAATGGGACGGGAGAAGGGCCCGCAGTAAAACTGAAACCAGCGCGTGCCCAAAACCAGGCTGAGCCCTTAACTCCACCTATTTATCTTGCGGTAAGGGCTCACGCGATACATGCACAGTGACTGGTTGGTGTGCTCCAAGTGCCAATCACCGCCAGAAACCACACACATGAGAGGAAATAAATAAATAATTCATCCACACATTATGGACGTGCGCCAAATCTGAAATTACCACCAGGAGGGCGCGTTGACCTGGCAGTAGTCTCATTTAGGCGTGCGCCTACCATGACTTAGTAAAAGGGCCCCCCAGATATTTGTTCAGTCCTGTATGGTGGGTGTCAAAATAGTTCATCATTTTAACTTCAAAGGTTTTGCGTTCCTGGTTTGTTTCAAAATTTCCTTTTAGTATTCTAAGCATAAAGTCATTGATGCAGTGCTCTGGTCTTGCAAAGTGCTCTCCCACAAAAGTGTCACCTTAGTTGACTTTGTGGTGTTTAATGAGGTGCCTGTGTAAGTTGATGCTTGTCTTTAGCATCTGGCCCGTCTCACCAACACAACATCCTTTACATTTTTTGCATTGAATGATATATACTAATTTGATGAAGAGTATGAATAGGATCCCCTTAAGAGAAGTGTTTTCCCCATGTTTCCCATGTTTTTCCCATGTGAAACTACCACATCATTTTAGTTCAGATTTGAAAAGGCGAGTAATCAGCTGAGTTGTAAACTTCAAATATAAATCCAGGAATACAGTACTGGACCAGAAGGCAATGACTGATGTAATTCAACAGAACTGGGAAGCCTGAACACTAATACACACTTACTTGGCACTACTAACTCTCTCTTTAAGAACCCTTCAACTGTAACTGCTCCCCTAACAAGGCTCATATATGGTTTTAACCTCCACCTTAACCATATATCATATAGAAATCATTCATATGTTTTTTATGAAGAAACAGTTTAATAAAATATTATCGCCAGTGAGGATTTGGGTGCTGTTGAATGTCCAATAAAAGAGTGAAGTTGGTCACGTGCACTGCTGAGGCGGTAAAAAACATAAAAAACATATGAATGATTTCTATATGATATATGGTTAAGGTGGAGGTTAAAAACCATATATGAGCCTTGTTAGGGGAGCAGTTACACTAATACACACTAACATGACATATAACTTTGCTCAGATCTGTTAATGCCTTACTCATCTGAGTTGTAACAAAATTGAGCGGAAGCTATCCAGAAGGACCAGACCAAAGCCACAAATGTAGGAGCCAAAAAAAGTTTATTACGACCCAACACGATCCGTGTTTCGGCCAAAAAGGCCTTCCTCAGGGGTCTAAAACAAAGATAAGACATATATAATAATGACATAATAAAACCATGATAAAAACAGTATAAAAACATATAAAGGCACATATTGTGTAATGATGATAACTTTAAAATGACATTTTATATCTAAAATACATTTAAAGTACATATATATAATCGCAAGTAAATTATACCGATGAATTATATTAAATAAAATCTATTCAAATTATTTATGTTTTAAATAATATTTAAACAAAAATATGTGTAATAATGTTTAAACAGAATATGTAATGTATATATAATACATGCAGAAGAGGTACAAAAGTGTGGTAATATATAATATACTAAACAATAAAATATGTTTAAAAATATGTATAAAGGATATAATAAATGAATAAAAATCCATGTAGAGATGCAGGCAACAGGATATCAAGATAAATATAAACATGAACATATATGGGGGTAATTATTAACTATACAGACACCAACTTTTACATAAGTGTTGATTAATAGTCATACCTTCAAACTGGCTTATATTGATGTTCCTCCAAAGGGGGCTCACAAAAAAAGTGAGATGATCTGGACGAAAGTGTAGAAATATAATTAAATTGAGTATTGGTTAACAATTTAAAGTATAACCTTAAGGCTGCATACGAAGTCTTTCTAATGTAAAGACTTACAAATATAACAGACTCATAGAGCATAATTTGTTTACGTTCTTTTATTTTTTTCTGCCTTGTGTTTTTAAGTAGTCACTTGCAATTATGTTTATATGTTGGTTATATTTATTATAGACGGTTTGCTATGATGATTTTATGTTTTATTCATTCTGTAAAAGTACAGAAACAGGAGAAGAACAAAAATGTCCTGCAGAAAGAGAAGGCAAAAATCAGAGATAGCCAAGGGTATAAGATGTCAATGGAGCCACAGTCAGGTTAGTAATCTATTGATGACTCAACACGGCTGTGTTTCAGCAAGTGGTTGTGTTCTCTATGAGAGTAAGCTCATTATGTTTTTACAAGTAGTAAGCTCCTCACAAAATAAGTTGATCCAACAAAACCTCTACTGCACCTTTCAGAACACTATTGAACAGAAAGATTTTACAAGCTCACATATTCATAGTCCCTGCCACTGTGAAAAACAAAAACCTATAAATATGTAAGACTATAAAATATTTCTGTTCAATACTGTTCTGAAAGGTGCAGCAGAGTCTTTGTTGGATGAAATTATTATGTGAGGCACTTATAGGCTTCTTTTCGAAAGAGAAGGGCGCCCATCTTTCGACAGAAATCGGGAGATGGGCGTACTTCTCCCAGGGTCACCCAAATCGGCATAATCGAAAGCCAATTTTGGGCATCCTCAACTGCTTTCCTTCATGGGGACAACCAAAGTTCACAGGGGCATGTCGGAAGCATAGCGAAGGCGAGATTGGGGCGTGCTTAACACATGGGCGTCCTCGACCAATAATGGAAAAAAGAAGGACGTCCCTGACGAGCACTTGGCCGACTTTACTTGGTCCATTATTTCTTGCGACCAAGCCTCAAAAAGGTGCCCGAACTGACCAGATGACCACCGGAGGGAATCGGGGATGACCTCTCCTTACTCCCCCAGTGTTCACTAACCCCCTCCCATCCTAAAAAAAACCTTTAAAAATATTTTTGCCAGCCTCTATGCCAGCCTCAAATGTAATACTCAGCTCCCTGATAGCAGTGTGCAGGTCCCTGGAGCAGTTTTAGTGGGTGCAGTGCACTTCAGGCAGGCGGACCCAGGCCCATCCCCCTACCTGTTACACTTATGGTGGTAAATGTGAGCCCTTCAAAACCCACCAGAAACCCACTTTACCCACATGTAGGTGCCCCCCTTCACCCCTTAGGGTTATGGTAGTGTTGTACAGTTGTGGGTAGTGGGTTTGGGGGGGGGGTTGGGGGGCTCAGCTCCCAAGATAAGGGAGCTATGCACCTGGGAGCAATTTCTGAAGTCCACTGCAGTGCCCCCTAGGGTGCCCGGTTGGTGTCCTGGCATGTCAAGGGGACCAGTGCAATACGAATGCTGGCTCCTCCCACGACCAAATGACTTGGATTTGGTCATTTCTGAGATGGGTGTCCTCGATTTCCATTATTGCCGAAAACCGGGGACGACCATCTCTAAGGACGACCATTTCTAAGGTCGACCTAAATGTTGAGATTTGGGCGTCCCCGACCATATTATTGAAATGAAAGATGGCTGCCCATCTTGTTTCGATAATATGGGTTTCCCCACCCCTTCGCCGGGATGTCCTGCGAGGACGTCCTCAGGAAAACTTGTGCGCCCCGTTCGATTTTGCCCCTCTTAGTGTTTCTAAAAACATATTGAATAGTCTCATAGAGAATTAAGAACTCCTAACACAGCTACTTGCCAAAACTCGGTCATGTTGGGTCATCAATAAATTATTAACCTGAGTGTGGCTCCAGTGACATTCCTATCCCATTGGCTTTTCCCTAACTTTGTATCTTCATAGCTCTTTATAAATCATTACTAGTTAGCCAAGTGCTGTTCAGAAATAACTTAAAATTTCTGCTAAAAATGGGTTGCAAGGAGGCCAGTCTTACGGCTTCAGCAGCAGAGCTGTGTGTTACCCTGTGGAAGACCTAGTCTTGATTCTTAATCCTAATCTCTGGGAGTGGATCCAATCACAACTGAGAATGCCATGAGGGTAATATTCTCAGTCCTTGGGAGAAGAGAATATCAACTATTGTGCAGCAATGACGTGCATAGATTGTTTCACGGGCACAACACTACCAGGTCTCAAAGAGAACCATGATCTGTGCTTCATGGCCAGAAGATTATCACTGCAATGAGTGGTCTACATCAGAGATGGTTAAAAAGAGGGGGAGACCCCCAAGTGGTTATCAATAAAAAATAGTGCTGTAGTATCAGTAGGGTCCTATTTGGAGTGAACTGGAGCCAAAAACAAGCAAGAAGGCATTGGTGGGCCCACAAAGGGGGTGGGGAGAATTTATGAGAAAGCTAATATGCAATAGTGAAGAACCCACAGAGGTGGGTCCAGCACTTAGTCTCATCTACGGGTGCATCAGCCTTCTATTTATGCTGAAAGGGCAGTGCTGGAGAGACGGAAGGAGCTGACGCACTTTTCTGGCAGCTGGAGCTAGTCATGGCTTTTAGCTGCTGTGTGTTTTCTTTTTCAAGCTGAAATTGCAAGTTATTAATGGGCTATAAGCAGCATCAGTGAAAAAAAAAGCCACACTCTGACATAAATTGCCCCTTCAAAGATGAATTTGTATGAACTGGCTAGGACTGGATGGAGATGTCCGTCTTCCAAAGGTCGTACCTCAGCAAAAGAGTTTAGCATGGGTATTGACTAGATTAAAATATTTTCACCTGATTAACTTTCTTCATATTTTCTGTCATTCTACTCTCACCTTATCCTTTCAGTGGTGAATTGGGGGAGGGGGAGGGGTGCTTGTAGCTCTTTTTTCCTATTTTTCACAAATGAATTCCTCTGCTTATTAAATTCTAATGACATCGGACTGGGACCACTCTGAATTGAATTGTTGTGGCTGGTTCAGCTCCACTGATGTGTCTCTGTCATAATTTTCTATAATTTATTTTAATAATACCCTGGAGAGTTTACAGAATAAATAAGCCCTTCATGAAGTGGCTGTCTTCCACGCTTTGGGGATTTTCATGAACTCCCAGTTGGAGTTGAAAATGTAAAACACAAGGCTGTGTAAACTGTAGAGGAGGAAAGGGAGAGTATATCTGCAGTGTCAGCACCTCAACCATCCTGCTATAAAAATTATGATTTTTTTTTTTAGGTTAACCCTCTGTCTTAGCACTCTTTACCCTTAATGCATACATTTTACAGCACACATGGCTCTAGCAAGCAAATGAGTTTTGCAGAAAACTATTTTATTTTTGCTGCTACAAGTGAATAATCAATAAATATAAAGTGTCATAAAAATCCTCCAGAAATATGAAGAAATTGCAAACTGTTTATCTTTCTGCCCTCTCCCATATAAGCAAAACCTAGGACTGCTTTTATCTATAGGCAAAAGAAGCAGCTGCCCTAGTCATTGGATAACAAGGGGCTTTAGGGAAAAGCAGCCTTGATGTGTTGCTGTGAGGAGAGAAGTGCCCTTTCCCAAAAGATGGCTTCTACTCCATTGGTTTGGGGCCAGATTAACTCAAGCCCTAACTGATTAGAAAGGGTGCAGTCTTTCCTATCTCCTCCTCCTAATTCTCTGGCTCACAGCAAGAGATACGTTTAATTGCACACCATCTTCCACTGCTGCAGAGCCAGTCTCACAACCAGTTGCTAGAATTTGTGGCTCATATCACAGGACTAGCCCCACAGCAGCAGATGATAAAATGTCTTTCTAGTTGCCCACTGTAAAGAGGAAGATCAGAAGGGTGGATAAGTGGGACCATGCTCAATCGCAACATGGAGAATGAAGAGAACAGCCTGGGAGGGAAAGGGTAAGAAGGAGGAGGGAGGTGGAAAAGAATCTCTGGAAGAAGGAAAGGGAGAGGGAAGAATGGAGGCGCGAGAAAGAGGAGTGTAGAGGGGGAGTGAGAAGGGAAAAAAGTCGAGGGAGGGGTTGAAAAGAGGAAAGGACTGAGAAGGAAGGGGTGAAGAAGAGGAAATGTGGAAGAAGAAAATGGGTCAGAAGGGCAAAAATGTCTGAATATACATGTTGATAATGAGTGGAAGTGTGTTTCCAGATTAAGAGTGGATGAGGAGGAGTAAAAATGGCTGGAAGGAGAGATAGAGAGCTGCTGTGAAGGATCTGAAGGACTGATAGAGAGATAGTGAAGGGTCTCTGTGTAGACTGATAGAGAGTTGCTGTGAAGAATCTGAAGGGCCTGGTAAAGGGTGGAAAGGTAGTGTAAGGATACAGATAATTATGGAAGAGATGAGAGACACAGGAAAGGGATAAATCTGTGAAGGTAGTGAGAGTGTAGAAATCAGACTGAAAAGGAGTTAAAGAGGGAGAATTGGAAGGTGGACAAAGGGTAGAAGACAGAAAAAACGAGTTAGATGTCTGAAGGGTTTGAGTGATAAGGAAGGAGTAGGAGCTGCTGAGGGAATGAGAATCCACGCTGGGAAGGGAGTGAGTACAGATAGTGGAAATGTGGAGCTAGAGAGTGGGTCAAAGAGGGATAATAGGAGGTTTAGGAAGGAAAGACAGTGACAATGGGAAGGCTGAAAAGGGAGGTGAGAGTGGAGATAGAAAACTGGCATGTAGATGCAGTGAAAGAGGTTAAGTGCAATATTCAGCGCTTAGCTGGCTATGGGTTGCTGTACAAAGGGCCCCCTTTACCATGCTGTGGTAAAAAGGGGCCTGCAATGGCATCAGCACATGGGTTTGCTGCATGCCAAGGCCCATTTATACCACAGCAGGTAAAAAGCATTTTGTTGTGCTTTAAAGGAAATGGCTGTGCAGCAAGTTAACCACTTGCCACACAGCCATTTCCTGGGGAAGCCCTTACTGCCACCTATTTAGGAGGCGGTAAGGTCTTGTGCGCTAATCTGGCGGTAACCGGGCAGTGCATGGCAAGGCATAATTACCATTGGGTAAGCTCCTGGTGCAGAAATGTTTTTAAAAATGGCACACTGGAAATGGCATGCAGAGTGGGCAGGAAATATCCCTGGGTTCCTGTGGTAGCCCCACAGCAGTGCCTGATTGGTGCATGCCAACACCACCCGCAGTAGCTGTACCGCAACGTTGTAAAAGGACCCCAAAGATTGGACTGATTTTTATATTGTCCTATTTGTGTAGTTACCTTGGCTGGTTAAGTGATCAATATTGGCACTGAACAGGTCAAATGCTGACTCTGACCCCATAACCCCCACCCCCCTCGAAAAATAGCCAGTTTTCAGTTTGGCACTAACTGATTAAGTGCTGCTGAAAATTAGTGGTTAGCCCTGAACAGGCGATTTAACTGGCCAGGAGCCATTTCTTTCTGGTGAAATCATGTTCAATATCAACCCCCAGAATCCATCTCCATCATTAAACTAGGACAAGCATTCTAGAGAGTAGAAGGAGTAAGTAGAGTCTACCAGTACCAAAGGGGAATGAAGTAACAGAATTTGAGAAGGAAAAGACAAATACTCTTTAATGAACTAGATCAACTAATGAGGAAAAACAAGTGGCAAATCCATAAGTACAGCAGGAAATACAGAGTGTTACTATTTGAACCGTACATTGATCAAAACCATTCACGATCAAAGGTTAAGGAGAGGTGAATTGAAACCTAAGGATCAGTGACTGACAGTTGCAGACTAGGACCACAGATAACAAATGAAGACTGAGTTGCCTGAGAAAGAGCGCTGCTAGCCTAGTGGCTCAGTGGCAAGTGCAGTGCACTACCATGTAGAAGATCTCTGCTCTGATCCCAGAGTTCAGTCCTCCACTCCCCAGGTGGACTAGGGCTTGGGATGTTGTAGAAGCACTAGTCTCAGCCAATGGTCACAGCTTAAGAGTGATACTTACTGGTCAAATAAAGGGCCCAGAACTGCAGGGTTCTGAAAATGATTGTGTCAAATATGGTCCAAACAGCAAAAAAAAGTACCAGGAGCCTTCACAAATGGGACAAACCAACCGAGAGCTGACGTCACATCAAACGTGACTAAAATCATAGGCGCCCAGTATAAGAGGCTTGCAGCCGCAAGCCCCAAGCATCTCTCTCTCATCCCCCCACTTACTTCCTGATGCGGCATCTATCCCTCTCACTCCCTTCCTGTGGTCGGTCCCTTTAATTTGATTTACATTGCTCATTGCTGCTGGTAGCGGCACAGGCACGCCGCACGCCAACATCGTACTACAGCTTGCTTCGGGGCTTCGGCCTGACGCTGACAGCATGATGTGCCCCGCCTCCTCTGACCAGCCTTCCTTATGATACTTCCAGCCCTCGCGGAAGCAGGAAGGCTGGTCAGAGGAGGTGGGGCACGTCATGCCGTCAGCGTCACTCAGGCCGAAGCCCCGAAGCAAGCTGTAGGGGATTGGCAGAATCGGCAGCAGCTTCCACAGGGCAGTGGTGATGTACGTGGCTTCTATTTATTGTTTCTGCCAGTGCCAACTGAGAAGGAGGGTGTTTGAGGTAAAAAAGAGATCCAGGGAGTGACAGAAGATAATAGTAGGGGTGGGGGGAGAGTGCACTGATGCTAGTCCTTGGTTGATGGTGAGGATACAGAGGGCAATAGTGGGAGGATAGCACAGAGGGCAACAAATGTAATAAATAATAATAATACTGGATGGTAGGAGGGGATTGTGCACAGAGAGCAGTACCTAATGGAGGTGGGTGGGGAGTGCACAAAGGGTGAAGGTGAGGGGGAGAGACAGAGGGGCAGTGTTGGATAGTGGTGGGGGAAGAGTGCACAGAGGGCAGTGCTGGATGGTAGTAGGAGGAGACAGAGCAATGATGGATGATGGAGAGTGCACAGAGGGCAACGGTGGTGGGGGAGAGCGGATGGTAGGGGCACAGTGGTCAAGGGTGATGCCAGATGGTTGGGGGTACACTGGCAGAGGGTGATGGTGGGGGTATAATTTTATTTTATCATATCATTATTGAACATTACATTTTTTCCTACTCTCACTTGTATATTATGTATTATCATTTTATTTACCCTACCTACCTGTTATTCTTGTACATTAATTGTAACAATATGCTGAACCTCTTACTCTGTTAATGGTGATGCCATTGCTATATAATGTAAGGTTCTGAGTGTGTTTTTGCAGAAATTTGTGCATAGTGTTTTGCAGTTGAGCAACTGTGGTTAGTATATGCTTTGAGCAACCACTTTATTCTTTGACATATGATACATATCTAAATTTAATAAAAGGTATTAATTGTGACTTTTATTTGTACTTATTTTTTTTTCTGTGTGTTGTCAGACAATTATGGATATAAGCTCCGCCCCTGGCTCCACCCCTAACCCAACCCCCTTTCGCCTCCCCAAACAGTTGGGCCACCGACCGCCTATGACTAAAATCCACACAAAATGCATGCAAAATCTTCCTGCTTCCTCTTCACAGGAGCACAGCATCCCTCTTACTCCAAGCGCAATCTACATGTGACTTCAGCTCTCGCCTGGTTTCTTCATTCTAGACAATTACTACCACTACTTATCATTTCTATAGCGCTAATAGACGTGCACAGCGCTGTACACTTGAACATGAAGAGACAGTCCCTGCTCGACAGAGCTTACAATCTGATTAGGACAGAAACAGGACAAACAGGAGATAAGGGAATATTAAAGTGAGGACGATAAAATAAGGGTTCTGAACAAGTGAATAAGGGTTAGGAGTTAAGAGCAGCATCAAAAAGGTAGGCTTTTAGTTAGATTTGAAGACGGCCAGAGATGGAACTTGACGTACCGGCTCAGGAAGTCTATTCCAGGCATATGGTGCAGCAAGATAAAAGGAACAGAGTCTGGAGTTAGCAGTGGAGGAGAAGGGTGCAAATAAGAGAGATTTACCCAGTGAACAGAGTCCCGGGGAGGAATGTAGGGAGAGATGAGAGTGAAGAGGTACTGAGGAGCTGCAGAGTGAATGCACTTATAGGTCAATAAGAGGAGTTTGAACTGTATGTGGAAATGGATAGGAAGCCAGTGAAGTGACTTGAGGAGACGGCTAATATGAGCATAATGACACTGGTGGAATATTAGTCGTGCAGCAGAATTTTGAACAGATTGACAAGGAGAGAGATTGCTAAGAGGGAGATCTGTGTGAAGCAAGTTGCAATAGTCTAAGCGAGAGGTGATAAGAATGTGGATGAGGGTTCTGGTAGTGTGCTCAGAAAGGAAAGGGCGAATTTTGGTGATATTATAGAGACGAAACAACAGGTTTTAGCAGTCTGCTGAATATGTGCAGAGAAGGAGAGAGAGGAGTCGAAGATGACCCCAAGGTTACGAGCTGATGAGACAGGAAGGATGAGAGTGTTATCCACAGAAATATAGAATGAGGGAGGAGCAGTGGTTGGTTTAGGGGGAAAGATAAGACGCTCAGTCTTGTTCATGTTTAGTTTCAGATGGCGCTGAGACATCCAGGCAGCAATGTCAGACAGGCAGGCTGATATTTTGGCCTGGATTTCGGCTGAGATTTCTGGTGTGGAGAGGTAGATCTGGGAGTCATCAACATAAAGATGATACTGAAAACCATAGGATGAGATCAGAGTACCAAGAGAAGAAGTATAGATGGAGAAAAGAAGAGGTCCCAGGACAGATCCCTGAGGAACACCAACTAACAGTGGGATAGAAGTAGAGGAGGATCCACTAGAGTATACACTAAAGGTACACTGGGAGAGATGAGAAGAAAACCAGGAAAGAACAGAGCCCTGAAATCCAAGTGAGGACAGCATATCAAGGAGTACGCTGTGATCAACAGTGTCAAAAGCAGCAGATAGATCAAGAAGGATGAGGATAGAATAGAGACCTTTGGATCTGGCCAGGAACACATCATTGGAGACTTTAGCAAGCGCTGTTTCAGTTGAATGAAGGGGGCGAAAGCCAGATTGAAGTGGATCAAGAATAGTTTGAGATGAAGAAAGTCAAGGCAATGGCGGTGAACAGCACATTTAAGTATCTTGGATAGGAAAGGGAGG
Source organism: Microcaecilia unicolor (assembly GCF_901765095.1). NCBI lineage: Eukaryota > Metazoa > Chordata > Amphibia > Gymnophiona > Siphonopidae > Microcaecilia > Microcaecilia unicolor. The sequence continues at coordinate 660,820,758 of NC_044031.1, forward strand.
AGGGAGATGGGACAATAGTTGGAAGGACAGGTAGGGTTCAATGAAGGTTTTTTTAAGGAGTGGTATGACTTCGGCATGTTTGAAGGCATCAGGAATAGTCGCAATGGAAATTGAAAGATTGAGGATATGACAGATGAAAGGGATGACTGTAGAAGAGATAGTGTTAAGTAGATGGGTGGGAATAGGATCAGAGGAACAGGTAGTTAGTTTTGAGGAGGAAAGAAGATGTATAGTTTCGTCTTCAGTGATTTCAGAAAAGGAGGCAGGGGTTGGAGGGTTGAGAGAATGGACTAAGGGAAGGAGAGGTGGCAGTGACGTGGTTGAGAATTCAAGTTTAATCTTGTGAACATTATCATGAAAGTACTCAGCCAGAGTCTGGGGGGAAGTGAAGGGGGAGTTGGAGGTGAAGGCACTTTGAGGAGAGAGTTCAGTGTGGCAAAGGGACATCAAGCGTTTGAGCCAAGAGAATTTGTCAACTGGATGTAATAGTCCTGTTTGGCAAGTAAAAGAGGTCAGCAAGAATTTGAAATGTATGAAGTCAGCATGGGCATGGGATTTCAGCCAAAGGCATTCGGCAGAGCGGGCACAGGAACGTAGGTAGCAGATTCTAGAGGTCAGCCAAGGCTGGGGCTTGGTACGTTTTACAGAACGGGGAATGGGAGGAGTGAGAGTATCCAGAGCAGAGGAGAGAATAGTATTATAGGAAGAGACAGCCTCATTGACAGACTTGGATAACATAGTAGTAGAGAAGAGATTTGAAACACTGGAGGACAGAATAGAAGGGTCAATAGCCTGAAGATTGCTAAATGTATTGGTTAAGATTGGATGGGACTGTGGAGGAGGGTGTTTAAGTGTGAAAGTTAACAGATGATGGTCAGAGAGGGGAAGAGCTGAGGCACAGAAACTGGAGAGTGAGCAGTTTGAGAAGAGGATAAGATCAAGACATTGGCCATTCTGGTGAATAGGGGCAGTGGAGCACAGTTGAAGATTGAAAGAGGATGTTAACGCAAGAAACTGAGAAGCATCAGAGGGATCATTAGCATGAATGTTAAAATCTCCACGAATGAGGGAAGGAGATGAAGGTTCAAGAAAGAAGGAAAGCCAGGCATCAAAGTCAGTGAGAAAGGCAGAAAGGGACTAATCATGGGGTCGATAAATGACTGCTACTCAGAGAGGCAGAGGAGCAAATAGACTGATGGAGTGGACTTCGAAGGAAGAAAAACAGTGAGACTGAGGTGGAAGAAGAGGTTGAAATGTACAAGAGGGTGAAAGTAGTAGCCCGACACCACCTCCGCGGCCAACCAGGCGAGGAGTATGGGAGAAAAGATAACCTCCATGGTATAGGGCCGCAACTGAAGAAGAGTCTTCAGGGTAAAGCCAAGTTTCAGTTAGGGCAAGCAGATGGAGAGTATGAGAGATAAAGAAGTCATGGTGTAGGAAAGTTTGTTACAGACAGAGCGGGCATTCCACAGAGCGCAAGAGAAAGGCAGGGAAGAAGGGGGGAAGAGAGAAACAGAAATTAGATTGGAGATATCACGGTGTGACCTGCACAAATAGGATGAGAGATGATGTGGTGGACCAGGATTGGGATTAATGTCCCCAGTGAAGAGCAGGAGAAGGAGCAAGAGAGTACAGAGAAGAGTAGGAGAGGTATGATGACAGTGACGAAGGTGAGATGTACTCAGATAGAAAGGAGATGGATGAATGGAAGGAAGGAAATGTTGAAGGTTGAGAGCTGAGAAAAAGGAAGAGGAAAAAAGAGATGGTGAGATGATGAATACAGAGGGTGGACAATGTGTTCCTGCAGAGTACAGTGGTTTCAGATAGAGAAACAGATAAGGAAGGGACAGTACCAAAAAAAAAAAGTGTACTGGAGCCATAAGTAGTAACTGGGAGAAAAATAAATGTAAAGAGAAAATGCCCCGCGTGCCTCATGACGCGCGGCACCTAGAGCAGAGACCCTGAGTGGATCGGAGTGGACCTGGGAGTCACCTCGGAGAAGGCTGTAAGGATATGCAGATGAGCTGCAAGTCCTCCACAGCACCTGAAAGGCAGCCAGTGGTAGAGCCGGACACCTCTCAGCCAAGGAAAGGCTTACCAGGGGTTAGGCTGAAGCCAGCATTCCTCCTCCTGAGGGTCGCCAGATCCTAGCCAAAAAGCACCTGGAAACCCTAGGCACCTGGAGCGAGGGCCCTGAAAGATCGGGGTGGACCTGGGAGTCACCCCGGATACAGCTGTGAGGATATGCAGAAGGGCTGCAAGTCCTCCACAGCACCTGGTGGGAGCCCTGGGCACCTAGAGCGGAGGCCCTGAGTTACAATTGAACGACCCCTGACAAAGGTGCTTGGTGCCGAAACACGGCCCATATCAGGCCAATAGTACAAGATTTATGTACAAGACATATGATGTGCAATTAAAGGTCTGTCCCGTTTGTGAAGGGTTCTGGTACTTTTTTTTTGCTGTTTGGACTTTGTTTTGTGCTTTGAACCCTCTCTTTGTTAATGTGTCTAATATGATGCCAGAGAAGTGATTGGAGCAGCGGTCAAAAGAATTACTAAAAATACCAATGCACACGGGGGTGCTTTAAGGATGCCACAGGCCCCCACTTCTCTAATTACCCTTTATCATTATGCTTAATCTAACCCTGTATAAGAGCCCTGGGCGGTTAATATGTCTGCTCCTCAACCCATGCACCTTAATCTGGCATTATATACACCACAAAACTCCCCTTTAAAATAGACATTCAAAGAACCTAGGGTGCTGGCAGTTAGGATTTTCTGCCAGTTCATGTCGCGTTGCTGACCTGGACCCTTTTGTTACTAACCTAGAAACTTTATGAACCAGCTCCCTTTTCCCCAATGCTGCTGGAGTGGAAGGTGGAACCCCGCTGGCCCTGACTTGGCACCACATTATAAAAGAAAATATGGGCTCGATATTCACTGATCACTGTTGGCGTTATCCCCAGAAATTCAATGCCGGGCATGTCCTGGCTCTGAAATTGAATTTCCAGGTGTACAGAGCCGGTGAAAACATAGCTGGTTAAGTGAAGAATTTAGAACTTAACCGACTATGGAAAAACACATAAAGATAGGACTAACTTTTGTGCAATTCTATTTATGCAATTACCTTGACTGGTTAAGCGTTGAATATCGGCACTTAACTGGTCAGGTGCTGACTCTGCCTCCGGAACACCCCAAAAATAACCAGTTTCTGGTTAGGCTCTAACCGGACATTTTCAGGGGCACTAACTGGTTAAGCGCTGCTTAAAATGACCAGTTAGCTGCAAACAAGCGATTTAACTGGCAATGGGCCATTTTTGACCAGTTAAATCTCTTTGAATATTGACCCCTATATATAGATAGATATCTTTAGGTGCTATGATACTAGGACTAGGGGGCATGCAATGAAGCTACAAAGTAGTAAATTTAAAACGAATTGGAGAAAATGTTTCTTCACTCAACGTGTAATTAAACTCTGGAATTCGTTGCCAGAGAATGTGGTAAAGGCGGTTAGCTTAGCAGAGTTTAAAAAAGGTTTGGACGGCTTCCTAAAGGAAAAGTCCATAGACCGTTATTAAATGGACTTGGGGAAAATCCACTATTTCTGGGATAAGCAGTATAAAATGTTTTGTTCATTTTTGGGATCTTGCTGGGAATTTGTGACCTGGATTGGCCACTGTTGGAAACAGGATGCTGGGCTCGATGGACTTTTGGTCTTTCCCAATATGGTGATACTTATGTACTTATGCTTATGTACTAATAGATAGGATGACAGTAGAATCTTTTTGCTGTGAACTGGAGTACAGCGACCCTTTAAAGTGTATAAATGCAAAGACATAATTAGATGTATCAGTGAGACTTCAGTTGCCCAATTTAGTACCTTCAGAATACTTCACCTTTCTTTATAGGAACTGGCTATTCGGCTTGATTTTCTCCTTGCTTCATATTCTCTCACTGCTCTTCTCCTTTCTTCCTTCTCTCATTCTCTTCTGTCTATCCACTCCTCTCCTCTTCTCTTCCTCATTCTCTCCTTCCCCACTTTGTCTAATTTTTTCCTCATTTCTCTTTCATTTACGACCCCCTCTGTTAGTTGGCAGCAATTCATGCAATCCAGCAGCTTGTCACCATAGCCCCATGTAGGCCAGTGGCAGATCATTTATTTGACCCTATGCAGGCTGGTGGCAGTGCCTCTCTATGACTCTACGCAGGACAGTGGCAGCTTTTCTTTATGACCCCATGCAGACCACTGCAGCTAATGCAGTAAGTATCTGTAGTTGAAAGAGTCAAACGTCAATGCTCAAAGTGCTATATATTAGTTCGCAAACTGCTGGTTGCTCATCCCTCCCCTAGAGCAAGACACTTCTGTCTGTACCTTTATTAACTTTTAAATCATCCCCGTTCCTTAGTCCAAATCTATTCAATTATCTGTGCTGAGTGGCAGACCAGAGAAGGGAATTCATCTCCTTACAGACTCAGAAACACTTGCTGCAATGACCCAGTGTCACAAAGACAGAGGAGGAGAGGGAGTGAGGGGAAAGAAAGCTGTGGAAGAAGGGATTCAGAGGACCTCTAGAAGTGAATTATTTACTTAACAAAAGAATATGCAAGAGATGGAATGTAGCCCAAAGGGAGCAGGAGAAAGAATAAATGTCATGCAAGGAAAAAGAAACAGCAATAGGGGAATAGAATGTGGGAGATGCTTGAGCTGCAGCTGAAGTGATAATGACAAAGACTGGTAAGGTCAGCATTCTCAAGGTACACAGAATTCCAGAAAGAAGAGAGCAGGGGAAAACATATGATAATACTTAAGGAAGTAGGGAAAGTAATCAAGGCAGCAAAGATACAAATGAAGGGGAAAATGTTTAAAGCAATTAAGCAAGGTGCCAACTTCTTACTTTAAGTATGTCAGTGAGGGAGTGCAGAAATAGACTTACAGACTAAGAAATGAAAAGGGGAGAAGGTGAAGCGAAGCAAGAAAGCAGAAATACTGAATAAAAATTTGTGCTCACTGAGAGGGCTTACAAAGGCATTTAGATGATGGTTGTTCTACCTTTCCATTTACAGAGGACAGGGTTTGTGTGGCGCTAGTGTAATACCTTTTCACAGTGGGTATTCACAAATGAGTAGCTCAGGGTGGGTTCTAAAGTGTAACTACTGGGTAAGGGGCTGGCTTGATTGCTCAACAGCAAATGCTGTGCCTACAGAAGATTCATGGTTTGATCCCAGAGTTAGGTCTTCTGCTCCCCAAGTTAGCTATGAATGGAGATGTTGCAGAGGCATTATGGTCAATATTTATAGTGATATAAGTGGACAGGAGAGTTTTTGCCTGCATAACTCGTGTTCTGTGGGCCGGCTGCTGATATTCAATGGCAGTTAACCATATGGACACCTGAACTCTAGTGGTAGTGCTGTGAAACCATAGCTAAAGCTCATGGCAGCCATTTTCTAGATGGAGCCACTAAGGCAGGAGCAAGTGGGGCTCGCTCCTGCCTGGGTTACCTCACTGGATCATTGGGAATAATACGTTAGGCACTGGGGGTGGGAACTACTGGTGGGTGGGTATAGGGAAATTCTGTAGAGGGAGTCTGATGTCAGCAGGGCATGTAAGAAATTCACAAATCCACTTATGTGGATCCTGGCTGAATACTGGCCAGGACCCACATAAAGTTCAGGTGTCCAGAAACAGTCCAGTCAGACTCAAATATTCAGTTCTGGTGCCCGGACCTGGGTCTGACTTACCTGGCAAATGTCAGTGGCCAACACTGGCTAAATATTGGCCAGATTGTTTACAGCCAGTGGGTGGAGAGTCGTGATAATTGCTTAAGGGTGACACTTGCTGGCCAACTACAGGGTCCATAATTGCAGGATTCTGAAAGTGCCATGCTGTTCTAAAACACAATGCCATGAAGATGCCTGGATCAGCAGCTACAATCCTAAAATCATCAGCTGTACAAGAAAGCAATGAGGAAAATCTGCACTCTGTGGTAGTTACAACCCTAAAAGGCAATAGTACTTTGAAAGATTACATGAGGGATATGGGGGAAGGGGGACTAGGCATTCAGTTCCATAATGGAATTTATAGATGCATCTACCCAATGTACAAATTGCTGCTGGGCAGATTGGGTGGACCATTTTGATTTATCTGTCATTATTTACTATGATACAATAGGATTAATAGTCTAGAGTGAGCAGGAAAAAAATGAGGAATAATGTAAGAAAGCTCATGAATGGTTAAGGATTTGGGATCTAAACCCTAATATAACATTTGGGGCACAGAAATCCAAGGGAGCAATACTTGATGGGGTAATAGATACTGATGATCTCAGGTGATCCTATCTGATTACTTCAAGGACAAAAAACACTGATGAGGCAACAGAGAAACGCAAAATAAAAATAGGTCTTGCAGGTCTTATCTGCCATCTTTTCTGTTGTCCAATGAATGCAAGATAGTATGAAAAAAGAGGTGTGCACAGAAAACATTTTCATTTCACTTTTGGATAATCTTATGTTCAAAATAATGAGCTAATTCATCAGCTGAAAGTGAAATATTTGAGGCTAAAGTTATGCTTTGGGTGTTAAGTAAACAATTTACTTAACACCCAAAGCATAACTTTAGCCTCAAATATTTCACCTTCAACTGATGAATTAGTTCGTTATTTTGAACATAAGATTCTAAAAATTAGGAAGACCTTAACCCAAAAATGTCAATTGATGATTTTTTGAGAGAGTTCTAATGGTCACATTAAAGTAAATAGAATTTGGGACTCTTTCAAGCTTCCATCAACTTCCACTGTTAAAACACTATTGTTAAAATATGCCTGTGCAAATTGTTTATTAGATGGATGTCCCAATTATATTATAAAATTATCAACAGACTGGTTTATTAATGACTTTACCCAACACATGATTGACGGTCTCCAATGAATATTTCTCAACAAAAAAGGTAGTATAATACGCCTATCCCTAAAAATCCTGTGGCAAAAAGAAATGAGGTTACAAATTACAGACTGGTTGCTTCAATTCCACTATTAACAAAAATGAAGGGATTGGTGGCAAAACAATTAATGGATTACCAAAATCATCAGTCTATTATACATGAATCACAATCTGGTTTCAGCCCACTATATTGTATTGCAACAGTGTTAACCAGTGCTTTTTTTGTGCCGGTACACAACGGTACGGCGTACTGGCACCTTTTTTCTGGGGCTCACCTGCTCGCGCCCTGCTGTTTGCACCCGGCCGATCCCTGCCTCTAAAACTTTTATTTTTTCGCGAACCGGCAGACAAGAAAGAAAACAAACAGCAGACAGGCTTGCCTCCTTCCATCGCGTCGGCCGCTTCATTTCCCTGTATTCTCAGCACGTCCCGCCCTCGAGGAAAGGAAATGACATCAGAGGAGGGCGGGACGGTACGGCGTACTGGCACCTGTTTTCTGGGGCTCACCTGCTCGCTCCCTGCTGTTTGCACCCGGCCGATCCCTGCCTCTAAAACTTTTATTTTTTCGTGAACCGGCAGACAAGAAAGAAAACAAACAGCAGACAGGCTTGCCTCCTTCCATCGCGTCGGCTGCTTCGTTTCCCTGCATTCTCAGCATGTCCCGCCCTCGAGGAAAGGAAATGACATTAGAGGAGGGCGGGACGCGCTGAGAATGCAGGGAAACGAAGTGGCCGACGCAATGGAAGGAGGCAAGCCTGTCTGCTGTTTGTTTTCTTTCTTGTCTGCCGGTTTGCAAAAAAATAAAAGTTTTAGAGGCAGGGATCGGTGGGGTACAAACAGCAGGGAGCGAGCAGGGGAGGGTGAGCAAGTGGGGCTGGGGGGTGTGGGCAAGTGGGGACGTGTGGGCAAGTGGGGCTGGGGGGATGTTTGGGCAAGTGGGGCTGGGGGGTGTGGGCAAGTGGGGATGGGGTGTGGGCAAGTGAGGCTAGGGGTGTGTGTGTGTGTGGGCAAGTGGGGCTGGGGGTGTGTGGGCAAGTGGGGATGTGTGGGCAAGTGGGGCTGGGGGGATGTGTGGGCAAGTGGGGCTGGGGAGTGTGGGCAAGTGGGGCTGGGGGTGTGTGTGTGTGGGCAAGTGGGGCTAGGGGTGTGTGTGTGGGCAAGTAGGGCTGGGGGTATGTGTGTATGGGCAAGTGGGGCTGGGGGGTGTGGGCAAGTGGGGCTTGGGGTGTGTGTGTGGGCAGGTGGGGCTGGGGGTATGTGTGTGTGGGCAAGTGGGGCTGGGGGAGTGTGGGCAAGTGGGGCTGGGGGTGTGTGTGTGGGCAAGGGGGGCTGGGGGGTGTGGGCAAGTGGGGCTTGGGGTGTGTGTGTGGGCAGGTGGGGCTGGGGGTATGTGTGTGTGGGCAAGTGGGGCTGGGGGGGGTGTGGGCAAGTGGGGCTGGGGGTGTGTGTGTGGGCAAGGGGGGCTGGGGGTATGTGTGTATGGGCAAGGGGGCCTGGCCAAATGGGGCTGGGGTTTGAATGATCTCGGGGGCAGGTGGAGGCTGGGGTGAGTCACTGGACATTGAAGGGAGGGGGAGGATAGGGGGCAAAGGAGAATCACTGGACATGGAGGGGATGGGATAGTAGGACAGGGGAGAGAGGAGAATGGAGAATTGCTGGACATGGATGGAAGGCGAAGTTAGGGAAGAGAGAATTGCTGGACTTGGATAGGAGAGAAGGGCAGGGGAGAGAGGAGACATGCTGGACATGGATGGAGGGGGAGGGAAGATAGGAAGGAGATCCACATGGATGGGATGGCAGGGGAGGAAGGAGAAATGCTGGAAATGGATGGAGAGGAGAGCAGAGCAGGAGATAGAGGAGAATTGCTGGACATGGATGGATGGAGGGATTGGCGGGGAGAGAGGAGAAATGCTGGACATGGAAGAAGAAAGGAGGAAAGTAAAGAAATAAATGGAAAGGAAGCCCTGGAAACGGAGTTAAGAGAACAGATAGAGAGCAGCAGAATCAGACACTTGGACCAGTATGGATAGAAAACAGTCACCAGACAACAAAGGTAGAAAAACATTATTTTATTTTCATTTTAGTGTTTGGAATTTGTCCAATTTGAGAATTTACATCTGTTGTCTTATTTTGCACTGGGTATACTGGAGCTGTAACATCTTACAGAAATGATTTATAATGAAAAAAAATCACAAGTTATTGTTTTTCTCCTATCAAACCTATAAATGGCAAGTGACCGACTCACCTGCAAATGCGCAGTAGAGACTTCCCTCTCTGTCCCGCCCCCGCGTCAAGACGTGATGACGGGAGGAGGGGGGCGGGACAGAGAGGGAAACTGCGCTGAAGGGAACCGCTGACGTCGCTACCGCTCCCCCCCCCCCCAAGGTAGCCACTACCGCCCCCCCCCCCCGGAGTCGCCACCACCCCCCCTTCACCCGGCCCGGGCCCTCTCTTCGTTATTCAACTTACAGCAGCGCCGAAACAGCAGCAAGCAGCAGCTCCCATTGGCCTTCCTTCACTGCCTGTGCCCCGCCCTCGCCGACGTGACGTCACACGAGGGCGGGGCACAGGCAGTGAAGGAAGGCCAACGGGAGCTGCTGCTTGCTGCTGTTTCGGCGCTGCTGTAAGTTGAATAACGAAGAGAGGGCCCGGGCCGGGTGAAGGGGGGGGGTGGTGGCGGCTACCTTGGGGGGGACGGACATGGGAGGTCTCAGAAGGAGGGGGGCCTTGGAGCTGGGAGGGCTGGACTGAAGGGGGCCTTCCAGCTGGCTGGGAAGAAGGGGGGGCCTTGGAACTGGAAGGGAGGGAGGGAGGGCAGGGGGCCTTGGGAGCTGGGGGGGCCTGGGGCCTTGGAACTGGGAGGGAGGGAGGGAGGGAGGGCAGGGGGCCTTGGGAGCTGGGGGAGGGCCTGGGGCCTTGGAACTGGGAGGGAGGGAGGGTGGGCAGGCAGGGGGCCTTGCAGCTGGGAAGGGGGGAGGACCGGAGCCTTGGAGCTGGGAGGGAGGGCAGGGGGCCCCTTACAGTTGTGAGGGAATGGGACCCCTTACAGTTGTGAGGGAGAGCAGGGGGCCTTGGAACTGGGAGGGAGGGAAGGGGGCCTTGGGAGCTGGGGGGGAGGGCCTGGGGCCTTGGAACTGGGAGGGAGGGAGGGAGGACAGGGGGCCTTGCAGCTGGGAAGGGGGGAGGACTGGAGCCTTGGAGCTGGGAGGGAGGGACAGAGGGGGCCTTGGAGCTGGCAGGGAAGGAGGATGGCAGGGGGCTTTGCAGCTGCAACGGGAGGGGGGCCTTGGGGAAAAAAACATTCCAATACCCGCCCGTTTTTACGGGCTTAACGGCTAGTACTAGTATATTTTCAATGATGTCTGTTTATATGCGCCATGGCTGATATAAGGGATATGGCTAATGTGGGTGTGGCTATCATAGGGGTGGAGCCATATGTGGTGACCCTGCCCATAATGACTACCGGCACCTTTTTTTCTACAAAAAATGCACTGGTGTTAACTACTCTGACAAGATTTAGGAACATGATCAGCAAAGGACAGAAAATTTTGGTATTGCAATTTGACATGTGCAGTGCTTACCAGGTAAAAATTAATAATGTTATAATCAAATCCATGGATTTCAGAGTGTGGGATACCGCAGGGATTCCCTGTCTCCCCTATACTATTCAATGTCATACTAGCACCATAGGAAAGAAATTAAATAATATGGGCTTTAACCCCTTCATCTACGCAGATAACATTACCATATATGACCCTTTCACTAATGACATTTCAGAGATATTAAACACATTACGGTTAGGTGTAGACCTAATGGAACAGTGGGCTATAACCTTCAAACTCAAATTAAATAGAGGAAAAAAACGAAATTCCTGGTACTATCAAGCTCACACTCAATCACCTCTTATCCCAATTTCATAATAGTCCTGTCTATCCTATAGAGAAAAAAATTAAAAATTTTAGGAATTGTTTTTGTCCAACATCTTTCCTTTGAGGACCAAGCTCATGCAGTAATTGCTAAATTGTTCAAAACAATGTGGAGATTAAAAAGAGTTGGAACTTTCTTTTACAGGAGCTCATTCAGATTACTAGTTCAAACACTGACATTTTCACAATTGGTCTATTGTAATGTAATTTATGTAGGAAGCAAAGAATCTATACTTAAATTGCTTCAGACAGCACAAAAAGCAGTAAGATTAATTTATGAGACATCAACATTTAACAAGGCCACTCCTTTACCTACTGTATTACATTGGTTACTAATCAAAGGTCAAATTATGTTCAAAACATGTACACTAATCTTTAAAATTCTGTTTGGTATGGCACCTGACTATATGTTGAGCCTAATTATCCTGTCAGGTAGAAATGCAAAGCCAACGTCAAGAGAATATTTGATATTACATCTACTGAGTTGTAATTTGGTTTTCTAGAATCCAAATGGTGGAATCTCATTCCAAATGAAATCGGAAGCATGAGTTCCTATGTTCTATTCCGAAAAGCATAAAAAACGTACCTGTTAAAAAATATTTCTCTGTGTAATCATTAATGTTAAAACCTCATTCCAATTATATGTATACTGTTACTCATTGTTTAATTGTAAGCCACATTAAATCACAATGTTCTTTCTAGATAATGTGGGATATAAGAATACATAAATAACTGTGACAGGAAGATTCAAAGTTATCATGCAAGGGGCAGAGCAGCACCAATATTGGCAGGAAAACCCCAACGCAATAGGAGAGAAATAAAGATGCACCAACATTGGTATGAAGACCCAAAATCTTCTACGCAAAGAAGCACCAACAGGGTTAGATTAGGGTCAGAGCTCTGTGGAATAATGAACCCATTAGAAAGATACATAAAGGGGTATCCGAATGTCTTCATCCATAGCAAAAACCTATTTTTTGTCACACTGCTGGAAATATAAGTTGGGAAGACAGGGCCCCTTCTTTGAAGAGAAGATTGTAATATTGTCTAAATATTCATCTGAACTGTTCTTCTGTCAGAAAGAAACTACTATTGACCAGTCCAAATACAGCTTATAGCACAATAAGATTATAAAATGTGAAAATAGATTTGGAAACAGTGGCATGAACACCCCAAGGCCATCAGCAGAGGGGTAGAGCAGTACCAATAAAGAATTCTATCTACATCAGATTAGAAACAGAAACAGGCCTTCTAAAGCTGTGTACCACTACTTCTCATCTTGGGAATACTTATTTAAATAATCCAGTCTGTTTTAATTATATGAGCACACCATATTCTTGAAGTAATTTTTTTGGAACGTATGTGCTTTCTTCCCCATCTAACAAAGATACTGTTATTCTGAAATGGAGCACTGTCACTCACTTCTGTGCTTCCCCCAAATGAATGAAAACAAATGATTTTAGGAGTATATAACCATTCAATTCATTAAAGAAGCCAAACAAAAAGATGGTCTCATTTGTCATATTTTGCCATTAGCTTTAAAATGAATTCACGTCCCTATTGGAAAGGCATTGACAACTAAAAAGACTGCATGAGAGAGCAGAGAAAAATAGAGAGATAGAGACAGCAAATCATCAGCAAACGAGCAGTGAGATAGCCCCTAAATATGTTCTTATTATTGTTTATAGTTGTTTTTCATAAGTTCTTTAAAATACCGTAAAGTTTAGAAAAGATCTGAACAAACAAAATAAGAATCAACATAAGCACTAGCAAGTTTATTTATTTATTTATTTGTTACATTTGTATCCCACATTTTCCCACCTATTTGCAGGCTGAATGTGGCTTACATAGTACCGGAGAGGCTTTGAAGTCTCCGGTGAACAAATACAAGGTAATGTTGTGATAGAATAGAGTTCATGTAGCACTGTCACATAAGGGAGTCGTACAATGGAAGAGTTGAGTAATGTCCATTACGTACTTGAGTTTGTTGTGTAGCAGGTATTTAAGTTGGGTCGGTAGGGTATGCCTTTTGGAACAGGTTAGTCTTTAGTGATTTCCAGAAGTTTAGGTACTTGTACATTGTTTCCATAATTGCATGCTTATGTAGGAGAAAATGGATGCGTAGATTGATTTGTATTTAAGACCTTTGCAGCTTGGGTAGTGAAGATATAGAAATGTTCGTGTTGATTCGGATATGTTTCTGGTTGGTAAGTCGATCAGGTCTGTCATATATCCCGGGGCTTCACCGTAGATGATTTTGTGTTAGATGCAAAACACTGATAAAGAAGGCCAAAAGAGAATACTACTACTACTACTTATCATTTCTATAGCGCTACTAGACGTATGCAGCACTGTACCTTTGAACATGAAGAGACAGTCCTTGCTCGACAGAGCTTACAATCTAATTAGGACAGAAAAACAGGACAAACAAGGGAATATTAAAGTGAGGATGATAAAATAAAGGTTCTGAACAAGTGAATAAGGGTTAGGGGTTAAAAGCAGCATCAAAAGGTGGGCTTTTAGCTTAGATTTGAAGATGGCCAGAGATGGAGCTTGACGTACCAGCTCAGGAAGTCTATTCCAGGCATACGGTGCAGCAAGATAAAAGGAACAGAGTCTGGAGTTAGCAGTGGAAGAGAAGGGTGCAGATAAGAGAGATTTACCCAGTGAACGAAGAGAAACTTTCATCAGAGGCAAAAACTCATAGAAATAACCTTTTCAGGTAGAAGCAGAAAGCCTGTGAGGGAATCTGTGGGACCGTTAGATCATCAAGGAATAAAAGGGACACTAAGGGAGGACAGGACCATAGCAGAGATGCTGAATGAATTCTTTGCCTCGGTCTTTACTGAAAAAGATGTGTATCTACTGTACCAGAGATGGTTTTCAAGGGTGACAATACAGAGGAACTGAAAGAAATTTCAGTGAACCTGGGAGATGTACTGAGCCAAATCAACAAATTAAAGAGTAGTAAATCACCTGGACCAGATAGTATACACCCCAGGGCACTGAAAGAACTCAAAACATGAAATTGCGGATCTGCTGTTAGTAACCTGTCATTAAAATTCTCCATAGTATTTGAAGATTGGAAAGTGGTCAATGTAATGCCTATTTTAAAAAAGGGATCCAAGGATGATCCAGGAACCATAGACCACTGAGCCTGATGTCAGTGCTGGGCAAAACAGTGGGAACTATTATAAAGAATAAAATCACTGAATACATAGACAAACATGATTTAATGGTACAGAGCCAACATGGATTCAGCCAAGGGAAGTCTTGCCTCACCAATTTGCTTCATTTATTTGAATTAATGAATAAACATTGTCCAATTATGGTCCCAAGTCCAGTTCATAGAGGCAATGGGTTCCCAAGAATACACAACCACACGGGTTTGGATATATATAGAAAGTATATTGTATTTGCATATATAGGCTCACAGCACTTAGTACAGATAAATATTGCAATGCTGTATCTGTGTGTGTTTAGATGGGAATCAATGAGAGAAAAGTAAGGGTAGTTCAGAGGAAAAAAGAGAGAGAGCTTTGGGGTAGGGCTAAAAGAGAAGAGGGGAGCAGAGCCAGGTGCTCTGGGGCTAAAGATGGGGGTGTGCAGAGAAAGAAACAGAAGTGAGAGCAGAGCCATGTGTTCTGGTTTATATAACTAACAGAAACAGAGAGGGATCACATAACTTCTTTTCTTCCCAGTCTTTGTTATCAGCTATTTCCTTTGCAAACTCCAGTTTAATTTCCTGATGTAAGGAAGGTGAGCACTCTCACAGGTTTTAATCTTTGAAGTCCCTAGTTTTGGAGGCTATCTGTCTGGTTTTCATTGTTCTCAGAGAGCCCTGGTCCTAGATGCCCAGAAAGGACAAAGGTATGTTAAATAGGGGTACTTGAGAAACAAAGGGCTAGCAGGCAGCTGGGCAACATTTGGTCCATCTGCCATCCTCAGGGATTCCTGAGGGAGGGGGGGTTATCAGAAGCTGGTTTCATATTAATCTAAATATGTCCAGCAATCCTGACATCTCAGCAATCCTGACACATTTAAATAAAGGTGAACCAGTTGATGTAGTGCATCTAGATTTTCAGAAAGTGATTGACAATGTCCCTCATGAGAGACACCTGAGAAAATTAAAAACCCATGGGATACGATGCAATATTCTGTTGTGGAACAGGAACTGGTTGATGGATAGAAAAAGAGGGTAGGGTTAAATGGCCAATTATCTCAGTGGAAGAGGGTGAATAGTGGAGTGCCCCAGGGATCTGTACTAGGACTGGTGCTATTTAACATATTTATTAATGATATGGAAATGAGAACGAGTGAAGTGATTACATTTGCAGATGACATAAAACTATTCAAAGTTGTTAAAATACATGAGGATTGTGGAAAAACTGGAGGAAGACCTTAGAAAGATGAAGACTGGGAATCCAAATGGCAGATGTGGACATATGCAAAGTGATACACACTGTGAAGAATAATCCACATATTGATATAGGGGAGTCGGCACCCAAGAGAAAGATCTAGGCATCATCATGGACAATACATTGAAATCTTCTGTGGCAGTAGCTAAAAAAGCAAGCAGAATCCTAGGAATTAGGAAAGGGATGAAAATAAGACAAATATTATAATGCCTTTCTAGCCCTCCATTGTGCGACCACATCTTAAGTATTGCGTTCAGTTCTGGCTGCCGTATCTCAAACAAGATATAGCAGAATTAGAAAAAGTTCAAAGAAGAGTGACCAAAATGATAAACGGGGTGGAACTCCTCTCGTATGAGGAAAGGCTAAAGAGATTAGGGCTCTTCAGCTTGGAAAAGAGACGGATGAGGGGATATATGATTGCGGTCTACAAAATCCTGAGTGGTGTAGAATGAGTAGAAGTAAATCGATTTTTTACTCGTTACAAAAGTACAAAGACTAGGGGACACTCGAGGAAGTTACATGGAAATACATTTTCACTCAACGAATAGTTAAGCTCTGGAACTCTTTGCCAGAGGATGTGGTAACAGTGGTTAGCATATCTGGGTTTAAAAAAGGTTTGTACAAATTCCTGGAGGAAAAGTCAATAGTCTGCTATTGAGACAGACACGGGGAAGCAACTGCTTGCCCTAGGATTTGTAGTATGGAGTATTGCCACAATTTGATTTTCTGCCAGGTACTTGTGACCTGGCTTGTCCACTGTTTGGAAAACAGGATACTTGGCTAGATATACCATTGGTCTGACCCAATATGGCTACTCTTATGCTCTAACCTTTTTTCTGTTTGCAGTGCCCTTCTTTCAACTAGATTGTAAGCTACATGGAGCAGAGACTGCCTTTCCTATATGTCTGTGAAACATTGTGTATACATAAGAACATAAGAATAGCCATACTGAATCAGACTGATGATCCATTGTAGCCCAATATCCTACTTCCAATAATGACCAATCCAGATCACAAGTACCTGACAGAATCTCAAAGAGTAGCAAGATTCTGGAATCCCAAAGAGTAGCTAGATTCCATTCATTGTAGCACAGTATAAGTCTTTCTGTTATATGAATGTATCATATGTATTTTACTTTCACTTATCATGTTTCTGTTACATTAATGTTCTACTGTGCTGTTTTAATGTGTATTTTGCTGGCACTTATCGTAATATTGCTGTCACCAGTGTAGTGCCCCACCCCCCTCAGGCAAAGAAGAATATTCACTGGCAAGGGAGGGGGTAGCTGGCAAAACTATCTAAGATGACTCCAGCTCACTAGTCCTGATGGTGATTAGGTAAAAGAAGGAGCTTCTTGCTTATGAGGGGCCTGACCATGTCCAAATTCTACAGCCCAGCCTCAACCTTCCTGCAGGTGCACTTTGACCCTGATCAACAGTGAAATGGCAAGCGACACCTTCTACAAAGAACAGCACAAGGAACAATATACAATATCAGCAATTCAGTAGATAAATCATTAGAGGAGGTACATTTTGAATGCTTATACACACAATCACAAAAAGTAACAGTAACAAGTTCAGGAGTTTTCACAATGTAGTGCAATGGGAAATCCAAGCCTAGAGGGGACTTTGGTTAAGATGGTCTGAAAGTCACCAAACAATCTAGAATGATAGCTGCATTCATTGTGTCGATAGCTGAGCAGGATTTCTCTGACTGACTCTTCTCCTTTCCAACTCATTGCATAGCAAATTACTTGCTCTCTGTAGGCACAGGTTTAAAAGTTTACAATGTAGGGATGGATTTCTGACTGGAAAGCATTGGCATGGAAACTCAGTATCTGCTAACTATTGTCTTTTCCTCTGCAAAATTCCTTTTCTCTTTCCCCTTCAATTTCTGTCCTAGCACGGGTAGGGGAGAAGGACTGGCAGCTTCCTCTTCAAAATCACACAGTTCAGTTAGCATCCTTGCAGGGTTTTGCAGATATAAGGTCAGAGGGATCAACCTCATTGACCTTATTTGTACTTTATCAAGGAAGCATCTTATTCTTTCAGCAGGGGAAACCTCTGGAAGTCTGCTCGCTCAGTTTGTGCAAGCATAGTCACACCAGGTGGATGCATTCTGGCCAGAGCATCCCTGGAACACCCTATTCCAGTGGCCGCCAGCTGTTTGATGAACAAAATCAAATCAAGTCAATTCTTGTATACCGCTAATATTCCCTTTCCAGGGTTCAGTGTGGTGTACATTCTAGGTGAGACAAAATTTTGACAAGGTCATGGAAAAATTATTTTGGTAGTCTAACTTGAGACCAAATATAAGGATGAGTATAAAACTGCTTTCGGGGGAAAAGAGTCAATATGGTATCACATATTATCAAGCTTGGGCACCAACAGTGTGTGTGTGTGTGTATTTGCTTTGTCTTTGTTAAATGACCTCTCATTGTGGTTTTCCTGTTGAGATGGGTAAGCAGAAGGCTGGAGGAATAGCTGTGAAATGGGTCTTTTTTTTTTGGGGGGGGGGATGGATTCCCATGTGGTCCCTGCATTAGCAATGGTCATGAATGGGATTCTAGTCTCTCTCTCTCTCTCTCTCTCTCTCTCTCTCTGCAAGAGCTGTCTGGAGGTGAGAAGTATTTTTCTTTCTCTGTCTCCCTTCCAAGTGGGAATTTTTTTTTCCGTTTTGCAGCTGACTTCTCATAACACAGAACAGCAAGCATGGCATATGATACTACAGGTTCTCTAAAATAGTCTAACTCAGGGGGGATGCACAGAACTCTGGCGCTGTAGGGAGCAGAGCCAGTAAACACCGGCTGGAACTGCAAATCTGTCAAAATGTTCTTTTACGTATTGTGTTGACACTGTAAGTAGTATACTTTGCCATACTATGTATTATTATTTGAATATTTGTACTGATGTAATTGTCTATTGCTCATGTTTGAATTATTCTTACTGTTCACCGCCTTGAGTGAATTCCTTCAAAAAGGTGGTAAATAAATCGTAATAAATAAATAAATTATTGCCAAAGATTTTCTGTAACACTAAATGTCTATTTTCTATTATATTTCCACTACTCATGATGTATTGTAAGCCACATTGAGCCAGCAAAGAGGTGGGAAAATGTGGGATTCAAATGCAATAAATAAATAATAATAAAATAAAATAAATTAACGACCGATGCTCCACACTATTTGCATGCTGTTAGTGCTGAGCATTGGACGTTAAAGGAGGAGGAACATGCCTGGTGCATACCCACAAGAGATGAGCGGTAGGCACAGCTCTTGTGCACATGCCCAGTAGAGGGTATGGCTGAGATCTCTGGAGCTCTGGACAAGGCAGAAGCAGTACACAAGGGGAAAAAAATGCACAGAGTTGCATGTGAAGCCTCTTGTTATGGTAGTAGTTTCGAAACTTTTTTTGTTTGTTTCATAACAACTTTTCACACTACTGTTATATGCAGGACACATACACATATAATGTGTGCACATGGCACATTTCCCACACATGTGCAGATTTTCAAAAACGCTAGCAGACTGCTCCACCAAGAAGTTGCCCTCATGCAATGACAGCTCCAAACCTGCCGGAAAATTAGGAACTCCTTTCTGTGCATTGCACAGAATGCTCATTTAAACACCAATGAGCTCGTTGTAATAGGATTAATCGGTAGCTGCTACCGCGAATAGTAAAAGTGACGCAGAACCCCTTTGTGCATTAGATACTGAATAATGTGCATGCTAGACTGGCTACAACCTGTCTAAATCTAATGTTGTAAGCATGGTAAGATTTGAGCTTCAGGTCCTCAGAAGCTAGGATAGAGGAGGAGTCAAATAATCATGGCACTGGTCAGGGGTGCCACAGTGCCCTTTTATCCACTTGTGGGGCCCTGGACAAACATTTGTGGAAGGCCCCCTTTTTTCAGATTTCCCCATCCCTCCCCCCCGATCTGACCTTCTTTTTCACCCTTTCCTCTTTCCACTCTGAATCCTTTGTTACACCCTCCTTTCCACCAGCCAGAACCCTTTCTCATCTGCTCCCTTGTATATAACCCCCTTTGCATTCCTCTCCCTGATTTTATAGGCCTCAGCTGCAAACCTCCACCAGGCAGATAGCAGGGGATGCATGTAATTTCATGTCATCTTCTGCTGCTGTGGAGCCAGCCTCACTAGACGAGCCACGAAATCTTGCGAGACCAGCTCCACGGGAGCAGAGGATGATGTTAAATTAAGTGTGTCAGCTTAGCGCAGGATGACGAAGACTGTGCTGCACCAGATGGGTTCAGATCGGGCTGGTCAGGGGTTTGGCCTGATTCAATAGGATTTCAAACTTTTTTTTGAGGGAGCAACTTACTTCTTGCTTACCTCATAACACCACCAAGGTTGCTTTTTCTTATGGGCCCAGGCAGTGCAATTTTTCTAGCAAAAAAGGTGCCAGTACTCAAATTCCAGGCCACCCTTCAGGGGTGGGGTGATCACTGAGGGACTCACCCCACAATAGCCAGGCCCCCTGCAACCAGTCACAGAATCTATGACAAGGCAGAATTGGTGTGTTGAGCCTGAGCTCTTTCATTAAAACTTGTAGTCCATGGGTCAATTTTAGCAGACACTAGAAAAGGTGCCGGTACTCAGTACCCTCAAGTACCCCCTCAAAAAAAGCCCTGGGCCCAGGGCAACGGCCCTATTTGCACGCATAAAAGCGACCCTGCTAGGATTTGTCTATCTCCAAGTTTACCTCATTGTTTTGTGTATTATGCTGACATTTGGTCATTTTAACGTTATTATGCTATTAATATAATATAAGCTGTTTATGTCAGGCTATACCTCTTGTACACTGCCTTGGATGAATCTCTTCATACAGGCAGTTAAGAAATTCTAATGGATAAATAATAGTAGTAGCCGTAGAAGAAATAAATCTTTGAGTAGTTGAACACACTTAGACGGTAGTTAAAAATAGCAGGGACTGAAGTTTCCCTCACAGCCTGAAGTTAAGGAGGTGTCTGACAGCCCTTGTTAAGCTGCAGTTAACATGTATCTTTAGGACCTACCTATATTCTTTTACCAAACCTAGAAGCCGCATACCTTTGCAGAACAGGCTATTACATCAACATTTCAGTCAGCAGTATCACATTAAAGCCAGCTTGATTGACTGGAACATCAAGGAGGGGGAGAAAAAAAAAAAGCTTCCCACAGACTCTTAGATTCAATTACTGCAGCACAACTTGCCTGTGCTCTTGTGTGACATCGATAATGTCGTTAGCACAATTGGACGTGACGGAGACAGCCAGCGGAGGAGAAAAATGGACTTCTGACTGAGGCAGGTAAATCTGTTGGACCACACATTGAGAGCAATTCCAATTTGCTTCCACATTCTAGTGTAGAGCAAGGTGATCACCCTAGATCAGGCAAGGGTATTTATCTATTTCCTGAATTGGCTGTCCTAGAATCAGACTTGAGGGCTGATCTGACTGAAAGTTCATTTGTGTTTCTCTCAAACTACTGACCAACTCTAGCCATATAAAGAGTTGGTGTCTTGCCATCTTCACACTTTTCATATTTAGCCCTCTGAATCATAGATACAGACACTCAGGCTCCCTTTTACTATGGTGCGCTCACGTATTTAGCGAGCACTAAAATTGTGGGCGCACCAAAGGTTAGAGACGCATCTCTAACATTTAGCGCACCAACAATTTTAGCATGTGCTAAAAACGTGAGCGCGCCTTAATAAAAGGGGGCCTCAGTATTACATAGAGGGGCATAATCGAATGGGGCGCCCACGTTTTCCTGAGGGCGTCCTAGTAGGATGTCCCCACGAAGGGGTGGGGAACCCCGTATTATCGAAACAAGATGGGCGGCCATCTTTCATTTCGATAGTACGGTCTGGGATGCCCAAATCGCAACATTTAAGTTGACCTTAGAGATGGTCGTCCTCAATTTCGGCGATAATGGAAACCGAGGACACCCATCTCAGACACAACCAAATCCAAGCAATTTGGTCATGGGAGGAGCCAGCATTCGTAGTGCATTGGTACCCCTCACATGCCAGGACACCAACCGGGCACCCTACGGGGCACTGCAGTGGACTTCAGAAAAAGCTCCCAGGTGCATAGCTCCCTCACCTTGTGTGCTGAGCCCCCCAACCCCCCCCCAAAACCCACTCCCCACAACTGTACAACACTACCATAGCCCTAAGGGGTGAAGGAGGGCACCTAAATGTGGGTTTGTGGTGGGTTTTGAAGGGCTCACATTTACCACCACAAGTTTAACAGGTAGTAGGGGATGGGCCTGGGTCCGCCTGCCTGAAGTGCACTGCAGTACCCACTAAAACTATCTTAATTTTTTTTTAGGGTGGGAGGGGGTTAGTGACCACTGGAGGAGTAGGGGAGGTCATCCCCGATTCCCTCCGGTGGTCATCTGGTCATTTAGGGCACATTTTTGTGGCCTGGTCGTAAAAAAAAAAAGGACCAAGTAAAGTCAGCCAAGTGTTCGTCAGGGGCGCCCTTCTTTTTTCCATTATTGACCGAGGATGCCCATGTGTTAAGCATGCCCCAGTCCCGCCTTCGCTATGCTTCCAACACGCCCCCGTGAACTTTGGTCATCCCCATGATGGAAAGCAGTTGAGGATGCCCAAAATCTGCTTTCAATTATGCCGATTCGGGCGACCCTGGGAGAAGGACGCCCATCTCCCGATTTCTGTCGAAAGATGGGCGCCCTTCTCTTTCGAAAATAAGCCTGATAGTAACATAATAACATAGTAGATGATGCCAGATAAAGATTCTGTGGTCTTCCAGTCTGCCCAACAAGATAAACTCTCAGTATATGATATGATAACACATGTATACTTGATCTTGAGCTGTCCTTCACAGAGCAGCTACCACAGAAGTCTGCCCACCACTGGCTTAATTTTCAACTACTAGAATTGCTATCAAAGCCCACTCAAGCCGAACCAGATCTATCTAGGCATAATCGGGATACAGCCCATAGAAGTCTGTCTGGCACTAGCCTTACTTCTCAACTACTGAATTTACCACTTAATCATAGCTAAGTTGTTTTAATTCCATTCTCTTTCCATAAAGGAATATATTGTGCTTATCCCATATGTTCTTCAATTCCACTACAGTTTTTTTCACCACCACCTCCCGTGGGAGGGCATTCCAGGCATCCATCTCCTTTCCCCTGTATTGCACCACTCCACTGTAGAGAGACAACATATTCCTAAGTGGCTGTTGAACTAACCCGTACTAAATACCGTTACTTTTGATTATAGCGCAAGGCCATTTACTGCCCCATAAAAAAAGCCTTTTTCCCAGCCGTGGTAAAAATTGGCCCAGCGCACGCCAATTTCAGAATCCAAACTACCGCAGGCCACTTTTTACTGCAGCTTAGTAAAAGGACCCCCTGAATTATGCGTGTCTAGCAAAATACGGAATTTAACAAGCTCAAGTGTGTGTTACCGCCTTGAATGGATTGTAAGTTTGGGCCTTGCAACACCGCAGGCCCCTTGTTGGGTACTGAGTTACCTGGCTGGTTCATCACCAACTAGCTATTTGGGGTTCATGTTTATTATTAATATGCACACATTTTTTAAAAAGTTGTGCTGAATTTAGTTACTGAAAAAATTGCTTGTAAGATTTTGATCTATGATATGTGAATTTTTGAATAGAAGCTGTAACCAGTTAGTTGCACATATTCAGTGGCTCATTGTTTCTCTGTGATAAATTTGTCGAGAGTGTGCCTGTGGTGCGAATGCCTACGTTATGTTAAATTTAAATAAACGTCACATATTGTCATCTGGCTAGTAGAACTGAAGGGCACATTTGGGATAGGTAGGATACACTAGTTCCCCGTACTCCTTAAGGGCCCTTTTACTAAAGGGTTGCCACGTGGCAACCCGGAACTACCACCAGCCCAACACGGGTGCCAGCAGTAGTTCCACTCCCAGCATGCACTATTTCTGGTGCTACAGAAAATCAGGTCTGATTTTCTAGTGCAGGGGTTACCTGATATTAATCGGCCAGTGCCGTGTGCTGTCCTATTAGTGCCAGGTTAGCTCAGGAGCCCTTACCACCACCTCAGTGGGTGGCAGTAAATACTACCCCCAAAATGTGTGAATTTATCGCACGGCCATTTCTGTTTTTGATCTTTTTACCTGTTGTGGTAAAAGGGGCCCTGGTGCACAGCAAAAATGGCTGTCATCATTAGCGTAGGGCCTCTTTTACCGAAGCTTAGTAAAAGGGCCCCTAGTGTTCTTACTACATGTGAAGAAAGACAGTCTTTTGGGGTCCTGAACTTCTGATGTTGCCAGCAAGAGTCACAGTCAGGGCCGCAGAGAGACTAGGCTGGGCCCGGGGCAAGGCCGCCCCGCCTCCCCCCTCCCGCTGCTGCCGCTCCCATCACTCCCCCTGCCGCTGCCGCCCCCCCCCCCCGTCATTCCCCCTGCCGCTGCAGTCCGTGGTCTCACCTGCCTGCCTCCACGGCTCTGAGCCTCCTTCATTCAAAGTGGCAGTCGCAGATCACATCTCTTCTGGCCTTCCCTCCCTGTGTCCCGCCCTCATCTGATGTAACTTCCGGTTTCCGCGAGGGCGGGACACAGGGAGGGAAGGCCAGAAGAGAGGCGATCTGCGACTGCCGCTTTGAATGAAGGAGGCCTGGAGCTGAGGAGGCAGGCAGGTGAGACCGCGGACTGCAGCGCTGGTGACTTGACCCCAGCGCCGGGCCCGGGGAAATTTGCCCCCCCTCTTGGCGGCCCTGGTCACAGTTCAGCATTTTCAGGGCTTAGTTATCAGCCTCGTAATATCTTATTTCACTAACAGACTGTAAGATGTCAATCAAAAGTAGAAGCAGTATTTATTTTGATTACTGAAAGTATGTTGGAACTAGGGATGTGCACATTGACATTTTTTTTTGAATTGATTCATTTTCGGAACAATCAGCTTTATGATATGATTTTAGATTTCAAAATTTTGGTTTCATTTTTTTTCCATTTGGATTCATTAAAGTTTTTCCACCTCATTAGATTCAGTCTGTCTATCTTAATGGCATCAGTACTACTAAGCATCAAGAGAGACTTGATGATCTCACTCACAGAAAGAGGAGCAGAAGGTACTAACAGTGGGATGAACACTCTAAGCCACTATGAGGGGGATGAAAGTCACACAAATACTGGAATGAAAGCACCAAGGGACGGGTAAAATAACACCAAGATCAGACCTGCCAAGTCTCCCGCATTCAGCGGGAGACTCTCACTTTGGTGGGTCATCTCCCGCCAGAGCGGGATAGTCTCCCACTGAGATGAGGAATCGCTGTTTTTTTTTCACTGACGCTGCTGCTTCTCCCAATGCAGCAGCAGCTGCGGTGGCGGAAAATATCAACAACAAGAAAAAAGCAAGCGCAAGGCTGCAATAGTTTTCAGACACTGTGCTGTCAGTTCTGCCCGTCCTCTGCCCCCCGGAACACGAAGTTGACATCAGTGGGGGCACAGGACCTACAGAGTCGACAGCGCATGCCTGAAGGCTGTTGCGGCCCTGTGCTTTTTTTTTTTGTCGCGGCTGCTGCAGACTCAATGGTTGCATGGAAACAGGAGGGAGATGGGATGAAATGAAAGTTAAAGCCAACAGGTTAGTTCTTTCTGTTTCCCCTTCAAAACAAAGCAAGCAAACCTATGAGCTGCTATATCCATGTTGTCATTCTTTATTGTTGGTAGCATTTTTTAAAAATGTAATCTCACTTATATATTCAGACATGGTGGCTTGTGCAGTATTCAGATGTACATAAAGGAAGTATAATAAGGGAATAACTTTTAAAAGGTAGAGAAGTAATTTGTTAGAAATTGTAATCAGTATATCATTTGAAGGGACTGGTTATGGGGACACTGTAGGACTGTTATATTTGTGCAAAGATTTAATTTTTTTCTCAAGGTAAAGGGCCTCTAAAACAGACATCATGTTATGAGAATCAGGTGCTCAGCATTCAGAGTTTCTATTTATTTATTTACTTACTTATTTATTTATATCATTTATATCCCACATTAAATATGAATTGTGTTGAAACCTGGGAACATTTAAAATCTTTTTTTTTTCTTATGCAAAAGAAAAAGATGACATGAAATAGAGTGGGCGGAGCCAAGGTAGCATGGGCTGGACTGGGGCCTGTACTAAAATCTCCCTCTCAAAAATCGGGACCCCTTGGCAGCTCTCCAAGATTGATATAAGAAGAACCTAAACCCTCTGAGCATGGGGCAAAAAAGCACCAAGAGGGTTTAAAAAAATAAGTAGAATATATACTATCACCAGTGATTAGTGAAGTTGAAAACAGGTATAACAAACATTTTACTTCAAACTGTGTTCTCTACCAGAATTCTATTTTATTTATTCTATTTTCATTACACACAATCACTAGATGATCGTGGAAGTAAAAGCCTCAGAAGTTCAGTATATTCGGTGCTCAGCATGCTCTCAATCATTGGCACAAAAAGCTTCTAATATCATAATGTCTTGTTTTAATCTAACTTTTCAAAAGTAGTAACCCACTCTACTCAGTACAAAATACTTATTCTAAGCAGTGATATATTAAGCAATTTAAAAAAATACACTTAGCTTTAGTGTCCAACTCCAGTGCTCTGCAAATTTCTGTGTAAGCCCAGGTTAATATCCCGATGGTAGCCAGTGCAATGCTTTCACCGTTACATTAGAAAAAATACGAACATAAATACCATCTGGTTTAAGAGTACTCAATTGAATTTTCCAGGTCCAGGTGAAAAGGAAAATGTGATGGGGCAGTTCTAAGGGATTTTTTTTTTCGGTAAATCGTTCCATGTCTTTGGAGCTGCTCCATAAATTATCTTAGACCAATTTTCCCTTAAATTAGCAGTATGAGGAGAAGGCAAACACAAATTATGGGCTCCTTTTACAAAATTACATGTGCATAAACAGCGACCCGACACGGCAATTTGCCGATAACTCATAGGAGAGGAGTATTTAGATGCTCGTTTTTAAAAAAATATATATATCTCATATATATTATTTTTGAAGAGAGGAGACCAGAGAGATTTGTTTCCTGTTATTTCCCTTGGAACAAACATTCTAAACTACATCATTCAAGGTTATAAAGACCCCTGAAGCAGGCCATTGTGCCGAAACACGGCCGTGTCGGGTCGCTGTTTATGCACATGTAATTTTTTAAGTGAATTTTTTAAGTGAATAAATATAAAACAGTTGGTATCCTCATCCATTCTCCTCACTTTTTTGTTTCATCTTCACGGTGTCGTGAGGATTTTTTACCTCCTTTTTTGCCTTCGCTCCTTTTACAAAGCCATGCTAGCGATTCTGGTGCAGTAAAGGGGACGAAGCCCATTCAGTTCCTATGGGCTTTGTCGCATTTGCCACACAGGAATCACTAGCACAGCTTTGTAAAAGGAGCCCTATATGTGAAGAACAGCCTGGTTCTTTCTGTTCTATAAAATGAATTTGAAGCAAAAATCTAAACATGTGGAACACAGGACTCCTAAAAGAACTTGGGATCGAGGAATTCAAAGATACAAACTGGAGAAAGGCTATATTAAAAAGTTTCCATGTGTTTGAATATCTCTTGGGATACTGACAGGTATATACAGTGCATTTTTTCTAGCAAAAAAGGTGCTGGTACTCAAATGCTAGGCCATCCTTTAGGGGTGGGGTGATCACCCACCCCACAATAGCCAGGACCCTGCAACCAGTCAAAGAATCTATGGTAAGGCAGAATTTGTGTGTAGAGCCTGAGCTCTTTCATTAAAACTTGGGGTCCATGGGTCAATTTTAGCAGACAATGGAAAAGGGTCCGGTACTCAGTACCCCCTCAAAAAATAAAACCCTGGGTATATATCACTGTAAAGCAGCCATAAAGGAGGAGAAGACATATAAAAGTCATTTGCTTATTTCTGATTTGAAGAAGGGTTACCTTTGAAAGCTGATCAAAAAATGCATTATCGGTCCAATAAAAAAGGAATCATCTTATTTTCTTTTCTATGTTTTGACTTATTTATATTTATTACCTTTAAAAGTGGACTAGCGCGGCTACCACACCACTTTACTCTTAGACCAGAAACTGATGGAAAACAGAAAAGACCTTGATTCATTGTTCAGCTTGCTCAACCTACCGGAAGAATATCTAAAACAATAATAGAACTTTTAGAAGACTGCCCAGATATCTTGTTTAGTTTATAAAATACAATTTTAAAAATGATTCAGTTCTCCACAGGCAACCAGTGAAGCTGGATTAATAAAAGGGACTGTGGTAGTGTGAGTGAAGGAAAGACACGGAATCCTCATAAAA
Organism: Microcaecilia unicolor; assembly: GCF_901765095.1. NCBI lineage: Eukaryota > Metazoa > Chordata > Amphibia > Gymnophiona > Siphonopidae > Microcaecilia > Microcaecilia unicolor. The sequence goes on from NC_044031.1 coordinate 660,848,332, forward strand.
TACAGAGAGGGCAGTGCAATATCAAAAGGAAAGCTTTGTTACTGTACAAAAGGCAAATAAACAGGTCTTTTTCCTCACAAATTTTGAACTCTCAATAAAGTCTCTCAAACACAATCCTTGAACCTTGTCCCTGACAGGTTCCACACTCAATTTATACTACTTTCCCTTCTTGTTTCAGAGTCCCTGCAGCTTGTCCCAGACATACTGTAGCTTCCACAGGTTAAATATCCAGTCATTTCCTCTCAAATCAGACTATACCAGTTTTCAATTAGACTCACTCGATTCTGTAATTTTATAGGATACCTTCTGGAATGGATGGTACCATGGTGCGTTAACCCTGGTGTCACCCTATGAGATAGGGTGAAGAGGGGAATGTTAATATGTGTCCAAGCTTGAGACATATCCACTGGAATAGTGGTGGGCCAAGCTGCACAGCTTGAAACAGCTGAAAAGCACTGACTAGGCCTAATAACCTGTTGATGGCCTTATAGCAGGGAGCCTGCAAAAGCAGGGCTGCGTGGTGAGTCATAGTGAAACCTGGTACAACTTTCAAATTGAGTGTAACACTTAAGGTGTAGAAATTAGAGATAAAAAATGGTAAAAAGTGTGGTTCTTAAGATGAAGGATGTTTTTGAAATATGGCTCCTGGTATCACAAGATATAAAAACACAGATCTCTGTCATAAGATTGGAAAAGAGGAAGTGAAAGTGTAAAAGTTGAAATTATTAAGCAATCTGTGGGAGGAGGGGCAGGTGGGCACCTGACCGGAGGTCATGACTCATAGATTAAGCAATATTAGAGAAAAAAATCCCTCTCCATAGACTTGTATGGGCACCAAATTCTATATAAACAGTGCTCTTCCAAGGATTCTTCGGAACTTTTCCCCAACACCTTGGAAGCAGCGAAGCTCTGTCCAGTTGTACCCAGAATCTGTCCGATGTCTGTACCTGACTGAAGACCCTCGTTGGGGGTAAGAATAAATGAGTAATTCTTTCACTAACTGGTTTCAGTCTTTATTTCAATCTATTTTCTCTCATTCACCTATTTCACTGAATACTACCCACATACACACAAGTTAGATTCTTTCTCTCTCTCACTTACATAGATTTAATGTGGGAACATAAATGGCCAAGGATTCACTTAGATCCGGATAGACAGAAAGCCGTGGTAATGGGGATTAGATTTGAACTGCGCCTTCTGATGCCTCCCCAACAGCGATACCCATGGGAAGGAGTGTCAGTAGAATTTAGGGAGGCGGTAAAGAAGGTAATAGAAGAACAAACCCTCTGTATACCTCCGTGTGGAAGGGTCCACCGGGGGTCTAGAGAGGGGTAGATAAAAACACTCTCAACTTAGGTTTCAAGGAAACTTCCCTTACCTCATTGAAGCCTCTGCGTCTGGTAATTGCAGGGTAACAGTGGCGTACCAAGGGGGACGGTCCGCCCCGGGTGCACGCCGCTGGGGGGGTGCCGCGCGCCTGTTTGCCGAGTCCGCTCATTCCCTCCCTGCTGCTCCCTCTGCGTGGAACAGGTTACTTCCTGTTCCGGGGCAGAGGGAGCAGCAGGGAACAAGCGGACTCAGAGCCGACAGGCGCGCAGCACCCCCCAACAGGTAAAAATGCACCCAGAGGGCTGTAATTTCACGGGGGGGGGGGGGGTCGCGCTGGACCCGGGGGGGTGTAATTTCGCCGGGTGGGGTGCACTGCACCCGGGGGGGGGGGGGGGCGTATCGGCGATCAGCCCCTGGTGTCAGCCAGCCTAGGAACACCACTGCAGGGTAACAATCTCTGCTGAGGACCCCTCCTCTTCCTCAGGTACTGCAGCCAATAGGAACACCCTAGGATCCTCTGCACTGGGGTTCTCCCTGATCTGTTCAACCTCAGGGCATTTAACTCCATCCTGACTGGAGCCACCCCTTTTACTCAGCAGTAGATTTGGCAGACTAGCACCACCTGCTGTAAGGTAGCTTAATTGCACTACCAGTGAGGGCGTGCTCTCTACTATACCACCCATTTCCTCACAGGAATGCATGGTCAATTTTGTTTCTTTTTACAATTAATCGCACTGCAACAAAAGTCTGCAAAAACTGAAGTATGAGAGTCAACCTTGCAGTAAAGCTGAATGCAGATGTTTGTACACAAAAGAAAAAGAACTTAAAGTAGAGGATAAGGAAGAAAGATACTATAAAAAAAAAACAGCAGAGACTGGGAAGAGATAAGATAGAAAAGGACTAGCTGGGCATCAGGAGTAAAAAAGGAGAAAGGAATAGAGAAATACAGAGAAGAAAAATAAGAGGAGGAACTTTGGCAAGACAGGAATGGGAGAGGGAAACACTGGACCAAGGAACATTAGTGTGACATGAACCAATGAAGATGATATCACCTATGAAAAGAACTCATTGGAGAAGGTGAAAAGGGGGCGGAGAGAAATTAGTAGGACTTGGTGGAGAGGGAAAAAGCAGACTAGGAAAAGTGGGAGATAGGAAAGAGCAGAACTTGAATAATAGGAAGAGTATAAGGGACAGAACAGAATGAAAACGGGAATATAACGGGAGATAGAGAAGGGTCACAAGTCATGAGAAAGGGATAGAAAAGGTAACTGCTGAACAATAGAGAAAATAAGAGATTGAGAAAATAGGATTTAAAGATGAAAATAAAAGTGAAGAGGAAGAAAGTGATGGAACAGAGTAAGAATTATGCAGGAGAATGGTGAAGTGGAAGAAGACTTTGAAGAGTCGGATATTAAAAAAAGCAAAGGATTAGCAAGGAAAAAGAAACGGTAAAGCAGAGAGGATGTGATAGTCACTCATGCAGAAGCTGCTGGGTGATTAGATTTTTGTATTGTCATTTTTTGGGATGAGTTTATTCACAAACAATCGTTCTTCCTGGACTGTGTGAATTGCAAGATTGCAGTGTTCTGCTGAGAATCATCTTTAATGAGAACTCGCAGGAAATAATCTGCCTCATAAGCACATCCAAAATGCCAGCAGAGACGTTTCGCTAATGGCGTTTCTCATTTGCCATGGTGTGCTCTTTCTCCAAGATCATGGGCCATGTGGCCATCCACTCTAGCTCTAAGGTCCCTGTAGGGAGGAGATAGAAGCAAAACTTCATTTAAATTAAAGATAATGATCCCTTTCGTCTCTGCATCTTCCCCTCCCCCTCCCTCCACTAGACTGTAGTGCATGTTGCAGTGTCTGTTCTGTGGCACATATCTTTCCTCTTTTTCATAACCATACTGTTAAATAGTGGTTCAAAAGGGCAAATTCATCAATGTCAAAGACCAAGTGAGGCCAATTGTATCTCAACATGATCATATCCACTGTCTGGGTTCACTTATAACTGAAGTCAGTATTCAAAAGGTTTAGTTTGAGTTTTCTTTATCCACCACTTCTCCCCAGCTCGCAAGCAAAAGAAGTTGATGCGGGGATCATTCATGGCATGAGGTTTAATTTTATCTAGTCAGTGCTGATATTTAAAATTGACTGGCCAAATTACCTGGATAAAGAAAAGGCAGCAATGAAGAAGTTCCTGGGGTAACAATCCAGAACTACCACTGGGTTACCACAGGAGCCCGGCAGTAGCTCCTATCCCCAGCGGGTGCCATTTCTGGTGCTACAAAAATATTTTTTTATTTTTGCAGCGCTGGTGCTTTCCCGGTGGTAATCGGGCAGTACACTGCCTGATTACCGCCAGGTGAGCATGGGATCCCTTACCACCACCTCAATGGGTGGTAGTTGGCCACATGGTAAGTAGTTCACTAACCGCACGGCCATTTCTTTTCCAGAATAAAGACAGCCTTTTTACCTGCTGCAGTGAAAAGGGGCCTCAGTGCGTGTTAAAAACATGCGCTGATGAGGCCTCCTTTTACCACAGCTTAGTAAAAGGACCCCTAAGTGATAATATTCAGCTCTGGCTGGTCAAAGTTATTTGGATAACTCTTAGTTATTTATTTAGATGTTGCTCACACCTTTTTCAGTAGTAGCTCAAGGTGAGTTGCATTCAGGTACTCTGGATATTTCTCTGTCCCAGGAGGGCTCACAATCTAAGTTTGTGCCTGATGCAATGGAGGGTTAAGTGACTTGCCCAAGATCACAAAGAACAGCAGTGGGATTTGAACTGGCCACCTCCGGATTGCAAGAGTGGTGCTCTAACCACTAGACCACTCCTCCACTCTTGTTAGCCAAACACTAGGCCTAATGTTAGATAATATTATTTAATATAGTCAGTGCTATACTTATGAGGATAAATTCTGCTGAGTATCCAGAACAGTTTATTTGGATAACTTACCAGTCATTTGGCTTCTGAATATAGACTGTACTAGAGCGGAAGAGTAGCCTAATAGTGACAACCAAGGAAGCCAGAGTTCATAAGTACATAAGTAGTACATAAGTAATGCCATACTGGGAAAAGACCAAGGGTCCATCGAGCCCAGCATCTTGTCCACGACAGCGGCCAATCCAGGCCAAGGGCACCTGGCAAGCTTCCCAAACATTCTATACATGTTATTCCTGGAATTTTGGATTTTTCCAAGTCCGTTTAGTAGCGGTTTATGGACTTGTCCTTTAGGAAACCGTCCAACCCCTTTTTAAACTCTGCTAAGCTAACTGCCTTCACCACATTTTCCGGCAATGAATTCCAGAGTTTAATTACACGTTGGGTGAAGAAAAATTTTCTCCGATTTGTTTTAAATTTACTACACTGTAGTTTAATCGCATGCCCCCTAGTCCTAGTATTTTTGGAAAGCGTGAACAGACGCTTCACATCCACCTGTTCCACTCCACTCATTATTTTATATACCTCTATCATGTCTCCCCTCAGCCGTCTCTTCTCCAAGCTGAATAGCCCTAGCCTCCTTAGTCTTTCTTTCAGTTCAAATCCTACTGAAGCTTTTGTGATGTTGTGAGAAGTCAGTTAAACCTCCATAGTTTGAGAAACAAACTTAAGGCTTGTTATTCATAAGTATTGCCATACTGGAAAAGACTGAAGGTCTGTCAAGTCCAGTATCCTGTTTCCAACAGTGGCCAATCCAGGTCACAAATACCTGGCAAGATCCCAGAACAGTGAAACAGATTTTATGCTGCTTATCCTAGCAATAAGCAGTGGATTTTCCCCAAGTCCATGTTAATAATGGTTTATAGACTTTTCTTTTAGGAAATTATTCAATCCTTTTCTTAAACTCTGCTAAGCTAATTGTTTTTACCACATTCTCTGGCAACAAATTCCAAGCAATTTACCTTTACCCGTTCCACTCCATTCAGTATTTTAGAGACCTATATCATATCTCCCCTCAGCTGTCTCTTCTCCAAGCTGAAGAGCCCTACCTACTTTAGCCTTTCCTCATTTTTGCCACCATTCTCTTTACCTTTTCAAATCCACTATATCTTTTTTGAGATGTGGTGACTAGAATTGCATACAGCATTTGAGGCATGGTCGCATCATGGAGTGATACAAAATCATTATAACAGTCTCATTTTTGTTTTCCATTCTTTTCCTAACATTCTATTTGCTTTCTTTGCTGCCGCTGCACACTGAGCAGAGGGTTTAAACGTATTATCCACGATGTCACCTAGATCCTTTTCCTGGGTGGTGATTCCTAATATGGAATCTTGCATCACGTAGCTATTGCTTGGGTTCCTCTTTTCCACATGCATCACTTTGCAATTGCTCACATTAAACATCATCTGCCATTGGGATGCTCAGGCTCCCAGTCTCATAAGGTCCTCTTGCAATTTTTCACAATCCTTTTGTGATTTAACAACTTTGAATAACTTTGTATCATCAGCAAAATTAAATATCTCACTAGTTATTCCCATCTCTAGATCACTTATAAATATGTTAAAAAGCAGCGGTCCCAGCACAGACCCCTGGAGAATCCTACTATCTACCCTTCTCCATTAAGAATACTGACCATTTGACCCTACTCAAGTTTTAATCCACAATAGCACATTGCCTCCTATCCCACAACTTTCTAATTTTCTCAGGAGTTGTTTATAAGATACTTTGTCAAATGCTTTTTGAAAATCCAGATACTTATTACTACTACTACTATTTATCATTTCTATAGCGCTACTAGATGTACTCAGCATTATACAATTGCACATGAAGAGACAGTCCCCGCTCACAAGAGCTTACAATCTAATCAGGACAGACAAACAGGACAAATAAGGGATAAGGGAATTAATAAGGTGGGAAAGATGAAACATACAAGGGTACTGTACAAGTGAATAGGAGTAAGGAGTTAAAAGTAGCATCAAAAAGGTGTATGCAGAAGCGGATAGGTAGCCAATAAAGTGACTTGAGGAGAGGACTAATATGAGCATAGTGACACTGGCAGAATATAAGTTGTGCAGCTGAATTCTGAATAGATTGAAGGGGAGAAAGATGACAGGGTGGCAACTAGGGCATACAGTATTCAACAATTTCTGTTGATGAAGATCTTATTTTAGAGCCCCTGACGCAGTCCCTTTGGCATAGGTGGTCGGTGGCCCAACTGTTTGGGGAAGCTAAAGGGGGCGGGGTTAGGGGTGGGGCCAGGGGTGGAGCTTAAATCCAAAATAAATAAAAATAAAAGTCACAATTAATACCTTTTATTAAATTTAGATATTAGATATGTATCATATGTCAAAGAATAAAGTGGTTGCTCAAAGCATATACTAACCACAATCGCTGAACTGCAAAACACTATGCACATCTTTGTGCAAAAACACACTCAGAACCTTACTGTACCATAAATATTATACTGGGCAGAACCTAATACATCATTAGGGGCTTATAGCCCATTTAGTTATGTTTAAACAAAAGAGATCTGCATTAAAAATATTTATTTTTATTTTGACCTATAAAACCACTTGTCCCTGAAACATGCCTAAAAAACAGAATAATCCAGTTGTGTATCTAAAATGTAAATTCCTACAAATGAGATGACATTAAAATGTGACTCTATGTGCCCCAATGAAAGGTGAGTTTAATTCTACTTCCATTTAATTTAGGGACTGTCTTTCCATGTTAAATTGTACAGCGCTGCGTAACCCTAGTAGCACTTTAGAAATGTTAAGTAGTAGTAGTAGTAATAGTAATATACAGTATTCTATCATCTTTATAACACCAGCTTCCCAAGGCAGAGTACAACAACAGTTAAGATAAACTCAGATAAACTCTCAAGAAACAGAAACAGGATGTATAAGCTCTAGAAACAGAAACAGGATATATAAGCACAAACTACAGAGTTTATAATCGCTTTTTCTACCAGTTGCAATAAGTTTTGAAGCCGTGCCCATTAACAGAAACAGCTTTAGCCTTGTTACAGATCAACAATAAAGAACAACGTGGATGCAGCAGCTCATAAGTTTCCTTGTTTTGTTTGGGCTGGCAGTGACGGCTACGCGGGGGAAACACATTAACCAAATTGGCTTCCTTGTTTACTTACTGGGCTAGAAAGTCTCACTTCCACTTGTCTATTAAGCCTCCTTGGGCAGCTCCCCCCCCCCCCCCCCCCCCCCCCGGAGTCTTGCATCTTTCTCCCTGTTTCTTCTGCTGCCTACTGTCTCCCGTTGTCATTTTTACTGCCCTGAAGAGTTCTCCCTCAGCACCGGCGATTCAGAGTCAGCCTTCTGCCAGCATTGGGGCTTCTCCTCAGGGGCGTCCTGGACTCTAACGTAACTTCCTCTTTTCTGCAGAGGTAGGAGTGAGACGCGCCTGAAGAGAAAGCCCCGACGCTGGCAGAAGGCTGACTCTGAATCGCCGGTGCCGAGGCAGAACTCTTCAGGGCAGTAAAAATGACGATGGAGACGGCGGGCAGCAGAAGAAACACAAGATGGTCAAGGTTGGGCTGGGGAGGCTTAGCCTCCCCAAGCCTCTTATACAGGGCGCCTATGCCCTTTGGGCAAAACACAGTCTGTGTTCGGCATTTTTATTGGGTTTTTACCCTTTAATAAAGATTGATTTGTACTTCTAACTGATCTGCTTTGTTTGCCTCCACGCAGCAAAAACTGGCCTGGCATGCGCACAAAAGATGCTTTTGCACTGCCGCAGACCACTTTTTGCCATGGCTTAGTAAAACGGCCCTTAAACCAGGTACTAGGCTTTAGCCTCAAAAAGCTCAACTAGCTGTTCGGGGCAAAAGAAGCTGGATAAGAAAATGAAAAAGAAAAGTGTAATCCATCAGAACAAAAAGCAGCATTTCATTATTATACATGATGAGGGCTATTTTCGATACGATGTCTAAATCCTGCTTTGGTCGTTTTACTGAAAACATCCAAAAAACCAAATGGTGAACATGGCCATTTTTGAACCTGAAAAATGTGTATCATATTGTTTCAAAAATGGCCATTTTTCTAGATGTTTTTAGATGTTTTGTGCTCAGTGTATTTTTCTTTTGTGACCATTTAAAAAAAGAAAAAAGTGCAAGGGAAAAACAGACAAAAATAAACCATTGGGACATATGTGTGTATGGGGGTGGGGGTGGGTGGGGGGGGATCAGCATTCTTAATAGACTGGCACTACAGAAATCCCAGCGCAGTGGACTTCACATGAAAGCTCCCAGTTACACATCTCACTGTTACCCCTTATATTGTATGGGGAGCCCTGCAAAACTCATACTGTACCCAACATACTGTACCCAACTGTACAATACTACAATAGTTATATCTGCAGGTGTCACCTATATATGGGTTCAGTAAGTTTTTGGTGGATTTGGATGGTTCACACTTTCCACCACAAGTGTAACATGTAGAGTGGGATATGGGGTCATTTGGTCATTTAGGGCCCTTTTTTATTACTTTTAGTCACTATTGAAACAGGCCCAGATCAAAACAAGTTATGGGAACGCCTAAATCCTACCCCAACATGTCCCAACACACCCCCTTATGATTTGGATGCACTGTAGACAAACTGCATAGAAAAACATTTTTAAAATGTGTTTCAAAAATAACAGTTTGGACATTTTTGCAAGAAAATCGTCCATCTGCCATTTCAGTTTTGAAAATGAGCCCCATATTTTCTGAAAATTTTAATATAAAAACTTTCTTTGAGAAAATAATATTCCTTCTTTCCTTCTGTCAGATCATTTTTTCTTTCTTTTCCTCTTTTTTTAATTAATTTATATAATTGTATATAAACTGTTAATAATACATTTTTGTGAATGGCAGTATATCAGACTATTAAAATGAACAAAACTGAATCCTCAGTAAAGTATCTTAGTTGACTCATAAGAAGAAAATCTTTATGCAGCTGATGTAGATACAATAATTATAATTTTATTGCAGTGTATACTGCTGTGATATCCCCCTTATAGTTGTGGATCCAGTGATGAGGGGTTCTGTTCTATGATTAGCTCTGCATGGTCACATTCTTTAATTTTCCATTGGTGCATCAAATAGCAATTTTTCTCATGTTTTCTGCAGCTATGATATAGTGTTGTTCATAAACGTGGCAGAAAATCAATGCTAGAGATCTTCTGGATTGGATCCATCAAAAGATATTTGTCTGGGACTTTACCGAGGTTAAAATCATATCTATGTGTTTAGCAGAACTCAATGACAATCTCATCAAAAATGTTTGAAGCGTGTTACAAATATCAGTAAAACATTTTTTTTAAATCCTGTACCTCACTGTCAGAAGTGTCAGGATAGAAGTCCAAGACACATGGCCCACTGCTAACCCGAAGGTGAGCCACAACTTCTGCATAGCCTTGAACCAACCCCTAGAGCCTTTGAGAAGAAGTGGTGGAAGTATGTCCCTGCCTCAAAAGGACGCCCATTGGACCAGCAAGGGATGTATCTATCATGCATAAGGCTGGTCCAACAAGTCATCTAATGGGTCGTCTGGACCTAGCTGTTCTAACAAGTCATCTAATGGGTCTGTCATGTGTCTGGCTCTGCTTTTTCACTATTACTAACTACTTAAAACCTACTTACTTACCTGCTGTCCCATCGGCCTTTGGTTCAAGTTTTTATGAGTCTTCATATACCACTCTCAGGAAGCCTATCAAAGTGGTATACAAATTTAGATAAAGTCACAGAAAATAGAAAGGCACTACATTTTATAAAAAGGAAAGAAGATAGGAAAGTACAAGCGTTAGTCTTGAGTCAGCTTGATTACTGTAAGTTATTTTATATCTATATCTATATATCTCTATCTAGATCTCTATCTATATCTATATATATCTATGTGTGTGTGAATGCTAGGTATCTAAATACGATAGTGTGACTCCTTTATTTAGGCAATTACATTGGCTCCCTATGGATGCTAGATCAATGTTTAGATTATATGAATGGGTATTTTGACATCTTATATGAGTTATCTCCCATATCATTAAGGTCTGTATTATCTTTCCCTTCTTTGAGAATGGACCCTTGTGCGGAGAGTCGATTAAAATTAAATTTTCCTTCAATGCTGCAGATGAATTTTAAGCGTATGCATACTTTGTCTATTTCATACCAGACAGCCAGTATTTGGAACTCTCTACCAAAGGGTGTTAGATTGGAGGTAGAATGATATAAGGTTTAGAAAGAAACTGATTTTTGGGTAACTGATCTTGTTTATTAGTAGAGCATATTTTGTAACTTCCCAGTCTGATTGACTGGTTTACTTTTCTTGTAATCCGCATTAAACCAGGTGGTAATTAGCAGAATATAAATGCAAGTGTAATTGCAATTGAGACACTGAGCACTCAGTCTGGACATGAAGAGGTGCCCTTAACATCTCAAAGTTTATAAGCATCTCACAAAAAAAATGTCTTAAGCTCACTTTTGAATTTAATATGTGATTCTTCTATCTGAAGTGTTGAAGGCAATGCATTCCAAAGGGTAGGGACCATGACACTGAAAATACTTGTACAAGCATGGTCGTAGCATATTTTCCTGAAAGAAGGTATGACTGGTTCCTGGTTCCTGCTATTCTATTTGCTCATCATCTGTTTGCTGCCCTGGCTCCTGTGTGTCTGCCATGCCACCCCCAGCCTGGAATTGTTTGTGCTTTTGCATGTCTGAACCATCCAGACTACCATGCTGTAGCCCAGGCCATGACACTAATCCACCCAATGAAGGAAAAAGAGAGGTGGGTACCCTACAAGAGTATTGTCGAAAAACACAAAAAATAGGGAAGGACCAATGGGCATCTAACACATAAAGAAGACCAGAGTTCAAACATCAAAATTTGTTAAATATATAAAAAGATCATTTGAGTTAAACCAATCCACTCAACCCATTTAACTCTATCCTAACCCCATCTAACTCAACTGCACCAATGACCCTTACTAACTAAAAGCTCAATTAAAAGCCTGGCTTCACCATATTCCTGAATGCTAGAAATGTCACTCAAAATGAATCTCAGCAGGTAGTCAGCACTATAACTTAGACCAACAGACCACAAATACATGCATCAGGTGCATTGCAACTTAACACTACTAGGCAACTGACTTACCTCTTCAAACAAGCCTACCCAATCAACCCAACTTAACTCTCAAACCTAACCCACACCACCAGTACCCATACCCCTATCCTTTCCTCACATCTATTACTATTGTCCCATCCTATATAACTGTGCTATCTCTGTGATACATTGTACCATACTTGTATTATCTACGTGATACTTTGTACCATACTTTGTACTATCCCTGTGATACTCTGTACCACACTTGTAAGCCGCACTGAACCTGCTATCGAGTGGGAAAGAGCGGGGTATAAATGCTACAAATAAATAAACAAACAAACTGCTGTGAAGACCTCAATGACCTCAAGGGCTGATATAAACACAAAACATCCAGAGGTGGCCGGTTCAAAACCCACTGCTGCTCCTTGTGATCTTGGGCAAGTCACTTAACCCTCCATTGCCTCAGATACAAACTTAGGGTCCTGTTTACTAAGGTGTGCTAACATTTTTAGTGTGTGCCAATGTTAGAGATACCCATAGTAATATATGGGTGTATCTAGTATTAGAGCACACTGAAAATGTTTGCACGCCTACAGCGCAGCTTAGTAAACAGGGCCCTTAGATTGTGAGCCAACCAGGGACAGAGAAATACCCAGTGTACCTGAATGTAACACACCATGAGCTACTACAGAAAAGGTGTGAGCAAAATCAAAATAAATAAATAAAGTTCTGCCAAAATACAGTGGATCATCCAAAAACTGATGTCTGAACATCAAACAAAGAATCTTACTGAATGCAGGCCTCAATGGTTAATTAGTGAAGCTATAAAACTCAACAAACCATGGGACCCTGTTTACTAAGGCGCACTAGCGTTTTTAGCGTGTGCTAATTTTGCTCACAACATTTTCAGTTGTAACTCAAGGCGAGTTACATTCAGGTACAGTAGTACAGGAGTTGTAGGGGGAGAGACAATGTGTAGGGTGCTGGTGGTGATGTAGTTCCAAGGATGTTGCTTTGGGAAGTATAGTGTGACATTTGTAGAAGGTAGGTTTTGTGAATGTGAGCAGATGCAGAGGTCAGTTTTGATGGTGGGGGTGAGACAGCTGCAGGGGGCTAGTTTTTGGGAATGGGGCAGTTTGTGCAATAATAATAATAATCTATGGAATGGCCCCTAATTGTGGGGTCCTTTTACTAAGCCACGGCAAAAAGTGGCATTCGGTAATGTGGGCGTGTGTTTTTGGCGTGCACTAGCGCTGTATCTGGGAAAACTCTTTTTTTCAATGGGCCGGGAAAAGGGCCTGCAGTAAGATTGAAACCAGCGCACGCCTATGTAGGGCCTGAGCCCTTAATGCCACCCATTGATTTAGTGGTAAGGGCTCATGCGCTACACTTGCGGTGACTGGTCACCGCACGCCAACTGCTGATTAACACCGGAAATGCCGCACATGGTAGGAAATAAAAAGATAATTTGTCCCAGCGTTATGGGCGCACGCCAAATCCAAAATTACTGCCGGGGGGGGGGGGGGGGGGATTCTGGCCTGGTGGTTATCTCATTTTGGCGCATGATGCATGCATTTAGAGTCTACTGCGCTATTGTAAAATGGCTCCTATATGCAGCAACTCACAGAACTTCCCTTGTGTAATGCAGTCACTGGAGCAAAAGATTATCTTATAGTAAACTTTCCCAACTGTAGAAAGATTGTCTATAAATCTGTTTTATCAACTGATTTTTCATACCTGGGCACGAAATGGTGGAATTTACTACCAAAATCAATTAAGCATCAACATAACTATCTACAGTTCTGCAAATCTTTGAAACCACATCTCTTTAATAAATTCTTATCAACAGAAAACTATTTTTTTCTATTTTTAATTTCCTTTTTAATATCAGTTTATATGAGAAGTATACTTAAAATTACTTTTATACCCATACTTGAACATTTCTTCGACTACTTCAATTTATTGTACTTTTTATTATAATCTTATGCATCAACTTAATGTTGCACAAGATAATAATCTATAATGTATTGTTAATATCTCCTCTTTCATTGTTATAATGTTTGATGTACTTTATAGTCAATACTTTTCTTATACTTACTTGTTACTACCTTTCAGTGCTATATTGATTACTTGCTGTAAGCCACAATGAACTCAATATTCCTTGGGATAATGTGTGATATAAATGTCACAAATAAATAAATAAGGTAGTTTGGTTGAGAGGCAGTTTGTGAGGAGGTGAAGCAGTTACAGGATATTTTGGGGGTTGGGACAGTTTGTGGGGGTATTTTTTAGGTGGAGTACTTTGTGGGCTGGCAGAGCAGTTGCAGGGGTAGTTGGGGTTGTGATAGTTTGCAGAGTGTGAGAAAGTTGTAGGGATTGTTTTTTTTTTGGAGGGGGTAGGTTGTGGGGTGGTTATTGGAGTTCCTTTGGGGGGGTTGAGGCAGTTTGAGAGAAGTGGGACAGTGGGCAGTTTCAGGCAGAGTAATTTTAGGTAGGTGGGAACAGTTTCAGGGGTAGTAGAGTAGTTGTGGCCAGGTAGCTTTTTGGAGTTGAACAGTTTACAAGGTGGTAAGTTGGTTGTACATGTATTTTGTAGAGATAGAGTAGTTTGCAGGGGTATTTTTATGGGTGAGGCAGTTTAGGGGTGTTGTGGCAGTTGCAAGGGTTGTTTTATGGGTGTGCAGGCAGTATGCAGGATGGTGTAACTTTACAGAGGATAGTTTTTGGGAATAGGGCAGTTGAAGGGGTAGTTTTGGTTTGTGGGGACAGTTTGGAGACTGTGGGAGCAGTTTAGAAGGGTGGGGCTGTTGTGTGTTGGGGGGTGTAGTTTTTGAGGTGGGGCAGTTTGGGAGTATGGGAGAGTAGAGAATAGGGCAAGGAAGTTTGAAAGGTGGAATTCCATAACTGCTGTGTTTCACACAATGTACTGTAAGTTCCTATGCTACATAAGTTGGAGCTCCTTTTCCTATAGAAATGTCCTGACCATATCTTTTTTTTTTTTGGGGGGGGGGGGATTATTCCTCTGGAGCCCCCAGTCTGATTTGGCCCATTTTCAAATTAGATATGTCCTTTTATCAGTTTTTCCCATGTGTAAAAATGTATCCCATTCTGTCAAATTTTCTATGCTACATAAAGAATAATCTCTTCTCCCACAGAAATTCATTGGGAGATTTTTGGGGAGTGGGGGTGGTTCTTATTTCTGTGGAACCCCCAGTCCAATTTTGCCCATTTTCAAAGTCTGTCTTTTTATCAGTTTTTCATTTCATTCCATTATGTTAATTTTTTTGAGAATTATTTTGCTCTAAACAGACAGACATTCTTGAACTCATTTGTATCATTATTTCCAACTTCCTTTGGGTTGAAAAGAATAAAGAGGTCCCAATCTGATGATCTGGCAGAAGATCACCAGTGGTGCCAGTCTTGGCTCTTGGAAAATGGCAGAAAATAATGATCAAATGTTGTTTTTTTAAAATCTGTAGTCCACAACTCTGTGCTTTGACCTCTATGCTACAGCCATAAAGTGGTCTAGAACAAGAGGTTGTATTAAATACATATTGAGCTGCTGTCCTCGGGAGATCTATGACTACAGAAAGTGTAGGTTTCTTTCTGAAAACCACTAATATTTCTTTTTCTTTATATTCTTCATTCCCCACCTCCTTCTCCTCCTCTTTTTACATAACCCATCAAAGATGGCATGCCTGGGTAAGATTTAGTAGCTCTTATTGACTTGGAAGACTGGAGGGAAGTTTCCTTTGACTTTTACCCTCATCTATCTCCCTTCAACTAGCAAGATTTCTTAATATATTGGCCATCATTCTTCCTCTGCAAGATCATACAAATTGCTTTATCTCTCTGTGTTGCTGTTTACTTATTAGTAATTGTTAAAGTGAATAAACCCTCTACCCCTCCCACCTTGGTCCCCTTGGAATTCACCAATAGAAAAGCACTCAAAAAATATCACCGGCATGGCAGGTTATGTTTTACAGTAGTTTGAGGGTTTTATAAAAATAAATAGGCAATATAAAGTTATTAAAAGATGGAGTTTCATTTCTCTTATGGACACCTCCATGTGGAGTTTGTCAAGGGTCCCCAGTTTCTTCGCTTTTGAATAATATTTACATGAGCTCATTGAGATCAAGTCCTTCAGCTGCTTCCTGTTAATCCACACCTAACTATGGGGCCCTTATACTGAGGTGCGTAGGCGCCTACGCACATCCAACATGCATGAAATTGGAACTATTACCCGGCTACTGCGTGCCCCGAGCGGTAATTCTATTTTTGACACGCGTCCAAAACACTCAGTAGAGAATATTTTCTATTTTCTACCACGTGGCACTTACCTGGCGATAATCGGCAATTTATGTATGCTGATGCTTACCACCCGGTTAGCGCGTGAGACCTTACCTTAAAGCCAATGGGTGGTGGTAAAGTTTCAGGTTGAAAATGGACACGTGCTGGTTTTAATTTTGCCACATGTCTATTTTTGGCCACAAAAAAAGCCCTTTTCTTTTTCCAGGCACGCTGAAAAATGGACCTGAGCACATCCAAATCACACGCCTACACCGGCGCAAGTCATCTTTCGGCACGCCTTAGTAAAAGGACCCCTCTATTGACTAAAACCTTGACAAGGGCTATTGAAAATGTTAAACTATGGTTATCAGGATACCATCTTAAACTTTATACAAAGAAAACCTAGAGGTTCTTTTACTAAGCTGCAGTAAGTACTAATGAATGCTTACCACCAGTGGCGTAGCTAGGTGGGACCATGGGGGCCTGGGCCCCCCAAATTTCATCCAGGCCCCCTGGTTTTGCTGGCGGGGGTCCCTAACCCCCTCCAGCCAAAGCCTTCTTCAGCACCGGTCTCCAGCGCGCCGCACTCCCTTCCCTGTGCTCTTTCTTCCTCCTGACGTCCTGCACGTTCCTTTAAGTGAAACTGAGCATGCGCTAAAAGTGGCCTCAGCATATGGGAAAGACCCGCGCTGGGGACAGTACTGACAACTTTTTAGTGCTGCTTAGTGAAAGGGCCCCTAAATTACAACTCCTGCATCAGTTTAAATGTCGGATGGCTCTTGTTTTAAAATAGATAACTTCTAAAGTACTGGGGGTGCTATTAGATTTATCTTTAAGTATGGCTCCTCAGGTTAATGCTGTTGTCAAAAGATCCTTTTATAAATTGAAACTATTGTTTAATTCATTCTAATTTTTTTCAATGTTTGAGCTACTATCTGGGATGAACCCGCAAACGAAATCTACTGTAGCTGCATTTACTTTTCGAAAGGGCAACTATAATAAAATGAGGAAAATTGTTAAAAAGATCGGGTGCTAAAGTTAGAAAACAAAATCAGTCATGGACGTTATTCAAAAATACCATCTTGGAAGTCCAGTCCAGATGCATTCCAAGTATTTGCAAAGGTGGAAAGAAGAGAAAACGACAGATAACATAGTTAAAAGGTGAAGTAAAAGAGGCTATTACAGCCAAAAGATTATCCTTCAAAGAATGAAAAAAGGACCCAAATGAAGAAAATAAGAAGCAACATAAGCACTGGCAAGTCAGATGCAAAACATTAATAAAAAAGGTTAAAAGAAAATATGAAGAGAAACTTGCTGCAGATGCTAAAACTCACAGTAACAACTTTTTCAGGTACATCAGAAGCAGAAAGCCTGTGAGGGAATCCATGAGTCCATTAGATCACAAAGGAGCAAAAAGGGTAATCTGGGAGGACAAAGCCATAGTGGAGAAACTGAATGAATTATTTGCTTCTGTCTTTACAGAAGAAGATGTAAGAGATCTGCCTGAACCTGAAATGGTTTTCAAGGGTGATGAGGTAGAGGAACTGAAAAAAATCTTCCTGAACCTGGCACACATCCAAGGGTACTCAAAGAACTCAAGCATGAAATTGCTGATCTGCTGTTAGTAATATGTAGCCTGTCATTAAAAATCATCCATAGTACCTGAAGATTGGAGGGTGGCCAATGTGGCGCCGATTTGTAAAAAAGGGTTCTAGGGGTGTTGCGGGAAATTATAAACTGGTAAGCCTGACGTCAGTGCTGGGCAAAATAGTGGAAACTATTATAAAGATAAAATTACAGAACACGTAGACAAACGTGGTTTAATGGGTCAGAGTCAGCATGGGTTCAGCCGAGGAAAGTCTTGCCTCACCAATTTGCTTCATTTCTTTGAAGACATGAATAAACATGTGGATAAAGGTGAGTCAGTTGATGTAGTGTATCTAGATTTTCAGAAAGCATAAGTACATAAGTATTGCCATACTGGGAAAGACCAAAGGTCCATCAAGCCCAGCATCCTGTTTCCAACAGTGGCCAATCCAGGTCACTTACACCTGGCAAGATCCCAAAAAGTACAAAACATTTTATACTGCTTATCCCAGAAATAGTGAATTATCCCCAAGTCCATTTAATAATGGTCTATGCACTTTTCCTTTAGGAAGCCGTCCAAACCTTTTTTAAACTTTGCTAAGCTAACCGCCTTTACCACATTCTCTGGCAACAAATTCCAGAGTTTAATTACATGTTGAGTGAAGAAAACTTTTCTCCGAATCATTTTAAATTTACTACATTGTAGCTTCATTGCATGCCCCCTAGTCCTAGTATTTTTGGAAAGCGTAAACAGACGCTTCACATCTACCCGTTCAACTCCACTCATTATTTTATAGACCTCTATTATATCTCCTCTCAGCCGCCTTTTCTCCAAGCTGAAGAGCCCTAGCCGCTTTAGTCTTTCCTCATAGGGAAGTCATCCCATCTCCTTTATCATTTTCGTCACCCTTCTCTGCACCTTTTCTAATTCCACTATATCTTTTTTGAGATGCGGCGACCAGGATTGAACACAATATTCGAAGTGCGGTCGCACCATGGAGCGATACAAAGGCATTATAACATCCTCATTTTTGTTTTCCATTCCTTTCCTAATAATACCTAACATTCTATTTGCTTTCTTAGCCGCAGCAGCACACTGAGTAGAAGGTTTCAATGTATCATCAACGACGACACCTAGATCCCTTTCTTGGTCTGTGACTCCTAACGTGGAACCTTGCATGATGTAGCTATAATTCGGGTTCCTCTTTCCCACATTATAGCTCCTCATGAGAGACTCCTGAGAAAATTAAAGAGTCATGGGATAGGAGGCAAGGTTCTGGTGTGGATTAGAAATTGGTTATTGGACATAAAACAGAGCCAAAAATACAATAATGCCTTTGTATTGCTCCATAGTGAGTCCACACCTTGAGTACTGAGTTTAGTTTTGGTTGCTGTATCTCAAAAAAAATATAGCAGAATTAGGAAAGGTTCAAAGAAGAGTGACCAAAATGATAAAGGGGAGGGAACTCCTCTTGCATGAGGAAAGGCTAAAGAGGTTAGGGCTCTACAGCTTGGAAAAGAGACGGATGAGGGGATATATGATTGAGGTCTACAAAATCCTGGGTGGTGTAGAATGAGCAGAAGTAAATCGATTTTTACTCATTCCAAAAGTGCAAAGACCAGGAGACAAACACTCAAGGAAGTTACATGGATATACTTTAAAAACAAATAGGAGGAAATACTTTTTCACTCAATGAATAGTTAAGCTCTGGAACTCTTTGCTGGAGAATGTGGTAATAGCGGTTAGCGTATCTGGGTTTAAAAAAGGTTTGGATGAATTCCTGGAGGAAAAGTCCGTAGTCTGCTATTGAGACTGACATGGGGAAGCAACTGCTTGCCCTGGGATTTGAAGTATGAAATGTTACCACGATTTGGGTTTCTGCCAGATACTTGTGACCTGGTTTGGCCACTGTTTGGAAAACAGGATACTGGGCTAGATGGACCATTGGTCTGATCTAGTATGGCTACGCTTATGTTCTTATATTCTTATGAGAAAGTAAATTAATATCCTTCTATTAGAGGTATATAAGAGAATAACAAACTGGTGTATATAGTAAATGAGATCCTTTTAATCTAAAAACAGGAAAGGCACCTGATCCAAAGCAGAAGGAGAGTTACTGCAATCAGAAATGATTTGCTTTCAATAGACAAATGCAATTAGGATAGAATTTATTGCTGTAATTGGTAGAGATAATTGCTGGATTAGGCACACTATATAGCAAGTGTTACCCTTGGGGTGGGTGGGGTAAGGGGTAGGGAGAAGGGCCTAAGCAAACAAGTGTCTGTAGAATATGTTAGTTGTGAAATCTATCTCCAGAACTGTATTAACCACCTTACTACACCACTGTTTGAGCTGAAGGGTAGGGTGGGAGGACTTAAGAAGCAAGACCTGTGGGCTGTGCGTGCTGTGAAAGTATAACAGTTTTTAAAATGCAGTGTAATACAAAACAGACAACAGAAGCTTAACAGAACTGAACAGAAAACCACAGCTCAGAGATAAGAATTAGACAGGTAGAAATGATAAGAGAGAGAATCCAGGAAATGTGCCTTATCCCAGATATGGTGCAATTAGTATCTGAATTCTTTACCTTTGAACATTCACTTAATTTCAACTTATATTGAATTGATAAATTAGCTAAAAACACTTATTTTTTTACTAATCCCCCAGTTTACTAAGCCGTGCGCTAATGCTGACACAGCCTATTCACTTTGAACGGGCTGTGCTGGCATTGCCATGCAGCAGTCGCTAGTGCAGTTTAGTATATAGGGGGATAAGTTTATATGTACTGATTGTTAATTTTTATATATGTTATTTTATTTAAGATTGTAGATTTGATTATATTGTTACCCTTTTGAACCTGATTGATTAGGGATTTGGCGGAATACAAATCCTTTACATAACATAATATAATATCTACCCTGGAGCTAGCCTCATGTATATCTATGGAGCGCTCAGGCTTGGCATCCTGTATAAGGTACTCTATAAATCCAGATTGAAAGTATTGTTTTCTTAAATCCACACAACTCATGTTACTGTAATCCTAATTAGTGTTCTAAACACACACACTCTGCTGAACTGTAGTAGATCCCATTATGGAACAGGAATAGCTTAACCTTTGCAGCAGGTTGGTCACTGATTTGCATTTATTTACTCCTTCTGAGTTGGTAATCTAATTTGAAAAGTAGGACAGACAGGGAAAAAAACCCAATATGAAGTCAATACTGAAAACCATTTATTCAGTTGGCAGTGGTGTTGACTACATAAAGGACTTCTTTTTTTAAATACACAGTACCTAACTTTATTTAATGGGGTTTATTAACCGCCTTTATGAAGAGATTCGCCCAAGTAATAATAGTTTAACATCAAACTTACAATTTTGTTAACAACATAACAATAGTAAGATGTACAAGTGTAAAGATTAATACAATGAAAGAGGAAAACTGAGGGGCCCTTTTATAGAGTGGCAGTACTCTAGAACTACAGAAGGCACAAAAATGTGCCCTAAATGACCAGATGACCACCAGAGGGAATCGAGGATGACCACCCCCTACTCCCCCAGTGGTCACTAACCCCCACACCCTCAAAAAGTTTTTAAAATATTTTTCCAGCCTCTATGCCAGCCTCAAATATCATACCCAGCTCCATGACAGCAGTATGCAGGTCCCTGGAGCAGTTTTAGTGGGTACTGCAGTGCACTTCAGGCAGGTGGACCCAGGCCCATCCCCCCTACCTGTTACACTTGTGGTGGTAAATGTGAGCAATTCAAAACCCACCACAAACCCACTGTACCCACGTGTAGGTGCCCCCCTTCACCCCTTTGGGCTATGGTAGTGGTGTACAGTTGTGGGAAGTGGGTTTTGTAGGGGTTTGGTGGGCTCAGCACCCAAGGTAAGGGAGCTATGCACCTGGGAGCAATTTGTGAAGTCCACTGCAGTGCTCCCTAGGGTGCCCGGTTGATGTCCTGGCATGTCAGGGGAACCAGTGCACTACGAATGCTGGCTCCTCCCATGACAAAATGACTTGGATTAGGTCATTTCTGAGATCAGCGTCCAGTGAAAGGCAGTACAGGGATATCAGCCAATAAATCACACTATAACATAAAAGCTGTAGCACCATCAAAATGATGAAACAACAACGTGTAGAAATAAGATTGTTTATGTGTCAGGTCCATTCAGTCTTTTTGATATTTTGGACTTATCATCCTTTGTATCTTACATATTTTTAGTAGTATCAATAAATTATTTCCCCAGGTTGGAAGTACATTGGTCTCCCCCAATTGTTTTTCTTTGTCATACAGTACCATCATGCTGAAAATTTGTCTGTGGTTTTATCAGTATTCTAGACTAAAATGGCGGGGACAAATATCAAAAATAGTCATGTCAATATGTTATGCTAAGCCCAAAATGTTAGGAGAATATTAAGAGAAACAAGTATAATGCAGCATCTTATAGAAAAAGAAATTTGTCTATCATTACTTACTGCATAAATGTTGTCAAGGCACTGAATGAAAGTGAACCACGTCTATTTGAAACATTGCAGCATGTATGGTAAATGTACCTGTGAGTGGTGTGAGCGGCAGGTGTCCCTAAAAACACTCCCTCACTGGTGTTACAGTTAAACCACCTTACCCCAGGTAGAGCTCATCTGCTGAGTCAGAGGGGTGGGGCTCAGGTAGGAAGGTGGTTAAATGTCCAGGGGCAGAGTAGATCTTCCAGACCATGAGGGAAGAGGTCTCTTGAAGGGAGGGTCTGAGTAAGAGAGAGAGAGAGAGAGAGAGAGAGAGAGAGAGAGAGATCCTCCCAGGGTGTTCTAAGTGGGCTGTTGTACCTGAGGAGAGGATCAGGGAGGAAGAGTGGCCCTCAAGCTTATGCCTCCACACTCTAAATGGGAAAGACTGTCAAGGTAAGAAGTTTCTTAACCACTTTGAAGATTCAGGTGTTGTGTGTTCGGGCTGAAAGCAAGCCTGTGTTTATTTAGAACAGCAACACTGTTTCTGGGGCATGGCTAGCAGCCAGCCATAGTAAGGCTGCTTCCTTATGGTTTTGCAAGATGCACTGATGGTACTATACTAAGCTGTGATGCAACAGGCTTCTGTAGACTGGAACATAGCAATCTATTGCTATTAGATATATATACCCTGAACTAAATGGTGCCAAAGGACCATATCTTGGCTGTGAGTTATTGACCAGGAGCCCATAGTGAAGCATCTTCCTGATGAATTATCATAGAGAGGCTAAACTCTGTTCTGTTTAGAGACAGAAAAGCCAAGAGCTGCATTCAGCAATTTATTTAGTTATTTACTGGGATTTAATTCAT
Source organism: Microcaecilia unicolor (assembly GCF_901765095.1). NCBI lineage: Eukaryota > Metazoa > Chordata > Amphibia > Gymnophiona > Siphonopidae > Microcaecilia > Microcaecilia unicolor. The sequence continues at coordinate 660,870,897 of NC_044031.1, forward strand.
ACATTTTTTAAGTAGTAGCTCAAGGTGAGTTACATTCAGGTCTACTAGGTAAGTGAGAAACAGGGAGGGGAAGTTAGGTGGCATATTAAAGCCCATAAGTTTTAGTCTGTGCAATGGAGAGTCACTACAGGTGAGACTGGTGAACTTCATTGCCCATTTGGGATTCTACTTTGGATTAAGTTGTGAAAGAGGGCTGTATGTTAGCTGTGAAAGTGACAACAGGGTATGCAAACTCTGTTCTGTAATGTCGCACCTAACATACATAGCACACAGATGCAAGGAGCGTAAATATGGTAGAACCAGGGCTTTTGTTTGAGGGGGTACTTGGGGGTACTGAGTACCGGCACCTTTTCCATTGTCCCTGATTGCAGGGGGCCTGGATATTGTGGGGTAGATCCCTCAGTGATCACCCCACCCCTGAAGGGTGGCCTGGCATTTGAGTACTGGCACCTTTTTAGTAAGAAAAAACACACCGGGTAGAACATAGGTGCGAGATGGGGGGGGGGGGGGCTCCCACTTACACATATATCCCTGGATTCTATATAGTGTGATGAGTTGCACGTGGAAATCTGGGCATATTCTGGATTTGCGCATGCAACTTAATTGGTTAACAAGCCCATCAGCACTGATATTTGCTACTTAACAAAGTAATTATTGATGCTAATTGGCTTTAATTAGGATTTACTCGCACAAGTTGCTAAGCTTATTCTATAAAGTGGTCCTCATAAATTCTACCACGTGGATCCCAAAAGAGGGAGTAGTCATGGGAGAAGCATGGGTGGGTCATGGGCATTCCTAAAATTTACACGCAGTGTTATAGAATATGACTGTTCTGTGCCTAAATTATGTGTGGGAATTTACACCAATGGTTGAGATTATATTTAGTTGCTGCTAGATATATTCTCTAAACTGTGCTGAAAAAAATTACACTTAGGCATATTCGACTTTAGGCACTGTTTATAGAATATGCCTAGGTGTATTTTTTATTCGGTGCTGATTTTTTAGGCGATATTTATAGAATTTGGTCCTTGACTTACAGAATGCTGCAAGTTACATGTATATGGGTGCATAAACATTAGCCTCTGGATTCTATATAAGGTGCTCAAAATTACACGTAGGAAATTGGGCATGTGCACAACTTAATTGAAAAACAAACCAAAGCTGCCAGAGGCCTTCATTTATGGTTTGCCTTCTGTCACAGAGGCTCAGAAAAAGGTTGGGAATGTGCCCTCCAGAGTGAATGACAAATTCAGAAAAAGAAATTTTCTTTAAAGTAGTCCCTTATTTTCTTACTCCTGTTACTCAAGCTTATCTATCTATATGTTCCATCTTTGCTTACACCGGTAACGGAATTCAAACTCAAACATGTGTGGGATAAACATAAAGGAATCCTGTTCAGAAGAAATGGATCCTCAGGAGCTTAGCCGAGATTGGGTGGCAGAGCTGGTGGTGGGAGGCGGGGCTGGTGTTTGGGAGGCGGGGATAGTGCTGGGCAGACTTATACGGTCTGTGCCAGAGCCGGTGGTGGGAGGCGGGGCTGGTGGTTGGGAGGCGGGGATAGTGCTGGGCAGACTTGTATGGTCTGGGCCCTGAAAATGACAGTTACAAATCAAGGTAAGATATACACAAAAACTAGCACATATGAGTTTGTCTTGTTGGGCAGACTGGATGGACCGTGCAGGTCTTTTTCTGCCGTCATCTACTATGTTACTATGTTATTCTGTCTATTAAAATGTTTTACTGTGTATTGTGTTGACATTGTAATGTAACATACCTTGTATTGTTGTTTGAATATTTTTAATGCTGTAAATTATCTATTGCTTATGTTTGGCTTATTCTTGCTGTACACCACCTTGAGTGAATTCCTTCAAAAAGGTGGTAAATAAATCCTAATAAATAAATAAATAAATAAAAATTAGTGAAGATAATTAGATGCTAATAATCAATTATCGATGCTAATTAGTAACAATTAGAATTTACATACGCATCTTGCTAGGTGTGTTCTGTCAAGATGCATGCATAAATTCTAGTGCGTGGATCTGACAAGGGGGTGTGGCCACGGGAGGGGCATGGGCAGTCCAAGAATTTATGCACACTGTTACAGAATACGTCTGATCCATGCCTAATTTAGGTGCGGGATTTATACCAGGTTTCAATTGGTGTAAATCCTCACGCTCAAAAATTAGATGCGGCTCCTGCCATTAGGCGCTATTTTATAAATGGCACCCAATTCAAAGCAACAAAAACAATAAGGAAACCAAAATCTATAATACAGAAATCCTTTGCTAGATTGTTAAAGACAGAAACATAGATTAATGATCCATTAGAACAATCATGATTTAAAGAAATGAAACCTGAACTGCTCAGAGAGGTCAACCAACACTAGCCATCTCCAACTGGCCTCCTATCACTGGTTTCCAACAAATTATGCTCAGTAAAAAAAGAGCAATGAAAAACTCCCCACAAAACCCCAAAGGAAGAAAAGACTGCTTCCAAAAAAACCGAGTATAGCAAAAATTACTTAATGGCTCCATTATCAAAGTTCTCTCAATCAACAGTCTCTCATCAATAAGCAGTCTCTCTCAAATAGAGCTTCAAACTGTGCACAGCTCAAAAAATAGGAGACTTATCTGAGTGTAAATTAATGTCACCATCCTTCCTTTTTCCAAACTCAACATTCAGGAAGGTGGCATATCCAAACCATAGTCCTCATAGCTGAAAGCACATGCAATAATCCTTGACAAGGAATCAGGATCCCCCATGTTTTGCTTTGCTGCATCAGGAGGATAAAACAGCTCACACATAACTCAGGGCACCATTTATACAATAGCGCTTACCCCTGGATTCTCTAGAGATCTGTGCCAAAATCTAAGCGTATTCTATAGCAACGCGCATAACTTAATTGGTTTAACAAGCTAATCAGCATTGATAACAGCTCTTAACAAGCAACAATGAGCACTAATTGGAAATAATTACAATTTATGCTCACAACTCACCAAGTGTATTCTGTAGCGCAGTGTGCTCTGTTAATTAGATTGTAAGCTGTGTCAAGCAGGGACTGTCTCTTCGTGTTCAAGTGTACAGTGCTGTGTACATATAGTAGCGCTATAGAAATGATAAGTAGTAGTAGTTCTAATGCACACAGGCAAAAAAGGGGCATAGTTATGGGTGGGGAAAGGGACGTTTTATGGCTGTTCCAAAATTTACGCATACAGTTATAGAATATGGCCCTGTGCGCCTAAATCTAAGCACTGGGATTTATGCCAAGTTTCCACTGGTGTAAATGGAGGCGCATAGCTTTAGGTGCTGGGATATCAACTAAGAGTATTCTATATACTGCACCTAAATCTAGGCATTGCTTATAAAATATGCTTAGTCAGAAACGTTTTTCCATGCGGATTTATTAGGTGTCATATATAGAATCTCCCTCTTAGTGCTTATTTTTATTTTTGGTGGTGCCATCTATAGAATCTGGTCCTAGGTGCGCTGATACCAGGTTATGCTGGTGTTCTTTCATAGAACCTAGATGCCTAAGTGCCATTATAGAATAGACTCCTACCAGGTGTCCTGGGGGCACCTAAACGGAGATGCCCAATTCTACAATTGCTCCCTAAGGGGAACTGGGTGCCTCTGTTTAGGTGCCTCAAGGATGCCTGGTGAGAGCTCATTCTGTAACCACATCTGGGCATCCAGATTTTGTTTATGGAATAGTAGCATAACCCTGTATCAGCACTGACTTACATTTGCGCACCCGCAGCTACATCAGCCATAGACATGGCTTAAGTGTGGTTGCATCAATGTGGGAAGGAGGCACATAATTTACATTTTTTCTGCAAGTTACATGTGCAACTGGGAGCACCCCTCCTCCATTTTCTACCCATGTACACGCCACCCTTACATGTACGTGCTGTGCTACTTATACATGCCATTATACTTTAGTGCTTAGGTGCCCTGCTACTATTCTGTAAATTTATGCATAGTTGGGGTTGTGGAAATGCTGACACCCAATTATAGAGTTGTCCTTTATACATAAGAGCTGTAAATTAAGGACCCAAGCTCCTAAAAACAATTTTTACATTTTTTAAATGATATAAATTACCAGGGGGCGAAATGCAATTGCCCCCTCCATTACTGTTCAAGTCCTGGCTAAAATAAGAATATTGATCTCACTTATGCATGCCGCAGAGGAGGTATATGTCGATCAGGAGATTTTTACAAAATATTATCAGGCAAGATTGGGAATACACATATAGGACCCAATTATCAGCCAGCGGCACTCAGTGCTTTGCTGACCGCCACTGGCCTTATGCTCAGAAATTCAATGCCAAAGCCCAGACATGGCTTGGCATTGACTGCCACCGGCAATGCCGGGCAATGTTCGGTCTTCAGCATAGGATTTCCGGGTTTGCTTAGCCAGCTAAAGTATAGCGAGTGTCATGTTGAGAACTTAATTGGCTATTGGGCTCATTTTCGAAAGAGAAGGGTGCCCATCTTTCGACACAAATAGGGAGATGGGCGTCCTTCTGCCAGGGTCGCCCAAATCGGCATAATCGAAAGCCAATTTTGGGTGCCCTTAACTGCTTTCCGTTAAGGGGACGACCAAAGTTCCCCTGGGCGTGTTGGAAGCATAGTGAAGGCGGGACTGAGGCATGCTTAACACATGGGCGTCCTCGGCCGATAATGGAAAACAGAAGGACGTCCCTGATGAACACTTGGACGACTTTACTTGGTCCTTTTTTTTTTACAACCAAGCCACAAAAATGTGCCCTAAATGACCAGATGACCACCGGAGGGAATCGGGGATGACCTCCCCCTACTCCCCCAGTGGTCACTAACCTCCCACCCTAAAAAAAAAGTTAAAATATTTTTTCCAGGCTCTATGCCAGCCTCAAATATCATACCCAGCTCCATGACAGCAGTATGCAGGTCCCTGGAGCAGTTTTAGTGGGTACTGCAGTGCACTTCAGGCAGGCGGACCCAGGCACACACCCCCTACCTGTTACACTTGTGGTGGTAAATGTGAGCCCTCCAAAACCCATCCGAAACCCACTGTACCCACATCTAGGTGCCCTCCTTCATCCCTAAGGATGTACTGATGTACAGTTGTGGGGAGTGGGTTTTTGGGGTGGTTTGGGGGGCTCAGCACACAAGGTAAGGGAGCTATGCACCTGGGAGCTTTTTCTGAAGTCCACTGTAGTGCCCCCTAGGGTGCCCAGTTGGTGTCCTGGCATGTCAAAGGGACCAGTGCACTACGAATGCTGGCTCCTCCCATGACCAAAGGGCTTGCATTTGGTTGTTTCTGAGATGGGCGTCCTTGGGTTCCATTATCACCGAAAATCAGGGATGACCATCTATAGGGACGACCATCTCTAAAGTCGACCTAAATGTGGAGATTTGGGCATCCCTGACCGTACGTTGGCTGAAAATGACCTGCTAGCCCCAAACAACAGATTTAACCAGCCAGGACCATTTCTGGCCAGTTAAATTGCTTTGAATATCAACCCAATAATTTTTTGGACTGCCTAGATCACACCGGGAACACACTCCCTTTGAAGCTGTGCATCCCATGGCAGTTTGACATGTAAATAGAGACATTTCATAAGAACATATGAATAGCCATACTGGGTCAGATCAATGTTCCATCTAGTCCAGTATCCTGTTTCCAACAGTGGCCAAGCTAGGACACAAACACCTGGCAGAAATCCAAATAGTCACAAGAAAAACAAGGGAAACAACAGCACTCCACAATAGATAATCAATACAAAATAAAGAAGTACCTCAACACAGCAAAACGACAAAACACCCAAAGCAAACAGCAAAACCACATGCCTCAATCAATACACCCACAAATCCCAATTTTCAATCCTTCAATTCTAAAACTGGCATTTACACATGAATGTCATACACATTTGCAAATACCGTTACCTACACATTGCTGTGCAAGGTTTCTACAATGACCTCCTATGTGAATAAAGTTATCATTGATGTTAAGCGCTGTGCACCAAAAATATGCACAACCCCTATACATATAAGGCTGTGAAGTGGTGCCACTGCTGAATATGAGACTCAATGTGTTTCTGTGGTCATACACCCAATACAAATATCAACTCTGTAGGACCAAAATATATGATCTATTTGAATCAAAAAGTGATTACAAGGGAAGGAAAAAAGCCTCGGAAAACAAGTCGGGAACCTTTCAGTAACTACATAGTGGAATTAGAAAACGTACAGAAAAGGGCAACAAAAATGAAAAAGGGGATGGGATGACTTCCCTGTGAGGAATAGCTAGAGTGACTAGGGCTCTTCTGTTTGGAGAAGAGATGGCTGAGGGGAGATATGATAGAGGTCTATAAAATGAGTGGAGAGGAACAGGTAGACGTGAATCACTTGTTTACTCTTTCCAAAAATACTAGGACTGGGGGGCATGCAATGAAGCTACAAAGTAGTAAATTTAAAACAAACCAGAGAGAATATTTCTTCACTCAATTGTGTAACTAAACTCTGGAATTCATTGCCAGAGAATATAGTAGAGAGATGTGGTAGCCGTGTTAGTCCACTTTTAAAGGTAATCAATACAAATAAAATAAAACATGGAAAAGAAAATAAGATGATACCTTTTTTATTGGACATAACTTAATTTATTTATTTATTTATTTATTTATTTATGGCATTTATATCCCACAATATTCCCACCCACGGGCAGGCTCAATGTAGCGTACAGTAGTCTATTAAGCAAACAATAATTCAAAATACAGCATTCAATGTCGTAAGAGGGAAAGAGAAATATCTGAGGAGAGAAAGGGAGAGAGGGGAAGGTGACAATTTGTTGCTATGATAACCGTGGTTCAGAAGGATGTTGCCCTTCTTCATCAGAGAATATAGTAAAAGCAGTTCTCTTAGCGGGGTTTAAAAAAGGTATGGATAGCTTTCTAAAAAAGAAGCCCATAAGCCATTATTAAAAAGGACATGAGGAAAATCCACTGCTTATTTCTGGGATATGCAGCATAAAATGTATTGTACTGTTTTGGGATCTTGCCAAGTAGTTGTATCCTGGATTGGCCACTATTGGAAACAGGATGCAGGGTTTGAAGGACCTTCAGTCTGTCCCAGCATGGTAACACTTATGTTCTTATGTAGTGCTACTGTTTTTCAATCATGGGCTTAAAAAAAAAGCTTCCTATTTAAAGGTTTAGACACGTGCAAATCTTTTCGTTGCCTTTCACTGCTAGCAATTTGCGAAGACTACACTTTTTTGCACCATTTAAGTGTTTTGTGTGGGATCACAAAGGGTTCCTTTTACTAAAGGGCACTAAAAGGTGGCTGGCGATAGCAGTAGCACCTGGGTTTCACCCATGCTCCAGCCAATTCTTAACATGTCTACAAAAGCTTTGTTTTTCCATTAACGACAATAATAGCCAGGTGCTAAGTTCCAAATTAGCACCTGGCCATTTACCACATGAGTCCTTACCACTTCCTATTTAGAAGCCGGTAGGGGCTCACGCTCTGACCCAGAGGTAATCGGGCAGCTTGTGCCAAAGTGGGCGCTCTGGCAATTACCAGTGGGAATGTGTCCCCCCGTCCCCCCCACAGTAGAAAATAGAAAATTATTTTCTACCGTGGGAAATAGCGTGTGGGAAACTCAGAACTACCGCACGGCATCTGGGAGTTCCTCGTGGTAGTGCTGTTTTACCGTGCACTACCCGCACAGTAGCCCCACCACACCTTAGTAAAAGGACCCCAATGTTTCGTTAAGAAAAGATTTGCACTTTTAACATGTATTTCTTTAGACATTTAAATGGAAAGCTTTTTCTGAAGCCTATGATTGAAAAACACCAGCACTAGTTACTGAAAGGTTCCCAGCTTATTTTCTGAGGCTTTTTCCTTCCCTCGCAATCTCTGTTGATTTAAATAGATCATATATTTTGCTCCTACAGAGTTGTTATTTGTATTTATTGTATTGATTCGACTTTAAGTCTCCTCAGTTTTGGATTTGGTTATTTGTATATTGCCGTAGCTATATTTTTTCCCATTTATTTGCCTTTTTCTTTTCACACTGAACTGTAATCTAGAATTACAAATTCACTAGAGTATTCTGTGGGCCTTTTGTCTATTTACAATTCAGAGTGAAAAAAGAAGCAAATATGTGGAAAATATGGTTATGGCATCTTGATATAGTAAACCCTATGGAATAGAAGAAGATTGTAAATGAAAGAGAGTATGACTACTAAGAGCCTATTCTGCTTTTAAAAAAACAAACAATGAATGATTATATTTGCTGTCTTTTGCTCTCTCTCTCTCTCTCTCTCTCTCTCTCTCTCTGTTAGTGAGTTGTGCCTTGTTTAGTAATAATTATTATTCCGGTGCATCTCTCTTTTATCTGCCTTTGCTTTTCTATTTGTACCAGAGGTCCACTATCCAATATTCTTTGTCTTTTTCCCAATAGAGATTCCCCTGGAATCTGTGCTCGACTTATACATCTCAGGCCTAGCCAACAAGTAGAGACCCTGAGACCCTGCTGCTCTGTCCCATCCCAGCTCTAATGCTCTCTTCCATCCATTTATAGACCCTGCATCTCTGTCATTTACAGCAGTTACTGGTAAAGGCAGTTAGCTTAGTGGAGTTTAAGGAAGGTTTGGACGGCTTCCTAAAGGAAAAGTCCATAGACCGTTATTGAATGGACTTGGGGAAAAGCCACTATTTCTGGGATAAGCAGTATAAAATGTTTTGTACTTTTTTGGGATCTTGCCAGGTATTTGTGATCTGGATTGGCCACTGTTGGAAACAGGATGCTGGGCTTGATGGACCTTTGGTCTTTCCCAGTATGGCAATACTTATATACTTATGACCCTGCTTCTTTATTCCATTCAAAGTCTACACTTCTTTCCAATTCAGTACCTCCAGCCCTTTCTGTTCTGTCACATCAGGAGCTTACAGATCTTTCTACTGTGATGTTGCATTTTCTCAACAGTGAATGACATACAAATGCAGGCAGAGAGGGACACAGACATTAGTCTTATACTCCTTGATCTCTCTGTTGCATTCAGCATGATAGACCCTGACCTTGTAGTGGAAAGCCTGGGCATAATTGCCATTAAGAGCAATGCACTAATTGGTATAGATCCTTCCTTACAAATAGAGCACATCAAGGGCAATTTTATAAATGAGCACCTATATTTAGGCACATAGAAGGTGCCTCTTTGGAACCGATTCTATAAAGGAAAGTAAGTGCTATAATATTAGTGTATAACTAGATACACACGTGTGTATGTGTTTAGGTATGAGTATTTATGCCAGCCATGTTTATGTGTGTTAAACTTGATATACCATCTTTACCATAATCTGAACGCAGTGTACAATTTAAAACTTAATTAACAAAAAAACATAGAAAGGAACTCTATTCATTAACAAAAGTTAACAGACAATAGCAAAGAGAAACAGTATTTGCTTCAGTCAGTATAAAATTTAGAAAAGACAGACTAGTGAGCCAATGAGGACTACTACTACTACTACTTGACATTTCTAAAGCGCTACTAGGGCCTTACATAGCCCACATTTGGAGAAATTGCCCCGAAATGGTCCCCAAATGTACAATGGATAGGTAAGTCTTCAAAGCCATCTTGAACGTTTGGAGCAAAACTTGGAGTGCAAGTTCAAGAGTTGGTATAAATCAGAGGTGCTCAATGGTGGTCCTTGAGGGCTGCAATCCTGGAAACCAGTCTGGTTTTCAGGATTTCTCCAATGAATATGCATGAAATATACGTATTTGCATGCACTGCCTCCATTGTATGCAAATAGATCTCATGTATATGTTTTGTGAAAATCCTGAAAACCCGATTAGGCTGTGGCCCTTATGAACTAATGTTGAGCACCCCTAGTATAAATACTTGGTTCTGGATTGAGGAGATATATTTTGGAGAGAGCTGGTATAAATACTTGGTCCTAAATTAGGGTCTGGTGATGCTTTCAATCTGAAGATGCTGCAACAAGCTGAGATACTATTAGCACCATGACACAGGAGTTTTGGGTGAAACTCTGGCCACAGTCAGTGTTTGTAACAGCTTTAGTTTGGATAGATCCTCGATAACTAGTTTGTTTGGAGCTTTAACACATTTCACCCATAGGGTTTTTTTATGCCAGTGACATGAGAGTACCCTAAACAATCCTACCATAATTTTCTTCCATTATATGGAAGTGGAGGACAGGGTTCTGAGGCTTTTCCCCCCTGAGGATTGTTTTGTACTCCATTAGACTATGTGGGTTATTTAAATCCTGCTTGCTATTTTGATTTTGGAAAGAGTTGTTATGAAGAATCCTAAATTAGGGCGATACAATTGGGAGGGAGGATTCTGAGTGCAAGTTGGTATACATACTTGGTCCTAGATTGGGGAGTGTCATGGATCCTGGAAGGTGAGGCCTTGTGTTGCCCCAAGATCCTGACCAGCAAATGGCGGCCAAGTCCAAGGAAACACTGGACTGGGGTTTGCCAATGAAAGGCTAAGTGCAGGTCCGTACAGAGCTGGAATGCTGGGCAGGACTCGGAGCAGGACTGGGGAGCTTGAAAATGGACTGGAGACTCTAGAGCAGGACTGGAGAGCTTGAAGCTAAACTGGAGAGCTTGAAGCCGGACTGGAGAACTTTTCAAGGCAAGAGAATGGCAGCAATGAGTAACCAGAAGAGAAGGTGACTTGTTTTGAAGGCACAGCAGAGAGGAGCTCTGGCATTTAAATATGCCTGTCGGCTGATCTCACCAAGGTGCACTAGTCTCTGGAGATGCACAAGTTCAGTGCGGTATCGCATATGTGTGCCTAAGGAGCACAGACTCCAGATGAAGTTGGGGAGTGGTGGGCCAGCTGGAAGCGTCGGCCTACCAGAGGAGACATGATGCCGGGGTGACACCGACCTGGGGGCATCCCACGGTAAGTGGGGGCTGGAAATGGGTGCCGTGAAAGGGAAATGCAATTGGGAGCGAGGACTTGGAGTACAAATTCAAGAGTTGATATAAATACTTAGTCCTAGGTTGCTTCTATTTGGGTCTCTAACAGATACTTGTGACCTGGATTGGCCACTTTCGGAGAAACAAGATACTGGGCTAGATGGACCATTGGTCTGACCCAGTATAGCTATTCTTATGTTCTTAGTTTGGGGAGATACACATGTAACTTATCATATTCTATAAGTTGCATGTGTAAGTTACCATTAACCCATCACCATTCCTCCTCAGTGCACCCCGTCTTCGTCGCCCGACCTCCCCCACCCTCCTCCGCACTCTCTTGCTCCTCCTCCTGCTATCCGCCCCCCCTAACCTGTCCTCCTCCTATCCATGCAAACGATTCCGTGATGTCTCCAATCTCGTTTCTATTCCCCTCCTCCCCCCCTCTTCCCTCCCCTTCTCATGTGCCTTGTGGAATGCCCACTCGGTCTGCAACAAACTGCCCTTCACCCATGATCTCTTCATCTCTCGTTCCCTTCAACTGCTCGCCCTAACTGAAACCTGGCTCTCCCCTGATGACTCTGCCTCAGTCGCGGCCCTTTGTCATGGAGGTTATCTCTTCTCCCACACTCCCCGCCCAGCTGGCCGCGGTGGAGGCGTTGGGCTACTTCTCTCGCCCTCCTGTAGTTTCCAACCCCTCCTCCTACCGCAGTCTCACTGCTTCTCATCCTTTGAAGCTCACTCCATCCGGCTATTCTACCCATTACCACTCAGAGTGGCTGTCATTTACCGCCCCCCTAATAAACCCCTCTCTTCCTTCCTCACCGACTTCGATGCCTGGCTTTCCGTCTTTCTTGAACCCTCATCTCCGTCCCTTATTCTCGGAGATTTTAACATACACGTTGATGAACAGTCCGACCCTCACGCTTCTCAGTTCCTCACTCTAACTTCCTCCTTCAACCTCCAGCTTTGCTCCACCACCCCTTCTCACCGAGACGGCCATAGTCTTGACCTCATGCTCTCCTCTTCCAGCTCTCCCTCCAATTTCCATGTTTCTACTCTTCCTCTCTCCGATCATCACCTAATCACCTTCATACTTCTTCACCCCCCCCCTTCAGCCCCGTCCAACTTTAACCACTACCTCCAGGAATCTCCAGGCTATCGACCCTCCCACCCTATCCTCTAATATTTCTAATCTCCTCCCCTCCATCATGTCCTCCGAGTCTGTCGACAAGACTGTTTCTGCTTACAATGCCACTCTCTCCTCTGCTGTGGACACCCTCGCACCTTCCACCTCCCGTCCCACAAAGCATACTAATCCCCAGCCCTGGCTGACCCCTTGTATCCGTCACCTTCGCTCCTGCACCCGATCTGCGGAGCGCCTCTGGAGGAAATCCCGCACCCATTCAGATTTCCTTCACTACAAATTCATGTTATCCTCCTTCCACTCCTCCCTTTTCCTTACCAAACAGGACTACTACACCCAATTGACCAATTCTCTCAGCTCCAACCCCCGTCGTCTCTTCTCCACCCTGAACTCCATCCTCAAAGTGCCCTCCGCTCCCACCCCACCCTCGCTCTCTCCTCAATCACTGGCTGATTACTTCCGCGACAAGGTGCAAAAGATCAACCTTGAATTCACTACCAAGCCATCTCATCTTCACCCTGCAACCCTCTCCCTCACCCAACCAACCCAGGCCTCCTTCTCCTCCTTTCCTGTCGTCACCGAGGAGGAAACCGCTCGCCTTCTTTCCTCATCGAAATCCACCACCTGCTCTTCTGATCCCATCCCCACCAACTTACTTAACATCATCTCTCATACTGTCACCCCCTCCATCTGTCATCCTCAACCTCTCTCTCTCCACTTCAACTGTCCCTGACACCTTCAAGCACGCCGTAGTCACACCTCTCCTCAAAAAACCTTCACTTGACCCTACCTGTCCCTCTAATTACCACCCAATTTCCCTCCTACCCTTCCTCTCCAAATTACTTGAGCGTGCCGTTCACAGTCGCTGCCTTGATTTTCTCTCTTCTCATACCATCCTCGATCCACTTCAATCCGGTTTTCGCCCTCTTCACTCAACAGAAACAGCACTCTCTAAAGTCTGTAATGACCTGTTCCTTGCCAAATCCAGAGGCCACTACTCCATCCTCATCCTCCTTGATCTATCCGCCGCTTTTGACACTGTGAATCATGACTTACTTCTTGCCACACTGTCCTCATTTGGGTTCCAGGGCTCTGTCCTCTTCTGGTTTTCCTCCTATCTCTCCCACCGCACCTTCAGAGTTCACTCTCATGGATCTTCCTCCACCCCTATCCCCCTATCTGTTGGTGTTCCCCAGGGATCGGTCCTTGGACCCCTTCTCTTCTCAATCTACACCTCTTCCCTGGGCGCCCTGATCTCATCTCATGGTTTTCAGTATCATCTCTATGCTGATGATACCCAGCTATATCTGTCCACACCAGACATCACCGCGGAGACCCAGGCAAAGGTATCAGCCTGCCTATCCGACATTGCTGCCTGGATGTCCAACCGCCACCTGAAACTGAACATGTCCAAGACCGAGCTCATCGTCTTTCCACCAAAACCCACGTCTCCTCTTCCTCCACTTTCTATCTCAGTTGATAACACCCTCATCCTCCCCGTCTCATCTGCCCGCAACCTCGGAGTCATCTTTGACTCCTCCCTCTCTTTCTCTGCGCATATCCAGCAGACTTCCAAGACCTGCCGTTTCTTCCTCTTTAACATCAGCAAAATTTGCCCTTTCATCTCTGAACACACCACCCGAACTCTTGTCCATGCTCTCATTACCTCTCGCCTTGACTACTGCAACTTACTCCTCACTGGCCTCCCACTTAGCCATCTATCCCCCCTTCAATCTGTTCAGAACTCTGCGGCACGTCTCATATTCCACCAAAACTGATTTACTCATATTACCCCTCTCCTCAGGTCACTTCACTGGCTTCCAATCAGATACCGCATCCAATTCAAGCTTCTCCTTCTTACCTACAAATGCATTCAGTTTGCTGCCCCTCACTACCTTTCCTCCCTCATCTCCCCCTATGTTCCCGCCCGTAACCTCTGTTCACAGGACAAATCCCTCCTCTCTGTACCCTTCTCCAACACCACCAACTCCAGGCTCCGCTCATTCTGCCTCGCCTCACCCTATGCTTGGAACAACCTTCCTGAGCCCTTACGCCAAGCCCCCTCCCTGCCCATCTTCAAGTCTTTGCTTAAAACCCACCTCTTCAATGCTGCATTCGGCACCTAACTCTTACCATTCACTAAATCCAGACTGCCCCATTTGACCGCCCCTATCGGACTGTCCGTTCACTTGTCTCTTAGATTGTAAGCTCCTTGAGCAGGGACCGTCCCTCTATGTTAAATTGTACAGCACTGCGTAACCCTAGTAGCACTTTAGAAATGTTAAGTAGTAGTAGTAGTAGTAGTAGTAGTAGTAGATGAAGTTGGGGAGTGATGGGTCAGCTGGAAGCGTCGGCCTACCAGAGGAGACATGATGCCGGGGTGGCACCGACCTGGGGGCATCCCACGGTAAGTGGGGGCTGGAAATGGGTGCCGTGAAAGGGAAATGCAATTGGGAGCGAGGACTTGGAGTACAAATTCAAGAGTTGATATAAATACTTAGTCCTAGGTTGCTTCTATTTGGGTCTCTAACAGGTACTTGTGACCTGGATTGGCCACTTTCGGAGAAACAAGATACTGGGCTAGATGGACCATTGGTCTGACCCAGTATAGCTATTCTTATGTTCTTAGTTTGGGGAGATACGCATGTAACTTATCATATTCTATAAGTTGCATGTGTAAGTGCATGCCCCACCCATGTTCCAACCAGACTCCACTTATGTGAATGCCTAATTGCAAAGTATGTGCTATCAAAGATATGTGTATGCTTACATAGAAACAGAGAAAAATGTAGCCACTAAAAGAACCTCTGGCCTATCCATGCCAAGGTGAGTTACACTGGGTATTTCCCTGTTGGGCTCACAATCTAAGTTTGTACCTGAGACAATAGATGATTAAGTAACTTGCCCAAGGTCACAAGAACCAGCAGTGGAGGATTAAATGATTTGTCCAAGACCAATCATAAGGAGCATCAGTGGGATTTGAACTGGCCACCTCTGGATGTCAAGAGGGGTGTTCTAGCCACTAGGCCACTCCTTGTTACTCCTTTAGAGATCCTATGTACTTACCCAAGTTCTCTTGAATTTAAATACTGTTTTCATCTCCACCCACCAGGAGGCCATTCTATGAATTCACCACCCTTTCCATGATAAAGTATTTTCTCAGATTACTCCTAATCTATCCCCTTTCACCTTCATCCTATGCCCCCTCCTTACTGAGCTGAGTATTCTTATTTATGTATGTTTACACACAGGTATAAATGACTAGAATACCATAACTTACATATGTAATTACTGTCTAAATCTATATGGCTCCTTCTAGAATTACCTTCATTGTGTACAGTGGAATAATTCCTCATCTCAGTTCCAAAGATTGACTTGTCTTGTTCCACGTGGATCAATAGTGTCCTCAGGTTTTTCTAAAGTTTTTGTGATACTTTTAGTGCAGCTTGGTGCAGTCTTTCCACAGGTGACTTTCAGTTGTCTATTAGTACAGATAAGGACCAGACTTTAGCAGTTTTGCAGTTGAATGCATGCCTAACAGATGTGTCAAGCTGGCTCAGGTCCCACATAATAAAGCAGAATCTGATAAAGTCAGACATGCTCTGAGTAACCAGAAATAGCGAGCTTTTTACTTTTCCCATTGTGCAAGAAGAATATCAAATCTGACATAAATACATAAATAAATAAATCTTTGAAAGGCAGAAAACAGTTGAATAGTAAAATTCTGTAGTGAAGTCCTGCTGAGCTCTTTTATCTGAAAACTTCATCGCATACTATGTTTGTTTATTAGATTCTTGATATACCACCTTTCTGTGATTCAGCCAAAACAGATTTACATATCAAATACGAGTACTTTCTCTGTCCTTAGTGGATTCACAATCTGTCTTTGTACCTGATGCATTGTGTGTGTGTGTGGGGGGGGGGGGGGTTAAGTGACTTTGCCCAGGGTCACAAAGAGTAGCAGTGGGATTTGAACCCAGTTCCTCTCATTCTCAACCACTGCACTAAAACATTAGGCTCCTCCTCTACTACTATCTAGCCAATCTCACCAAGACAAGCACTACTGCGCCCACTTCTGGGTACTTATTTAGTAGTTCACAATATCCAGGTCCTTACTCCCTTGAACCTCAGTGAAACCTGATGTAAGATCTCTGATGAAGAAAGAGATAATCTACTACAAAGCTACTACTACTACTACTACTACTTAGCATTTCTATAGCGCTGCCAGGGTTATGCAGCGCTGTACAAGTTTAACATGGGGAAGGATAGTCCCTGCTCAAGAGAGCTTACAATCTAAAGGTTACAAACTATGTAGTCAGTGTAGGTAACTTACAACTTATGTAGTCAGTGTAGGTAGCTTACAATCTAGACGTTACAAACTCTGTAGTCAGTGTAAGTAACATGAATGGGGAATGTGGTTAGGCGCCAAAAGCAAGGGAGAACAGATGGGCTTTGAGTAAAGACTTGAAGATAGGCAGGGAGGGCGCATGGCATATGGGCTCGGGAAGTCTGTTCCAGGCATAAGTTGATGCGAGGCAGAAGGGGCGGAGTCTGGAGTTAGCGGTGGTAGAGAAGGGTAGGATAGGAGTGATTTGTCCTGAGAGCGGAGGTTACGGGTGGGAACATACGGGGAGAGGAGGGTAGAGAGGTAATGGGGGGCTGCAGATTGAGTTCACTTGAAGGTCAATAGGAGAAGCTTGAACTGTATACGGTAACGGATCGGGAGCCAGTGAAGCGACTTGAGGAGAGGGGTGATATGAGAGTATCGGTTCACGCAGTAGATAAGACTTGCGGCGGAATTTTGGACAGATTAAAGGGGGGATAAATGGCTAAGCAGGAGGCCAGCGAGAAGAAGGTTGCAATAGACAAGACGAGAGGTAACGAGCGAGTGGACGAGGGTTTGGATGGTTTGTTCAGAGAGGAATGGACGAATTTTGCTAATATTATAGAGGAAGAAGCGACAGGTCTTAGCTGTCTGCTGGATATGGGCAGAGAAGGAGAGGGAGGAGTCGAAGATGACTCCGAAATTGCGGGCTGAGGAGATGGGGAGGATGAGGGCATTGTCAACAGAGATGGAAAGTGGGGGAAGAGGAGAAGAGGGTTTGGGTGGAAAGACAAGGAGCTCAGTCTTTGCCATGTTCAGTTTCAGATGCCGGTTGGACATCCAGACAGCGATGTCTGAGGCAGGCCGAAACTTTGGCCTGGGTTTCGACTGTGATGTCGGGAGTGGAGAGGTAAAGCTGGGTGTCATCAGCATAGAGATGGTACTGGAAACCATGTGATGAGATCAGCGAGCCCAGGGAAGAGGTGTAGATCGAGAAAAGAAGCGGTCCAAGGACAGATTCTTGAGGAACCCCAACAGAGAGCGGGATGGGGGTGGAAGAAGAGCCATTAGAAAATACTCTGAAGGTGCGTTGGGAAAGGTACGAAGAGAACCAGGAGAGGACGGAGCCCTGGAACCCGAATGAGGACAGTGTGTCGAGAAGTAAATTATGGTTGACGGTGTCAAAGGCGGCCGATAGGTCGAGGAGGATGAGGATGGAATAGTGACCTTTGGATTTGGCAAGGAACAGGTCATTGCAGACTTTAGAGAGTGCTGTTTCTGTCGAGTGTGGTGGGCGAAAGCCGGATTGAAGCGGATCGAGGATGGCCCGAGAGGAGAGGAAATCAAGGCAGCGGCTGTGGACAGCGCGTTCAAGTAATTTGGAGAGGAAGGGTAGAAGAGAGATGGGGCGGTAGTTGGAGGGACAGGTGGGGTCAAGTGAAGGTTTTTTGAGAAGTGGTGTGACTACAGCGTGCTTGAAGGTGTCAGGGACAGTAGCGGTCGAGAGAGAGAGGTTGAGGATGTGACAGATTGAGGGGATAACTGAAGGAGAGATGTTGTTAAGCAGATTGGTGGGAATGGGATCAGAGGAGCAGGTGGTGCACTTAGAGGAAGAAAGAAGGCGAGCAGTGTCCTCTTCGGTGATCTCAGGGAAGGAGGAGAAGGAGGCCAGGTTAGGTTTGTTGAGGGAGTGGGTTAAGAAGTCGCAGGGAGGAGAAGGCTTGGAAGTGAATTCAAGGTTTATCTTCTGCACTTTATCGCGGAAGTAATCAGCTAGTGTTTGAGGAGAGAGTGAAGGGGGGGTGGGAGCAGAGGGCACTTTAAGTAGGGAGTTGAGGGTGGCAAAGAGGCGACGAAGGTTGGAACCAAGAGAAATGGTTAATTGAGAGTAATATTCCTGTTTGGCAAGGAATAGGGAGGACTTGAAGGAGGAAAGCATGAATTTGTAATGGGTGAAGTCTGACAGGGTGCGAGATTTCCTCCAGATTCGTTCAGCAGAGCGGGTGCAGGAGCGAAGGTAATGGATGCAAGGGGTTAACCAGGGCTGAGGATTAATGCGCTTAGTGGGGCGAGAGACAGATGGTGCTAGGGTATCCAGAGCAGTGGAGAGAATTTCATTGTAGGTAGAGACAGCCTTGTCGACGGATTCAGAAGACGAGATGGGAAGAGATTGGAGATGTGAGAGGATAGGGTAGGGGGGTCGACGGCTTGGAGATTCCTGAAGGCAGTGGTTATAGTTGGGCGAGGTTGAGGGGGAGGGTGGTGAAGTGTGAGGGTGATTAGGTGATGATCTGAGATTGGAAGGACTGAGGTGCAGAAGTTGGAAGGTGAGCAGGAAGAAAAGAAAACGAGGTCAAGACAATGGCCATTATGGTGAGTAGGGGTGGTAGAGCATAGTTGGAGGTTAAAGGAGGATGTCAGAGTGAAGAATTTAGAAGCGTAGGAGTTGGATGGGTTGACAACGTGAATATTAAAATCACCAAGAATGAGGGATGGAGATGAGGGATCAGGGAGGGATGAGGGATGAGAGGTTAAGTGAATTTGCCCAGGGTCACAAAGAGTAGCAGTGGGATTTGAACCCAGTTCCTCTCATTCTCACCCACTGCACTAAAACATTAGGCTCCTCCTCTACTACTATCTAGCCAATCTCACCAAGACAAGCACTACTGCGCCCACTTCTGGGTACTTATAGGATTTAGTAGTTCACAATATCCAGGTCCTTACTCCCTTGAACCTCAGTGAAACCTGATGTAAGATCTCTGATGAAGAAAGAGATCATCTACTACAAAGACCTACAGGAGGAAATTCTACAACTGGGTGTCATGTGTTAGGCACCCCAATGGCATGCACTTGAGTGCCAATTTGGTTTGCCAAGATGCCATTATAGAATGCTAGTGTAACCCACCATCAGCACGCCTAACAATTACAGACCAGAAGTTACACCAGCCCTTGATGTCGTGTATCTGATGATGCATACATTTGGTAAGGGTGCACATAACTTTTTTTTTTGTTTTAATCATTTTTATTAAAGATACTTACAGCATTATAACATCTAAGAATATTAACATCATCTGGATACAACACCATTATGCCTTCATACCATGAAATCGACTTTCTTTTTCATTTTCCCCGCCCCTAACCCCCCTATTCTCCCTCCCCCCACTATCGCTGCAATGATCTAGAAGCAATCTTAAAGAGTACCATCTCACACCTAACCCCTAACCAAACCCATTCCTGATTCTCCCACCCCAACTCACTCCTTACCCACCCCTCCCCTCTCCTCTCCCTCCTTCTCTTGTCTATGAGACCTTAGAGTAATATAAGTCTCTGCAGAGTTCATAGATTCAGCAGTTGTCCTCTCGCTGTAGGAGTGAGAGTCTCCCAGAATGGAGACCATCTATTTTGAAATTGTATTCTTAATTGCGGGAGATTATGGGTTGCTATCTGTTCCATGCGAAGAAGAGACACCATTAGGGTGCGCCATTTCTGGATTGAAGGGGACTTTATTGTCAGCCAATCAGAAAGAATAGTTTTCTTTGCCATAACAGTCGCTCTCTGTACAAACTCTTTGTATCCCTTCGGGAGTGCACATAACTTTTAGTATTCTGTAAGTTATGCATGCAACTAGAAGCCCCACCCAAGCATATACCTCCCCCTCCATGTAGTTAATTACCATAGCACTTACGTGTTGTCTTATAGAAGACCATGTAGTGCCACTTTTCTATGCACCTATGTGTGGAAGGTGATTGTAACTGCATGCGCTCTGTTGTAGAATGGCCTTTCACGTGTGTTAGACCATAGACGAAAGCCAACAGTAACTTGAAGTATCAAAATTGGGACAATCCATCATTTGTTGAAAAATGACTCCTCTCCCTTTCAAAGTAGGTGATTTTACTCATTGCACTAAGGATAGACAGGTTTTATTGAAGGAACATGTTTCCCAAAGCACATTTATATGTATTTTGACATTTAAATAGATCATTCCTTCCATGTGTAGGCTGACCTCAGCAAGATGTGAAATCAGGCTTTAAGCAGGAAAAGGACAGTTGGAAGTTCAGAGGATGTTTTATCAAAGGGAGAGTGTGTGCTTAAAATATCTAAGAGCCTGTAAGTAAATAAGGAAAACTGTTGAGGGAATATGGAAGAGGGGAAGGGGGAAGCGACACCAAAAGGAAGGCAGAAGGAGGCTGCAGCTTCCTCTCCCACACACTCTGCAGCTACGTTGTCAGAGAAGACAGAACACTCTCTTAACTAAAAGAATTCCAACATAGATGCTAACAAAGCCTTGTGGCACTGTATCCAATGAGCTGGAAGCCCAGAGAAGCAGGCAAATAAATAGTATAGAATTGATAATACTGTATATTGATAGTTTGGTTGTCTGTGTCTTGCTCGGACATGGCAAAACTCTGACAACCGGAACAATCAGGCCACTAGCCACAGAAATATAAGAGAACAAATACTGTGTATTGTTTTACCCTGTTGGAAATGTGAAGAATAAGGATTAGTAGACACTGAGGGAGCTACAAACACACATAAATAAACTCTTATAAACTATCAACTGTTCAACGCTGCTATTATAAATTGAAAACTATCTTCTCTGAATGCCACCTATTCTCAAAATGAGCAATTAAAATCTTCATCCATTCTTTAGTCACTACCAGTCTAGATTATTGCAATAGCCTCCTTCTGGAAGCAAATGTATCTGAGCTTAAATGTTTACAATTAGTTAAAACTCAACAGCAAAACTCTTAAGAGGTTCCAAGTTTAGTCCATAAAACTTGTAACATCGATACACCATTATATCTTTTCCATTATTTTATTCTCTATACCCCTTCCAGAGTCCTTAGATCTTCCCAATCTAACTCATTAATCATTCCTTCACTCTCCAAGTTTGTTTCAGTTCTGTTTGTTCTAAATCCTTCAGTGTTTCTGTCCCTACTCTACAGAACACCTTTCCCATTCATCTGCTCTTTGAACGATCTTCATAAACTTGTCTCTTAAGCTCTCAAATGTCTTTTCGTTGTTACTAGAGGTTTGGTTGCCTGATGAGTCCATAGTCTACTTTCCCTCCCTTATAATGGTCTCTTCTCTTTCCTATATGTTTATGGGATTCCTTTCCCTCTTCTCTTCTGTTTCTTCTACCTTAACTTTCTCATACTTTACTCTATTTTTATGTATTAGTGTAAACTGCCCTGAAATAACTTTTTTTTTTCCTAGGGCAGTATATCAAATTTTAATAAACCTGAAACCTATGTGCTTTGACAAATTTTGACCTACTAGAAGGCAGAATATGCAAGTGCACATGAAGATTATAAAACACTCTCATTTAAGTGTGTGCTTGCACAATCTAGGTGTGGATATTTGCACGTATAAATATGCAGGCCTGCACTATAGGCACGATATCTGCCTCTTGTATTTTACAGAGGTACCATACATGCCTATGGGGCTCATTTTTGAAAGAGAAAAACATCCAAAAAGTGTCATAAAGTACCATTTGGATGTTTTTATTTATTTATTTTGTTACATTTGTACCCCGCGCTTTCCCACTCATGGCAGGCTCAATGCGGCTTACATGGGGCAATGGAGGGTTAAGTGACTTGCCCAGAGTCACAAGGGGCTGCCTGTGCCTGAAGTGGCAATCGAACTCAGTTCCTCAATTCCCCAGGACCAAAGTCCACCACCCTAACCACTAGGCCACTCCTCCACTATTTGTTACATTTGTAGCCCACATTTTCCTACCTCTTTGTAGGCTCAATATGGTTTTCTTGTGCCGGAGAGCTGTTTGCAGACTCTGGAGTAAACAAATACAAGGTGATGTTGTGGTAGGATAAGGTTCATGTGATAGGACCACATAAAGGAATCGTTCGACGGGAAAGTTGTGTGATAACCATTACGAACTTTAGTGTTGTTGTGTCGCAGGGATCAGGCCTTTACGTAGGATCGGTAAGGTATGCCTTTTTAAACAAGTGGATCTTAAGTGTCTTTCTGAAGTGTAAATGGTCGTTTTTCTTCTCAAAACGTCCAAGTCAGTATTTTTGAAACCTTTTTGTAGATGTTTATCTATCCAATTCGTCTGCAGTGTGTCCAAATCACAAGGGAGTGTGTTGGTAGTATTTCAAAGGTGGGATTAGGGCGTGCCTAACACTTGGATGTTTTACAGCCATAATGGCACAAAACAAAAAACATCCAGGACTAAAACTAAGACATTTTGGTCTAGACCTGTTTTTGAAACGAATAAGGCACAAAAAGGTGCCCTAAATGATCAGATGACCACTGGAAAGAATCAAGGGTGACCTTCCAATACCTCCCACAGTGGTCACTGACCTGCACCCCCCCCCCCCCCCAAAAAAAAGAAAATGTTAATATAAATATAACTCTCCAGCCTCGATGTTAAAGTCAGGTCTGTTAGTGTAGTGGTTGGTGTAGTGCACTATTGAGTGGGGGATTCAGGTCCCTATCTCCCTCTACCTGTCACAC
Source organism: Microcaecilia unicolor (assembly GCF_901765095.1). Lineage (NCBI taxonomy): Eukaryota > Metazoa > Chordata > Amphibia > Gymnophiona > Siphonopidae > Microcaecilia > Microcaecilia unicolor. Next base: position 660,893,775 of record NC_044031.1, read on the forward strand.
TTGTGGTAGAAACTGTGAACCCTACAAAACTCACCTGACACCCACTGTCCTCATTTATAGGTGCCCCCTTCAACCATAAGGGCTATTGTAGTGGTGTGCAGTTGGGGGTAGTAGGTTTTGGATGGGTTTTGGAAGGCTCAGCAGACAAGTTAAGGGAGCAACGGTGAGGTATATACCTTGGAGTATTTACATGAAGTCCACCACAGCAGTGGCGTAGCTACAGGTGGGCCGGGGCCCACCCACTTAGGGCTCAGGCCCATCCAACAGTAGCACATGGTAATGAAAATGCTGCTCTCCACAATACTGGCACCTTCGCATGCTCAGTTTTCAGCGCATGCCTGCTGCAGACTACCAAGGTGGAGACTGGAGAGAAGCATTTTCCCACCAGCTGAGTTATTTTTTTGATGTGGGGGTGGGGGAGAGAACATTTGGTGTCCACCCACTTCTTGCCTAGGCCCACCCAAAATCTGCTGTCTGGCTACGCCCCTGCACCACAGTACCCACTAGGGGACACTATTGCTTTCCTGGTATGTCTGGGGGACCAGTCTGATAAAAATGCTTGCCCCTCCTATATCCCAATGGGTTGATTTTGTGCATTTTTAACTTGTGTGGGTTTTTTGTTTCAAAAATGGCCTAAAAAGATAAATGCACAAAGCACAAAACCTTGTTCGAAATGGTATTTTGTCAAAAAAAAAAATACTTTTTTCTTTTTTAAAAAATGGGTATATTTTCTGTTCGAATTTTGTACGTTTAGTTCAAAACATCCAAAGTCCAACTTAGACGCACTATCGAAAATGCCCCTCCATGTGTCTTTATAAATTAATGCCTAACTAGGTACCTACTTGCCCTCTTAAATCAGACAACCTGTTGTAAGGCCGTGGTACTTAATCCAGTCCACGGGGCACACCAATCCAGTTGGGTTTTCAGGATATCCACAGTGAACATACATGAGATAGATTTGTATGTACTGGTATTCAAATCTATCTCATGCATATTCATTGTGGGTATCCTAAAAACCTGACTGGCTGGGGGTGCCCTGAGGACTGGGTTGAGAAACACTGCTCTAAGGGAGTATGGATTATGATATGAGTATATAATGGAAAATGGAAAAGTATTAAATGAGAAAATAATGCTTCATTTGTCATTTTTTGTTTAATAAAACTGGCATAATTAGATATGGTTACTAAATGTGTTAATCCATCAGCAAACACTTTTATGAATGGTGACAGTAGGTCTTTTCAAATTCATAAAGATAAATTAAGAAGGTTCAACATTCATTTTCTTGATTTGAGAATTAATGTGAAGAACTGTATTTAGGTCTGATGAAAAACTGCATGAAACGGATAATATGTTTTCAGTATGAGACACTGTATGCTCTGATAGTGCTTGTTCTTGATTGAACTGGAGGCTTCATTGTGTGCATGCAGGATGAGGAGACATGCATATACAGTGGGGGAAATAAGTATTTGATCCCTTGCTGATTTTGTAAGTTTGCCCACTGACAAAGACATGAGCAGCCCATAATTGAAGGGTAGGTTATTGGTAACAGTGAGAGATAGCACATCACAAATTAAATCCGGAAAATCACATTATGGAAAGTATATGAATTTATTTGCATTCTGCAGAGGGAAATAAGTATTTAATCCCTCTGGCAAACAAGACCTAATACTTGGTGGCAAAACCCTTGTTGGCAAGCACAGCGGTCAGACGTCTTCTGTAGTTGATGATGAGGTTTGCACACATGTCAGGAGGAATTTTGGTCCACTCCTCTTTGCAGATCATCTCTAAATCATTAAGAGTTCTGGGCTGTCGCTTGGCAACTCGCAGCTTCAGCTCCCTCCATAAGTTTTCAATGGAATTAAGGTCTGGTGACTGGCTAGGCCACTCCATGACCCTAATGTGCTTCTTCCTGAGCCACTCCTTTGTTGCCTTGGCTGTATGTTTTGGGTCATTGTCGTGCTGGAAGACCCAGCCACGACCCATTTTTAAGGCCCTGGCGGAGGGAAGGAGGTTGTCACTCAGAATTGTACGGTACATGGCCCCATCCATTCTCCCATTGATGCGGTGAAGTAGTCCTGTGCCCTTAGCAGAGAAACACCCCCAAAACATAACATTTCCACCTCCATGCTTGACAGTGGGGACGGTGTTCTTTGGGTCATAGGCAGCATTTCTCTTCCTCCAAACACGGCGAGTTGAGTTCATGCCAAAGAGCTCAATTTTTGTCTCATCTGACCACAGCACCTTCTCCCAATCACTCTCGGCATCATCCAGGTGTTCACTGGCAAACTTCAGACGGGCCGTCACATGTGCCTTCCGGAGCAGGGGGACCTTGCGGGCACTGCAGGATTGCAATCCGTTATGTCGTAATGTGTTACCAATGGTTTTCGTGGTGACAGTGGTCCCAGCTGCCTTGAGATCATTGACAAGTTCCCCCCTTGTAGTTGTAGGCTGATTTCTAACCTTCCTCATGATCAAGGATACCCCACGAGGTGAGATTTTGCGTGGAGCCCCAGATCTTTGTCGATTGACAGTCATTTTGTACTTCTTCCATTTTCTTACTATGGCACCAACAGTTGTCTCCTTCTCGCCCAGCGTCTTACTGATGGTTTTGTAGCCCATTCCAGCCTTGTGCAGGTGTATGATCTTGTCCCTGACATCCTTAGACAGCTCCTTGCTCTTGGCCATTTTGTAGAGGTTAGAGTCTGACTGATTCACTGAGTCTGTGGACAGGTGTCTTTCATACAGGTGACCATTGCCGACAGCTGTCTGTCATGCAGGTAACGAGTTGATTTGGAGCATCTACCTGGTCTGTAGGGGCCAGATCTCTTACTGGTTGGTGGGGGATCAAATACTTATTTCCCCCACTGTAGTTTATAGTTCTTATTCCGCCTTTATCCATGGCAGAGTGCACAAAAAAAACAACAACATAATCTTGAAAGCACAATATACAAAAATAAATATGACAACTACAGAATGCAGCTACTAGACTGATTCTGAATAAAACTGAGGGGTCCTTTTATTAAGGTGTGCTAACAGATTTAGCACACGCTAATCATTAGCACATGCTAAATGTTAAGAAGCCCATAAGAATATACTCCCAGATTCTATATAGCGTGAATTTAGTTGCGCGTGTAAATCCAGTCATATTCTGGATTTCCACTCACAACTTAATAAACAAGCCAATCGGCATCAATAATTGCCACTTAACAAGCAATTATTGACACTAATTGGCATTACTTAGAATTTATGCACAGAACTAAGTGTATTCTATAACGCAATGCATTTAAATTCTAAGTCGCATAGTTGAAATAGGCGAGTCATGGACGTTTCTAAAATCTACGCGCGTTGCTATAAAATACACCCAGTCCACGCCTAATTTAAGCATCGGCATTTATAGTAAGCTTTATTTGGTGTAACTGCACATGACTAATTTTAGTTATGTGGGTGGGCGCTTAGCATATTCTATAAACCGCAAGGAAATTTAGACTTATGCTATAAAATACACCTAGGCGTATTTCATTTTGGTGCTGATTTTTTAGGCGTGATATGAATCTAGTCCATAATGGGCATCTTATCATTTAGCACACCCTAATCCTTAGAGCATGCTAAATCCATTAGTGCGCCTTAGTAAAAGGACCCCTAAATTTGATAGTGTGGGTCTGTTATTAATGAATTTGCACTGATTACCTATTCATGCACGCATCAATTTTAAAATTTTGTGTATTGTTTTCAAATTGCTTAATTGTGAATCTCCGTCTTAAATGATGATGTTGAGAATCACTCATTTTGGCCAAACAGCTTATTTTCGAAGGAGAAGGACACCCATCTTCCGACACAAATCGGGAGATGGGCATGCTTCTGCTAAGGGTGCCCAAATCGCCATAATCAAAAGCCAATTTTAGCCGTCCTCAACTGCTTTCCATCGCAGGGATGGCCAAAATTCAAGGGGGTGTGTCGGTAGTGTACCGAAGGCGGGACGGGGCGTGGTTAACAGATGGGCATCCTCGGCCGATAATGGAAAAAAGAAGGGTGTCCCTGATGAGCATTTGGCCGACTTTACTTGGTCCCATTTTGTTCATGACCAAGCCTCGAAAAGGTGCCTGGACTGACCAGATGACCACCGGAGGGAATCGGGGATGACCTCCCCTTACTCCCCTAGTGGTCACCAACCCCCTCCCACCCAAAAAAACTAATTACAAAACATTTTTTCCAGCCTCTATGCCAGCCTCAAATGTCATACCCAGCTCCATCACAGCAGTATGCAGGTCCCTGGAGCAGTTTTTAGTGGGTACTGCAGTGTACTTCAGGCAGGCAGACCCAGGCCCATCCCCCCACCTGTTACATTTGTGGTAGTAAATGGGAGCCCTCCAGAACCCACCCGAAACCCACTGTACCCACATCTAGGTGCCCCCCGTTACTCTTTAAGGGCTATGGTAGTGTTGTACAGTTGTGGGTAGTGGGTTTGAGGGGGGGGTTGGGGAGCTCAGCACCCAAGGTAAGGGAGCTATGCACCTGGGATCAATTTGTGATGTCCACTGCAGTGCCCCCTAGGGTGCCTGGTTGGTGCCTTGGCATGTGAGAGGGGACCAGTGCACTATGAATGCTGGCTCCTCCCATGACCAAATGGCTTGGATTTGGTCATTTTTGAGATGGCCATGCTCGGTTTCCATTATCCACTCAAACCGAGGTCGGCCATCTCTAAGGTCAGCGATCTCAACATTTCGGTCGACCTAAATGTTGAGATTTGGCCGTCCCCGACCGTATTATCGAAACGAAAGATGGACGCCCATCTTGCTTCGATAATACAGAATGCCCCGCCCCTTCACCGGAGTGCCCTTAAAGATGGGCACCCAGTTCAATTATGCCCCTCCAAATGTCCTAATGGATGATGCATGCTATCAAGAGTGTGCTTTCTTCTGCTTCCATTACTAGTTTGACTTCTACTCGTAAAATGTTGTTTGGCATAGCTTTCCCATTTATGTGGAATTCTTTGCCGTTGGCCTTGAGGAGTGAAAGTAATTATTTTAAATTTAGAAAATTGCTGAAATATTTTAGTTGTTCATTTGTTAGTGGAACTTCATCATCCTGATTATTTATCTCCCACTGAATTGGTGGGTTTTGTATATTTGTCTACAGACAGAACTCATGGCTATTACAATGTATAAGAATTCTATTTCAATTAAAATTGAATTAAACAACAATCCACCAATCAAAACAAGACATCAGTTAGACTTATCACAGGTCATGTCGTCCGAACTGTTAACTGCTTAATTCTGTGAATCCCATGCAGTCTTGGAAGGGATATAGCTGAAGATCAAAAACAGAAAGTGTTGGAAAGGATTTAGCATATATTGAACATTGGTAAACAGAGTCTGATTGAGTCATAGGCACACATCTAAGACCCAAATGTTAGAGTCTTAGGCTTCTATCTTCGGGTGGCAATGAATTCTGTTGTATGGCTTTTGTTAGGCCTATCACAATCGGAACATATATCAGTCCACATGAAACATCTGAAATGGTTGCCAGCACGCAGTAGGATTTTCTACAGATTGTTAGTAATGATTCATGAAGCACTTAACCAGGATTCCACATATTATTTACATCATGCTGTAAAATGGTATTTACCGTCCCAATCTTTGAGATCTCAGCACAAATGTGAGCTTGTTGTTCCTGCACTTCAACACGAACAATTGGAGGTTACATGGTCTGGTACCTTTTCCATTTATGGACCTATTGAATGGAACAGATTACCCTTGCGGCTCAAAAGTGAAACTTTGCTGTCTATCTTTAAGAAAGGTTTGAAAGAATTTATACTGTACCAGACTTACCATGATCCTGCTTGAAAGATGAAACATTGGACAAGTATTGGACTCCCTGCTGGAGCTGTATATTGTTAACTTGTGTATTCATTTTTTTATTTGTAAGTTTTGTTATTCTGATTATGTATGTTTCTTTTGTACTCCGCCCTGGACAAGGGTGGGCTAGAAATTATACATTTCAATATATTGGTTTTTGGAACCACTACTTCTAATAATTTCTATAGTGCTACTAGACCCACACAGTGTTTTATATATTATAGGCAGGTACTTTCTCTGTCCCTATTGGACTTGCAGTCTAAATTTTGCATCTGGGGAAATGGAGGCTTAAATGACTTGTCCAGGCTTACAAGGAGCTGCAATGGGAATTGAACCCAGTTCTCCAAGCTATCAACTCACTGCACTAACCATTAGGATACTCTTCCACTGATGACAGGGACCACTTTGTCACTACACCGTATCTCTTGATTCTGGTGGGAGCATGTAGAGCAGTGGATTTAACCGGAAGTCCTTAAGGGCCACAAACAGGTTGGCTTTTCTGGTTATCTCAAATGGTTTATGGTTTATTAAACTTGATATACAGCTCTTCATGACAGCACAACAGAGCAGTTTACATAATAATATTAACAGTGGGAAAATAACTCCATTCAATAGTAGCAAAGGGAGAAGAACAGGAGTGGAATGAAAAGAGTGTCAGTCAAGCCTAGATGATCAAACCTGGTCGCTTAACTGCCAAGATGGGCCTTTTGAAACAAATACGTCTTCAGAGCTGCTTTAAACTTAAGAAATGATGACTCTGTAACAGAGCCCGAGGAAGGGAATTCCAGAATAGAGGGACAGCACAAAAGAAAGCACAGTGATGAGTTGAGTCTGAGTATAAGCAGGAGATAGATTTGCATGCATACTACATCTGCTGTATGCAGATCTCATGTATATGTACTTTGGCTAATGATGATCTTTTTATTCTTAAGAGCCCAATAATTATTTTTAATATATATATATATCAGGAAATTCATTATAGAAGCTAACTATGTAGTAGGGATTTCTATTTTATCCTGAATTCAAATATGTATACCCCAAGGGAGAGGAAGGGGTATCAAAAGAACACTCAGCATCAGTGGCGTTCCTAGGGGGGCTGACACCCGGGGTGGATTGCCGATGTGCTCCACCCCCCGGGTGCAGTGCCCCCCCCAGAACAGCATGACGCCCCCCCACCGATGAACCCCCCCCCCCCCGATCCCCCGGCAAAAGAACCCCCCCTGGGTGCATGCCACTGGGGGGGGAGGTGCCGCGCGCCTGCCGGCTCTTCATTTTCATGCTCCCTTTGCCCCGGAACAGGAAGTAACCTGTTCCAGGGCAAAGGGAGCATGAAAATGAAGAGCCGGCAGGCGCGCGGCACCCCCCCCAGTGGCGTGCACCCAGGGCGGACCGCCCCCACCGCCCCTCCCTTTGGTACGCCACTGCTCAGCATATCAAAGACATAAAAAATACAAAAAGCAAATATTATTTCAGTAACATCCCACATCAAAGGCAAGTAAGTGTTTGATGAAAGCAGTGGGCCAGACATTGATTAGTATATTAATCTCTGTATACTAGGCAAGACTGTAGATTCAAACATGTAATTACTATATGTTGGGAACTCCAGGTAGACACCTGTTTGAGAGCTATCTCTGGGGCTATGCAAATAATAAAGGTGATCAGAGCCAGTGCTAGACATGATGAGGCCCAGGGCAGATGCTACGAAGGGGGCCCCAAAGCTTGCTTGCAGGCCATCTCTTTTTCAACTTCAGGCAGGTCTGGGACCCCCTTTAACTTGGGGCCCAGGGCAATTGCCCTGTTTGCCCACCCCTAACACCAGCCCTGAAGATGATGGGTCCTGCTGATTTCCTCCTGTTACTGTCATCAAAACTGTGTACTTCCATGCACTCCACTCACTCACTCACACACTCCTTTTAGGCTTAAAGGAAGTTTTCTGGGGTTCTAGATGAGCTCTCATTTAATGGATCCTATTCCTTCAGGGTTGCAGGAATATCTCCTGGGGAACACCCCAGGTGTCCCACCCAAGCTCTATTTGTCCTCTGGCTGTATGTAGAGGACCTCCAGGAAAACCTCCTATCTTGTTTTTTTAATCTCTAGCTCCCCGTGAACTAGGGGACCCTACTGGCACATGATAATTCAATGATCAGGACAGCTTGGTAGAAAAAGGAACCCTGTGGTGTGGCTGCTTCCAAATGTACCTGCAGTACTACATAAGCACACAACTTGGAACACATTACCAAAAGCCTTGAAAACGACGTACGGCCACCTAAACTTCCGGAAATCACTAAAAACCAACCTGTTTAAAAAGGCATACCCTACCAATCCAACTTAAATGCCTAATCTCTGCAACACAACCAAACTAAAGCATGTAATTGTTACGTTCCTCACCTGATTCCAGGCCTGCGCGTCTGATTCGCCGGCGAGGTGCGGTCCGGCAGAGCTAGCTGGCTTTTTGATGTTTCTCCAGGATGGGTCGGTTTCAGTTTCCCAAGTCTGGCAGCCGTCATCCGGCTTAGAGCACGGGCAGTGGCCATCTTGGCTAGCTCAGGAGGGGCGGCCATCTTGTATAAACGAGATCAGGAAGGAACTCCATATTTGGTCTGGGGAGGATCTCCTATGGGGGCAGCCATGTTGGCTTCACCTGAGTTTGGTTTGCTCAGATTTCTTCACTATTTAAAGCACTGCCTCCAGGCCTTCATTGCTTCGGTCTCATTTGTTCTGAGGAATTGCTGTCGGAGTGCTGTTCACCGACTTCTTTCTGTTCCTGTTTTACCTGTGTATCAGACCTTGGCTAGTTATCTCGGATTTCACTTGTTTGCTGCCTGCCGTGACTCTGGACTGATTTGACTATTTCTTTGCCTGTTGGAGTACTGGTTCTGGACTGTGTCTGTTTCCTGCTATCCTGGTCAGCGGCTGTGCAACCCCGCCGGTTCCTGAAGTCCTGGTGGCCGCTTGCAGCTGGGGGCTCAAACTCCCGGTGAACGGTGGTCGCTTCCCAGGTGAAGCTAGGGGTTGTCTGGCTGCCTGATCGAGTGCGGTGTCACTCCATCTCTGCCGTGCTCAGTCGGGGCACAGGGGCTCACCACTACCAGGTCATAACAGTAATGGACATAACACAACTCCTCCGTTCTCCAATTCCCTAACGTGGCTGTGCCACATGAACTTGATCTTACCACAACATCACCCTGTATTTGTTCACACCGGAGCCTGCAAAGGCCTCTCCGGTACTATGTAAACCACATTGAGCCTACAAATACGTGGGGAAATGTGGGAAATGTAACAAATATAAATAAATAAATGCTATAGAGCTGAGTGTGAGAGCTTCTAGTATAGCTTCATAAAAGTAAGTATTCACCATATTCTTCCTTGACTTGTGGGAATATGGGATTTCCCTATCTCAGGCCAGTGAGGTAGGCTGGTCACTTGGCTGGTAAGTGTTCAGGCAAAGATGCTTTCCCTCCAAAACCATATTATATACAGTTTTACCAGCTAATTCAGTCCCTCCTATGGGTTGGGCTTACTGGATGCTGAGTGGAAAATTACCAGATATATTCTCATGCAGGTTCAGACTTCACCTGTAGCACCCAGCATGTTCAGAACTAGGGGTTAACACCAGGCTTGGTTACACCAGAGTTACTTATAAACAAAATGATTTAAAAAGCAAACATGAGCAGCATAAGCAAGCAAACAAAAGAAGATAACAGGATCATCTAAATAAACTGATTATGGAATAACAAACCATTTACCAACAGCCATTGGAGGCCAAAAACTTATGGGTTAAACATAGAGGATCCTTATATAGAAAGAGGATGGAATGTCTGCAAAACTTAAATTCCTTCACACTTTAAACAGGGCATAGAGGGATGTAACCTACATAGAGCAGCAGGTACAATTCTGACAGCAGTCTTTTATCTGCTGTCATTTATTATGGGCCCCTTTTACTAAGCCATGAAGGCTACCGCATGGCCCGGGCGTTAATTTTATTTTTTATGTGTGTCCACTACGCGTGCTGGAAAATATATTTTATTTTCTGGCACGTGGCGCTAACCGGGCGGTAATCGGCATTGTACACGCACCACTTAATGCATGAGACCTTACCGCTAAGTGAATGGGTGGCGGCACGGTCTCAGGCCCAAAATGGATGCACCATTTTGCCGCACGTCCTTTTTCAGCCCCTAAAAAAGGCCTCTTTTGCAGGTGCGCTAAAAAATGGACCTGCGTGCATCCAATACAAATGTCTACACCAGCGCAGGCCACTTTTTTAGTGCACTTTAGTAAAAGGACCCCCTATGTTACTATTGTAAGTTATTTCATAAAAGAAATCTAAGGTGGCTTGTGGAGCAGGGCTCTTGCCAAGCAGCTAGCAGCAGCTCTTACTAACAGATGTTTCTCACTGAAAGCTCAACAGATATCTTTTGACATTTGATATTTTGCAGTGTGTGATACCTTGCATCTTTTCTGATTTGTCAGGGCAAAACCACGGATGTTTTCCACAAAGTGCCAATTCACATCCGTGATCATGCTAAGATCTTTGACAACAGCACAGGGAATAGCTCCAGGACTCTTACAAGTGAAGAGACACCTGAACCAGAAAAATGACTGCTGCAACAGAGGAATTCCAAAAGAATTTTATTTGTGCAACTATATATAAAAATGTTTATTATACCGCCTCCTTTGCAAAAACAATTCAAAGCAGTGTACAGCTAATAAAAATCCGATCGTACATAAAACCACATAAAAGGAATAATATTACATGACAATATCCGTATTCATAATTATTCAGAGTCATTATAAAAAGTTTATATAAATAAAACAGTATACCAGGCTTAATGACAGTCTTATGGATCACCAATAACATATTCCATTCATATCACGATATGATAATGGCAAAAAAATCTGTTTCCCCTGGTATTTTAACACTACGGTCAGCAATTGACTTCAGATGGTGACCACGGCATTTAAATTTATATCCAGATAGTTGATGCCTAGCTAGGTACCGCCACTACCTGGATTACTATCTGGATAAGTTAGCCCGGGCTTGCTCAAGTTCAGACCTCAAGGACTGCAATCAGGCCAGACTGGGAGTGTAAATTAAGGAGCATAACCATAGGCGTAGTTTGACTGTTTCATTTGGGGGGGCAAAGGATGGGGCGGAGCATATTAGCATATTCATTTGCATATATACATATGCAAATGAATATGCTAATCTGGAGGAAGAAAGGAAGGGAAAAAAAGCTGGCTTTTTTTGGGAATAACCATAATGAATATGTATGAGATATCAAGCCAGCTCTTTCTCCCTTCCTTCTTTCCTTCTTCCACTCCAGTAGTATTTCCCCACCCATTTTCCCATAACATGCCAGTGTTGACCTTAGAAATGCATAAGCTCTATATGTAGATCCTTCAAGAGGTAGTGTGTCAGGATTTAGGCTCTACATCCTTTCTGATGTTTTGGTGCCACCTCAGTAAAGCCAACACACAATCTCTCCACTGCAACACACTATACACAAACTTGTGCAAAAACACACTCATAACCTTACTAAACCATAACAGCACTAATTCCAAGGACAGGACGAGCTGCAACCTTATGCATGAAAAGGCAGAACTGTAATTACACCAGGCTCTAAAACACCAATACACTACCTCGTGAAAAACACATGACACAACAGACATGACACAAGGAACTAGAAAGCAAAAAATATGAAGGCAAAATACTGAACTGGAAAGTTAACTCGATGTCAGACTCAGCATGCAGCAATACCAGAAAAATTGAAACTTACATGCAAAATTTCACAGAAAGCTGACATATTCCAATTAATAAATTCTGAATAAAATACTTTTTTCTACCTTTGTTGTCTGATCATTTAGTTTTTCTATTCGCTTTGGTCCCAGTGTCTTCTGTTTTATGCAGTGTCTTCTTTCCATTTGATATTCCATTTAATAGATTCAAAATAAAATACTTTTTTGTACCTTTGTTGTCTGGACATTTTACTGTTCAATCATGCTGGTTCCAGTTTCCTCTTTTCCTGTCTTTCTGCTAATTCTCCTTCAACTGCTTGCTGTCCATTTGTCTTTTCTCTTCTCTCCTGTCTTATTCCATTCCTTCACTACACCTACCTTTGACACATTATTTCTTTTTTAGCTGTTTCCTCTCTTTTTTTTTCTTTGCTGCCTCTCTGTTCACTTAAATTTCACCCTCGTCCTCATCCTTCTCCTTTTTAGTTTTCAGCTATCAAATTCCATTTCCTTCTCTCACCCACTAGCTGCCCCATTCCTCTTCTCAGTCCTTCCTCCAACCTTCCATTTCCTTTCATCTTTAATCAACTCTCCATTACCACATTTCTGCCCCCCCCCCCCCCATCACTATCATCCTCTCATTTGTTTCCTTCCCACCTCCCCTTTGGCCTCTCCCAAATAGTTCCACCATTTGCAGCATCTTCCTCCCTCCAACCTTCTAGCCCAGCACGCCAGCTCCCTTTCTCCCCTTGTAGTCTAATATCTCCCTGTCCCTTCCACACACACACCCACACCCCAGCATCTTCCAGCCCCCCCTTCCCTGAGGTCCAGCATTTCTCCCTCACTCCCTTCTGTCCCTGGATACACAATCTCCCTCTTTTTCTCTTTCCCCTCTAGTGTATATCTATCCCTCCCTCTCATCCATCCCCATGTACAACCTCTCTTCCCTCCTTCTTCTCTCCCAATGCCCACATCACTCTCAGTATCTCCCTTCCTTGCACCCTGGGCCCAACATCTATCTCTTTTGTTCTCTTCCTTCCCCTTTTAGCATCTCTCCCATCCCCATACAGCATCTCTCTCTGTCTCCCTCCCTCCCACTTCCATGTTCCAACATTTCCCCTTTTCTCTTGCTGTCCCTCCCTCCTCCTCCACATCCAGTATTATTTCTCCCTCTCTCTCCCCCATGCATCTCCCCCCACCAACATTCCCCACTCTCTCGTTCACCTCTACCTAGCATTACCCCATTACCTCAACAGTGCTCCTGTGACTGTCTCTCCCTGCCACCAGCCAGCATGCTGCCTCGCTCTTCCTCGCCGGCGCTGCCTCAGTCCCTGACTCCCTGCAGCATTTTTGTCCGTCGCCGTCAGCGCTGCCATTCATTCTCACAGGCAGCCTCGTTCCCGCTCCCCTTTGCCGCTTCCACTCCTCCGACTGGCTCTCTCTGATGCACTTCCTGTTAAACAGGAAGTGTGCATCAGAGAGAGCCGGAGGACGCGGCAAAGGGGAGTGGGAACGAGGCTGCCTGTGAGAATGAATGGCAGCGCTGACGGCGACGGACAAAAATGCTGCAGGGAGTCAGAGACCGAGGCAGCGCCGGCGGGGAAGACACAATTAAGCCCCGCCAGTTCGCCGGTGCGACTCGTTTGGGGGGGCAATGCCCCCCTCGCCCCCCCCCAATCTACGCCCATGAGCATAACCCTTATAGAATAAGGCCCATTGAGGCTAATTCTCTACAGGTCAGCTAGAATGGTTATAGAATGAGGGAGGATGTTACGCGCTATGCGAATACTATATTGGCAATTATGTGCCTGTGACATTATAGAATACTAGTGTATGTCCACAGTTATGTGCCTAGCATTAAGCTTGATAAATTGCATAGAGCTGGACAAGATTGCTAAAGGCAGTGCGGGGATTAACACATGTGAAACCCGTCCCAGGCACAAATAAATTTATAGTGTAGTTTAGCCTATTGTGAAGGATCTTCAGAATTCCTGCATCACCCCTCATTTCTTCATTATACCATTACTTCCATATACTACTTCACTTAACTGGCAGCGGAATGAAGACCTCAGGAACCTCAACTGACTTGGCCAGGTTTTGCGACTTCGTCAGGACAGAGGTTCTTTTTTGCTCTCCTGCTTCAGTCTTCTTGTTAGACAAAATGGCTGTCGGTTGAAGCATGAAATGAAGCATGAAATGTTTGAATAAGGGATGTTTATAAAAAAAGAAAAAAATCACACACACAAAAAAAACACACACTAAAGGATCAATGACGATGTGCACCTGACCGCCAGAGAACTGTGAGTTTAGCAGTCTTGATGCAGGAATTCTGAAGATCCTTCACAATAGGCTAAACTACACTATAAATTTATTTGTGCCTGGGACGGGTTTTGAAGATATTAGCATTAAGCTTGAGCACTTATTTTAACTCAATGGCTGGTATACAAGCTCCCGCCTAACAGCTGCCACTTAAGCACTATCTTATTTTATTCTATAACCTGGGCACATAAGTGCCCTGACCCACCCATGCCCTGCCCAGATCCATGCCCCCTTGCACTGATGCACTATGAATACCAACTAATGGCAGTTATGTGCATAATTTCAAATTAATGCCAATTAACACCAATTATAAGCAATTATTGTGAATGCCAATTAGCAGTTAATTATTAAATTAAGTTACGTGCATAACTGGCATTATTCTATAACTTGCATGTGGAACGCTGCACACTAACCCCATGAATTCTATAAAGATCACCCAAATTTGGTCTCAAATCACAGATCTGTGCACAAACTAATTAGTTAATGAGCCATTAACAATCAATTATTGACATTAATTGGCACTATTTAGGATTTACACATGGATCTGCCTATGCACTATTCTATAACAGTGCACTTAAATTGTCTTTTGTGCAACTCAAAAGGGGGTGTGGCTAGAGGAGGTGCATGGGTGGGTTAGGGACATTCTGAAATTTTAGGCACAGTGTTATAGAATAGGATCATTTATGCACTCACCTGCCATTGGATGTGACTTATTTCAGGCAATCTCGTCGCAGAATACTGACAGAACTTTGGACTCAGATAAGTTTGGTCCTGGTTGACTTTATTTTTGCAGTGAATATGATACAGCATAAGTGTTTTGCTACAGCCAGACAAGTTCTAGTTTTGTGTTTATAGGCTGTTTTTTCTTCCTCAGAGGAATGCTCTCCTTGTATATATATTTATATTGGGCAAATACCAAAAGTGAGTGATATTGTTTTACGTTTTTCACTTTAAGTTTGTAGTGGTGTAGTCACACAAAAAATATTGGGGAAACACTATAAATCATGATGTATAGAGCTTGCTAGTGAGCCGCTTTCGCAGCCGGACTCACTGAAAACTAGCTTGGCTGTGGAAACAGCCTATACTGAACTCTCTGTGTATCCCTTCACAAATTATTTAGTATAGTAGAGTGTTTCACAATACTTGCTTCTGGTATATGCCCTTGTATCCCGTCTTTGAGGGAATTTAAAGGGATTGACATTTTGTATATAGATTTTGTTTGTGTCTCTCCCACAGATTTTGTGATTTTGTATTGGTTGCACTCCAGCATTTACACCAGGTTTCAGCAGGTGTCATTCCTCATGCTCAAAGTTGGGAGTGGGACACTGTTTCCTCCAAGCTGAGCGGGAGTCCTCCATCTACAATCCTGCCAGTGGGTGGTGCTGTTTCATTATCCCATTTTCTAAAGTAAACGAACCTGCCTGTCTCTAGCCATTGAAAGCACAATATTGAAACACCACCCCCTACTGACAGCAGTGCAGTTGGAGGACTCCCGCTTAGCTTAGAGGGGAGTCTGCTCTAAGCGCTTTTCTATAAAGGTTGCTTAGTGTGAAGTGACCTTTATAGAATTGGCGTTTAGCGTGGATCTCAATGGCACCTAACTGTGGGTCGGATCTTTGTCATATTAAAGGACTACATTTTTCCCAATCCTGAAGACCCAGTGTTTGCTTTTTTTGTTTGCCTAACTGTGGGTGCCAGTTATAGAATGTCCCCCTTTAGGGCCAGATTCTATATATGGTGCCTAAAAAATCTGCATGGATTTAAGCATATTCTGTAAGATGTATGCGCAGTTTATAGAATGTGCTTAGTTGATGCCGTAGTGCCCAAATCTACGTTCTTCCATTTACACTAATAAAAACCGGGTGTAAATACATGTGCATATATTTAGGCACATTGATCCATATTTTGTAATTACACGTGGAAATTTTGGCATACCCACAAAGCATCCATAAACATGCCCCTTTTAAACTATGTGCAATTGTTTTGAACTGTGCACTTTTTAATTTAGGCGCAATTCTTTATAGCACATGCTTAGCGATTTCCATTCATAAATTCTGATAATTGCCTATTAGTGCTTGTTATTGCTTGTTAAGTGCTGTTATCAGCGTTCATTAGCTTGTTATGCCTATTAAGTTGTGCACATTGTTATAAAATTCATTCCTATTTTGGCGCCTACATCTAAGCGCACTACAGTAAAACCTCTGTTTTCGTTGACGTCGGTTATCGTTGTTTTTGGTTTTTATCGGGTTTTTTTTTTTTTTCAAAACATTTGTTTCGGTTTTCATCGGTTGCCTCGGATTTCGTCGGCGTGCATACTGTACTTGTGCTCTGAAGACAGGGAAACCCTTCTCTTTTTCTCGCCTAACTTCTGCTTCTGTAGCACACAACAGTACGACGCTTCCTGCCTTTACATCTCTTCCCCTGTGGATGAACTTGCCTTCCTCTGCACAAACTTCAGCCTCTCAGATCAATCAACTCTCAGCCCCCCTCCCCCCACACGCCTTGTTGCCTTGTTCCACATGACTCCCTCTCGAACAAGACCAGGAAGGAGACTAGGGTAAGATCCTTGGTTGGAGAAAGCAGTTAGGGTGGGAGCTGGTTGCTGGTATGGATCTCTATAGAAGACGGTGAGAGATGTCCAAAGTGAAAGGTGAAAAAAATAAACCCCTATAAAATACTTTCAAAATTATTGCCTTGGTTTTCGTTGATTTCGGATTTTGCCGATTGTTTTCGGACGGATTACCGACGAAAACCGAGGTATCACTGTATATAGAATCCGGGGGTTAGTGTCAAATTGTGCACCAGTTTATAGAATTAGCGGGATTGTTTCTGCTCACTCCTTGGGAACATGTCTTTGGATTGCCTCTGCAATCTCTTTTTTACATTAGGGCACTGGTTCCCAAACCTGGTTCTGGAGGCACCCCAGCCAGTCAGGTTTTCGGGATATCCACAATGCGAAATACTTGCATGCCTCCAATGCATGCCAATCTCTCTCGTGAATATTCATTGTGGATTTCCCAAAAACCTGACTGGCTGGGGTGCCTCCAGGATCAGGTTTGGGACCCTCTGCATTAGGGATTGTCCTTGATTGTTTAAGGTCTTAGATCTTTGAGGAGGGGATGTGGGGTTGCAAGAAAGCATTAGGAATCAAAATAATGTGATAAGACACAAAACAGGAAATGAGAGGGTATTATGGAGGCAAAGGCGAGCAAGAAGATACTGAGAAGGGGCCGGTGACATGAGAAAAATGATGTTTTTAAAGGAGAATCATGGAGTTTTAGGATATATAGAGAAAAGAGGAATACAGAAACCATGAACAGTCTGAAATGGCAAAGAAATGCTCTTATCAATAAACTGCTGACATGTAGGAAACGGGCCTGGCTGGAGAGCCACAGCTGTACTTTGGGAAAAACTGCTGTATCTTGTTTACGATCCCAAATATCAATTCTGATAAAGAGGTGTGGAATGCGTTGACTCTTTGGAGGTGGCTGGGCTTGTGCAGGGTAATGCTATAAACACATCAGCAGTTTTATATATCCCTGGAAAGGATGGGTGCGTTCCTGGCCCGACAGATATGTGTATGCTGTTAATCTAAGCACTGCTCTTAAAGAGATGCAGAGAACAGGAAGGATGAGATGGATGATAATTCATGTGGCAAGATGCCATAAAGGCACACTGAACACAGGCACTGCAAGGAATCCTTGATTATCTAGCCGCAAGGAAAGAGCATGTATGTTGTACCACCAGGAAAGAGTTTTACCTAGTCTGAGAGCTAAGAAATCAAATACTGTTTTCCTCTTAAATCACAGATAAATAGCCAGAGTGATATACAGTTCCCGACCAATCAGACATAAAGGCTGTTTTCCTAAATCAAGAGCACTGTAGTTCTTTGTAATGTTAAGCATGCATGCTGCTGGTGATTAGGACCTTATTCAAAGATTGTTCTGTGGGTGCAAAATGAGAAAATGGCCCTTTTGAATAAGGCCTTCTGTAGAATTCTCACTCATACACATTAAGGGGTCCTTTTAGTAAGGTGCGCTGAAAAATGACTTGCAGTAATGTAGGCGCGGGTTTTGGTTGCGCGCCAATCCATTTTTCATCGCGCCTGTAAAAAAGCCCTTTTTAAAACTTTTCGCCAAAAAATGGACGTGCGGCAAAATCAAAATTGCCTTGCGTCCATTTGGGGTCTGCAAACTTACCACCAGCCATTGACCTAGTGGTAAGCGGTAAAGTCTCACATGGTAACCGGGCGGTAATGATCTACGCGTGCCAAATGCCACAGCACGCGTCCAAAAATAAAAATTATTTTTCAGCCGCATGAAATTACCGCAAGAGCCACGCGGTAGTCGGGCGGTAACTCCATTTTGGTGTGCGTAGAGCCTTACACAGCTTAGTAAAATGGCCCCTAAGTTAGAACTTTTCAAGGTGATGGAAAAGGGGGGGGGGGGGGGAAATCCCCATCTATATTATGTTTTCACTGGGAGGAAAAATGTGTAGAGGTAGATTTCCATTTACCCATTAATAAGGCAATTTTCAAAACTACTTGGGAAGGTGCAAAGTCCATGAATCTGGTACCCACCCACAAAGGTAAAATATGACTACGCCCCTTTGAAAATTGCCCAAGGAAAAACATATCAGCAAAGGTCTGCACCTGCTATTTTTAGTGCATGGTTTGTGCTCACACATTGCAAAATTACTGTAAGCCTTTTGGAGCTGCGGTAAGCACGCAGCTTAGTAAAAGGAGCCCCAAGTTTCTAAGCGCAGTTATGTGTGTTAACTGCAAATTATGTCAATTAGCACCAATTAACTTCAGTGGCGGCCCTACCATTAGGCCACCTGAGGCACGCTTCAGGGCCGGCACTCTCCCTTCCCTCCTCAACCCTTTACCATATTTGTTTCTTTTCCAAAAGGCAGCAGTGGCAGCGATTCCCATAGGCTGCCTTGCTGCCGGCAATGGCCTCTTCTCCCACTGCAACCTGCCTTGTGATGTAATTTCCTGTTTCCTCAGTGTCAGACTTGTGAGTTCTTGTACCAAGTAGAGCGCTGCTGAGCCCGGTACTCGGACCAGGTTCTGCTTGGCGGCCGGACAACCCCGGGTTTCACCTGCGCTGACCACCATTCCCCAGAGGTTGAGCCCCTAGGTGCGAGCGGCCTGCAGGACTTATGAGACAGAGGTGGAAGCGGGGTGGTGAACATATCGGCCAGGCAGGCAGCAGGTCAAAAAGTAATCCAGGTACAGGCAAAGTCAGTAGGCAGGCAGCAGGCAAAAGAGTAATCCAGGCACAGGTAAAGTCAATAGGCAGGAGCAGGTCAAGAGAGTAATCCAGGTACAGGCAAAGTCAGTAGGCAGGCAGCAGCAGCAGGCAAGACAGTAATCCAGGCACAGGTAAAGTCAATAGGCAGGAGCAGGCAAGAGAGTAATCCAGGTACAGGCAAAGTCAGCAACGAGGGACAAAGTAGAGAAGAAGCAAACAGCTGAGCAAGTAACACCTACCAAAGTAGAAGCCGAAGCATGGAGTCCAGGAAGAGCTCAGCTGATAAAGTGCTGGCGTCTAACATCAGCAGGGAGAAGGAACACAGCCATAGGACAAGAGCAGGGGAAGGAGGAACCGGAAGACCAATAGGAGAGAAGCAAGGGAAGCCAGATAGAGAGAAAGAGAGAGAGAGAGAGAGAGAGAGAGAGAGAGAGAGAGCAGACTCAGGTGCGTGGAAGCAAAGAAATCAAGGAGCCTGCAGCCAGAGAAAAACTACACATACATGGCTCAGGGCTGTGCCAGTCAAGTGTGTGTGCCGACAGGACCCCGAGCAGCCCGAGGACGCCGCTTGCATTGAGGTAGGGGACATGACACTCAGAGGTGGGACGCAGTAGTGAAGAGGCTGGTGTCAGCTGCAGGGCAGCCTATGGGAGTCGCTGCCGCTACCATCTTTTGGAAAGAAAATAAGGTAAACGCGAGGAACAGTGGAGATGCTAGACCGGGCGTGGGGGTGGAGGTGGGCAGCATCTCATCCCTGCCTCAGGCGGCAGATTGCCTTGGGCTGCTCCTGATTAACTTCAATTACCGGCAGTTATTAGTTGTTAGAACCAGTTAGTGGCTGATTTGCCTGTTCACTTAGGGGTGTAACTGGCATTATTCTGTAGCAAATGCCTGCATAATTTTCCATTCTAAGTGCAAAAATATGTGCACAAGGTTATAGAATGAGGGAGAATGTGTCAACTGAGGCCTGTGCTATAGCATCAGCAATGAAACTGGAGAGACTGGATGGGCCTTACACTCCTCCTCTGCTGTCATTGTTCATGTTTAAAATGACTCTGCTTCTCTCCTTTTCTATGCACCATTTTTTCTATTAGTGAGATGGAGAAATAAATTAACGAGTATTAAAAACACCAAATGATCCTTCTGTTTCTGATGATAGAGTAGAAAGCGTAGTTTTGCCCAGGAGCTATTTAATTCAGCCACTTCATTTTTCATTTTCCTGGGAAAGCTGTTTTAAATTTTAAAATGTTTGCTTATGCAGGCTGTGTTCCCTCTTCCACCTTTTACATTACTCTTTGAAAAAAAAAATGTGTTGCCATTTTATCACACCAGCTATGGCCTCCATTTCATTCTGTCTCAGTTGTATCTTGTTATCGAAATTGAAATTCCAGACCAAGCCTGTAATGAATATTACTTTAATAAAGGCCTTAACAGTCCTGAGTGACCCTCGCCACCCCTCCTCCATCCATTTTTCCCAGTAAAGTGAATGAAGGTCATACTTTTATAGAATAGGCAACCAAATTTGGTTTCTTAAATTGTTATGAAGCCTTTTACTACTTACTAGCAGAATTTAGGATGTGCATTTGTCATCAAGCTCCTTTGGGCTCTTCCTGAATCAGGAAAGCACACGGCACACCAGATTGTGGTTTTTCAAAAATTAGGTCTTTACTGGGCAACTTGTTACAAGTAGAAAAATCATTACTGGTGTAACCCTGGCCCCCTCCAGTCAGTCCTGGATGCCATCTAAGTGTCACTGGACTAGAAGGGTGAGCCCTTGGGCTGCAGCTGGGCAACCACTGTACTCCTAACCCAGAGGTCAGGAGGATCCCGGTTGACAGCAGGTAAGCACTCCTAGAAGAGAGAAGACTAACTAGTGGCTCTGAAAAGAGTCCTTAGGGGCAGGCCCAGCAGAAATGGGGCCTGGGGTGGCTCTGAGAAGAGCCCTTGGGAGCAGGCCTAGCAGAACCAGGGCTTAGGTTAGCTTTGAGAAGAGCTTTTAGGGCAGGCCTGGTGGAACTGGGACCTGGGGTGGCTCTAAGGAGAGCTCTTGGGAGCAGGCCCAGCAGAAATGGGACCTGGGGTGAGCAGGAACAGACAGACAGAGACAGGGCAGTTTGGGGGCAAGGCTAGGGACAAGACTGGGCTGAATGCAAGGCAGGTCAGAGGCAAGGCTAGAAGCAAGGCTGGGCTGGAGGCAAGGCAGGTGGGAGGTAAGGCTAGAGGCAAGGCAGGTTGGAGACAAGGCTGGGGGTCGAGGTAAGGCTAGAGGTAAGACAAACAAGCCAGAGGACCTTTTGCATAGGCAGCACTGGAGAGTCCAGTGCTGCTCCAAATAGACCCGGGCTGATGATGTCATCTCTGGGCACCCCAGCAGTTTTTTCAACGTCAACCTGGTGGAAGAGCCAAAGCCCTGGAGAGAACTACGGAGATGACCCTGGCACCCCCAGGAAGCAGAAGGTGAGACATGGCGTGAGCAGAAGTTGCAGTTGGAACGGGGGTCATGGCGATGGCTGTGACACTATGCTCTTTGGGTTAGGTACCTGGACCAGGGCATACAAAAGGTAGCATCTCTTTTGAACTAGCTGCAGGGGGGTTTGCCACCACCTTTTTCAGCTTTAACACAGTCCAGAAAAAAAGAATCCACTCTCACGCCACAGGTTGTTTTAATAAACAGTGAACTTTACTAATAACAAAATCAACAGGAACTTTCAGCAACAGGTAAAGTTTAAACAGTCATTAGCTCTCATTTTCTTAGGAGCATTCCCAGGGTATTAGACAGATGGTAAGTCTTCAAATTCAGTCTCATTCAATGTCCATTCATCTATTAATCTTCCAAGCCCATCCTACCAGCAGGACAATTCGGGGCTGCAGCTTGTCCGCTCCCTTGCTGGACAAGTGTCCTGCTGGGCTTTTCCCCACCTGCTGGACTGTATTCAGGACCAAATCTCCCTGTCCGTCCATTTTCCCCAGAGGCGTGGCTCCTCTCACCCACCTCCAGGCCTGAAGGGGTCTCTCCCTGTTCCACTCACAAGGGAGGTATTCTCTTTCTCCCTCCCCTGGAGCCCTCTTGCTCCAACCTCTGCTCTTTCAGCAGAGGTTACTCAATCACAGCAGCCCCTGCTTATTGGGACAGATAGGATACCCCCTCACTCCATTAGGAAAGGGATGCAAAATAAGACCAAGAATATGATAATGCTTCTGTATCGTTCTATGGTGCAACCATACCTTGAGTACTGTGTTCACTTCTGGTCGCCGTATCTCAAAAAAAGATATAGCTGAATTAGAAAAGGTTCAAAGAAGAGTGACCAGAATGATAAAGGGGTAGAACTCCTCCTATATGAGGAAAGGACAAAGAGGATAGGGTTCTTCAGCTTGGAAAAGAGATGGCTGAGAGGGGGATATAATTGAGGTCTACAAAATCCTAAGTGGTGTAGAACAGGTAAAAGTGAATCATTGATCGTTACCGCCCAGCTAATGCGTGAGATCTTACCGTCTCAGACCCAAAATGGACACGCGTCCATTTTTCCCTTTGCTGCACGTCCATTTTCGCCCCCCCCCCCAAAAAAGGACATTTTTTACAGATGTGCTGAAAAATAATCCTGCGCACAGCCAAAACACGCACGTAGGCTATCGCAGACCATTTTTCAGCGCACCTTAGTAAAAGGACCCCTAAGTTTAGTGGCCAAATTGGGCTGCCCAAATAGCAGGCCTATCCTTAGCCCCTATAAACTTAACTGGCCAGCACTGAATATTGAAATATTGACTTGGCTGGTTAAGTTTACACTGGCCAAAATCCCTCAAAAAACGGATATTCACTGCCAGTCACCAGAAATGGCACAGAATTGAATATGCAGGTCCAGTGCCAACCGTGGGCTGAGTATCAACTGGCTTGTGTTTAGATCAAATATTACTGAGGAGCGCATTAAAATAACTTTATGTGAGTTTTAATGCATAGGGCATGTAGATTTATTTATTTGGATTTAGCTTACTAGCTTACATGTTTTCAATAGCAGCTCAAGGTGGGTTACATTCAAATACAATAGGCATTTTCCTGTCCCTGGCCCTGTTTACTAAGCTGTGCTATAGGCAGTAAACAGCAGTGGGCGCGTGCTGCATGCCTATCGCCTGGGTAGCACGTGAGACCTTACCGCTAAATCAGTGGGTGGCGGTAAGGTCTCAGGCTGAAAATGGATGCGCATTGGTTTTTTTTGGTATGTCCATTTTCTGGCCCCTTAAAAAAGGCTCTTTTTCCGTGATGCAGTAAAAACTGGTCTGGCATGTGCCCAAAAGATGCAATCGCACTGCCATAGGTCATTTTTTTGCCATGGCTTAATAAAAATGCCCCTTAGCGTGCAAATTTTACCATAGTAAACAGGGACCTAAGTTTGCACCTGAGGCAATGGAGGGTTAAGACGGCAATTTTATAAAGGTCACCAAATTTGAATGCTAAAATGCAGGGTACTGAGTACGAATTCTATTGCAGCATTTTTTCATTGAGCATAAGTCAGCATTTAGTCGCTATCACCATGAAAAAGGCAGGCATAAATGTTAGCACATATATGATGCACTTTAGTGTGTAATTTATATGATTCTATGTTATATGCAACATGTATGCCTACATATATGTCCCCTTGTATCTGTGTGCTACATAGGTTACGCTCAAAGAAAGTGGAATAGACACTTATGTGGGTGACGTGCTAATATTCTAGAATCTTACGGGTTAATATTTAATGAGATTTAACATGGCAGAAATGGCTCCTGTCTGGTTAAATTGCCTGTTCAGGGTTAGCCGCTAACTTTCAGTGGCACTTAACTGGTTAAAGCTGCTGAAAATAAATGACTAGTGCCTAACTGAAAACCAGCTTTTGGGGGGCTGCATTCTTGGTGCAGAATCAGCATTTGACCAGTTACATACTGACAGGGCCTTTTTTGAGGGGGTACTCGGGGGTACTGAGTACCAGCACCTTTTCCAGTGTCTGCTAAAATTGACCCATGGACCACAAGTTTTAATGAAAGTGCTCAGGCTCAAGACACCAATTCTGCCTTGTCATAGATTCTGTGACTGGTTGCTGGGGGCCTGGCTATTGTGGAGTGATCACCCCATCCCAGAAGGGTGGCCTGGCATTTAAGTACCGGCACCTTTTTTGCTAGAAACATTGCACTGCATACTGATATTTAGCACTTAACCAGCTAGGTTAAATGCATAAATGGAACCGCGTAAAACACAGTCCTATCTTTGGGGTCCTTTTACTAAGGTGTGCTGAAAAATGGCCTGCGGTAGTGTAGGTGCATGTTTTGGGTGCATGCAGATCCATTTTTCAGCTCGCCTGCAGAAAATACCTTTTTAAAAACTTTTGCCGAAAATGGACGTGCGGCAAAATCAAAATTGGTACGCGTTCATTTTGGGTCTGAGACCTTACCGCCAGCCATTGACCTAGCGGTAAAGTCTCACACGGTATCTGGTCGGTATTGACCTACGCGTGTCAAATGCCACGGCACGAGTCCGATACACGCATCCGAAAATAAAAATTATTTTTCGGATGCGCGTGTCGGATGTGCACCAAAAATGAAATTACTGCAAGAGCCATTCAGTAATTGCATTTTGGCACGCGTTGGGGGCACATAGACAATTAAGCAGCTTAGTAAAAGGGCCCCTTTATACGGTAACCCATAGCCAGTTAAGTGCTGAGTATCACATTTAACCAGTTAGTTATGGGTTCGCTGGCTCCACAAACCCAGAAATTCAATGCCATTGCCCAGACATGGCCCAGCACTGAATTTCCAAATTTGATGCTAGTGGTGGTCAGCAAAACGCTGATCACCACCTGCTGAATATTGGCCTTTAGTATACAAGAGGTGCTTAAATTTAAGATTTAGGGGGTATGCGACTTGCCCAAGATCCTAAGGAACACCGGTGGAATTTGAACCCTGGCTTCCCTGGTTGTCTAATTGTGAATGCAAGATGCAGACTTTTCCAGTTAGACTGAATTTCCATTTCAGTTCTAAATTCTTGTCATGGTATTTCAATGACAGGAAATAATTTGCAAAGAATACAGAGTTTGCTAATATAGTGAATAATTAATGGTCACATCATTTGTAAAGAAGTGTTTTTGTTTAATTTTCCATCTAATTGTAAATTCTAAAGAGATTAGGGTGATCATTATAGAAGCCTTGTTGACATGTTGGACATTCATAAACTGGCATTAGACATGTCTATCACATACATGCCTAAATCTTGATGTTTGAAAGCCAGGATGTATATGTCCAAAAATTCAATGCTTGAATATGGAAAGTGAGTGTGTTTTGGGTGCATTTTGGGGGTGCAAAAAGATTCATGTGCTTTCCCCATTTCAGAAGGGGAATGGACATTTATGTCTGTCAACATCAATGTTGGGATTTACACTGGGATGTCTAGGTTGCAGAAAGTTTCTAATTTTGTGTAGTGCTCCATTGGGTGGATTAGAAGTAGTTGCCCCATTAATCCCCTGTGCTTATTTTCCCTCTTCCCTATGAAAATAATTCTAGTTAAGGATATCATGCTCTATGACAGCTTCATAAGATAGCCATAATGGGTCAGAACAACGGTCCAACTAGCCCAGTATTCTGCTTCCAACAGTGGCCAATCCAGGTCCACAAGTACCTGGCAGAAACCCAAATAGTAGCACCATTCCATGTCACCAATCCCAGGGCAAGCAGTGGCTTCTCTATGCCCATCTCAATAACAGACTATGGACTTTTCCTCCAGAAACTTGCCCACATCTTTTTTAACCCAGATACACTAATCGCTGTTACCACATCCTCCAGCAACAAGTTCCAGAGCTTAACTATTCTTTTGAGTAAAAAAAATATTTCCTCCGGGAAATTATAGACCGGTGAGTCTGACGTCGGTGCCAGGAAAAATGGTAGAGGCTATTATTTAAATCAAAATTACAGAGCACATCCAAGGACATGGATTACTGAAACCGAGTCAGCACAGCTTTTGTGTGGGGAAATCTTGCCTGACAATTTACTTCAATTCTTTGAAGGAGTAAACAAACATGTGGACAAAGGGGAGCCGGTTGATATTGTGGATCTGGATTTTCAAAAGGCGTTTGACAAAGTACTTCATGAAAGGCTACAGAGGAAATTGGAGGGTCATGGGATAGGAGGAAAAGTCCTATGTGGATTAAAAACTGGTTGAAGGATAGGAAACAGAGTGGGGTTAAATGGGCAGTATTCACAATGGAGAAGGGTAGTTAGTGGGGTTCCTCAGGGGTCTGTGCTAGGACCCCTGCTTTTTAATATATTTATAAATGATTTAGAGATGGGAGTAACTAGCGAGGTAATTAAATTTGCTGATGACACAAAGTTATTCAAAGTTGTTAACTCGCGACAGGATTGTGAAAAATTACTGAAGGACCTTATGAGACTGGGAGACTGGGCGGCTAAATGGCAGATGACGTTTAATGTGAGCAAGTGCAAGGTGATGCATGTGGGAAAAAAGAACCCGAATTGTAGCTATGTCATGCAAGGTTCCACGTTAGGAGTTATGGACCAAGAAAGGGATCTGGGTGTCGTCGTCGATAATACACTGAAACCTTCTGCTCAGTGTGCTGCTGCGGCTCGGAAAGCGAATAGAACATTGGGTATTATTAGGAAAGGTATGGAAAACAGGTGTGAGGATGTAATAATGCTGTTGTATTGCTCCATGGTGCGACCGCACCTTGAGTATTGTGTTCAATTCTGGTCGCCGCATCTCAAGAAAGATATAGTGAAATTGGAAAAGGTGCAGCGAAGGGCGCCTAAAATGATAGCGGGGATGGGACGACTTCCCTATGAAGAAAGACTAAAGAGGCTAGGGCTTTTCAGCTTGGAGAAGAGACAACTGAGGGGAGACATGATAGAGGTATATAAAACAATGAGTGGAGTGGAACAGGTGGATGTGAAGTGTCTGTTCACGCTTTCCAAAAATACTAGGACTAGGGGGCATGCGATGAAACTACAGTGTAGTAAATTTAAAACAAATCGGAGGAAATGTTTCTTCACCCAACGCATAATTAAACTCTGGAATTCGTTGCCGGAGAATGTGGTGAAGGCGGTTAGCTTGGCAGAGTTTAAAAAGGGGTTAGACGGTTTCCTAAAGGACAAGTCCATAAAACGCTACTAAATGGACTTGGGAAAAATCCACAATTCCAGGAATAACATGTATAGAATGTTTGTATGTTTGGGAAGCTTGCCAGGTGCCCTTGGCCTGGATTGGCTGCTGTCATGGACAGGATGCTGGGCTCGATGGACCCTTGGTCTTTTCCCAGTGTGGCATTAATTATGTACTTTTGTATTTCCATGTAATGTCATTGAATGCCCCCTGGTCTTTGTACTTTTGAAACAGTGAAAACTCGATTCACTTTCGTTCTACACCACTCGGGATTTTGTAGAGCTCAATCATATCCCCCCTCAACCATCTCTTTTCCAAGCTGAAGAGTTCTAACCTCTCCAGCCTTTCCTCTTATGACAGACGTTCCATCCTCTTTATCATTTTGGTCGCTCTTCTTTGAACCTTTAATTCCACTATATCTTTTTTGAGATACGGTGACCAAATTCAACAGTCAAGGTAAACATAGATGTGTATATTTCTAAAATGATTGATACACATGTAAAATATCAACATTCTAAAATACTCCATTGATATTTTAGACGTTGATGCTTGTGAAATGGATGGTCTGCCACATGTAACCGATGTGTACATGTCTAGATCCTGTTGCAAAAATCTAGCAGAAGTTGACAAGTCCTAAACTTGATGCCTCAATTCTGATTTGTATGTTCTTCCTAAAATCCATCCTCTAATCATAAATGGATTAGAAAGTGTGGTCTGCTATAAGGGCATTCTATATGCATCTAGTCCTGTATGTTTTTATCATGTTCTGTACACAAGAAAAAGAAAAGGCTTCTGTGGTCTAACATAATATATTTATTTTCCTTAAAAATGACTATTTTCATTGCAAGAGAGGCTTGCTGTACGAAATGTTGATCTGAAGGGAGCATCCTGACAGCTGGTTGCTTAGTATTGTCTTTTCAAATGTAGAAAATCTTGTTTTGGTTTCTGCCTCGGGCTTGTGTTCTTCAGGTTGCTCAGAGATAGGAGCTGAGGGAAGGGTGAAGGGTAGCATACAGTGCAGCTTTCAGACAGGTCCCAGGATCTAACAAAAACAGAAATGGTACCGACCTAAACAGCATATTATTGATATTCCAAGCAGAGCATGTTGGTGCATTTGTGTTCAGCTTCCAGAAGGTCCCATTGATTCTACATTTATAAATTCCAATGCAACATTTTCCATCCTTAAGCTGCCTTCCTCTATCCCCTGCTCCCACTATTTCCTGGAAGAAATGGATATAGCTATCACTGAGGAAAGCTGGGAGTCCAAGCCCACCCCTGTTCAGTTTTGCCCTAGTCAAGTCACCTTATCACTCTGTGAGTCAAAGTACCCTCAATGAAACTGAGTAGCAGAGCAATAATGTGATCCTTTCCCCTTCAGAAACTGAAATGCCAGCTGTGACATTTGCCTCAATGCTTTTGAAGTATGAGGATTGGGAGGCAGTTGAATGTAAGTTGCTTATACATCCAAATTAGTACTGTCATTATTATTTATAAAAAAGAAAATGGATTCCATCATCAGAACATCTACCTTAAATTACTGCTTATGATACTGTAGCCCCTCTAATCCATCATTTTGCTTCTTAAACAGCTCCCTAGCTTGGTGTGCTTTCCGTGGTGCCCTATTACACTCCTGTTTTCATCACTATAGCCATTACTCATTCATTACAGTCCCCATATATTTCTTGCTCTGCAATGTGTTTGGAATTATTATCCATCTATTTCTCCCAGTGTCCACATCTTCATAACCGCAAAGTCTGTATTATCAACGTCTCCATCTGTCAAGGCGAATATTCAACAGTGTTTCCAGGGAGATGTCAGATTGCCTCCGTGTTTATTGCATTAGCCACAAGGCCATCTCAGAAGAGCCCGTGAACCTGTGCCTCAGTCCCAGAATTCATATTTAGACAGTCGATATTCAGCAGCAGCACTCTGGTTCGAAAAGAATCTGTGCGCCTGCACTCATTTCTTCTGCCAGATGTACATTGAATTACTTGCATCCTGTTTATTTATTCATTATGAGTGTTCATAAACTCTAACCTCTTCCTTAAATGTATCCATTTCCTCTCTATTGCAAATCTTACTATTCCCCCCCCCCCCAGCTTTCCTTTACCTTCTTTCCTGTCTTCTCTCAACTGATTCCCTCCCACACACACACACACCTCTTTCTGCTTTTCCCATCAGCAGTTTTTTGCTCTTTCTGTTCTGCATTGTAAACTCTCCGTCACAGCTGTTTATTTTCTCTCTCTCTAGACCTAATTAACTTTGTCTACCTGTTCATCTCCTTTCACCTAATGTCCTAGGCTTTCTCTTTTCTATACTACTCCATCCTCTTATCTGACTTGTTTCACTTTGCTATCACCAGTCTCTTCACATTCTATGTCATGCTCATCTCTACTCTCCTGCCCTCAGTTCTTGTCTCTTTCTTTATATTTCTACTTCTAGTTATCCTTTTCTTTATTCTGTTTACTTTGTCTATTTTTGTCCTTCACTCTATTTCACCTTCAGGCTTATTTTCAAAAGAGAAGGGCGCCCATCTTTTGACACAAATTGGGAGACGGGTGTCCTCTTAGGGTCGCCCAAATCGGCATAATCGAAAGCCGATTTTGGGCGTACCCCATCGCAGGGATGACCAAAGTTCCCAGGGGCTTGTCAGAGGCGTAGCGAAGGTGGGACTGGAGCGTACCTAACAGATGAGCGTCCTCGAGCGATAATGGAAAAAAGACGGGCGTCCCTGACGAGCACTTGGCCGACTTTACTTGGTCCATTTTTTGTTACGACCAAGCCTCAAAAAGGTGCCCGAACTGTCAGGATGACCATTGGAGGGAATCGGGTATGACCTCCCCTGACTCCCCAGTGGTTACTAACCCCCTCCCACCCTGAAAAAAACAACTTTATAAACTTTTTTTGCTAGCCTCAAATATCATACTCAGGTCCATTGTAGCAGTATGCAGGTCCCTGGGGGGGGGGGGGGGGGGAGAGAGAGGTGTGTGTGTGTCAGCGGAGGCATAGCGAAGGCGTGGACATCCTTCTTTCAAACATGTTGGACGTCCTAAACTGCCCCCTCCACAGGGACAGCCAAATTTCAAGGGAGTGGAGTGGAGGAGTGGCCTAGTGGTTAGAGCACTGGTCTTGCAATCCAGAGGTGGCCAATTCAAATCCCACTGCTGCTAATTGTGATCCAAAATCCAAATAAATAAATAAAGGGGGTGTCAGAGGCATAGCAAAGGCATGGACATCCTTCTCACAGAAACACCCACATTTCGGACGGCATCGCAGGGACGGAAGCATAACGAAGGCACCTAACACTTGGACATCCTTCACCCATACTAAAAAAAAAAAAAGTCCCTGGACTTGTGTTTTTTAAGGTTGTAGACGGCTATCATACACGCAGCTTGTCTGCGTGTATGATGCCGTCTTTGGCATGCGCAGAGCAGCCACACATAACGCTTGGCTGCTCTGCACTGGCTTCCCCTCCTTAGGAAGAAAATCATGTGCACATGAGCTAACAGCGAGCAGCTCATTTGCATGTGATTTCCTTCATGCATGCCCGTTCCTTTCCGAATCGCTAAGGGATCGGTAAGGGAAGGGCTTTTTCCGTTCAGTTAGTGCATCAGTTAGTCCACTGCAATGCCCCCCTAGGGTGACCGGTTGGTGTCCTGGCATGTGAGAGGGACCAGTGCACTACGAATGCTGGCTTCTCCCACAACCAAATGAGTTGGATTTGTTTGTTTTTGAGATGGGCGTCCTCAGTTTCCATTATTGCCAAAAACCGGGGACGACCATCTCTAAGGTCGACAATCTCAACATTTATGTCGACCAGCTCTAAGGTCGACCTAAATGTTGAGATTTGGGCGTCCCCGACCATATTATCGAAATGAAAGATGGACGCCCATCTTGTTTCTATAATACGGGTTTCCCCGCCCCTTTGCAGGACGTCCTGCGAGGACGCCCTCAGGAAAACTTGGGCGTTCGATTATGCCCCTCCTTGTCTCTCTGGGACCTCCTGGTCACTTTTACCTTCCTTATAACCCCTTCTGTCACTCATCCACTCCACGCAGGCATCCCTTTCAACCCAAGAATACAAGTAAGCAATGCGAGTAGCAGATCTTACATACAATTTTACTTGAATGAACCAGTTCAGAAGGCCTAAATTAAAAAAGATAATATCTGTCTAGCAGGCAAATATCACCATTAACCCCTGGATTCTATATATAATGCCCAAAATTGGGTGCTGATCCAAGATACATGCGCATGCCAACTGGATAACGAGCCATTAATGAGCAAAAACTGGAGGCTAACAACCAATTATTGACATTAATTGAGATTTGCCTGTGCATCTGACTGTGCATTATTCTATAATGCTGGGTGCCCAAATCCCATAGTGTGGAACCCAAAAGGGGGTGTTGCCATGGGAAGAGCATGGATGGGTCAGGGATATTCTGAAAAGCTGGGCGTAGTAATATAGAATTCGGGGAATCCGTGCCCAACAGTGCCAAGATTTATACCAGGCTTCAACTGACATACATTCTGCCTCCCAGAGTTGGGCATGGGAATCAGCACTTGGCGCTATTCTATTAAGGGCATGTGCCCTTTATAGAAGAGTTTTTAGCACCAATTTTTCCAGCACCAAATTTTGAGCACCATAGTAACATAGTAAATGATGGCAGATAAAGGCCTGTTCAGTCTATTCAGTCTGCCCAACAATATAAACTCATTTTACATGGTGTGTGATACTTTATATGTATACCCGAGTTTGATTTGTCTTTGCCATTCTCAGGGCACAGACCCTAGAAGTCTGCCACAGCACTCTTCTTGTACTAAACATTCTGAACCTAATGTCGAAGCTCCTTAAAATTTGCACTCCAGCCCATCCATATCTATTCAGACACGATCAGGGCACTGGTTTTGCTTCCCAATTTCCGGTGTTGCCACCCAATCTCCACTAAGATTCTGTGGATTACGATCTACAAACAGCTGACGACAGCACTGATGTCCAGATATGTGCCTACATGCAGGCAACAGCTGATGATGAAACAGATGATGAAATGAGTAGCAAGGCACATGATGACGAAATTCAAGAACCTCCTGTCACTTTTGCAAGAGTGCTGGAGAGTCTCAACCCTGTGCGGGCCTATCTGGAGGCCACTGGATGTCAGTGCTATGACAGTTTTTTACCATCTGGCAGATGTAGTCTATGGAACTCACAGACACAAGAGTGTACAGAAGACTATGACTGATTACTTCAAGTAAGCCTAACGTCAGTTAATGGAGACTGTATAACGTAAGTTAACAGAGGCTCTATACTGTACATATAATAAACAGTACTGTACATATGTTTATCAGATGTCAAGCTTCTTTGGGTCAAAACGGTTAAGTGCATGCTTCAGTTAACTGCATGTATTTCTTTGGTCCCAGACCCTTGCACTTAAGTGGATTGCACTGTAAATGCGAGGGTTCAGTCTAAAATCGCTTGTTTAATTTATAACGCCTTTTTTTGGCTTAAACTCTGAAGATTTAATTGTGCTGTTAATTTTGCCAAATAATTGGCTAACATCAAGGAATACCCAGAAGTTGAAGCTTAATTATCCAGCAGTGAAGGGTGTTAAGTACAAATTACATTTGGAACAATCTCCCATTTCAGATCCGAATGTTGCCGTCTTACTATTTTTTTTATTTGTAAATCTTTAAAAGCACATTTGTTTCCTAGGACTTAATTTTGGTTGACTAGTGTTATTTCACTGATTAAAATTATGTACTATGGCTCCTTCCCTCGAATGAAGAGGTTATCTTGGTGTTATCTGCTTAGAGTTATGTTTGAAATAAGTGGAATATAAGCCTCTATGTAGTATAGTAGTACAGTATAGTATCAGGATAAATGCCATAGTGGTCCTTTTACTAAGGTGCACCAAAAAATGGCCTGCGCTGGTGTAGTCATGTTTATTGGGCGCGCACAGGTCCATTTTTCAGCGCCTGCAAAAAAGGCCTTTTTTTGGACGAAAATGGACATGCGGCAAAATGAAAATTGGTGCGTGACAATTTTGGGCCTGAGCCTTACCACCACCCATTGACTTAGTGGTGAGGTCAATGGCGGCGCCAACCATTGACCTAGCGATAAAGAATCTGGGTGGTAATGACCTACGTGCGTCAAATGCCACTTGGCGCACGTCTGTTACTCGTGCCCGAAAATAAAAATTATTTTTCAGACGTGCATATCGGATGTGCGCCAAAAATGAAATTACCGCAAGAGCCACATGGTAGTCAGGCATTAACTCCATTTTGGTGTGCGTTGGGCACGCGTAGACACTTATGCGGCTTAGTAAAAGGGCCCCTTAATGCTGCTGTGATTTTTGAAGTACTGCCCATTCAACAGCTCAATGCTGGCGGTGACTACAGACCACAGTTATCTGAGGTCTTTTCCCCCACCATACCTTTATGGTGTTAGACTACCAGGAGTGGACTCCTCACTCTACATTTTCAATTGTGTTTGGACATTTATTGAGTGAGTTTCCTTTCTACATTTTGCTACCTAAATTTACTCAATTAGCTATCCTGCTAAATGGATAGCTGTGGTACCTTCTGCTCTACAGGATATTCAGTGACACTTACTAAACAATGTCCATGCTAGAGGCTGAGAAAATATCATGTATCTTTTACCTGCGGAGAGAGAAAGGGACTTGATATACCACCTTTCTTTGTTTTGTTGCAACTATATTCAAAGCAGTTTACATATTATATGCAAGTGCTTATTTCTACCTGGGGCAATGGAGGGTTGAGTGACTTGTCCAGATTCACAAGAGCTGCAGTGGGAATTGAACCAGTTCCCCAGGATCAAAGTATGCTGCACTAACCACTAGGCTACTCCTCTATTGTTACAGTTTCTATTAAAGCACACATACATTTTATAGCTTAAATAGCAATTTGGATCTTAATCCTCTTCTATAAGAATAAAAAAGAGAAGTGAGAAGCCTGTTTATTTTATATTTTGTATAAACCACAATTCTAGAGTGCTATACAAAGCCAAACACAATAAAAAGTATATGACATCATGTTCTAGTGAAATCCTTTGCTTTTAAACAATTTAGACAAAAATACTGCACTTGAACACTGCACTTGAAAACTGGGGTCATGTGAAAAACACTGGATATTTTTTACCTTGCAAATAAAAACAACAACTTCAAGTTGAATAGAGAGTGGATCTGAATAATAAATGCTATACACAGCTGTCAACTTTGTAAATTGTTGGGTTTTGATCATGCAAAAAAACATAAGAACAGCCATACTGGGTCAGACTAGTGGTCCATCTAGCCAGGTATCCTACTTCCAACAGTGGCCAATCCAATTCACAAGTACTTTACAGAAACCCAAATATTAACAGCATTTCATATTACCAATCCCAGGACAAGCAGTGCTTCCCCATGCTTATCTCAATAACAGACTATGGACTTTTCCTCCAGGAACTTGTTCAAACCTTCTTTTAAACCCAAATATGGTAACCACTGTTATCACATCCTCCAGCAACGAGTTCCAGGGCTTAACTATTCTTTGAGTGAAAAAAATATTTCCTCTTATTTGTTTTAAAAGTATTTCCATGTAATTTCATTGAGTGTCCCCTGGTCTTTGTACTTTTTTTGAAAGAGTGAAAAACCAATTCACTTTTACCCATTCTACACCACTCAGGCTTTGTAGACCTCAATTATATCCCCACTCAGCTGTCTCTTTTCCAAGCTGAAGAGACCTAACCTCTTTAGCCTCCTCATATGGAAGGAGTTCCATCCCCTTTATCATTTTGATCGACCTTCTTGAACCTTTTCTAATTCCACTATATCTTTTTTGAGGTACGGCAACCAGAATTGAACGCAGTACTCAAGGTAAGATCTCACCATGGAGCGATACAGAGGCATTATAATATCCTTGCTCTTAATTACTATCTCTTTCCTAAGAATTCCTAGCATTCTGTTTGCTTTTTTAGCCGTTACCGCACACTGGGCAGTAGATTTCAGCATATTGTCTACAATGACACCTGGGCCCCCAAGTTAGACCTCAGCATCGGTAACTATGATTCAGATTATTCTTCCCAATGTGCATCACTTTACGTTTGCCCACATTAAGGGGGTTGTTTACTAAAGCTTAGCTCAAGTTATCTGCAGCAGGGCCCATTTTATTCCTATGGACCCTGCTGCAGATAGCTCGAGCCAGTGGCGTAGCCAGACTGCCAATTTTGGGTGGGCCTGAACCCAAAGTGGGTGGGCACAAAATTTTCTCTCTACCCCCCTCCCCCAGCAAAATGTAGTCACACTCAGATACATTTGTCACACAGGGTAAAGTGCTGCTTTTCAGTGCATCAGATTTCAGACAATTTATTTAATAGCCTAATCCTTTTCAGTGAGCTTTCAGAGGCCAAAACCTCCTGCCTCAGGTCAGTATAATGCTGTTACGGTATCCTCTCTTGACCTAAGGAAGGAAGTATTGGTCTCTGAAACTTTATTAACACCATATTACTTTATCCTAAATTAAAAATACAATTATTTTCTTTACCTTTGTTGTATGGCCATTTACTTTTTCTCATTGTGTTGCTCCCAGTCTCTAGATTCTGCTTTCCTTCGTTTTCGCTTAACTCTTCTGCCAGGGTTTCCTGGCCATTTGTCATTTTTCTCTCCTTTTTCTTTGCTTTCTTCAATATTTTTCTGCCTCTCTCTCTCTGTCCAGATTTAATTCATTCTTACTATCCATTCTTTAATTTCCTTCATCTACTTATGGCTTTTCATCTTTTTCTCACCCTTGTTCTCCCCATGCCCCTTCCTCTTATTCTCCAGTTTTTCACTACTCTCCTTTTCCATCCAGCAGCTCTCTTCTTTCTCTCCCCATCCTTCCAGTGTCTCCCCTCTCTCTCCCCATCCTTCCAGTAGTCTCCCCTCTTTCTTTCTGCATCCTTCCATCCAGTGTCACCTCTTTCTCCCTACCCTTCCATCCAGCGTCTTCCCTCTTTCTCTCCCCATCCTTCCACCCATCTACCCTGTCTCCTGATCCTTCCATCTAATGTCTCTCTCTCCCTCCTTCTAACCAGTGTCTATCTCTCTACCCTTTTCTGTTCAGTGTCCCTTCTCTCTCCACATCCTTCCAGTCTCGCCCCTTTCTCTCTGCATCCTTTCATCCATCTCCCCTCTTTCTCTCCCCATCCTTCCATCCAGTGTCTCTCTTCCTATCCATCCGTTTTCCCTCTTTCTCTGCCATCCTTCCATCCGTTTTCCCTCTTTCTCTGCCATCCTTCCGTCTGTTTTCCCTCTTTCTCTCCCCATCCTTCCGTTTTCCCTCTGTCTCTCCCATCCTCCTATCTGTTTTCCCTCTTTCTCTCCCCATCCTTCCGTTTTCCCTCTTTCTCTGCCATCCTCCTATCTGTTTTCTCTCTTTCTCTCCCCATCCTTCTGTTTTCCCTTTCTCCCCAGTCCCCATCCTGCCATCCGTTTTCCCTCTTTCTCTCCCCATCCTTCTGTTTTCCCTCTTTCTCTGCCATCCTTCAGTCTGTTTTCCCTCTTTCTCTCCCCGATCCTTCCGTTTTCCCTCTTTCTCTGCCATCCTCCTGTCTGTTTTCCCTCTTTCTCTCCCCATCCTTCCGTTTTCCCTCTTTCTCCCCAGTCCCCATCCTGCCATCCGTTTTCCCTCTTTCTCTCCCCATCCTTCAGTTTTCCTTCTTTCTCCCCAGTCCCCATCCTACCATCCGTTTTCCCTCTTTCTCCCCAGTCCCCATCCTGCCATCCGATTCAGGCCCACCCGATTCAGGCCCGCCAGCCCCAGCTACAAACAGAAGAAGCGCTCAGCTGATTGAGCTGAGCGCCGCCACCAATGCTAAAGACGAGAAAAAAATGTTTTTTTTTTACATTTTTTTCTCGTTGTTAACGTTGGCGGCGGCGCTCAGCTCAATCAGCTGAGCGCTTCTTCTTTTTGTAGCGTCGGCCCTGCTGCTCAACAGGAAAAGCAGCAGTGGCCGGCAATGGGAGCAATGGGAGTGGGCAGGCCAGAGCTGAAATTGGGTGGGCCTGGGCCCACCCAGGCCCACCCGTAGCTACGCCCCTGGCTCGAGCTAAGCTTTAGTAAACAACCCCCTAAATTTCATCTGCCATTTAGATGCCCAGTCTTCCAATTTCTTATGGTCTTCCTGCAATTTTTCATAGTGTACATGTGTTTTGACAACTTTGAATAGTTTTGTGTCATCTGCAAATGTAATCACCTCACTTGTCATTCCAAGATCATTTATAATTATGTTAAATAGCACCAGTCACGGTACAGATCCCTTTTGGCACTCCGCTGTTCTCTCTCCTCCATTGCACTCTACCTTCCTAATACAGCAAAGAAGTAACTGAAAAAACAAAGTTAAGGGACTTGAATTTAGCTTACACCTTCTCAGTAGTAGCTCATGGTGAATTACATTTGAATAAGGTAGGAATTTTTCCGTCCCTTGCAGGCTTACAATCTAAAGGGTCCTTTCAACAAGCTGTGGGAAAAGTTGGCCTTAGTGCACCCTTATGCTAAGGCCATTTTTCTCACAGCCGAAAAATGGCCAATTTTCTATATATTCTTTTGAATTATTAGCCATGTGCTAATGTTGCCATTAGGACATGGTCGTTAACAAAAGTTAAAGCATAAACCCTTACCACCACCGATTTTGTAGGTGGTAAGAGCTCACACACTAATCCTACACTAATCAGTTAGTATGTGTTAGTATAGGTGCACTAACTGATTAGTGCAGAAACGCCCACTCTCCACCTTGACATGCCTCCCTCCCACACTAAAAAAAATTAAAATATATTTTTTAACGCATGGTTTGCTCATGCAGATTGGGATTTTACTTCAGGACACCTGAGTGCATCCCGCAATAAGCCCTTTTAAACGATGGTAAGCATGTGCTAGTGCTTACCTCAGCTTAGTGAAAGAACCCCTAAATTTGTACCTGAGGCAGTGGGGGGTGAAGTAACTCACTGAAGATCAAATGGAGTGCCAGTTGGATCTCAACCTGGAGTTGCTGGTTCTCAGCCCACTGTTCTAATTATTATTCTATTCCTCCACTACTGTGAGTTGTGAATCTTGTTTGTGATCAGCAGAAGAAAGGAAGTGTTGATGCCCCTGTACAAGTCGTTGGTGAGGCCCCACCTGGAGTATTGTGTTCAGTTTTGGAGGCCGTACCTTGTGAAGGATGTTAAAAAAATGGAAGCGGTGCAAAGAAAAGCTATGAGAATGGTATGGGATTTGCATTCCAAGACGTATGAGCAAAGACTTGCTGACCTGAACATGTATACCCTGGAGGAAAGGAGGAACAGGGGTGATATGATACAGACGTTCAAAGGTTGAAAGGTATTAATCCGCAAAAAAATCTTTTCCGGAGATGGGAAGGCGGTAGAACGAGAGGACATGAAATGAGATTGAAGGGGGGCAGACTCAAAAAAAATGTCAGGAAGTATTTTTTCATGGAGAGGGTGGTGGATGCTTGGAATGCCCTCCCGCGGGAGGTGGTGGAGATGAAAATGGTAACGGAATTCAAACATGCGTGGGAATCCTGTGCAGTAGGAATGGATCCTCAGAAGCTTAGCTGAAATTGGGTGGCGGAGCAGGTGAGGGAAGAGAGGTTGGTGGTTGGGAGGCGAGGATAGTGGAGGGCAGACTTATACGGTCTGTGCCAGAGCCGGTGATGGGAGGCGGGACTGGTGGTTGGGAGGCAGGAAATACTGCTGGGCAGACTTGTACGGTCTGTGCCCTGAAAAAGGCAGGTACAAATCAAGGTAAGGTAAACACATATCAATTTATCTTGTTGGGTAGACTGGATGGACCATGCAGGTCTTTTTCTGCCGTCATCTACTATGTTACTATG
Organism: Microcaecilia unicolor; assembly: GCF_901765095.1. Taxonomy (NCBI): domain Eukaryota; kingdom Metazoa; phylum Chordata; class Amphibia; order Gymnophiona; family Siphonopidae; genus Microcaecilia; species Microcaecilia unicolor. The sequence goes on from NC_044031.1 coordinate 660,932,931, forward strand.
TTACTATTACGTATTGTGTTGACATTGTAAGTAGTATACCATGCCATACTTTGTATTGTTATATGAATATTTTTACTGCTGTAATTGCCTATTGCTCATGTTTGATCTATTCTTACCCTTCAGTGAATTCCTTCAAAAAGGTGGCAAATAAATCCTAATAAATAAATAAAAATAATGAGCACTAATTAGAATGTATGTGCACAGTGTGCTAAGCGCATTCTGTAATGCAGTGCATTTAACTTCTAACGTGCACCGGCAAAAAGGGGCATGGCTATGGGCAGGGAAATGGGCATTTTGTGGCTATTCTGAAATTTATGCGCAAAGTTATAGAATTTGGCCCAGTGCGCCTAAATCTACGTGTCAGAATTTATGCCATGGTTTCATGCGTGTAAATGGAGGCACATAGTTTTAGGCGCTGAGATATCAACGAAGCGTATTCTATATACTGCGCCTAAATCTAGGAGCTGCTTATAGATTTTAAGAAGCCCTTATGCTTCTCTCCCTTTACCTTTGCCAGGGCCGAAATGTCCATGGGTTCCTCCCCAACCTCTGCATCCACCCTTTGTATCTCTCTCTCTCTCTTCCTCTGCTGGTAACCACTCCATGTATTCGGCTTCGTCATCTAAATTGTTAATCCCAGGCAGCTGCCAATCCTTAACATTAGCCTGCCTAATAAGGTCCTGGCCCTTCTCCTGGGAACTCTGGGACCTGAAGTCTGGCTTACCCTCCTTGAATGGGCCACGTGACTCCCTCATAGGATCACAGGACTTGTAATGCAGTCTAGCCCCTCCCCAGGCATCAGGTGACCTACTCCGGGAAAACTGGGAGTTGTAGTCTCTCCACTGTTCATGTAGATATTTGCCTTTCTGGCGTCTACTTTAAGTGTTCCTCACTCTAGATCTGCTGGGTTCTTCACAATATTCAGTGGCAGATAACTGGTTATCTCCCACTGAATATCCACAGTTAGACACTAAGGGGTCCTTTTACTAAGGTGCGCTGAAAAATGGCATGTAAGCACGGGTTTTGGGCGCACTTTGATCCATTTTTCAGTACACCTGCAAAAAATGCCTTTATTATATTTTTGTTGAAAATGGGCATGCAGCAAAATAAAAATTGGCACATATCCATTTTGGGTCTGAGACCTTACCACCAGCCATTGACTTAGTGGTATGGTCTCTTACGTTAACTGTAAGGTAATTGTCTTTGCGCGTCAAATTGGAGTTACCGCACGATTTCACTGTGTACCAAAAATAAAATATATTTTCTGGTGTATGTAAATTACTGCATGGGCCACGAGGTAGCCAGGTGGTAACTCCAAATTGGCACAAATTGGGAGCACAAAGGCACTTACGCTGCTTAGTAAAAGGGCCCCTAAAATGCTATTTAACTGGCCAGGAGCCATCCCTGGCCAGTTAAATAGTTTTGAATATCGGGCCCATTGCTTTTATTCTTTCAGATCAAAAACAGTTTAGGAACTTCTTTAGTTCTTTATTCTTATTTGATTATCTGCCTTTGTGCCATAAGCCTGAAGGCAGCAAAGCATGCATAGCATATCAGTTTAACAACAATTATACAGACCATGCAAAGAACTTGTCATCTTCTTGCATGGTGAGGTGTGGCCTGGAGGTTAGCAAAAGTTTGGATCATGCACTCCTGACTGAACTGTGCCATCTGCTCTGCGTGTGACCCTGGTCAAATCTCTCGATCTCCTTTTGCCTCAAAAAACCAGCTGAAAACAAGATATGCCAGCTTATATCTAGCTTTTCCTACCCAACAAATAAGATACAAAATTTTGCTGTTTCTCTCAGACTTGTAAATCTGCTGTGACTCCAGTTAAAACATTCAGTGAATCCCTATCGGTGTGGATTTCATTTGATGGATAGGCTTAAAAACCTTGGATGTGATTTACCAAACATTTTTCTGTTGTTCTTAGCCTATAAAAAAAAAGATGATAAATCATGCCCCTTGATGTCTAATAAGAATGCTTAGGGACGATGCGGTGTGTTGAAAAGAGAGACCTGATGTCCTTCGGACTGTGGGAGTGGGGGGAGGGGAAGGGGAAGAAATAACAACATAGAAACAGTAAAGTGTATTTTTTGTTTCAGAATTTGCAGTAATACTTTATACGTTGCACAGGAATGATGCTTAAGAGCCTCAACTGGCACGGTAACCAAAGTATGCAAATTATTCTGGTCCAGAAACCAAGGGGGTTGATATTCAAAGAGATTTAACTGGGGAGGAGATACTCCTGCCTGGTTAAATTGCCTGTGCAGGGATATCCAGCTAAATATCTCCTCTAACCGCCCAAGCCAAAACTGACTGTGATGTGGGCGATTTGGAGATGGAATCTGAGCGGAGCTGGCACTTATGTGGTTAGTGCCAATATTCAGCAATTAGGGCCACTTTTACAAAGGTGCGCTAGCATTTTAGCTTCTACTAAAAATAAGCATGTGCTGAATGCTAGAGACACCCATATATTCCTATGGACGTTTCTAGTGTTTAGCACGAGCTAATAACACGTTGAGTGAAGAAATATTTTCTCTGATTCATTTTAAATTTACTACTTTGTAGCTTAATTGCGTGCCCCCTACTTTTCAAAAGACTAAACAAGCGATTCACGTCTACCCATTCCATCCCACTCATTTTATAGACCTCTATCATATCGCCCCTCAGCCGTCTCTTCTCCAAGCTGAAGAACCCTGGCTGCTTTATCCTTTCCTCATAGGGAAGTCGTCCCAACCCCCTTATCATTTTCATTGCCCTTCTCTGTACCTTTTCTAATTCCACCGTATCTTTTTTGAGATGTGGTGACCAGAACTGCACACAATATTTGAAGTGGGGTAGCACCATGGAGCGATACAAAGGCATTATAACGTTCTCATTTTTGTTTTCCAATCCTTTCTTAATAATACCTAACATTCTATTTACTTTTTTAGCTGCCACCGCACACTGAGCAGAGGGTTTTAACGATGACATCTAGATTCCTTTCCTGGTTGGTGACTCCTAATGTGGAACCTTGCATTACGTAGCTATAGTTCAGGTTCCTCTTTCCCATATGCATCACTTTGCACTTGCTCACATTAAATGTCATCTGCCATTTAGATACCCAGTCTCCCAGTCTTGTAAGGTCCTCTTGTATTTTTTCACAATTCTCTTGTGATTTAACAACTTTGAATAACTTTGTGATGTCAGCAAATTTAATTACCTCACTCGTTACTCCCATCTCTAGATAATTTATAAATATGTTAAAAAGCAACGGTCCCAGTATAGACCCTTGGGGAACTCCACTATCTACCGTTCTCCATTGAGACTACTGACCATTTAACCCTACTCTCTGTTTTCTATCTTTTAACCAGTTTTAATCCACAATAGTACACTTCCTCCTATCCCAAGTGCTACTAGGCCTTCCATTGTTTTGGTCAGTAGTGGTATTGATGCCACTGATCTATAAATTGTGAGTTCACTAATTTTACTAATGGCATTTTTGGAAATTGGAGTAAGTATGATGTCATCCTTGTTATAAGGAAAACAGCCATTCAGAAACATGGGCAGCTATCTAGTAGAGATTTTGCATGTGCGTATTTTGTCAATAGTGCTTTAACTGAGCTGATTGTAGGTATTTTAAGAGAAGACCATATTCTGTCTGCCCTGATCTGATAATTGTTGATTTCATGGTTGTGTAAGAAGTCTGTAAGGGATGTTTGTATTACAGCAATATTTGATCTTATTTTTATTAATTTTTATTCAAAATATTGTGCGAGTTTGTGTGCTCTTTGTGGTTTTTCATTTGATGCTGCTAGAGCATTTTTTGTAGCCACCACTATCTGTGAATATTCAGTAGCATTTTCTGGATAGTGGCAGGCAACATGTGGCTGGAATGAAGGTAGAGCAGCGAGTTAACTGAAGAGCAGTGATATTGAGTTTTAGTGTTCGAAAAGTCCATTACAGATATTTGAGCAGTATATAAGACAAGTATAGCATACCCAGCTATCTACATAAAGTTAGAACAGAAAAATTGGGACTTTACCATGCAACCCCTCTCCTGATAAGATTCTTTTGGTTGCCAGTCCATTTCAGGATATATTTTAAAGTTCTGACTCTTACTTTCAAGCTTTCTGCCAGATTCTATATATTGTGCCTAGCATTCCACACCTAAATCTAAGCATACTGTATTCCATAACAATGTGCATAAGTTAATTGGCTTAACAAGCCAATCAGTGTTGTTAACAGCACTTAACAAGCATTAATAAGTACTAATTGGCAATGATTAGAATTTACGAATATAACTCGGTAAGCGTATTGTGCAACTCACTGCACGTAATTTCCAATGTGCACATCCAAAAAAGGATGTGGTTATAGGTGGGGAATTGGGTGTTTCATGGGCTTCCCTAATTTATGCATTTTGTTTTAGAATACGGCCTGGTCCATGTAAATCTATGTGAAGGGGTTTACGCTACATTTTCATTGGTATAAATGAATGTGCGTAGATTTAGGAACTGGGATATCGGCCAAGCGTATTCTATATACTGCGCCTAAATCCTATAGAATACATTTAGGCAAAAATGATTTTTGCACAGATTTTTCAGGTGCCATATATAGAATCTCCTCCTTTATACCTGGGATCTCCTCAATACCTATCAAATTTGATTTTTCCATATTGTACTACTAGATTGTGAAGATCATTAAATGATCATTGTTTAGTAGTTACGAGGTCCTAGAAATGCTCAGTTGGACTTCATCTGTCACTGTTAATCATTTTTTTATGGCTCCTGCTCAATAGAATAGACTTCCGATCAATATAGGAAGGGAATTGTCCTTACAAAAATTTAAATTCCAGCTTGGCATTTTTCTTTAAGCAGGCATATGGGGAAGAGTTGATTGAGTGATGGAGAGTATGCCTGTTATTGAATTGTTATTAGAATTGTTTTATCAGCACTGGTATGTATGTTATTATCCTACCTGATTATGTATTGTACACTGCCAGGGCCTCTTTTGCTCAGTAAGGGGCCCTTTTAAAAAGCCACGGATGGGCTAAAGCACAGGATTGTGCACGACAAATCGGCATTACTGCTGGGGTAGCACGTGCACCTGGTGATAATTCTGAATTTGACATGTGCGGAATCCCATAGTAGAAAATATTTTTCTATTTTCTACTGTGGGGGGGGGGGGGGGGGCATTTCCGGCTGTAATCAGCAGCATGGCCACACTGGTGTGTGCTGCATGGCTACTGCACAGTTAGCACATGAACCCTTTCCGCTAGGTCAATTGATGTCGGTAAGGGCTCAGGCCATAACTAGGCATGTGCTAGTTTTAATTTTTGTGCATGCCCATTTCCTGGCCCATTAAAAAATGGCCTTTTTCCCCAGCCGCGGTAAAAAGTGGCCCAGCATGCCAAAAAGACAAGCCCACACTACTTTTTACCGTAGCTTTGGGGGGGCATTCCTAGCGTTTGCTGTTACAGATGATGCATGACATTTGCATCTACTGTGCAATATTTTGCTTGGAGTTAACATGAAGCACTTAGGGTTTCTTTTACAAAGCTGTGCTAGTGATTTCCATGCAGCAAATGAGAGGAAGCCCAAAGGAATTGAATGGCGTGTCCCACCTCTGCGGAAAACAGGAAGTTGCATTACAGTAGGTGGGATGCACCTGAGGAGAGGCCCCGACGCTGGCAGAAGGCTGACTGTGATTCGCTGGTGCCGGAGGGAGAACGGCCCTTCAGGGCAGTAAAAGTGACTGACCACGTGGACGGGGAGAGCGGGCAGAAGAAAAGATTGGAGACTCGCTCGGGACTGGAGGCAGAACAAACTATTGGCAAGAGGTGCATAGGTGCCATTTTTTATAGAAACCTGTTTGAGGGAGCGACTGCTCCCCCTGTGCCCCCTCTAGCTACGCCACTGCTCCAGGTCTTATGTTTGGGGGAGCAGGCTTAAGTTTGACAGGTCCATGAGAAAAACCCGGACCTGTCAAACCTTTTCTGTTGATCTTCCCCATTCTTCCCTTGCTGGCAAACCCTAACACCAGCTCTGAGCTGGCGTAGGGTTTGCAGCGGGAGCAGCACCCTTGTTTGGTGTGCTGCCTGCTGATCATTTGGGAGGAATGCCAGAGAACCTTGTCGGCATGCATTTGCATGAAATTGGTGATCAGAGCTAATGAGTGCATTGTTTCATGTGCTCACCAGCTCTGATCCTGGGGCGCAGGCAAACACGGGTGCTAGTCCGGCGCTAATGGCCTCCGGCACCTGCATTTGCTTCTGATCATCGGAACCTGAGGTAGTATTCTGTAAGAACGTGTGTTACTTTTTGGAATGCCCTGACACACCCATGCCCCTCCCATGGCCATGCCCCCTTTTGAGTTATGCTGTATTAGAGTTAGGCACCATGCCTTGTTGAATAGCATGCAGCCAGATGCACATGCAGATTTTAATGGGTGCTAATTAGCATCAATAATTGGCTGTTAGCACTCAATTATTGACATTAATTAGCTCATTAGCCGATTAATTTGTGTGCAGATCTCAGGAATGTGCCCAAATTTTGGCAGGAAAATGCTTTCCACGTTCATTTTCTGACCATGATACACCCCCTAACACTAAAAGCACTGAACACATTGTTTACTCCCTAGTAACTGCAAAACTGCTGCAAAGCCCCTCGATGCAGTTGTGAGCTTGCAATTAACATGCAGCAAACCACAAGTTCAGTGTTTAACACGGTTTAGTTAAAGGGCCCCTTTATATGGTTAGCTATTCAGATAGCAGGTTCAATATTGCTCTCTGAATGGCACTGGCACCAGACATTCATGTTTCATTTAGCCACTGTGGCCATCATTTAAAATAACACTGACCATGGCTGAATATTGACATGTTTGGGATAGTTATTCAAAATGTTTTAAATGGCCAGGAAAGGATCCTGGCTAGTAAAATTGCTTATGCAGGGGTATTCACTGATATTCAGCGGCACTTAACTGGTTGGTGCTACTGGATAACAGCACTAACTGCTATAGCTGTAGCCATTATTTTTGGGGTGAAGTCATCATTTTACGGTTATGTGCAAATATTCATCACTTAGCTGCCTAGGTTAACTGGAAAAATTAGTCCTATTTTTATCCAGTTTCACTTAGGTGGTTAAGTGCTGAATATCACACGTGACCGGATAAGGAATTGTTGGCTGCACAAACCCAGATTTTCAATGCTGGTTTCTGGACATAGACTGGCATGGAACATCCAGTCACAACACTAGCGGTGAGCAAAAAAAAATGTTGACCATCACCCACTGAATATTTACCCCATTGTGTTTATTTTTTCTTAATGTAAACTACCTCAAGTTCTTCTTCTAATGGTGATATATAAAATGTGCTTAGAAATATAGAAACAGTGAAGGGTTTGGAAAGAATGGGATCATTTGATTTACCCATATCTGTATTAATGTGTGATCATCTTCCTCCCTCCATCTCTAAGATCCCATGCTTAAATTCCGGGATTCTATAGGCTCCTATAAACTCAACTAAAATTTTGTTCTGGTTGTCCACCACCTTCTTGGTGAAAAATGTTTTCTCACATTCTTTTTGAACTTCCATTCCTTCACCTTCATACAAGGACCATTTGTACTTTAGGTTGAATCTTGCTAGATATTTGAGTATTGTGTCACACTAGCCAGCTAACCTGAGGTTATCGGAAGTAACCCCCAGGCTTTCCTTTTAAGAGACTGATTATTTCTTAATTTACAATAAAGTTTTGACCCTTGTATTTCTGTATCTCAGATGCATGATTTTGCATTGTGTGGTTGTTATATCTTCAACCATTTTGTCCTGTGTTTTAAAATCATATCTCCTCTTATTCCCCTCTTTTATTAGGTATTATCTCTGCAGACTAGCACATTTTCCATCTAATTATTTCCCAATGGCACAAAGAAATGGAAAAGGCCCAAACCTAGCACTGATCTTTGTGGCATCCCACTGGTCCCTTTCATTCACTAGAGTGGACCCCGCTGACAACCATTCTCTGCATTCTGTTACCCAACCAGTCTTTCACCTATTTTATCATTTATATCCCAACTCTGAAACATTCAATTTGATTATGATGTTATCTCGTCATTGCTTTAAACAACACACATGGTCATCACAATTCTCATTTAAAGGAAAACTGTAACCATAGAGCAGCCAGATATATTGGGGTGTTTTACAACTAACCCCCTTTCTGGGAAGGATAATCTATATCTTTCATAGCTACTCATCACAAAGTTGTATCTTTAAAAGTGCCAATGTGCACATGATTCAGCACTGAGGAATGGACAGCACCTCCTAAAAGCTAGGGACTTCCCACAAAAGGCTATCAATAGAAATCAAACAAAATAAAACATGGAAAAGAAAATAAGATGATACCTTTTTTATTGGACATAACTTAATACATTTCTTGATTAGCTTTCGAAGGTTGCCCCTCTTCCTCAGATCGGAAATAAGCAAATGTGCTAGCTGACAGTGTTTATAAGTGAAAACATTCAAGCATTACTGTGACAGTCTGACAGGGTGGGAGGAGGGGGGTGGGTAGGAAGTATGCATGGGGACATCAAAGCATATCATTGATATTCTAACAGGGTGGGTGTGGATAGGTGTTAGAATATCAATGATATGCTTTGATGTCCCCATGCATACTTCCTACCCACCCCCCTCCTCCCACCCTGTCAGACTGTCACAGTAATGCTTGAATGTTTTCACTTATAAACACTGTCAGCTAGCACATTTGCTTATTTCCGATCTGAGGAAGAAGGGCAACCTTCAAAAGCTAATCAAGAAATGTATTAAGTTATGTCCAATAAAAAAGGTATCATCTTATTTTCTTTTCCATGTTTTATTTTGTTTGATTTCTATTGATAACCTTAAGAGTGGACTAACATGGCTACCACACTCCTCCACAAAAGGCTAAAAACTGTCTATCAGAAAAATGTTTTCAAGCAGGTGTGGGCTTCAGCCAGCAAGAAATGATCAGACTTTTAGGATTTACTTTCAGAGGGGTGGCTGTGTTAGACTGGAGTAATAAATATGACAGTGGCAGGTGGTGCCTTATACACTTACCAATTTATTGAGGCATGAGCTTCCAAAGTGTTAGTCTGGTAACATCTCAATAAATTGATTAGTCTACAAGGTACCACCTGCCTCTGTCAATGATGATTTACTGCAAGAAAATAGCTAACAGGGCAAATTTAGGACTGCTTTTTATGTGTTGAATATTGCCGACGCCTGTATAACTCCAGCTACATTTCGCTTCCACACTGGTAATGACCCTGTGCAGCCATGCTTCCAAATGACCAGTTTGTGCTAATATTCAGTGGTACTGCCCAGTTAAGCGCCACTGAATATTGGTAGTTAGCTGGGTCCAAGCAATTTAAGCAGTGCTTAGATCACTTTGAATATCAACAGGCTAGTGGCCAGTGGGGTGGACTGAGAACCAGGGAAGTCAGCATTCAGATTCCATGTCTCCCACTGACACCACTTCTGACCTCAGGTGAGTCACTTCACCCTCCATTGTCTCAAATGCAACTTAGATTGTATGCCCTTTGGAAGCAAGACAATAAAATATAGCATCTGAGTTGTAACTCACCTTGAGCTTGGGTTTTAAAAAGGAGAATAATTATATTTAAAATGTAGATTCAACTCAAATGTCCTGATTTGTACTGAACAGTGCAAACCACTGAGCTATCGGATTGTCTAGGGCAGGAGTTCTGACCTTACCCTGTCCTTTCAAGCACAGGTGCTAATGCTTCTGCCAGTGACAAAAGTCACTGGGTGAGGGGGAACAAGTGAAGGGCAGGTGTGTTTTATCCAATAAAAGATACCTGGTCTCATCTAGAAGGGAACAGCAGGGGGGAACAAGGCTGTTAGAAGAAGCATGTGAGAGCTCTGCTCAGCAGGTGTCTTGTTTCTAAGACATAATTTAAAAAAAACATTTGAGGTGAGCCATCAACAGAGAGCATTAGGCAGGAAATGTCAGGCTGCAATGATTCTGGTATTCTCTGAGGACTGTTTATTAATCAGCAGGACAGATCAGGGTCCTTGGCATTCTTGGAAAAGAAAAAATAGTGAGATCTGTGAGTTATTTATTGTGGAGGGGGAGAGTTTCAGCTCTTGTAACTGAGATTGCATGAGGCCAGCATGCCTCTTTTTGAAGCCCTAGACACATTCCTTCCAGTTGTGCTTATTCCTGCAGAAGAGCTCCCTGTGTCTGCAGTGGGGAACTGAACTTGTGTTTTTCTGCTTCCTGCATAGGTGAGTTTAGCCTTGTGCTGGAATGATGACTACCAAGATATTGATGACCACTGCAGTCTCTTGCCTTGCTATTGCCAGCCTTACCATGTCATAAACATCAGTGGTACTATTTCCTTCCAACATTGCATATATGTATTGTTTTGTGCCTTGAGACTGTTGGTTAACTCAACACATGGCACTTTGTGAAGCAAGGTAAGGAAAAGGAACGTGAATACTGCTAGATGGGAAATCTCCGGTTCCCTTGTAAAGGCTTTTTGGGGCTAGAGAAGGATGTTCCTGACCTACTATCTCTTTGGGGAATGAAGAGGGAATACCTGTCACTGCTGTGGCCTGAGATGGCTATGCTGGGGCAAATTGATAGCACCATCCACAAGAAGGTAGACACACCTGGTGTTGTGGATAACATGAGGAGGGGCCTAGCAAAGCTTGAAGAATGGTCTGGAATTTGGCAGTTAAGATTTTTATGTTCAGAAATGCAGGGTCATGCATTTGGGCTGCAAAAACCTGAGGGAGAAATGCAGTTTAGGAAGTGAAGTACTTTTGTTCATGAAAGAGAAGCGGGACTTAGGTGTGAACGTATGGAAAGATATTAAAGTGACCAAACAGGTAGAAAAGGAGATGGCGAAAGCCAGAAGGATGCTTGGGTGAGGAATGACCAGCAGGAAAAAGGAAGTAATAATGCCTCTCCATATAAGAACATAAAAGTAGCCATACTGGGTCAGATCAATGGTCCATCTAGCCCAGTATCCAGTTTTCCAAACAGTGGCCAAGCCACTAATCTTATTTAAGTGGTCTCATTTATGAGTGGCCAAGCCACTAATCTAATTTAAGTGGTCTCAATTATCAGTCTCTGGAGAGATCTCATTTACAATTCTAGAGACCAAACCCTCAAAAAGATAAACAGGATGGAGCTGGTCCAGACAGCAACTATTAAAATTATCAGTGGTCTTCATCATAAAACATATGGAGACAGACTGAAAGATCTCAATTATATATGCTTTGGAAGAAGGGTGGGAGAGGGATGATTTGATAGAGATATTTAAATATCACTGTAGCATAAATCTACAGGAGGCAAGTCTCTCTGAATTGAAAGGAAGCTCTAGAATAAGGGGGCATAGGATGAAGGTAAAAGGGGACAAACTCTGGAATAACTTGAGGAAACACTTCTTCATGGAAAGGGTGGTGAATTCATGAAACTGCATCCCAGTAGAGCTGGTGGAGACAAAAACTGTATCTGAATTATTATTATCACTATTGCATTACATTTGTACCCCGCGCTTTCCCACTCAAAGCAGGCTCAATGCGGCTTACATAGTAATAGGGATTATAGGATATTGATGAGAAAATAAAAGTTAAATATAACAGAATAACAAAAGTGATAGGTAGGTAAAGCAGGAGAGGGGTAAAGGAGTAGGAGAGGTGTAGGCAAGGGTGGAAGAGGCAGGAGAGGGATGGGTACAGGCTAAGCAAATGGAATTTTGGTTGGAAAGATAGCCAAGGTCATTATCTTTGTCTTCTGGATATGTGATGGGTAGTAGGATTAGTAGAATTAGTTTTGGTCATTAGGATAGGCTTGCCTGAACAGATAGGTTTTTAATGATTTCCTGAAGGGTAGATAGCCACTGATTGATCTGATTGAATTCCATGGAGAGGTACATAGACTCTCTAAGGGAGAGGAAGGGATAGTCGATCGCATGGCTGTGCAGGCTGTATAGGCCATGTAGTCTTTATCTGCCTTCATTTTCCTGTGTTTCTATGTTTCTATGACTTTCCTAAAGTCAGGCATCAGGTAAGCACAAAGCCATCTTTAGAGACTGATTCCTAAGAGTGCCATTTGCTTAATTCTGGGGTTTTCACAATTTTCTCTATCCTAAAACGGACATTTTGACTTGGAGTTTAGGTCCATACATTCCAATAAAAAAAAAAATCTTTACAGGGTGTAATTTTCTGTAGCAGTACTCACCATTTAAATGCTGCCTGTGGTGTTTAAATGAACCTCTCTCTATAGATACATAGATAGATAGATATCAATCAGTACTGCATGTACAGTTAGTAGGGCTGAATATGTGTATAGAATGCTAATCTCTCCTGCCATTATTCATTTCGTTCTGGTGTGCTATGGGGCAGCCCTAAGCTAAATGTATAGCTTATCCATGTAAGAGTAATTCTATGGACTAGTGCTTGCATTTACACACACATTATTGGTTGGATTCAGTAAATGGCTCTCAAAACTCAGCGGCAAACAAAGGAGCGTGATAGATACAATGAGGATATCAAGAAGTCTTTAATGTAAACAACATAAAAGCGACCCGACATGGCCGTGTTTCGGCATAAAGGCCTGCCTCTGGGGTCAGGTTGATCTATATGAAATAAAAATAGAAATAAACATAAAACAACCATAAATACAACATACAGTAAATAAATGGTTAAAATGGCACATCAAATAATGTTAAAAGACACTTGTGTAATTCTACAGAAATAGCAGTACCATGAAAAGCTGTAAAAACATTAATACAAATGGAGTATATTATACATTGAGTGTTAAAGCGACAATACAGTTAAATATACATATATTGCAAAACAAAACATATTAATGTATGGATGAAGAAATGAAATATTTGAATGGAAAACATATGAAACATATTCTTGAATTATAGAAATGTGATGTACCTCACTCCTTTGTTTGCCACTCATGTCCACGTGAGGTTTTTCTTCCTCCTTTTTTTGCTCAAAATTCAGCACCAAAAAATATCAGTACTGAACAGTATTCTATAACAGATGTTCTGGGATGGGTGCCCTTTACAGAATAGTGTGTAACACCAGGATCCCTGTCCATCTTTGGGCACAACGACTGTAGATTATGGGCACAGCTTTGAACCATGAACTATGGTCAAGGCCTAAAAGAGAAAAGAGCAACACGGCTGATAGGCCTAAGTACTGACAGGCCAGTCTGTGTGACTTAAGAACTCATGATCTGTTACTGAACTATTGAGACACTTTTGCGTGTAAATAGAATGTGGAAAGAGCTGAGGGTGCAAAACCAGTTTACAAGATAAGGGAAACAGATGTCCAGACAGGGAACAAAGTAGTTCCTTTGAAAAACAACTGTGCATGATAAGGCCTTCCGAGAATAGCTAATCTCACTCTCAGCATTTTCAATAAGTACTTACCACAATATTATCATATCCAATAAGTGTGATTATTGTCATATTACCTATATGTGACCTGTTGACTTAATGAACATATATAAATGCCTGTACGGAACTATTCGATGGGAGATAGGCAGTGAACACTTTTGTGCAGCAGCTGTTCTCACATAAGCAATTCTACTTTATATTTGTACTTGGAAAATAAAAAAAAGAAGTTCAATTGCTTATACTCATGAGACGTAGCCTTGGTGTCTTTTGTCCCTCCAGATTGTGGGTAAGTGGTACATAATAATTTAGGGAGGGGTAAAAAGAACCCTAAAAACAGGAGTTACACCAACTGAGATTAGGTGTAAGTCCCGGCACACAAGTTGGGCCACAGATCTGCACTGTGTGCTTTTTAAGGGAATGCCCAAGCCCCGCCTATGCCCCTCCAATGGTCACACCACCTTTGTGGATCCATGTGGAAATATTTAGGCGCTAGTCTATAAATGAGTGAGTTACGAGGCATATTTTCAAAGCACTTTGGGAGGCTAAGTTCCATAGGTTTCTATGGAACTTTGGGAGGCTAAGTGCTTTGAAAATAAGCCGTGTGTTTTCATGTGGATCTGACATTTCTGCCCCATTTTGGAGCTTTGCATTCGTTAGAACACTTTTCCATGCTGAAAATTTGATGTTGAAATAACACCTAACATTTGGCACCATATACAGAATTTTGCCGTATGTGAGTAAATGTGTAGAATATTATCCTACATGTGTGTATGTGTGAACATAGAACTATAGAAACATGATGACAGATAAGAGCCAAATGGCCCATCCAGTCTGCCCATCTACAACAATCCCTCAGAGATTCCACGTGCCTGTCCCACCCTTTCTTAAATTCAGACACAGTCCTCATCTCCAACACCTCTACCGGGAGGCAATTTCACATGTTCACTACCCTTTCTGTGAAAAAATATTTCTTTAGATTATTTCTGAGCCTATAAACTCTTAACTTCAACCTATGCCATAAGAACATAAGAATAGCCGTACTGGGTCAGACCATCTAGTCCAATATCCTGTTTCCAACATGACCAAGCCAGGTCACAAGTATCTGGCAGAAACCTAATTAGTAACAACATTCCATTCTATCAATCCCAGGGCAAGCAGTTACTTCCCCATATCTGTCTCAATAGCAGACTGTGGACTTTTCCTCCAGGAACTTGTCCAAACCTTTTTTAAACCAGATGCACTAACTGCTATTACCACATGCTCTGGCAAAGAGTTCCAAAGCTTAACTATTTGTTGAATGAAAAAATATTTTCTTCTGTTTGTTTTAAAAGTATTTCCATGTAACTTCCTCGAATGTCTCTTAGTCTTTGTACTTTTAGAATTTATTTATTTATTTGTTACATTTGTATCCCACATTTGTAGGCTTAATGTGGCTTACATAGTGCCGGAGAGCTGTTTGCAGACTCCGGAGTAAACAAATACAAGGTGATGTTGTGGAAGGATACCAACTCACCTGAAAACGATCCACGAACTAACAACTTCCGCAAAGCTTGGAAAACCTATCTCTTTAACAAAGCCTACCACGAGAACCCTTAACTACTTGAACACAACCCTTACGCTCCTTTACTCAGAATGTCTCACTGTACAGCTGCATAACCAGATCCTCTTGTCTTCTTTTATCTCTTTGCTACACCAATTGTATTTCTTCCCTGTTATGACACTGCCATAACAGACCTTTGTAAGCCACATTGAGCCTGCAAATAGGTGGGAAAATGTGGGATACAAGTGCACTAAATAAATAAAAAAATAAATAAATAAAGGTTCAAGTTGTAAGACCATATAAAGGAGTCGTACAATGGAAGACTTGTGTGATGGCCATTATGAACTTTAGTGTTGTTGTGTTGCTGAGATCAGGCGTTTATGTTGGGTCGGTAGGGTATGCCTTTTTAAACAGGTGGGTCTTAAGTTATTTTCTAAAGTGTAAGTGGTCATATGTGGTTTTCAAGTCTTTTGGTAGTGTGTTCCACAGTTGTGTGTTGATGTATGAAAAACTGGATGCGTAAGTTCATTTACATAGTAACATAGTAGATGACGGCAGAAAAAGACCTGCATGGTCCATCCAGTCTGCCCACGATAAACTCATGTGTATACCTTACCTTGATTTGTACCTGTCTTTTTCAGGGCACAGACCATATAAGTCTGTGCAGCAGTATTTCCCGCCTCCCATCACCGGCTCCGGCACAGACCCCGTATAAGTCTGCCCTCCCCCATCCTAGCCTCTCAACCACCAACCCCTCTTCCCCCCGCCACCCAATTTCAGCTAAGCTTCTGTGGATCCATTCCTTCTGCACAGGATTCCTTTATGCCTGTCCCACGCATGCTTGAATTCCGTTACCGTTTTCATCTCCACCACCTCCCGCGGGAGGGCATTCCAAGCGTTCACCACCCTCTCCGTGAAGAAATACTTCCTGACATCTTTCCTGAGTCTGCCCCCCTTCAATCTCATTTCATGTCCTCTCGTACTACCGCCTTCCCCTCTCCGGAGAAGATTCGTTTGCGGATTAATACCTTTCAAATATTTGAACGTCTGTATCATATCACCCCTGTTCCTCCTTTCCTCCAGAGTATACATGTTCAGGTCAGCAAGTCTCTCTTCATACGTCTTGGAATGCAACTCCCATACCATCCTTGTAGCTTTTCTTTGTACCGCTTCCATTTTTTTAACATCCTTCGCAAGGTATGGCCTCCAAAACTGAACACAATACTCCAGGTGGGGCCTCACCAACGTCTTATACAGGGGCATTAAAACCTCCTTTTTTCTGCTGGTCACACCTCTCTCTATACAGCCTAGCAACCTTCTCGCTACGGCCACCGCCTTGTCGCACTGTTTCATAGGCTTTAGGTCCTCAGATACTATCACCCCAAGATCCCTCTCCCCGTCCGTGACTATCAGGCTCTCCCCACCTAACACATACGCCTCCCTTGGATTTCTACTCCCTAAGTGCATCACTTTGCATTTCTTCGCATTGAATTTTAATTGCCAAACGTTAGACCATTGTTCCAGCTTCTTCAGATCTTTTTTCATGTTTTCCACTCCCTCCGGGGTGTCCACTCTGTTGCAAATCTTGGTGTCATCCGCAAAAAGGCAAACTTTACCTTGTAACCCTTCGGCAATGTCACTCACAAATATATTGAACAGAATGGGCCCCAGCACCGATCCCTGAGGCACTCCACTACTCACCTTTCCCTCCTCCGAGCGAACTCCATTCACTACCACCCTCTGGCGTCTGCCCGTCAACCAGTTCCTAATCCAGTTCACCACTTCGAGTCCTTTGCAGCTTGGGTAGTGGAGATTTAGGTACATTTGTGTTGATTCGGATGTGTTTCTTGCTGGATGCTAATGGGCAATAATTGGAATTTATGCATTGTTAATAGTCACTATTCTAGAAAAATGTGCACATAATTTTTCTGCATGGATCCATAAAGGGGGTGTGATTCTTTAGGGGCTTTTCTAGGATTTGCACACAGTATTATAGAATTCAAGGGGTCCTTACCTAATTTAGATGTGGGGATTTACACTAGGGTTCAAATGGAATAAATTCTCATGCTCAAAATTGGGTACGGATCCTGGCGCAAGGTGCCATTTTATAAACCTCAATCATATCTCCCTTCATCTGTCTCTTTTCCAAGCTGAAGAGCCCTAACCTCTTTATGCTTTTCTCATACAAGAGGAGTTCCATCCCCTTTATTATTTTGGTCACTCTTCTTTGAACATTTTCTAATTCTCCTAAATCTTTTTTGAGATATGGCGACCAGAACTGAATGCAATACTCAAGGTACGGTGCCACCATGGAGCAATACAGAGGCATTATAGTATTTTTGGTCTTATTCACCATCCTTTTCCTAATAATTCCTAGCAACCTATTTGTTTTTTTGGCTCACCTCCTGTACATTAATGCCACAGAGGTATTTAAACATCTGTATCATACTTATCATACTCCAAGACTTCAGCAGAAGTCTCGCGAGACCGCCATTGGAAGTCTCGGTGGCCATTTTGAACAGTGATCTGGCAGCAGCAGGGGAACATCAGCGCCAGTGCCAGCAGCGGGCAGGCAGGACAGTGGATCTTTCCTGCCTGCCCCAAAGATTTCGTTACACAACCTGGATGGATGGAGGGGCAGGTGAGAGAGCAGGGTCGCTGGACCTGGGTGGCTGGAGGGGGGGCAAGGGGAGAGCAGGGTCACTAGACATGGGTGGCTGGAGGGGGGCAGGGGAGAGGAGGGTTGCTGGACATGGGTGGCTGCAGGGGGGCAAGGGGAGGGGAGGGTCGCTGGACATGGGTGGCTGCAGGGGGGCAGGGGGAGAGGAGGGTCGCTGGACATGGGTGGCTGCAGGGGGGCAGGGGGACAGGTGGGTCACTGGACAGGGGTGGCTGGAGGGAGGGGGTGAGGGGGGTCCTAAGACCAGAAAGGTGGGGTGGAAGGGGGGCCTCAAACCATAAAGGGAGGGGGAGGGGGCGCACACATACACACACACACTCACTCTCTGTCTATCACATACACTGTCTCTGACACACTCTCTGTCTATGATACTCTCCATCTCTCACACACACTCTCTCTCAAACATACACTCCAAGGAAAACCTTGCTAGTGCCCATTTAATTTCTGACAGAAACGGGCCTTTTTTTACTAGTGTATATATAAAGCAAACCAATTTTGGGTTATGCTAGTTTTCCATAACGGAATCTAGCTCTCAGATGCCATAGGTTTTCATTACACATCTTCAGGGTGCCTAAATGAAGAAGAGAGAGGGAAGTCTACCAAATAAGGAAGTACAGAAGATAAAAGGGATCAGAAAATGAGTGACAAACATGTAGAGTTCAGGGATTGCAACAGCACCATACAGAGAGCATGTGGAAGCACGTGCTGAAGGAAAGAACTTGCCTGAAGATCAAATAACCCCCCCCCCCCAACACACACACACAGAATAAGAAAGCCATGAAATTGGGAGAAGCAGAGCAACAGGGAGATAAGACTCCTCATCCCCCCTCTTCTCAGGAGGAGAACCAGAGAAGCAGAGATCCAGAGAGAAAGAAAGAAGAGAGAGCTGTGCTTCCAGCCTGGAAAGGTAATAAACAAAAACAAAGGAAAATAAGGTGATACCTTTTTTATTGGACTAATTTAATACATTTTTTTAGCAAGCTTTCAAAAACAGAACCTTCTTCTTCAGGTCAGGTATGAGCAAGAGATGACACTATCAAAGTATATAGATGTGAGACCTGAAAAGCATTCTGATGACAGTCTCAAAGGAAAGGTGGTGGTGGTGGTGGGGGATTGACAAACAGGGAAAGGCAGATGGGTAATCAGAAGGTGATAAGGCAGTATAATTTTATGGGTTGTAATGTGATAGGGAAAAAAAAGCCAAAAAACAAGAAATGGAAACTAGATTAGGCTCTTCAAAAACAGACTCAGGACTCCGAAGTAAAATTATTTATGCTGAATCGACACAGTACCATTTATCGGCACATACGTGCCTGCTTCATAAGTCTATACAAATATAAACAAATGTATAATAGGACATATAAATAAATAAACAATCTTTAAATCATACATAATGATAAAACAATAATATGAAAAGAATGTAATCAAAATGGAAAATTGATAAATGAAATATAGATTGTGATTAATTACTGAAGGGCAAGGTTAAGAATCACTGCATGTTTTTAAACATAGAATGAATGATATACATGTGGTTAAAAGCAAGTGAACAAACCTTGATGCATGTACTTGACATTTACATTTTTCCTTGACAATACGTCTGGTAAAATAAACATAAGCTGGTCTGAAAAGAGACAGTAAGAAATGAGACCTAACTCTCCTTATTGTATTGTGTGATGTGGTGTAGAATGTGAGTGTGATAAAAAAAATAAAGAGTGAGAATACCAAAATGCTGTTGAGGAATGAGTAAATATAAGACCATTTATATGTGTGATAATGTGGTAGTGAATATGGTGATAAAGTGTAAATAAATACCCTATGAAGTGAAAAGGAATGGCAAAACCATCCAGCATAGAAACAACTAAATCATTTATATGTGTAATAATGTGGTAGTGAGTGTGGTGATAAGTGTAAATAAATGCCTTATAGAGTGTGATAGGACAGCCAGATGCTTGTTAAGTATCTTATCATCAAAAAAGTCTTACATAGTTGGACTGTTTTAAAGTTCTCTCTTAGTATTCTGTCAAAAGGTCATGTATGGATTGTCCAGTTCTGAGTAATCTTCATCCACAGAGATGTTATCCTTAATTGCTTTGTAGTGTTTGACATGCTGCCCGTGTGAGTTGATGCTTGTGTTTAGCACCTGTCCTGTTTCTCCAATATAGCACCTTCTTCACATTTTCTGGCATTGAAAAATGTATACAACATTTGAGGAACAGCATGAGTAGAGTCTCTTTATGTGGAATGTTTTCCTGGCATGTGTTGGCACAAGTTGTAGTTTGCTATATAACAAGGAGAGGAGAGGTGGTCTAGTGGTTAGAGCACCAGTCTTGCAATCCAGAGCTGACTAGTTCAAATCCCACTGCTGCTCCTTGTGATCTTGGGCACGTCACTTAACCCTCCATTACCTCCGATACAAAATTAGGTTGTGAGTCCTTCTAGGACAGAAAAATATCCAGTTTATCTGAATGTAACTCACCTTGAGCTCCTACTGAAAAAGGTGTGAGCAAAATAAGAACTACTGCCTTTTCCTTTTGGAGCTTCTGTTGGGAGTTTGCGTTTCACTAATTCTTGCTTCAGATTTGGTAGTTGTCAGAAGGCCAATATTGGTGGAGCTGGGAATATCTCTTTTAGGGTTTTTTTTTACTAAAACTTAGCTCGAGTTATCTGCAGCAGGGTCATAGGAATAAAATAGGCCCTGCTGCAGATAACTCAAGCTAAGCTTTAATAAACCACCCCCTTAGTAATTCAGCCTCCTGAAGCAGTGGCTGTAGATCTTTTATTATTTTTTCTAGCTCTGGATTGTATGTCATCACCTCAATGCAGGCTTTATAACAATCCTCTCCCCTACCTCTATGGAAACCATTTGTGGCAGTTCATAGCCATGCCACAGTGGTATATTGTCTTTCGTAACCTATCGTATGGGAGGATTGGTGCCCATTGCCCAGTAGTCCTGAATTGGGGAGCTAGGTCAGCTGATTTTGCCTTTGCAGGTGCACGGGTTACATTATGCATGCAGGTATAAATGCCTGTAAATCATTGCATGCCTGCTGCATATATCCAGAAGTAGCACCTGTATACTTGTAAATAAGTTTCTTACACATGTAACTCTTCTAAAATTACCTCCTAATTGCCTCTTCTAATTGTATGGTTTAAGCACTAGGGGCCCAATATTCAAAGCCATTTAAACAGCCAGAGAGGCTTCTGGCCATTTAAATGGCTTGCCTAGGGCTACTGGTTAGTGCCGCTGAATATCTCCACTGACAGGCCATCTCCTAATTGGCTAGGTTAGGGGCGTGCTGTGGGCAGGGCATGGGAGAAATGCAAATTTAGCAGATTAGCAGCGATTTTCAGCCCTCTAACTGGCTAAGTAACTTTATGTGTGAAGTTAACCGGGCACCAGTCTGAATATCAGCTGGCACCTGGTTAACTTCTGGGTGACTGCTGAGACCTGAATTTTCAGTGCCACTTACCACTGCAGGCTGAATATTGAGCAGTAGATTTTTTTTTACATTTTAAGATACAGAACAATTTGTTTAAAGACTATAGCCTGGGTGTGCTGGATTATTCTTTTCTCTCTTTCTGCTTTGATTGATTCCAAGCAACTTGAGACTCAAATGGGCTTAGTGGCTTCAAAACTAATTTTATCTTCATTCTGATACTTGCCAGCATGGAAATGTAGAACAGCTGGCCAGCTGTTGAAAATTAGAGTTGTCCTGGGATTGACAGGTGTCAGGCCTTCATAGTGCTTTGAATGGTGCCTGTTTTCAACCTTCTGAGATCCAACTTGAAGAGCCTTGTCAGAATCTGGACAGAGCATTTAATTTGTGTCCATGGACTCTTCTGTAGTGTAACTTCCCTAATTAACTTCACTTAAGACAGCAGCAGACTCCAAGGAGACTATAAATGGTGTCAAACTAATCTAAACAGTGGATGTTTGCCAGTGATGTGAGAGGCTGCAGTTTCCTGATGGCCAAATGCACATTCAGGGAACAAATAGAGTTTAGCGTAGGAAATAAATGAGCTCCAACTCCCTCAGAAACCATCTGTCCTGAACTCAGAAGGCTTGTTTCATAGCTGCATGGTTTGGTGGCAGGGAAGCCCTGTGGATTTTCACCCAGTCATGAACATTGGGTAAAAAGCATTCCTAAAAAGGCCAAATTGGTGCTGATCTCTGCATAACTAGGAGAGAATTAGAAATTCAGCATAGCTGTATATAAAAATATTCATTTAGGCATTTAACTCAAGCCTTTTATTCAAGGTGAGTTACGATCAGGAATATATTTTCCAGAAGTGGCCGGTTCAAACTCCATTGCTGCTCCTTGTGATCTTGGGCAAGTCACTTAACCCTCCATTGCCTCATGTACAAACTTAGATTGTGAGCCCTCCTGGGACAGAGAAAAATCCAGTATACCTTAATGTAACTCACCTTGAGCTACTACTGAAAAGGTGTAAGCAAAATCTTAATAATAATAATAATAATAATATTTTCCCTGTCCCTAGTGGGGCAATCTAAGGGGCCCTTTTATCAAACAGTGGAAAAAAAGTGGAGGAGTAGTCTAGTGGTTAGTGCAGTGGACTTTGATCCTGGGGAACTGAGTTCAATTCCCACTGCAGCTCCTTGTGGCTCTGGGCAAGTCATTGCCCCTGGTACAAAATAAGTATCTGAATATATGTAAACTGCTTTGAATGTAGTTGCAAAATACCACAGAAAGGTGGTATATCAAGTCCCATTTCCCTCAACTCGGGCATTCGTCACACACTCAGATGTATCAACCCCCGCCCCCTTCAATACCACACTACAAGCTGTATCTTCAATAGAATTGGATTTATTTTGGCCGCAGCCAGGAACATCAAAATTGTTACAACTTAAACAAATTACATTACATCTTCTACTAATCATTATGCCAGCATGCATTTCTACCCGGGTACACAGCTTCTACACGTAGTTGCATATTCTGGGCCACAGGCCAAGCCGTACCAAGCCCCTGTGGCCCCCTGTGCTGTTTTCCAAGCACCCGACGTCACTTGGTGTCTCCCGTTGAAGGAGGCACCTACCACATTTACAAAATGACGTTCTAGGCCTCCCGGTCGCCCAAGCCAGGAGACAAGCTGTATACACGTTGTTTCCTGTTGAAGGAGGCACCTACCACATTTACAAAATGACGTTCTAGGCCTCCCGGCCGCCCAAGCCAGGAGACAAGCTGTATACACGTTGTTTCCTTATAACAAGGCTGCTCACATGCAAGCCTACCATTTGCATCGATAATTTTCCACACAACTCTTTCTGCAGCAGTAGTTACCCCAAACTTGTAACTGTTATGTGTCAAGCTGCTGTGTACCCATTGCTGGCTGTGCGTAAACATTGTAGTCTAACGCCTCGCTGCGACAAATCTTGCCTCTCAAGTGGGTGGACGGGTGGGCGTTGCTCTTCTCCTGCTTCCAAATTCAAAAGGACTTCCTGTGCAGTTCAAATTCCTCTCTCCTCCTCCCTTGCTCCTCCCCTTCTTTCCTGCCCCCTCCCCTTGCTACCCCTTGTTTCCCTCCCACTACTACCTCTGCTCTCTAGCTAGGCCCTCCCTGTACCCTCCCCCACACTTCTGTCTTCGCTGGCCTTCAGCCCGGTTGTGGTCGGCCCCCCCTTTAATGGGTGTGCCTGGTTCTCAACTCGGGCATTCGTCACACACTCAGACGTATCAACCCCCGCCCCCTTCAATACCACACTACAAGCCGTATCTTCGATAGAATTGGATTTATTTTGGCCGCAGCCAGGAACATCAAAATTGTTACAACTTAAACAAATTACATTACATCTTCTACTAATCATTATGCCAGCATGCATTTCTACCCGGGTACACAGCTTCTACACGTAGTTGCATATTCTGGGCCACAGGCCAGGCCGTACCAAGCCCCTGTGGCCCCCTGTGCTGTTTTCCAAGCATCCGACGTCACTTGGTGTCTCCCGTTGAAGGAGGCACCTACCACATTTACAAAATGACGTTCTAGGCCTCCCGGCCGCCCAAGCCAGGAGACAAGCTGTATACATGTTGTTTCCTGTTGAAGGAGACACCTACCACATTTACAAAATGACGTTCTAGGCCTCCCGGCCGCCCAAGCCAGGAGACAAGCTGTATACACGTTGTTTCCTTATAACAAGGCTGCTCACATGCAAGCCTACCATTTGCATCGATAATTTTCCACACAACTCTTTCTGCAGCAGTAGTTACCCCAAACTTGTAACTGTTATGTGTCAAGCTCCTGTGTACCCATTGCTGGCTGTGCGTAAACATTGTAGTCTAACGCCACAGGCCACGGCAACGACACCTCGTTTGCCGTGGTCCCCCACCCCTCCTAGCTGCGGTCATGCCCTAACGCTATGGCTTGTATCTATTCGCAAGTCATGTGGGATCGTATGACTTTTAATGCACACATGAATGCCTGAAGCATCCCTCCCTTACCTATACCCTGTTTTGGCTACTCTATCGCCCTGGCTCCTCTATCACCCTGACAACCCAGGCTCTCACTGTTCGGTCTCACTGCTGCCCTTCTATGCGCCCACCGCCTTTCCCTGTGCCTAATGTACATACAAGTGATGAGTGACCGCATATCCAAATCTGCTGCAGCTCATTCTGGATATGGATACCTGTAATAGAATATAATGGGAAGCAACATGTTAGCACAGTGCAAGCAACCATTATCACTTTGCTGTGGATGCCTTAATGGGTCCAATGTACCGCTTGTATACACTAGATGGGTCTGATGTAGCGCTTGTATACATTAGGTCGCCATCGGCCCAGTCTTTTGATGGCCTCTATGGACACTCCTAGCGCTGCCACTGCCGTAGCTGCCCTAATCCTAAATGAGTGGGTACTGTACATAGTGTATGAATCAGCAGGCTGGTCTTTGGTCTTTGTTTTAAGTCGGCTTGAAGGTTCAGGACAGGGCATGTTCGTTCCGATCCATTTTGATTTGCGAATAAGTAGGTCAGTTGCCGCGGCTGTAATGGCCGCGTCACGTATTAAGAGGGACATGCCATGGTGGGCATGCTTGTACGTAGCCACCAACTCACTGACTCGCAGAGCACCATGCAAAGCTAATGAGAATGCACATTTGACTTGACGGCCCTCAAACTCAGTGTCACTTATCTCCTCTAATGATGCAAAGAGACAGCCCATTTCCCTGCCGGTACTGGGTTTTCTTTTACCTGGGTAGGGTACTCCCGGCCTGCCCCATCCTTTCATCAGTCTCGTGACAACAAATGACCTAGATGGATTTTGAACAGCCACCGCTTTGGCGAGAAAATTGATGGCTGCGAACATGATTGAGACCTGGTTTCTGCTAATTCCCTTCATACATGCCGGGGGCCGGGAATATATCAGTACCACCCTTCTCTTCATATAGTCAACACTTAATGTGCGGTTGTGTATCTTGTCCGCGAGGTATCTGTTAACTATCGCAGCATCGGGTCCCATTTCCGGGTCTGCGCTCTAAAAATGAGAAAGAGCATCCACTATAACCATTCTCCCTGCCTGGTATATGTTTAGCTGTAATCACTGTGGAACTATCTGTCTGCGCACATAACTTGTGGGAAGTGCATGGCGGACAACTACTGCCATATTGTCTGAGGGAATTACAATTGACTTGTGAGATATGCCAGGTCCCCCCAGGAAACATGATATCCTACGTGGTCCCTGCTGAAACCCGAGCTTGCTGCGCACCACGCTCCCTGGAAGTAAATCTGCCGCATCTGTAAAGAAAATGCAGGGCTTCCGTGAGAGTGGGTGAATCGTGCCAAAATGAAATCCCATGGGCCAAGAACCTGCTAAATCTCGCTTGATGTCCTGTGTACGTCTGAGATGAAAATGCGCTTTGTTTGTTCCCGATGTTGCTAAAGCTATTGGGAATCACCCTTATTGCGAAGCCTACTGGACCCAGGAGTTCCTGTATCTGCTTCAGCCTTGCTTTTTTACAGTGCCACCTGGTATTCGCCGCTCTGGCAAGCTTATCAATTTTGTCAGCCGGCAGTCTGGAACATCTAGTTCCAATTCAATACCTATAACGTAAGGATTCGCCGTGGGCCTACTGTTTTTTCAACGGCTAATGGAATGTCAAATTTCTGTGCCAAGTGGATAAAGACCTGTAACACATCCGTCCACTCTTGTGATTCCCGGTCTTTGAACAGGAAGTCCTTCAGATGAGGACCAGAAACCTAGCGGGGGCTAGTTTCTCCACTACCCCATGCACAAACATGCTAAGCTCTTTGAAGTATGCGCACTAGATGTGGCCACACATGTGGACACATTTATCGCAATAAAACCTCTCCTGGAACCTGACACCTAACAAGGGAAAGGGCTGTGGGTGTAAAGGCAAGGTGCGAAAAGCCGAATCTCCGTCCACCTTAACCCAATGTGCCTAGTTGCCTTGCCACCGAATTATTTGAATGGCATTGTCTACAGATGCATATTGTACTGTACAGCTGCTATGGTCAATGTAGTCATTTACTGATGTTCCTATGTGGCGGGACAAATTACGACTGGGCCTACCTTTCCCCAGCTCCTTCCTTGGTATTATGCCTAGCGGGGACACTGTTGTTGCCTTGAAGGGCGGGTCCTCAAACAGCCCCGCTATGCAGCCTAGCAATAGTTCTTTGGTAATCTTGCCTGCAGCTATCTGTCAATGCATGTGAATCGAGGATGCATTGTTGGGGGAGTGTTGTCACTGTGGTGTTGTCCTCTAATATGGAATCATGCAACCTGATTGGAAACCTGTGGTGATGCACCCGTTCTGTCAGGGTAACGGGCTAACCTTGAAGCTTGATGGCTTCCGGACCCTGTCCTGAGTTAATAGGTTGCTTTCTCCTGTCTCATAAGCTTGATGGGGGGAGCGCTAGCTCCCTCAGTACCCTGTCCCGTGTTACTAGATTGCTGTTCCCTGTCCCTGGGGAGCCTGCCTTGCCCTTCAGCATGCCTGCCCGCGCGGGCGTGTCGGGTGCTAGGTGCAATGTCCGCTGCCTCCGTCCTGCCTTTGTCCTGACGGCATTGCCTGACAGGACTACCACTGGTGCTGACCCGATATGAATGGATTGTCTGCACTGCTTTCTTGTAAATTTAATATCTTAGTTAAGCCATGCCTGTCCCCTAAATATCTCATGCGCTTTTAAAATTGTATTCCATATCCCACACCAAGTCCGGGCCCCTTTCCGTTTCCTTCACTATAGTGAGTGTCCTGAGTATGTGAACAGCTGAGTGTCCTAAGTATGTGAACAGCCAATGACCAGTCCATGAAGGACCCGAATATCTTGGGGTCTTATCTGTTACGCTATCCCTGCCTACGGTACCCTCCTCATGCAACTCCCACACAAGGAGGGAGAAGATATCAATCCACCTGTATTGTGAGACCGGTACCTAATGCATCGCTCCTTTGATTAAGTACTCCCACATCCTGACTGGTCCCCTGTGCACCGACCGGTGCCACAACCGCATTCTGTCCTGCCATATTGGGCTCCGTTACCCGTTCTTATCATCCCGTACTGCATATCTAGTTATGTCATGCGTCTGCGCTGGAAGGAGTGTGGTGCTGTCATTAGACTTACCCCTTGCCGGTACTGGCGGTAGCCCCGCAACTATGGAGGTGGAGTCTGCGGTGCTGCTACCTCCCTTGCAGGCCCCCGCACCGTCTGTGCTTGTGGTGTAGGTCCACTGTGACTTCTAAGGTCTGGGGCCGCAGCACTCCGTGTCTTAGCTGGCGGAGTTTTGGTGGGCCGCTTGGCTGGCCTTGCTGGTGCATAGGTCTCCTTCGCACACTACAATGACATTACTGCAATGGAGAGACTAAAAGAATAGACAATTTAAAACAAAATGACCTCATAATAACTGATTGTGGTGACACCGGCTTCCCCAATCGCTGCGTGCATCCTATGGTGCCTGTGTAAACTTTACCCTCCTTGCTCACAGCTACATATCCGACTGCGTGCTGTCTGCGCAGTGCGCCCTTCCTTAAATGGCCGGCCTAAAGCCCCACGGGCGATGGCTGTTACATTCAAATTTGGCCTGGTAGTCAAAACGGCTGCCGTATGCAAAATGGGCCGCTAAAATTAAAATGGCCGGGCCCCTGTAAATCCGGCAGATAAATCAGTAAGACCGGTGGTCCTTCTATCAAAATGGCCACCGTTTTCAAATTAGCTGCTTTAGTCCACGTGGCCGCTCTAGTCAAAATGGCCGCTAAGTGCACATGGCCCTCTAGGACTAACACTGTTGTACCAACCCTTCCCCCCGTGGACCTGGTCCTAACGGCAGCTGAGAGTAGCATACTGTAACCGATATGTCTGTCTGATGCCCCTAAGTACTGTGTCCCGCTATGCTGGCACCAAACGGTATGATATCAATTGTTCCAGCCTATGCCGTGTGTCAAAGACACATGCGTGCGGTATCCAAGGTGGCCGCTGCGGTTAAATTTGTATTTGGAATGTCCATTCTAGTGAATTTTTGCGCCATAAAACTGGCTGCCTTTTCCAAATTTTACTGCTAGTCGGAATGGGTGGTGTATTGAAAGTGGCCACCGTTTTTACAATCGGCACTCATGCAAATGGCCACCCTATCGAAATTCACCACTGCCGTACGTGCCTCTGTAGGTTAATGGCCGACTGTAAGGGCGGGCAATTACAACGCGTAGCGAAGCGCATGTCCCACCAATTTGGGACTCCCCCTAAGTGGCCCGCAAGAGAAGACCCTGACTAGCGAGGATCGTAATGTGGACGTTTCTGCAAAAACCCGCATCTCAAATATCGCATGGCAGGCCAATCATACAGACATGGCGCCGGTAAGTAACGTTTAGGATGAAGCGTAGTCGACCGAGTAGAAAACATGGCATGGCCGTAGTGCTGCGTGACATGGGCAGCTTATACAACATGGGCGACTTATACCGCACTAAATTTTACCGAATTAGATAACACGGTGTGGCCGACCACAATTGGGCTTGTATAGCTCTGCGTGGCCTGGGCGGCTTATACAGCATGAGCGACTTATACTGCACTCATTTTTGCTGCATTACATCGAAAATCTGGTGTGGCCGGCCATAACGGGGCTTAAGGTCCGTCGCCGTAATGGCATGGACGGCTTATACCGCATTAATTTATCGAATTTGATAACACGGCGTGGCCAGCCACAATGGGGCTCAAAGGTCCGTTGCCGTATAGCGCGTAACTGTCGGCCAAGTATTATTGGCCGGCCATCACCGCATCTTAACATGCGGTGTGCCGCTGAGGCAGGAGAAAAGCAAAAATGACGTACCATTAAAGATGTTTTCGTCTCCCTGAGATCGTTTGCGTTTCGGTTCAGTGCTGTGCACAAGGTCTTCCAAGTCATGCCTCAGTGCCGTGCTATGCACTAGGTCTGCCGGATCAACCGAAATGGGCCTAGACACGTGTGCTTGTAGAACAATCAACGGCCATAACGGGTTTTAAGGTCCGTCGCCGTATTGGCATGGACAGCTTATAACGCATTAATTTTTTGAATTAGATAACACGGCGTGGCCGGCCACAACGGGGCTCGAAGGTCCGTTGCCGTATAGTGCGTAACTGTCGGCCAAGTATTAGTGGCTGGCCATCACCGCATCTTAACGTGCGGTGTGCCGCTGAGGCAGGAGAAGAGCAAAAATGACGTACCATTAAAGGTGTTTTCGTCTCCCTGAGATTGTTTGCGCCTCGGTTCAGTACTGTGCACAAGGTCTTCCGAGTCGTGCCTCAGTGCCGTGCTATGCACTGCGGATTGCGAGCACTGCATGGCCGGCCAAAAACGGCAACCGCGCTGTGGCAAACCCATCTGCCATGCGCCATGGGCAGCGTATGTGGGACTCTAGCCTAGTGCGCGTAATGCCGTGAGATAGGCAGCTAACCTGAGATGGCCGGCCATCCTGGAAAACCTAAATGGGGGTCGGCAGGAGAAAGCTAAAATGCCTTGCAGCTGCACAAAGTTTTAAATGTCTACATACCGTAAATTTGTTCTCAATTTGCTGGAATATCGTGCTCTGCTGTAAGAGCTTCTTTAGCTGTACTCTGCACAAGCTCTGCCCAGGGCAGACACAAAACATGTGCCTGTAAAATTTCAGGAGCTGCTGCCCAGGGTTGCTCTTCTCCTGCTTCCAAATTCAAAAGGACTTCCTGTGCAGTTCAAATTCCTCTCTCCTCCTCCCTTGCTCCTCCCCTTCTTTCCTGCCCCCTCCCCTTGCTACCCCTTGTTTCCCTCCCACTACTACCTCTGCTCTCTAGCTAGGCCCTCCCTGTACCCTCCCCCACACTTCTGTCTTCGCTGGCCTTCAGCCCGGTTGTGGTCGGCCCCCCCTTTAATGGGTGTGCCTGGTTCTTTCCCTATTTGAGATTCTACATGGAATGTTGCTACTAGTGAGATTCTGTTCCTACTATTTGAGATTCGCTAGTCCACTAGCAACATTCCATGTCAAAGCCTGCCCTTGCAAATCAGCATTGCGGCTGCTCAGGCTCTTCTGTTTCTGTGAGTCTGACGTCTTGCACGTAGGGCAGGCTTCTACATGGAATGTTGCTAGTAGAGGAGTAGCCTAGTGGTCAGTGCAGTGGACTTTGATCTTGGGGAACTGAGTTCAATTCCCACTATATCTCCACTGGGCAAGTCACCTAACCCTGCATTGCCCCTGGTATAAAATAAGAACCGGAATATATGTAAACCACTTTGAATGTAGTTGCAAAAACCTCAGAAAGGCAGTATATCAAGTCCCATTTCCCTTTCCCTTATGCAGGTCATTCCTGTGTGCTGAGGCCATTTTTACTGCTGGGGTAAAATGGCTGATTTTCTGAAATTTTCAATAATGGTCACACGTTAATGTTCACATTATCACGCAGCCCTTAGCACTACCTATTTTGTAGGTGATAGGGGCTCATACACTAAACCTGTGCTAATTATATAGCTGCACTAACTGATTAATGCCTATGTTTACTAAGGTACACTATGGACGTGTTACTGTTTTTAATGCGTGTAAATTGTTTACGTGTCTCAAACGTTAACACACCCATAGAAATGTATAGGCGTATTAGCGTTTAATGTGCCTTAAATTTAAGGGCGCGTTAAAAACGCTAACGCAGCTTGGTAAACATACCCCTAACTGATTAACACAGAATAAGCCCACTCTCCACCCCAGACAAGCCCCTTGCGTCAAAAAAAGTACAAAGTAATTTTTTAGCACATGGGAGTGCACACACATGGCAAAATTACTGCAGGATACTCAGCGTGTCCTGTGGTATGCCATCTTTTGCTGCAGTTAGCACTTACCACAGCTTTGTAAAATGGCGCCTAAGTATGTACCTGAGGAAACAGAGGGCTAAGTGGCTTGCTCACAGGCACAAGGAGCTGCAGTGGGCTTTGAACAAAGCTTTCCAGGTTCTCAGCCCACTGCACTAACTATTAGGCTATTCCTCCACTCCACGCCTTTAAAGCCCCATTTTAAATAGAATCTAGAAACTGAAATTGAGACATCCAGAGATGTGCCCAGTTGCACTTTAGAAAAAGCTCTCTCGATGATTGAGTACACCATTAGGGGTAATTTTATTGTCTTTTATTTACATGTTTTTGGTCATATCACATACATAAAAGGCCTGTTATACAATTCTAGCCAGCATAAAAGTAGGCATAGCAGGGGCATGGTCAGAATAGAGTGCAAGATCCAGAAATCTGGAATAAACTACCACAATCCATCTGAAACCATACCTTGCTTTCAACATTTAAAACAGAATTTAAGACCTTATTTTTCACAGATGCATACTCCTAATTTTTCAATCTCATCCCATGACAGCAGTACTGAATTGACTGAATAGTACTGATGCACCTCCTACCCCTCTGCCTTGCACTCCTATTCTATTTTGTAGTTCCACCCGCTTCTCTATTGATCTTGTCCTGT
Source organism: Microcaecilia unicolor (assembly GCF_901765095.1). Lineage (NCBI taxonomy): Eukaryota > Metazoa > Chordata > Amphibia > Gymnophiona > Siphonopidae > Microcaecilia > Microcaecilia unicolor. Next base: position 660,964,465 of record NC_044031.1, read on the forward strand.
CATTGTCTGGTTGTATGATACATGTTATCTGTTATTTTTTTGTTAATTTTATGTAAACTTAGCATGTAAGCTGCCCAGACATCTATTAGATGGACGACATAGAAAATATTTAATAAACACCGCTGATTAACTTTAACTAATTAAATTAACCAATTAACAGCACTAATTGGTTTTAATTAGAATTTATATGTACAACTTTATAGGCATATTCTATAACATGGTACGTGTAAATTCTAATGCATACAGTGGGAACGGGGGCATAGCCATTGACGTTTCAAAAAACTATGCACACTATTTTAGAAAACACCCGATCTGTGCCTAACTTAGGTGCAGGTATTTAGGCCTGGTTTTAGGTGGCCTAAATGGGTACACCTAAATTTTAGGCACAAGAACAGTGCGTGAATGTATTCTATAAACTATGCCTAACTGTAGGCGTAATTTATAGAATCACACTAACTGCATGATTTTACAGCACCGATTTTTAAGGTGCTGAATATAGAAGTTCCCTAAGGGAGCTGGGTGCCCTGATTTATAAAATAGCGCATAGCCAGATGCACGTGCAAATTTTTAACGGGTGTCAATTTACTTCAATAAGTGGTTGTCAGCACCCAATTACTGATGATTCGGAGCTCATTATTCAATTAATTTGTGCACGCATCTCAGGCAGAAATCCGGGCACCATATAAAGAATCTGGGGGAAAACACATGCAGTAAAATGTTTGTTAACAATGGCAAAGAACTTGTAGGATGGGTCTTTACTAACATTTTGCCTTACATGTTTTCAACACTGCTAGAAAAATGTGTTCTGTGTGAAATGTTTGCCTGGAAATCATTTACGTCATGTCATTAAATTCGGAATCATTTTTAAAGTGCTAAAGGTGTGTTTGCTGTCTATCCTCCATTACCTGCTATACTCCTCTTTCTGTCACTTCCCCTCCCCTCTCTCTTTGGGCTCTTCTCTGTCATGTTCTCCATATCTCCAACAACACATCCTGTTTCAGTAGCCTCTGCTCCTCTATCTGTGACCTCCATTGTATCCTGTTAGCTGAGTCCTTTCTTTAGCATTCAAGCTTAAAAACTAACAGCTGGTTCAAGGAAAATATGCCACACTATTTAACATGTACCCACTCTAGACTAATTTGCATAGTGTTCATTTACATGCTAATGTTTTTTCAGACCAGTTTATCATACTAAGGTTTAAAATATAGGCACCTAAGCATGGCCTAGCAAGGGTCTCTTATTGCTTGTTAGCAATGAGCATTTCTGTTAAATTTATTGATCGCTCTAACACCTAGACTCTTTCTAATCTATTTGGATAAGCACTGACCCATCACAAATATTTGCTTGTCCATTACTATCTAGATTCATTACTGTATGTGTACCTATCTTAAACATAACAATTTTCCTCTGATTTCTTCCCAATTTCATTTTCTTTTCAAATTTACACCCTGTTTACAAAGCTGTGCAGCATTGCCTACACAGCCCATTCAAAGTGAAATGTATAGCAAGCAATTGAAGTGACCAGTCTAGTGCAGATTTTGAAAGCAGGGGCCTTAGTTATATATTGATGACTACACCATGAACTTCTATGTTGGAGACCACCTCCTCATTATTGTATGGATATAGCCCAAAGCTGTGTCTGCCTGGTCACTTCAATTGCTTCCAGTACACAACAGTTGTCATTGACAACATACCCAAACCTGATTTTCTTTTAACTACATCACCCAATTCTTGCTGAATACCTTGATGTCCCCATGCCAGCTGCCTGTTCTTATCACTGCATTAACTTTATTTGACTTTCTTCAGTGGTGTTCTTTGGGTTCCTATGAACTTTCGAATATTTACCAGACTGTTCTGGTTCTTCTTTTGGGTTCTAGAGCATTCTATTAACACAAGTTGCCTCTATCACAGTGTCACAATTGTGGTCGTGACTCCACTTTCGGACTCACCTTGCCTTCCGGTGGTCAGCATCAGAGGTGGCTCCAGTTTATTTTTTCCTTGCATTGTTGCCTCTGCAACCACTTCTGTGTTTCAAGCCTCACTCTGGTATTCTGTGTGTTTCAAGCCTTTTTCCTGTAGTCATGACATCATCAGTGAAGGCCTTCATAAGGAAGGTGAGGACATTCATTCAGGGCTTTTGCAAAGCTCTAGGTTTGTCGGTATCCTTGTGTAGCACTTCTACCCTGTTACCTAGTTGGTATGCTTGTGTAGCACTTGTGCCTAGTTTCCTAGCCTGTTTGCCGGTGTGGGCACTTCTGCATAGTTTCTTTTGTTAGTTAGTGTGCCTGTGTGGCACTTCTGCATTGGTTCTTATCTGTCTGTCTGTGTGCTAGGGTTAGCATTTCTCAGTGGCGTACCAAGGGGGGGGGTGCGGTGGGTGTGGTCCGCCCCGGGTGTACGCCGCTGGGGGGTGCCACGCGCCTGTCGGCTCCGCTCGTTCCGTGCTCCCTCTGCCCTGGAACAGGTTACTTCCTGTTCCGGGGCAGAGGGAGCATGGAACGAGCGAAGCTGACAGGCGCGCGGCACCCCCTCAGCAGGTAAAAATGCACCTGGGGTGGGAGGTGTCCTTTTGCTGGGGGAGGGGTGTCGATCTGCACCCGGGGGGGGGGGGTGCGCATCGCTGATCCACCCCGGGTGTCAGCCACCCTAGGAACGCCACTGGCATTTCTGTCTTGGTTATTGTCTGTTTTGTCTGTGTGATAGGGTTAACACTTCTGTCTTGGTTATTGTCTGTTTGTTCTGTTCTTTGATTCTGAGTGACTGTGTTGCACAGCCTTGATCTTCTGTGTGGCTTCCCTCTACCCTTGTGGCTGTGTGGCCCAGCCTTGTGTTCTGCCTCTTGCCTAGAGTTCTGTCTAGTCTGTCTTGCCTAAAGTTCAGACTAGCCTGCCTTGCCTAGAGTTCTGCCTAGTCTGCTTCTGTCTGTTTGTGCGTTCCTTCTCTTTTTCCTTCTGCCTTTGTGCGTGGGTTCCAGTTCGGCATTGCGGCCTGTATGACAAGGCTCTGGTGTGCATGGGTTCCAGTTCAGCCTTGTTGCCCATTTGAGTGCCCTTCCTCTAGCTTTACTTGGCTGTGTTCTAGTGTACCCCATTCCTGGCTATGTGCTTCTTGCACTTCTAGTCTGTTCCAGTCCTGCCTAGTCAAGCTCAGTTCCCATGTACCCTGTTCCTGCCTGTGTTCTTATTGCACTTCTAATCTGTTCCAGTCCTGTATAGTCAAGCTCAGTTCCTGTATACCCCGTTCCTGCCTGTGTGCTTATTGCACTAGTCTGTTCTAGTCCTGCCTAGTCAAGCTCAGTTCCTGTGTACCCCGTCCCTATTTGTGTGCTTATTGCACTCCTAGTCTGATCCAGTCCAGCCTGTTTAGTCCAGTCCTGATTGGAAGGTTTGCCTGCCACTGCCGTTCATTGGCAGCAGCCCAAGAGCTCACTTTTATTCCTGAATCCATGACAGATTACAAAGGCACCGAGGCTATGACCATGATACACAGGAGCTTGGAGGTCATGGAAGGAACCAGGATTCGTAGTGCACTGGTGCTCCTCACATGCCAGGACACCAATCCTGGCTCCTCCCATGACCAAATGGCTTGGATTTGGTCATTTCTGAGATGGGCGTCCTCGGTTTCCATTATCACTGAAACCGGGGATGACCATCTCTAAGGATGACCATCTCTAAGGTCAACCTAAATTTTGCGATTTGGGAGTTCCCGACCATATTATCGAAATAAAAGTTGGCCACCCATCTTGTTTCGATAATACGGGTTTCCCCGTCCCTTCGCAAGGACGTCCTGCGAGGACACCCTCAGGAAAACTCGGGCGCCCCATTCAATTATGCCCCTCTATGTCATACTCATAAATTTGATCATGTCTCTCTTCAAAAGAATCAATGGCTCCCTATTGAGCAGCACAGGATTCAAACTATTAACTCTCACTTTTATGGCCCATATGATTGGTCTTCCCAACTATCTGGCAACCCTTACCATTCCACATTCTCCTCCCTGTCTTCTTCGCTCTATCAATGATCATCATCTGGTACTTCCTAACCCCAAATCTGCTCAGCTGGAATCTGCCAGATTTTATGCTTTTTTCTTCACAACCCCCTTCTTTTAGAATTCCCTGCCCCTGAACATCTGTGTGGAATTATATTTTAAGAGCTTTAAGTCTGCATAAAAACATGGCTTTTCCATCAATCTTTCAACCCTACATAAGATTTCAGAGAAACGGGACAGCTGAGTCAATTGCTTTTCCTTGCCTCCCTCATGTTCCCACTGGTCTTTCTGACTCTCTCATTTTCCTCCTCTTTTTTCTTTTGGCTGAGCTTGATCGTTTCTTGGGGGAGTGTGATGGTCTTTCCTATCAGTTATTGTAGTTCATTTCCTCCTGTGGAATTTTGTTTTTAGATTGTACACTGTTTAGATCTGTGATTTAGTTTAGGCAGTAAAATAAGTTTCAATAAACCATAAACCATACTAGAATTACCACTACCACCACTATTACTACTACTTACCATTTCTATAGTGCTACTAGATGCATGCAGCACTGTACACAATCACATAAGAGATGGTCCTTTTTGAACAGGGCATACAATCTACTCAAGACAGACAAATATGGGACTACGTAGTTATGAGAATTAAGGGGCCCTTATACTAAGACGAGTAGGCGCTTACACGCATACAACGCGTGTCAAATTAGAACTACCACCTGGTGGTACCATGTGCCCCAGAAGGTAATTTTAATTTTGACAAGCGTCCAAAACACGCGGCAGAAAATAATTTCTATTTTCTACCACATGGCACTAACCGGGCAGTAATCAGCAGTGTACGCGCACTGACGATTACTACCCGGTTAATGCATGAAACCTTACCATTAAGTCAATGGGTGATGGTAAGGTCTCAGGTCTAAAATGGATGTGTGCTGATTTTTATTTTGACGCATGTCCATTTTCGGCCAAAAAAAGACCTTTTTTGCAGGCGAGCTAAAAAATGGACCTGCTCGCAACCAATACACGAGTCTACACCAGCGCAGGCCATTTTTCAGTGCACCTTAATAAAAGGGCCCCTAAATGAAGAAGGATGTTTTTCACCAAGTTTTGTTCAGTTTGGTTTTTATGTTTCCTGTTTGCTTTGAGGCTGGAGAATGTTACTCTTTGCTACTGACACTATTATAAAATGCAGCATTGAGTTTGTGGCACAGACAAGCAGACAGAAATGGCAGATCCACATGAATATATACTTATGTTAATCCTCAATAAAAATGTATATAAGGGACTACTGAGGATAACTGAGGGGTCCTTTCACTAAGCCGCATAGGCGCCTATGCGTGCCAAATTGGAGTTACCGCCCGGTTACTGCATGGCCCTTGCAGTAATTTCCATTTTGGTGCGCGTCAGCTACCCGCGTCTGAAAAATATATTTTATTTTCTGGCGCATGTAGCGAATGCGCGCCAAGTGGCATCTGACACGAGTAGGTCATTACTGCCCAAATTCTTTACCGCTAAGTTTATGGCTGGTGGTAAGGTCTCAGACCCAAAATGGATGCACGGCAATTTTAATTTTGTCGCACATCCATTTTCAGGGAAAAAAAGAGACATTTTTTGCAGGCGCGCTGAAAAATGGATCTGCGTGTACCCAAAACCTGTGCCTACACTACCTCAAGCCATTTTTCAGTGTGTCTTTGTAAAAGGATCTCTTAAATTTTATACAACTTCACAATAATTCTCTTCAAATGAGTATATGTCAACTTTGTAATAAATCAGGCTCATTTAATCTTATCGCTTTTGGTGCCCAGTTGGTGTCCTGGCATGTCAAGGGGACCAGTGCACTATGAATGCTGGCTCCTCCCATGACCAAATGACTTGGATTTGGTCGTTTCTGAGATGGGCGTCCTCGGTTTCCATTATCGCCGAAAATCGGGGACGACCATCTCTAGAGACGACCATCTTTAAGGTCGACCTAAATGTTGAGATTTGGGCATCCCCGACCGTATTATCGAAACGAAAGATGGCCGCCCGTCTTGGTTCGATAATACGGGTTTCCCCGCCCCTTCGCAGGGACGTCCTGCGAGGACACCCTTAAGAAAACTTGGGCGCCGCATTTGATTATGCCCCTCTGTGTCATTTTTCTTTCTCACAAAATGAGAACTTACCCATATCTCTTTTCTTGCACTAGAAGAGGCTATCTTTTCGTCTCATACTGTGTTCTGCTCTCTTTCTGTCACCCTTTTGATTAAGATTCATAAGTTGTCCACCTTGGAGGTAACTCTTTTCTGCTCATTATTTTTTGCCTTGTAGATTTTCTATCAGTCTTGGGAAATGTGCAGCTCTTATCTTTGTATTTTGCCCAGTACAAGAGGAAAGGCATTTCCATTTCTATTATTCCTGTGCTGCACTGCATGCAGAGTCTGATTTCATAGAGATTCTATTTCAATTTTTGCTTACATGTTTCTGTTTCCAATTTGTGGTCAGTTGTCCTTATTTGAGAAGGTCTTTCCATTTTATGTATGGCTGACTTAGTTTGCTAGTACATCCGATTTGCTATATTTTCCAATCTTAACTTCCCAACAGGAGGTAGACTGATGGTCTAGGACCCAATACATTTACCATGCTGCCTTTAACACTTTATTAAACCAAATGTCTGATATGTGCAAACCACCACAATTATTATTCACTTTTCCTTATATCCAACCTATCTATCTATATATATATATATATATATATATATACTACTACTACTACTAACTAACATTTCTAAAGCGCTACTAGGGTTACGCAGCGCTGTACAATTTAAACATAGAAGAACAGTCCCTGCTCAAAGAGCTTACAATCTAAAAGACAAGAGAACAAACTAAAGACAAGTGAACAATCTAGAGGACGAGTGAACAGTTAATCTGATAAGGTGGATAGATTGGGGCATTTTATATTTCTCGAGCGGTTAGGCGCCGAAGGCAGCATTGAAGAGGTGAGTTTTAAGCAGAGATTTGAAGATGGGTAGGGAGGGGGCATGGCGTATGGGTAAAGGAAGATTGTTCCAGGCATAGGGTGAGGCAAGGCAGAATGAGCGGAGCCTGGAGTTGGCAGTGGTGGAGAAGGGTACTGAGAGAAGGGCTTTGTCCTGTGAACGGAGGTTGCGGGCGGGAACATAGGGGGAGATGAGGGTGGAGAGGTAGTGAGGAGCCGCAGACTGGGTGCATTTGTAGGTAAGGAGGAGGAGCTTGAATTGTATGCGATATCTGATCGGAAGCCAATGAAGTGATTTGAGGAGAGGGGTGATATGAGTTATATCGGTTTTGGCGGAATATAAGACGTGCAGCAGCGTTCTGAACGGATTGAAGGGGGGATAGATGGCCAAGTGGGAGGCCGGTGAGGAGTAAGTTGCAGTAATCAAGGCGAGAGGTAATGAGAGCATGGACGAGAGTTCTGGTGGTGTGCTCAGAGAGGAAAGGGCGAATTTTGCTGATGTTGAAGAGGAAGAAGCGACAGGTCTTGCCAGTCTGTTGGATATGCGCAGAGAAGGAGAGGGAGGAGTAGAAGATGACTCCGAGGTTGCGGGCAGATGGGACGGGGAGGATGAGGGTGTTATCAACAGAGATAGAGAGTGGAGGAAGAGGAGAAGTGGGTTTAGGAGGAAAGACAAGGAGCTCGGTCTTGGACATGTTCAGCTTCAGGTGGCGGTTGGACATCCATGCCGCAATGTCGGATAAACAGGCCGATACCTTGGCCTGAGTCTCCGCGGTGATGTCAGGTGTGGAGAGGTATAGCTGGGTGTCATCAGCATAAAGATGATACTGAAAACCATGAGATGAGATCAGCGAGCCCAGGGAAGAGGTGTAGATTGAGAAGAGAAGGGGTCCAAGGACAGATCCCTGGGGAACTCCAACAGATAGTGGGATGGGAGTGGAGGAAGATCCATGGGAGTGTACCCTGAAGGTGCGGTGGGAGAGATAAGAGGAGAACCAGGAGAGGACAGGGCCTTGGAACCCAAAAGAGGACAGCGTGGCAAGAAGTAAATCATGATTGACAGTGTCAAATGTGGCAGAAAGATCGAGGAGGATGAGGATGGAGTAGTGACCTCTGGATTTGGCCAGGAGCAGGTCATTGCAAACTTTAGAGAGTGCCGTTTCAGTCGAGTGCAGAGGGCAAAAACCGGATTGAAGTGGATCGAGGATGGCATGAGAGGAGAGAAAATCAAGGCAGCGGCTATGAACAGCGCGCTCAAGTATTTTGGAAAGGAAGGGTAAAAGAGAGATGGGGCGGTAGTTGGAGGGGCAGGTAGGGTCAAGTGAAAGTTTTTTGAGGAGAGGTGTGACAACGGCGTGCTTGAAGGTGTCAGGGACAGTTGCAGTGGAGAGAGAGAGGTTGAGGATGCGAGAGATGGCGGGGGTGACAGTATGGGAGATGGTGTTGAGTAGGTTGGTGGGGATGGGATCAGAGGAACAGGTGGTGCATTTCGAGGAGGAAAGAAGGCGGGAAGTTTCATCCTCGGTGATCTCAGGAAAAGAGGAGAAAGAGACCTGGGTAGGTTGGATGAGGGAGAGGGTTAAAGGGTGAAGAGGAGGTGGTGGCTTGGTCGTGAACTCAAGGTTGATCTTTTGCACTTTGTCGTGGAAATAGTCGGCCAGTGATTGAGGAGAGAGAGAAGGGGGAGTAGGAGCGGGGGGCACTTTTAGAAGGGAATTAAGGGTGGTGAAGAGACGACGAGGGTTGGAGCTGAGAGAATTGGTCAATTGGGTGTAATAGTCCTGTTTTGCATGGAATAGGGAGGAGTGGAAGGAGGATAGCATGAATTTGTAGTGGAGGAAGTCTGAAAGGGTACGAGATTTCCTCCAGAGGCGCTCAGCGGATCGGGTGCAGGAGCGAAGGTAACGGATGCAAGGAGTCAGCCAGGGCTGGGGATTGGTGCGTTTTGTGGGATGGGAGATGGATGGCGCGAGGGTGTCCAAAGCAGAGGAGAGAGCGGTATTGTAAGCGGAGACCGCTTTGTCGACAGTTGCGGAGGACGTGATGGAGGGGAGGAGATTAGAGATAGTAGATGATAAGGTAGAGGGGTCAATAGCCTGGAGGTTCCTGGAGGTGGTGGTTAAAGTTGGACGGGGTGGATGGGGGGGGGTGAAGAAGTGTGAATGTGATCAGGTGATGGTCGGAGAGAGGAAGAGCTGAGACGTGGAGATTGGAGGGTGAGCCGGAGGAGGAGAGGACGAGGTCAAGACAATGGCCGTCACGGTGAGTAGGGGTGGTGGAGCACAGCTGGAGGTTGAAGGAGGATGTTAGGGTGAGGAACTTAGAAGCATGGGGGTCGGATAGGTCATCAGCATGTGCGTTAAAGTCTCCGAGAATGAGGGATGGAGATGAGGGGTCAAGAAAGACAGAGAGCCAAGCATCAAAGTCGGTAAGGAAGGAAGGGAAGGATTTATCAGGGGGGCGGTAAATGACTGCCACTCTGAGTGGTAGCGGGTAGAATAGCCGGATGGAATGGGCTTCAAAGGATGAGAAGCAGTGAGACTGCGGAAGGTGGAGGGGTTGGAAACTACAGGAGGGTGAGAGTAGTAGCCCAACGCCTCCGCCATGGCCAACTGGGCGGGGCGTGTGGGAGAAGAGATAGCCTCCATGGCAGAGGGCTGCAACTGAGGCAGAGTCTTCCGTGGAGATCCAGGTTTCGGTTAGGGCGAGCAGTTGAAGGGAGCGAGAGATAAAAAGATCGTGGGTGAGAGACAGTTTGTTGCAGACTGAATGGGCATTCCACAAGGCGCATGAGAAGGGGAGGGAGGAGGGGGGAAGGAGGGGAATAGAGACGAGATTGGAGACATCCCGGGATTGTTCGCAGGGATAGGACGGGGACAGGTGAGGGGGACCTGGATTAGGGTTAATGTCTCCCGCGGATAGCAGGAGGAGGAGCAAGAGAGTGCGGAGAAGGGTGGGGGAGGTTGGGCGACGAAGGCGACGAAGACGGGGTGTACTTAGGAGGAAAGGGGATGGGTTAATGGCAGGAAGGAAGTGCCGAAGGTTGAGAGCTAGGAAGGAGGAGGGGGACAAGAGGGATGGTGAGGTGAAGGATGGAGGTGAATAGGGTATTGCGGTGGGGGGCAGGGTGGGAGGGCAGCGGGTAGTTATAATGGTAGACAGTGGGAGTGGGGGGGAAAGAAGATTAGGAAGGGACAGGGCAAGGAAGAGAACATGGACAGGGGCCATAGGTGGTGACTGAGGTGTAACAAGTGACTGTATAGTGACTGAGGTGTTAAACAGTTAACAGGTGTTAATGGGTGACTATGTAATGACTGAGGTGTTGAGCAGATGGATAGGGCTTGAAGCTAGGTTTTGGGTTGGCGATTAGGTAAGTCAATGGCTGATAAGCTAGCAGGCAGGTAGGTAAGTCAATGGCTGAGAGGCTCGCAAGCAGGCAGGCAGGTTACTTGATTTGTTAACAGGCAGATGGATTGGAGCAAGCCGGAACAAGCTGAAGCAAGCAGGAACAAGCCGGAGCAGGCAGGAACAGATGGATAAGCTGGAACAAGCAGGAACAGATGAACTGTGTCAGGATGAGCAGATGGACAAGCTGCGATCAGGATATATACACACACACACAGTGCACTCCATTTAAGTGCATGTCGGATAAGCGCATGCTCTGTTTAACTGCATGCCGTACTTCGGTCCCATTCCCCTTCTCCCTTACTCAATCTATCCTCTTTTTTCTATTATTGTATCTATGACCCTCCTGTCCTTCCCCAATCTTTTCATATAAGCCTCTTTATACATTCTCTTCCTTACTCTTTTGCAAACTTCCTGAGTCTCTCGTTACTGCAGTCAACTTCTCTATCAAACATACATTTTGTGATCTAGTTAAGCAATGGCCACCAATGGCTGCTTAATCAAAACAATTTCTACGTCTTCATTCCCCTCTTAATCCAGGCCAAGCAAAGAGATTTTAGGATCCAGTGGAGCCTCTTTTCCTATCATTTCCTGCATCCCCTCCTGTTCCTTTTTCTAGTAATGCTGGGTTACTGAACACAACCACCATGTGAAGGAAAGTGTATAGTTCCCAAAAAACTCCTATAGCATCTATTCATACTATTTGGGAACATCCTTTCAATTCTATCCAGAGTTGGAGACCATATTTATAATATTTGGGTGGAATTTTAAAAAGGACATCCAAATCTGTACATCAGATATGAATGTCCATATCCTGTATAATAATTCTCACCTCCAACGTTCTGTGTCTGGGACCGTAGCTCCCTAGGCTGGAGGTGGTCTGCTAGGCAGACAAGCACTGACGTCACTGACGTCATGACAGCTGATTCCAAGGCAAGGGGAGGAGTAGGGAAACACACGCAGCGTGTTTCCCTACTCCTCCCTCTGCCTCGGAATCATCTGTCACCCCCCGCGCTATGGCCCCCTCGACCCCTCCTCCGCGAACCTGTCGCCCCCCCCCCCCGGATCACCGAAACCGCCCCCCGCCTCCGTTGTGTACTGCCTGTGCTGACAGGGGACCCAAACCCCTGACAGCCGAAGTGTTGCTGTGCCCTTCGCGTTCCTTCCTCATCATCTCTGGAAGTTCCTCTGCGTGTGTCTGACTGCATGCGTCTGACGTCAGACGCACGATGCACACAGAGGAACTTCCAGAGAAGATGAGGAAGGAATGCAAAGGGCACAACAACACTTTGGCTGACGGAGGTTTTGGTCCCCCGTCAGCACAGGTAGTACACAACGGCAGCGGGGGGCGGTTTTCGGTGGTCCGGGAGGGCGACAGGTTCGCCGATGGGGGGGCGAGGGGGCCGTAGCGTGGGGGGGGGGAGGAATTGCCTGCCTAGGGCCCATTTCCTTGCCTTCAGAAACAGGCCTTTTTTTAGTAGTTTAATATATTTCAGAACAGGATCTGCTGACATACAACCTTATCTGTGGGATACAAGGGCAGCAAATAAATAAATAAATAAATAAATAAATAAATAAATAAATCTAAAATACATAAGAAATAGACATCCAATTGCTGGCTGCATCCAGAATAAATGTCCATTTTACGAACTGAAACATCCAGACTATGAATGGGGAAAAACAAGGGACATGGATTTTTTGTGACAGCAGTGGACAATCCATATTTTATAATGGCCACCTAGCTATCCATGAGGAGATGTAGCTTAATGGTTGGAGAGGCTCAATCTGTTTGTAATTTTTTTTTAATTATTTATTTATTTATAGCATTTATATCCCACAATATTCCCACCCATGGGCAGGCCCAATGTGGTGTACAACAGTCTACAAAAGCATACAACAATTCAACAAACATACAATGTCATAAGAGCGTAAGAGAGAGAGGGTAATAGCTAAGGAGGGAAAAAGGGAAAGAGTAGCGATGAGCAGTATGTCACTACGGCAGTTGTAATTCAGAAGTAAGAGATGCAAGGCAGGTTTGGAGCATAAGCTTTTCCAAAAAGAAAGGTCTTGAGGCGCTTCTTGAAGGTCGAGTGATCAAGAGTAAGTTTGACCAAGTGAGGCAGCCCATTCCACAATTGAGCGCTAATATAGGAGAAGGTGGATGCGTAGATTATCTTATACTTGAGGCCACAAAATACTGGATAATATTTTGATCCCTCCAGGGAACGAAGAATACCTGCTGTGACTTCCTTTACTCCCTCTAGTTGAGAACTGTTCACTCAAAGCATCTTTCTGTAACCTGAATGTGCAAGTACCAGGTCTAAATACGGACATCCATCTTTTTTGGACATGGACATACCTTCTCCTTCTACAATCAGGAGTTGGATGCCTATCTTTTGATCCTTACCTACATACTTAGACCATGCCTCCTTGCCATGTAGACATACTGCAGTTTTAGATGTCCATATTCTGGCTTTATAAAATCAGTATTTGAATGTCCATGCAATATGGACATATAAGTGCCAGTTAAGTACATAAGTATTGCCACACTGGGACAGACCAAAGGTCCATCAAGCCCAGCATCCTGTTTCCAACAGTGGCCAATCCAGGTCATAAATACCTGGCAAGATTCCAAAAAAGTTCAATACATTTTATGTTGCTTATCCCAGAAATAAGCAGTGGATTTTCCCCTAGTCAATTTAATAATCGTCTATGGACTTTCCTTTAGGAAGCCGTCCAGACCTTATTTAAACTCTGCTAAGCTAACCACCTTTACCACATTCTCCAGCAATGAATTCCAGAGTTTAATTACACATTGAGCGAAGAAACATTTTCTCCGATTCGTATTACATTTTCAACTTCCAAAACAAGAACGGAGCTTCTAAAATAACCACCTTCATGTCCATCCTCTGTAATAACGCCCAGTACAGAAAGATGCCCTACCTGCCTCAAGACTTCTTCTTCTTCTAATTCTCTACCCAAACCAAGTTCCCATGTCATATGAATGCCTAGAAGCAGAGACACAGCATGGATTTCTGATGGAGGCTGCTATCTTCTGGTTTTTTGCTGTACTTCATGACCACTACTGTGGTAATCTTCATTTGCTATACCACTTAGCCCCGATGCAGCCCTTGTGTGGGTGAAACACCGCCTGTGTCAGGCATTTTGGCATTGTTTGCATGTTTTTAATAAATTTTATTTTACTGTCCATTTGATCTGCTCAGTTTTCACTACCATGTGTATACCTATTCATATCTGTTGCTCCAATAATTTGGAATAAATTGAAAAAAAAAAGCTGAGTTGGGTGGCTGAAAGTGCTCCTACAGTTGTCTGAAGCAAACTATCTCACCACCTTCAACAGCACTAGACCATCGATATTAAACCCCAGTGTCTAAAGACTGTCTCTTCCAATCCGGGATGGAATTTGCTATTGTACTCATGGGCTGGAATGCAGATAAAGTTCCCTCAAATCTTGTGTGTTTTCAGAATTCTTCCCAATGCATAGCACGTATTTATTAAAAAGATTCTGCAAGGACCTCCAGCCTCTCTGCCTAATAATCCAAGGCCCTGTACAGTGTTGCATCATCTCCACCCAGCACTTCTCTTGAGAGTTTCCCCTCCACTTTTAAAGCAAATGTAGAGCCGTTGCTTGACAGGATTGCCTGAAATTGGGAACACTAAGCCCCCTTCTCCCCCATTGTTTTCCCTTGTGGAACATGCTGCTTGCTATCCTGGGTGGCCTCTTCTTCCAAATAAACTGGATCATATCTAAGTAGCTGGAATTTCTACCATTAAGAGGGAATCAGAGCTTCAGTCTCAATTCACGGATGAGCCAATAGTGCAGAGAGGAGGGAAGAGTATGCTGTGTGTAGCCCCTGATTCTGCACATTGAAATTAGTGTTGTAGGTTTCATAATACATTGTGATAGAGTTGTCAGAAATCCAACACTGGTCTAAAATCTCCCTTCTGGAACTAAGTAACTTGGCAGCTCTGGGGAACAGGCATCTGTGTGTGCAGGGAAGTTTAGCTCTCTGTTTAACAAGGCATATTTCCACTTCCAGCATTTGCTGTTCTCCCTAATTGATCTGTAACAAGCATTCTTTACCCCTTTCCCCTGAGAAAGGATCTCTGGGAGATAAATACAGTGCTTTACATTTTGAGAAGGTAAGGGGAAGCTGAAAAGAGGAAAACTATGCCATTTTAGCGGGCTCTGGAGAACCCAGAAGTGAGCAGAAAGGTGTTGTAGTAGCCTTCTCTAGCTTTGACTCCATTTTGCACAGAAATGTCAGACTTGATTTTAAGGAGGGACAGATTTGGGTTTGCTCTTTGATATTTTTTTTGAATGCACACTGTAACCTAATTAAATGAATCCTAATAAGGGTGATTAGGACCCTTGAATGAATCTATATCCTGTATTCTAAGCAGCAAACATTAAATAAATGCAGTGCAATAGATCATTTTATTATCAAACCATTGTGTTTCTAGAACAACTATCAAATTGAGGGGTCCTTTTACTAAGGTGCACTGAAAAATGACCTGCGCTAGTGTAGACGTGTGTTTTGGGTGCGTGCAGATCCATTTTTGACGTGCCTGTAAAAGAAGCCTTTTTCAAATTTTTGACAAACATTTTGCAAAATAAAAATTGGTGCACATCCATTTTGATTCTGAGAACTTACCGCCAGCCACTGACTTAGCAGTAAGGTCTCTTGCATTAATCATGCAGTAATCGCCCACTTGTGTCAAGTTGGAGTTACTGCCCGATTTTTGCTGCGCACCAGAAAATAAAATATATTTTCTGGCATGCGTAGTGGATGCACGTCAAAATGAAATTACTGCACAGGTCACATGATAGCCAGGCTTTAACCCTTTAGTGTCCAGTGTTCCCGTGATAAGCCGTATGGGAACAGATTGATGGGAATATTGGACACTAAAGGGTTAACTCCAAATTGATGCATGTTGGGTGCACGTAGGCGCCTAAATGGCTTAGTAAAAGGGTCCCTAACTCTTGTATCCATGTTAGATACATGTTTGGTCTTTCGGAACGTATACGATGAAGCTGTGGAGTACTTAACGGAAGTGATTAGTCCTTGTGTTCTTGATAATTCATTGAACTCCTCTGATAATGCTTGTTGCTAATCCTCTCTTTGTAGCAACCTGGACTCGTTCCTTTTCTGTTTCACATCCAGTCCTGTAGAACGAGCTCCCAGAAGGACTGTGGTTGTTGTCTGACTGTTTACTGTTTTGTATGATCATAAGTGTGTTTTACATTTGTTAGGGCTTTTAAGATTAACATAATAGAATTGTAGTACTTGCTTTATATCTGAATAACTTATGATGTATGTTCAGATTTTGTAATTAGATGTTGGGTCTTCTTTATGTTTTCAGTTGATTTCATGTTTTTAATGTATATTGTTTTATTATGTTCCTCACTGAAAATGGGCTTTGGATCAGCAGGTTATAAATTTGTGGGCATACATAACTGGGGAAAATGTAACTTACATACTGCACATATTTTGTCATACTTTGAATTCTTCCTTCCCCTCCTAGATACTGAGGCATCCTTTTACTAAGCTGTGGTAATCACTAATGCGTGCTTATCACAGCTTTAAAGGACTTACCAGGGGGGGGGGGGGGGGCACGTTGAGGTATGCCATGGTAAGATTCAAATGTGCCCATGCTACTCATGTGCTACAAATTATTTTTGCTAAGGGGGCATGCCTGGGGGTGGAGAATATGTACATCTATGCTAATCAGCATGTTGACATTGCTGTGCACTAACTGATTAGCACAGGATTAGCGTGTCCTCGGCATTACATTGGACTGCAACCTAACACTAGAGAGCCAAGTGACATCCACAACAAAGAAAATGTTCCACTCAATGTGGAAACTCAAACGCGTGAAACAATTCTTCCCGAGGGAAACATTTTGCAACCTGATACAATCAATGGTACTAAGCCATGTACACTACTGCAATGGAATTTAAGCAGGATGCAAAGAACACGGTAGCTAGGCTTATCTTTGGGAATAACTAGTGAGGTAATTAAATTCGCCGATGACACAAAATTATTCAGGGTCGTCAAGTCGCAGGAGGAATGTGAACGATTACAGGAGGACCTTGCGAGACTGGGAGAATGGGCGTGCAAGTGGCAGATGAAGTTCAATGTTGACAAGTGCAAAGTGATGCATGTGGGTAAGAGGAACCCGAATTATAGCTACGTCTTGCAAGGTTCCGCGTTAGGAGTTACGGATCAAGAAAGGGATCTGGGTGTCGTCGTCGATGATACGCTGAAACCTTCTGCTCAGTGTGCTGCTGCGGCTAGGAAAGCGAATAGAATGTTGGGTGTTATTAAGAAGGGTATGGAGTCCAGGTGTGCGGATGTTATAATGCCGTTGTATCGCTCCATGGTGCGACCGCACCTGGAGTATTGTGTTCAGTACTGGTCTCCGTATCTCAAAAAAGATATAGTAGAATTGGAAAAGGTACAGCGAAGGGCGACGAAAATGATAGTGGGGATGGACGACTTTCCTATGAAGAGAGGCTGAGAAGGCTAGGGCTTTTCAGCTTGGAGAAGAGACGGCTGAGGGGAGATATGATAGAAGTGTATAAAATAATGAGTGGAATGGATCGGATGGATGTGAAGCGACTGTTCACGCTATCCAAAAATACTAGGACTAGAGGGCATGAGTTGAAGCTACAGTGTGGTAAATTTAAAACGAATCGGAGAAAATTTTTCTTCACCCAACGTGTAATTAGACTCTGGAATTCATTGCCGGAGAACGTGGTACGGGCGGTTAGCTTGACGGAGTTTAAAAAGGGGTTAGATAGATTCCTAAAGGACAAGTCCATAGACCGCTATTAAATGGACTGGAAAAATTCCTCATTTTTAGGTATAACTTGTCTGGAATGTTTTTACGTTTGGGGAGCGTGCCAGGTGCCCTTGACCTGGATTGGCCACTGTCGGTGACAGGATGCTGGGCTAGATGGACCTTTGGTCTTTCCCAGTATGGCACTACTTATGTACTTATGTACTTATGTAACCCCTCCACGAAAAACTACACTGGCTCCCAATCAAAGAACGCATTGCTTTCAAAATCTGCACTCTGGTTCACAAAATTATCTATGGTGAAGCCCCGGGATACATGACAGACTTGATCGACCTACCAACTAGAAACACATCTGAATCAACACGGATGTATCTAAGTCTGCACTACCCAAGCTGCAAAGAACTCAAATACAAATCAACTTACGCATCCAGCTTCTCCTATATAAGCACACAACTGTGGAATGCATTACTAAAAGCCTTGAAAACTACTTACGACCACCTAAACTTCCGGAAAAAAACTAAAAACTAACCTGTTTAAAAAGGCATAACTTACCAATCTAACATAAATACCTGATCTCTGCAACACAACAAAACAAAAGTACGTAACGGACATAGCACAACTCTTCTGTTGTACGATTCCCTAAATGTGGCTGTACCACATGAACTTTATCTTACCACAACATCACTTTGTATTTGTTTACACCGGAATCTGCAAATGCCTCTCCGGTACAATGTAAGCCACATTGAGCCTACAAATAGGTGGGAAAATGTGGGATACAAATGTAATAAATAAATACCACCTACAAAACAGGTAGCGTTAGGGGCCCATGTGCTAATGACAACACTAATGCATTCAAATATTATCTCACACAAGGCATGAATCTTCCAATTGCTTTTAATATAATGGACCAATGTCATCAGTCCATGTAATTTTCTAATCAATTTGTCTTTTTTTTCATAATTTTGAACTTTTATAGCTTCTTTTCAATTACCAATTTCAACTTTTATAACAAGAAATTCACTTATCTTTCTTCAGATATCTCCCCAGATGAAGAAAGATAAGTGAATTTCTTATTATAAAGGTTAAAAATTGGAAATTGAAAAGAAGCTATAAAAGTTCAAAATATAGTGATGTTTTCCAACTGTTATTGAAGGAAGCTCACTCCTGATGGTCCATTACCTTTATATAAAGCAATTGGAAGATTGATACCTTGTGTGAGATAATATTTGTGTGTATATATAGAGCACCAAGGTTTGTAAAAGACAGATTAAACATAACTTATTGGGAACTTTGAAACATTACTGCCGTGCTAAAAATGGCCTTAGCATGTGGTAGAGACCTATGTAACGGCATGCTAAAGTCACTTTTTAGCATCACTTTGTAAAAGGGCCCCTTAAAGGACTATGAAAAATATCCTCCTGTTTTTCGGGATAGCATACGGAACTTGTATGAGTGGAGGAGGAGTCTAGTGGTTAGTCTGACATTGTTGCTTGGATGTCTCTTCGCCATCTGAAGCTAAACATGACTAAAACTGAACTTCTCATTTTCCCCCTAAATCCACCTCCCCTTTTCCCCCATTCTCTATCTCTGTTAATGGCTCTCACATCCTCCCTGTCTCCTCTGCTCGTAATCTTGGTGTCATCTTTGATTCCTCTCTTTCCTTCTCTGCATATATTCAACAGATTGCCAAAACCTGTCATTTCTTTATCTACAACATTAGCAAAATTTGCCCCTTCCTTTCTGAATACGCTGCCAAAACCCTTATCCACACCCTTGTCACCTCTCTCTTGGATTATTGCAATTTACTTCTTACTGGTCTTCTGCTCAGTCATCTCTCTCCTCTCCAGTCTTTCCAAAATTCTGCAGCACGGCTTATTTTCCGCCAAAATCGTTATACCCACACTAGCACACTCCTCAAGTCAGTTCACTGGCTCCCTGTCCGCTTCCGTATACAGTTCAAACTTCTCTTACTGACCTTTAAATGCATCCATTCTGCAGCCCCCCATTACCTCTCCACTCTCATCTCTCCCTACATTCCTCCCCGTGACCTCCGCTCGCTGGGCAAATCTCTCTTGTCATCCTCCTTCTCCTCCACTGCTAACTCCAGGCTTCATTCCTTTTCTCTCAAGGCACCTTATGCCTGGAATAAACTTCCTGAGCCTATACGTCTAGCTCCATCTCTACTTGTTTTCAAATCTATGCTGAAAACCCACCTTTTCACTGCTGCTTTTGGCTCCTAGCCACTACTCATTTGCCTCCCCATTGTTCCTTCTCACCCAGTACTTCCCTCGCCCTTATTGTCTTGTCTATATTTTAGATTGTAAGCTCTATTGAGCAGGGACTGTCTCTCTGTGTCAGGTGTTCAGCACTGCAAGCGTCTGGTAGCGCTATACAAATGCTAATAATAATAATAATAGAGCACCAGTCTTGACATCCAGAGGTGGCCAGTTCAAATCCCACTGCTGTTGCTTGTGACTTTGGGCAAGTCATTTAATCCTCCATTGCCTCAGATACAAAATTAGATTATGAGCCCTCCAGGGACAGGGAAACACCCAGTGTACCTGAATGTAACTCACCTTGAGCTACTACTGAAAAAGGTGTGAGCAAATTCAAAATAAAATAAATAAAACCTTGCCACATATATATAAATAGCTGCAGGAGCTGTTCAGTCCGTGGTGGTTAACCACTATTGTGATTAAGATTGGAAGTCTCATCATTACAAATCTTGTGGTGCACTCAGTGGAGGTCCAGAGCATTCTCAACAGTGCTGACCACACTATTGAACAAAATGCCTCACGAGTTACACCTGCTGGGTCATTACAGGTCTTTCCATAAAGCACCAAATATTTTTACTCATAATGTCAGAATAGTGGATATACTTGGGTAGGTGCAAGATTTTCATGTAGGGGGTGATATTCAGCCCACGACAGTAACCCAGAATTACCCAAACACATCTTTAGAATATTGGCTTCTACATCTCTAGCCTGCTTCTCTTTTACAAACTCATGTACCCGTACTGGGGCCACAGGCACACCATCAAGTGGCCAGACTTCTTCCAGCCCAGTTCAACAAAATTGCTCTGTGCCTAGAGAAAAGGAGAGATGGGGAGATCTGATACAGATGTTTAAATACTGTTCCCTGATATTTGAACATTTATATGATTTGTTTCACACTCTTTTTATTAATAGAACGCATAGACATCAAAATATACACATGTCAATTGGTATGTTAATGCATATTAGGTTGATTTTGCAAGCACATTTTTAAAATTTCTACATGACTGCATGGTAATGAATGTACAGTCCTAGTTGATTTGAACACTTCTTGTCTTTCTATCATTTCTATCGTTTTCCTTCCCCTTGGTTGAAGGAGATATATGTTCTATTACATCTGATAAGGATAATTTGTCTCATCTCTCGCTCTTCACCCAATCCTCCTCCTTCTCATGTGCTCTAGGCTTGAAACTTTTAGGCTGGTATTGTGTAACCAACCATCTGTGCTGTCCTCATACTGCATATCAACCAAGGAGGTCTCATTAGGCTCCTATTTCTTGTAGCCATACCCTGCCGCGCACACTAATCGCACATCTTAAAGATGCTTGTCTAATTTTAGCTTGAAGGGGAATCTCTGGAGTAAGAGTAATGACTCCTGACAGCTCCCTGTGCACTCTGCCAGCCTGCACCCAGAACAAGACCTGCTGGGCTGGCTGGTGAAATTAGATTTAAAAAAAAATATGAAGCTTCTCTGCTTCGTTGCTCAAAGTTGAGCATGAAAAAGGGTTGTTGTATTTGTTATTCTTTCTATGGACAGTGGCCATTCATGTTCCTTGAGGAATGATAAGGTAATGTGAAATCATGGAATAATGGTAACTTTAAAGGCTGTGACCAGATTTAGCAACTGAACAGTGGTCTTTCAGCACTTTTTGACATCTTTCAAGGCCAGATTTACTAAGGTGGCAGTTCTATAAATTGGCACAATGACGGATCCTTTTACAAAGGTGTGCCAGAGTTTTTAGTGCACACTAAAAATAAGCACGTGCTAAATGCTAGAGATACCCTTAGGATTATATAGGTGTCTCTAGTGTTTAGCACACTGTATCTCTAGTGTTTAGCACACTGTAAAAAATGCTAGTGTGCCTTTGAAAAAGACCCCCTAAATAAGGTGCAACAAAAAAAGCCACTACTCTCTTCATCCATAGTGAAAGAGAAATGGGACTTGATATATGGTGTTTCTGAGTTTTTTGCAACTACATTCAAGGTGGTTTACATATATTCAGGTACTTGTTTTGTACCAGGGGCAATGGAGGGTTGGGTGCCTTGCCCAGAGTCATGGGGAGCTGCAGTGGGAGTTGAGCTCAGTTCCCCAGGATCAAGGTCCACTGCACTAACCACTAGGCTGCTCCTCCACTCCCCCCCCCCCCCCCGTTCTCCTTTGGCAATCCAACATATTGTTATTTACCCCCCCCCCCCCCCCAGGTGGTTTATGACTGTGCCTTAGTAAGGATCCCTATTAAGGTGACTTAATTTAGTCAGAGTTGTTCATTATTTTTTTTTACTTGCCCCAAACCTGCCCTTCTTAGAATCCTAAATCTAGGATTTTAGTAAAATTTTGAGCATTTATTTAAAGGACTGGGCTTAATTTTCAAAGAGGCACATTTAGGAGCTCAATTATTCAAAGATTTTTTTTGCGCCTAATTTTCATATCAGTCTCTTTTGTTTCACTTCACAAATATAAAGACATTTTTTTAAACATTTCATGTGTGTTCAGTCCACTTATTTGCCCCCTCCCCCTTTTTTTTGTTGTTGTTGAGGAAAAGGATCTTAATGTTTGCTTATGGAAACAGTACTTTATTTAGAAAGCTTAATAAGGCACCTTAATGGGGTGCCTTCATAAGGTATCTTATTTCTGGTACCCAGGGCCGCCGAGAAGGGGGGGCAGGGGGGGAAAATTCCCCAGGGCCCAGGCCTCTGGGGGGGCCCAGCATTGCTGCCGCAGTCCGGCCCACCCATCCTCCGTCGCTCCCTGGCATTGAAGTTAAGCGCCTCATCTTCGAAAGTGCAGCAAGCAGCAGCAGACCACTCCTTCCTTCCGTGTTCCGCCCTCGCCTAATGTAACTTCCGTGAGGGCAGGACACTGAAGGAAGGAGTGGTCTGCTGCTGCTTGTTGCTGCGCTTTCGAAGGTGAGGCGCTTAAGGTCAGTGCAGAGGGCCCGGGGGTGATGGGGGGGCCCGGCGACCTCGGGTGGGGGGGGCCTGGGGGCGGCTTTGTCCTGGGCCTAGCCCAGTCTCTCGGTGGCCCTGCTGGTACCGTATTAAGTTGCCTTTGGGGCCCTTTTACAAAGCACGCCAATCTGGAGCTACTGCCAGCGCAATGAGTTAACCGTCAGTAATCAGGCAGTGCCGTGTGCTACCCAGTTATCACTGGGTTAGCGCAAGAGCCCTTACCCGCATGGCCACAAAGAGCAATCTTACGGCATAGCCATTTCTATTTTTAGGGATTTTTTGTGAGGACTCTTGAAAAAGCCAGTGCGAAACAGGTCCATTGGGACCTCACCCTGGGACAGCAGCAACGTAACAGCCCATAGCTTATAGCACAGCACAGATAAGTTGAAAGAAAACTAAGAGAGGTTTTTTAGCTTGTGATTACGTTTTTACCGTATTGCTCTAGTACAGTGTACAGTTTTGGGTAACATATCCAGTAGAGCAACGGAAGTATGAAGCTTTTCCTCTCAGCACTTCAAATATATTTGTTAAGTTGACTTCAATGTGTTTTTCGATTCATGTTTAGTTTTGTTTGACAACCGAATACAGTGAATCATATTCTTATATTTGCATTTCTATTTTCAGCCTTTTTTCCCCGCTGCAGTAAAAATGATCTACTGCTGCTACCCCAGGGCCCCTTTTGCTGCAGCTTGGTAAAAGGACCCCTTAAGTTGGTGCCTTATTTTTTGGTACCTAATTTTGGTGCTATATTTTTCGAGGGCCTATTTTGGTACCTAGTTTAAGTGTATTCTTTTGTTGCCTATTTAAGGGCCTTTTTTTTACCAAGCTGCGGAAAAAAGGGGTACATCAGTGCATGTTTTATATGAGCGCTGAAACCCCCTTTTGCCGCAGCTGGTAAAAGAGAAGTCTGGCCTTCCTGCAGGAAATGGCCGTGCGGCAAGTAAAGCACTTGTCATGCGGCCATTTCAGGTGGGAGCCCTTACCACCACCCATTGAGGTGGCGGTACGGGCTACCATATTAACGCGGCAGTAACTGGGCAGCGCACAGCACTGCCCAATTACTGCCGGCTACACTATATTTTTGTAGCACCGGAAATGACGGTGTGCTAGGGGTGGGAAGTACTGCCAGGCTACCACAGCAGCCCAGCGGTACTTCCTGTATAACGAGTGGTAAGCCCGCGTTGGGCTTCCTGCCGCTTAGTAGAAGATGCCCTTGTTGCCTTTTTCTTCTTCTTCCTTTTTTTTTTTTTGGTGCCTCATTTTAGGGCCTACTTTCAGCCAAAGTAACCACAAAAATAGAACCGCATAAAATCAGTCCTGTCCTTATGTGGTGCCCCATAGCCAGTTAAAGCCCCTTTAACTAAGCGGCGGTAAGCCCAATGCCGAAATACCGCTCGCTAAACAGGAGGTACCACCGGGCTACCACAGCAGCATTGCGGTACTGCCTACTTCTAGCGCGCCGTCATATCCGGCGCTACAAACATATTATCACCGGGTAAGTGCAGGAGCCCTTACCGCTACCTCAGTGGGTGGCAGTAAGGCCCCCCCCTGAAATGGCCATGCAGCAGGTGCTTTAATTGCCACGTGGCCATTTCCTGCAGGGAAGAAAGACTTCCCTTTTACTCGCTGAGGTAAAAGGGGGCCTCGGCGTGCACGAAAAACATGTGTCAACGCCAGCGCAGGCCCCCTTTTGCTGCAGCTTGGTAAACGGGGCCCTAAGTGCTGAATATCACACTTAACCGGCTGAAGCCCAGACATGGCCTGGCATTGACATAATACTGGTGGCAGTCAGCAACTTGCTGACTGAATATCAACCTCATGGATGATAAAATACTATAATCTGTGTATGTACCTTCACAATCTAGATGCTAGTATTTATACCAGCTCAATGACAGGTACAAGTGCTTATGCCTAAATATCAAACATGTAAATGACAAGTGACTGACTCACCCGCAAATGCGCAGTAGACACTTCCCTCTCTGTCCCGCCCTCGCGTCAAGACGTGATGATGTCAGAGGGCGAAACAGAGAGGGAAACGGCCGCTGCCACTGGAGACAAAGCAACATCACCGGCGCACCACCTCCACCCCCCCATCCCTGATGTTGTCACCACAGCTCCCGCCCCCCTCTGTATCGGGCCCCCTGCACTGACATGACAGCGCCTCTCACCTCCTTGTGGACACGCTGCAGACAGCAGCAGAGCGATCTGCTGCTGCCTGCAGCGCTTTCACACGGAGGAGAGAGGTGCTTTCATGTCAGTGCAGGGGGCCCGGCACGGAGGAGGGAGGGAGTGGCAGTGAGGAGGGTAGCTGGACATGGGGAGAGAGCAGGACAGAGAGGAGGGTTGCTGGACATGGGGGGAGGGTAGAGGAGAGAGCAGGGGGGGAGGCCAAGGGAAAGAGGAGGGTTGCTGGATATGGGGGGAGGGCAGGGGAGAGAGGAGGGTCGGTGGACAGGGTGAGGCCAGGGGACACAGGAGGCTGCTGGACATGGGGGGAGGGCAGGGGAGAGAGCAGGGTTGCTGGACATGGATTGATGGAGGGGAGGGGAGGGCAGGAGAGAGAGGAGGGTTGCTGCACATGGGGGTAGGGCATGGGAGAGAGCAGGGTTGGTGGACGGGGGGGGGAGGCCAAGGGAAAGAGGAGGGTTGCTGGATATGGGGGGAGGGCAGGGGAGAGAGGAGGCTAGCTGGACATGGATGGATGGAGGTCAGAATTATTACATTTTGCAAAACACAAATCTCGCCCGTTTTAACGGGCTTAATGGCTAGTAGGGGAATATTTGACTTGTTGGGCCTATATTCTATAAAGAAAAGTAGGCACATACTTTTCATTACAGAATAGGCTGCAACTAGGCGAATCTTGATGTCATTGAGTTACCCTCATTCAGCGTTATTCTATAAAGTAGGCACTAGCATTTACAATACTATCACAGAACGTGCGTATATGCCAGATATGCATATAAATGCTATTCTGGGGCCCTATTACAAAACCACATAGGCGCATACACATGTCATATGCATGTCAATTTTGAACTACAGCCTGGCTACTGTGTGGCCTGGGCGGTAATTTCATTTTTTATGCGTGTCCACTAAGTGCGCCGGAAATTTTCTGGCACGCAGCGCTAACTGGGCAGTAATCAGCATTGTATGCACATAGACCATTACCACCCGGATAACGCGTAAGACTTTACCACTAGGTCAATGGGTGGCGGTAAAGGACGTGTGCCAATTTTAATTTTGCCGGAGGTCCATTTTCAGCCAAAAAAAAGGCCTTTTTTGCAGGCACGCTGAAAAACGGACCTGCACTCATCCAATAAACACGTCTACACCAGCGCAGGCCGTTTCTTGGCGCACCTTAGTAAAAGGACCCCTCATGTCACTATGTGCATATCTCTGACAGTATGTAGTCTATGGGTGGGGGTACAAACAGACGGGGTCCGGGCAGGGCACAAACTTACACGCATATCTTATGGAATGCTATGTCAGTGGTCTCCTATCTTTTTCATGTAAAGGGCTGCAATGGGACTACGAGAAATCTCTGGGGGCCACCAAAATATTTGAAGCTTACATATATAAGCCTATATTAATTAAATACTACTGAATTTGTAAACTGCCTTTACTGGCCTTTTCAGACCAGGTATTAAACAGTGATAATAATATAGATTCTACAACACTTCCAGGATCTGTTTTAAAAACTCACTTTACTTTGGCTTGTCAACAGTAGCAAATATCATAAATGAGACACTTGAGTAACACACTTAAGAGAGATTGCTGGCAGTTACTATATTAAGTGATTATTAATCATGAAATATTGATTGTACAACACAGATAGGATATATTTAAACTTGCTTAACTGTGGCTTGTCATTAACGAGATGCTTGTGTCTGCATATTGTTTACCAGCACAGTACATTGAGGGCCACAAGAGAGGACTTCAGGGAACACATGAGGCCCGCAGGCCACACGTTGGAGACCACTGCTATAAGTTATGCACATATCTCTGGTAAACAGGCACACTTATTCACATTAGCTGTATGGCTGGCAAAAGTGCTTGCAGCTAAGTGCATATATACATATCTATCCAGTTATACTAGTATTCTATAAAGGAAAGTAGGCACCTAATTTCCATTATAGACTATGCACCAATCAAATGCACTCTAGTTAACTTTATGTGGAGGAAATTTTTCGATATGACGTCTAAGTCCAACTTTGGATGTCTTGCAAAAGACGTCCAAAATTTGAATAGAAAAGAAGGTCATTTTCAAAAAAGGAAAATGTCTTTTTTTTTTTTTCCAAAAAAACTGTTTTGAACAAGGTGTTGTGATTTGGACATTTTGATCCCAGGTACACATTTCACCATTGCTCCCTTATCTTATCTGCTGAGCTCCCCAAAACCCACTACTCCCAACTGTACACCACTATCATAGCCCTTATGGGTGAAGGGGGCACCTATATGTGGGTACAGTGGGTTTCTGGTAAGTTTTGGAGGGCTCACAGTTTCCTCCACAAGTGTAACAGGTAGGGGGAGGTATGTACCTGGGTCTACCTGTCTGCAGTGCACTGCACCCACCACTAGACCACTCCAGGGACTTGCATGTTGTTCTAATAGACCTGAGTATAACATCTGAGGCTGGCAAGTAATATTTTAAATCACATTTTTGGGGAATGGGAGGGGGTTAGTGACCACTGGGGTGTAATGAGAGGTTATCCCTCATTCCCTCCAGTGGTTACCTGGTCATTTAGGGCACCCTTTTGTGCCTTATTTGTTATAAAGACAGGTCTAGCTCATAACATCTTAGTTTTAGTCCTGGATGGTTTTGCTTTGTTCCATTACGGCTGAAAAATGTCCAAGTGTTAGGAACACCTAGATCCCGCCCCTAACATGCTCCTGACATGCCCCTTGTGATTTGAACACACTTCTGACGGACTTCATAGAAAAATGTCTAAAAACTGGTTTTAAAAATACCAATTTGGACGTTTTTTGTGAGAAAAAACATCCAAATAAAGATTTATGCTACTTTTCTGACGTTTTCCTCTTTTGAAAATGAGCTACATAGTCACACTGTTATTGTTCCTGGGGTAAGTTCAAGTTCGAGTTCAATTTCTCTCTATATACTGCATATCAAGGCAGACTGTCTAAGCAATTTACAGAATCAAACTCAAAACAAAGATGATTGGGGTTAGAGCAAAAATGCCAGCAAAAGGCAAACATAAAAAAATAAAACAAAAGGGAAGCCAGAGGGGGGGATATGGGAGGGAGGTTGGTAGTTAAGAGGGGAAATGATTAAGATGTTGCCAAGTTTTGAATATTTTTCTATGTTCTTGTATTACTTTTATCATTCTGTAACTCCAATAAAGAAGATTTCACTATAAAAAGATAAAACAGTTACAATTTATATGGCAAATAATGGTGTGGGGGAGAATGATAAAACATAAGGAGTGATGCTGAAGCCAACCAACAGAGTACAGTCTCAGCAGAAGAAAAAGAATCAAACTTATGGGAAACCTGAGTAAAGAAATAGGCTTTTGAATTTCTTGCAAGAGAGTTCAGTCCTCAGGGAATGCGGGAAGCTATTTCAGAGTGTTGGAGTGATTAAAGAGTTTCTAATGCTATCGAACCAGTTATGATGGCAAATTGGAATAGTAAGGAGAAGCTATTTCGAAGAGCAAAGAGCTCATTGTGGAGCATCAGGAATGAGAAAATTGGAGAGAAATGATGGGGGTCCAGAATGTAAAACCAGATGGGTAATGGTCAAGTATTTGAAAGGGATTTGATAAGCTATGGGCAGCCAGCATTCAGAAATGAAGAGAGGAGAAACGTGGTCATATTTTTCTGCCAAATAGTAGTTTGATGGCTGTATTTTGGGTTATACTTGGAACCAGGAGGGAAGAGTATGCACTCGGTGAGGGTTTGAATTCCAGTTGCGAACCGAGACCCTGACAAAAAAACAGAGTGCATAAAAGAGTCATGTTAGAATTGAAGCGGAGAAGCAGGAGATTAGCTGACCAATCTGAGCCCCAAGATCTGTGTATAAGAGTTCTGTAATAGTGACGGAAGAAACTATTCATCTGATGTTCTGTTCCTGGAGGAGTCCAAAGGAGAGGAGAGAATGGAACAGAGTCCAAACCTCAAATAAAAATGTATAATAGGGTGTCTTAAGAAAGTCAAGAACCCAGAACTAGACCAAAGAGAAGTTAAATCCAAAAATATGATAAGGGATATCAAAAGAGTATGCAAAGCAGATCAAAGACCTCTAGTTGTCTTTTCCCCACATGTTATGGATACAACAAGAAGAAAGCATATAATGTGCCAAATTGTATTAACAGTTTTTCAGTGAAGACTTGTATTTGGAACATTAAATCCTGTGTGGAGAGAGCCTGTGTGACTGAATTACAAGTCTTACACTTCGGCCTTGAAGATAATTGCTCCCCTCCCCTCCCAGATAGAAAAATTCACTACCACTACTGTAAGACATAACTCAAAACTCAATCTGGTATTGACTGTGTCTTCTTGCCTACAGGTAAATCTGGGAGGGGATTAAATTTGTTTTATGTTTTTAAAGAAATTCCTTCCTGAAGTTGGTATTAGTATTGACAATTCTGTTCAATTACTGGAGACAGACAGGTGTAGTTCCTCTCCACAAAAATGAGAGTAAAGTTGAGACAGGCAAGAACAGGCCTCTCAGCTTGAACTTGGAGGTAAGGAAATTAATTGAATCACCACAATATAAAAAAAATATGGAATATCTTAAAACCAGAGTATTACAGGATCTATGATAGCAGGCATTCACCAGAGGCAGATCATGTCAAACAAATCTAATTGGTTTCTTGGATGGGGTGACAAGAAAATTAGATTGCAGAAAACAAGGATAGATGTTTACTTAGATTTCAGTAAGGCTTTTGACATTGTCCCACCTGGGAGACTTGTAAGTTGCAAACCTCAATAAAGAGGCTTGCCACCCAATTCAACAAATCTTTAAAAAAAAAACCTCACTTGTGTAAATATCTGCAATGAGTCCTCTGAAAACATGTTTGTTAGAATGTATTTACCCAAGTTGGTGTAAGAATAAGTCAAACAAAAGCAATATATACTGTAATTACAGCAGTAAAAATATTCCAATAACGGTACATAGTATGATGTGGAGGGGCATAATCAAACGAGAACACCTATCTCCATGTGCATCTATGTCTGAAAACGGATACGTGAAGAGGTGGGACAGACCGTACTTTCGAAAAAATGGACGTTTTTCAGCTGGGCATTTGGGTTTTTTTAAACGATAATGGAAACTAAAAACGCCCAACTCAAAAACGTCCTAATCCGAGCCATGGTCATGGGAGGGGCCAGGATTCGTAGTACACTGGCCCCCCTGATATGCCAGGACACCAACTGGGCACCCTAGAGGTCAGTGCGGTGGACTTCAGAAAAAGCTCCCACATGCATAGCTCCCTTACCACGGGTGCTGAGCACCCAACCCCCCTCCCCCAAAACCCACTACTGTCAGGTTCTCAAGTTCAGAGCCCGCGGGGCCGGGCTCTGGAGCAAACGTGAGCCCTTGGGCTGCTGCCGAGGAGCGACAGCAGCAGGCAAAACCCACCAACCAACACTGGGTAAGCACACCGGCAGGGACTGCAGGCACTGCCCAGCGAACCGGAACACATGGACTGGAATCCCCCGGACTGGAGGACACAGGACTGGAACACACACTGGACCGGAACACACTGGACTGGAGCACACCAGACGGGAACACACACCGGACCGGAACACACTGGACTGGAGCACACTGGACTGGTCCGCACAGCTTCACCTGCGCTTAGCTACTAAGCCCCCCAGGAGTTGAGCTCCTGGGTTCGAGTAGCCGACAGGACTTACTGGATACCGGATGACATAGGGACCAGGACTGGAAACAGAAGTGCTCCTAACCCTAAGCTGATCTACGTGCTCCCAAGCCCTAAACCAGCAGGAGTGTTCCTAACAGTAAACTGACAAAAAGACTTCCTAAGCCCTATACTAAACAGGAGCTCCTAAGCCCTGCTCAAGAAAGGGACTTCCTAAGCCCTAAACTAACAGAGCAGGGAACTAAACACAAAGCTAACACAGGTGCTACTAAGCACCAAGCTACAAGCAGAGCTCTACACTAATAAGCTAAACACAAAACTACCAAGCTACCTAAGCACTGCTCTAGCAAGCTAGATACAACTAACAAGGTGCTTCCTAAGCACTACTCTGGTAAGCAACCGGAAGAGCTCCTAGCACTAAAAGGGAAGACAGGGGAGCCACAAGGAAAAGCAGGGAAGCTAACACATAAGCCAAAAGTGCTTCTAAAGCACCAAACACCAACAGCAAAGACTGCAATGCTCCTAATAGCACAAACACCAGAAGTATTTCTAACAGCAAACTCTGCAGTGTTCCTAACAACACCAAACCCTGAAGTACTTCTATCAGCAACAGAGCTTCAAAAGCCCTACACATAGCAATGCTTCCAAAACCAAGAGGGAAAAGCAGGGGAACCATAAGGGAAAAGCAGGAAAGCTAAACACACAGTCACCAGCGCACACTGCACTAACACTAACCTGGCCCTTAGCAAAAGCAAGCAGGGAAACTAGACACAAAGTCAGAAGTGCACACTGCACCACCCTACCTAAAGCAAACACCACTGTTGCAAAGGCCCTGAAGGAAACACCACCACTTCCTTATCAAGGCCCTCCCTGATGATGTCACAATCCCTAGACCTAGGCAAAAGCACACTGACCCAGAGAGGCCCAACCCACACCAATGTAAAACCGTGAAACACTTGAAGCCAGTACACCCAAAGAGAGTTAGAGCAACTCAGACTACCCACACAGGTGCAGTATAGTGAAACAATTAGAGCCCTGCTGCTGGAAGCTGCCAGCACAGAGAGACAGAGCCAGCTCAGAAAGGACAGAGAAAGAAACAGAAGCCAGCTAAGAAGCTGACCCCCAGGAAAGAGGTAAGTTTGAGAGGGGTTCAGACCCCAATCATAACAACTACCCACAAATGTACAACACTACCATAGCTCTTAGGGGTGAAGGGGGCACCTACATGTGGGTACAGTGGGTTTTGGAGACCTCCCATTTACCAGCACAAGTGTTACAAGTAGGAGGGGGATGGGCCTGGGTCCACCTGCCTTAAGTGCACTGCAGTACCCACTAAAAGTGCTCCAGGGACCTGCATACACGCAGGCCTCTAGGACTTGTTGCTGCTATATAACATTGGTACACCAGTTGACACCTGAAGACTAATCTCTCCAAAAACATCCTTTATTGGAATAAGCACGCTTACTCACAGTTAACTGCAGATCAGAGGTTGTGTCCCACTGGCAAAGAGTCTTCCTGGTACTGAGATTAGCAGTAGGTCAGAGCTGGCAGAATGCTGTACAATGCTCTCTTTCAGCCACATTCTGTGACGTGGCTAACACGTGAAAGGAATCTAAAACTGGCTTACAAAAATGGCCGCTACCTCATGGACTACCGGAAACACAACAGGGCACACTCTGACCAAGTAATCAGGGGAGAAAGCACCATGGGAGTAGAGCCTACCAACTACCAACATCGTGAGCATTTGCCACAAGCTAGTGGAATCATGGAGCCCAATACCCTACACCCACCACAATGCATTGCTGATGTAACTCTGCAGTGCGCATAACAGAAAAGGTGTCACACTCACCCGAGAGCCACATCAGAACCAGGGAAAGGCTGTCACAGGATAGAACACATTCTGCTGTCATGGAGGTGGGTACGGCATTTGAGGCTGGCATACAGGCTGAAAAAAAAGTTTTTAAAGTGTTTTTTTTTTTGGTGGGAGTTAGTGACCACTGGGGGAGTCCGGGGAGGTCATCCCCGATTCCCTCCAGTGGTCATCTGGGCAGTTTGGGCACTTTTTTAGGACCTGTTCGTGAAAAACAGGGCCCAAAAAAGTGACCCAAATTCGCGCTAAAAATGCCTTTTTTTCGATTATCAGCTAAAGGCGCCCATCTCTCCTCGGCCGATAACCACGCCCCAGTTCCGCCTTCACCACGCCTCCGACACCCCTCCCCCCGTCAACTTTACCTGTTTCCGCGACAGATTGCAGTTGGAAACGCCCAAAATCGGCTTTCGATTATACCGCTTTGGGCGCCCACGGGAGAAAGACGCCCATCTCCCGATTTGGGTTGCAATATAGGCGTTTTTCTCTTTCGATTATAAGCAGGATAGTATGCTACTTACTATGTCAACACAATACATAATAAAACATCTTAATTGTCAGAATAGGATGTAAGCACAGGTAAAACATATAGGGGCCCTTTTACTAAACCGCGTAAGCGTCTACGCATGCCCAATGCCCACCAAAATGGAGTTACCACCCAACTATCAAGTGGCTCTTGCGGTAATTTCATTTTTGGTGTGTATCCGATACGTGCGTCTGAAAAATATTTTTTATTTTCAGGCGCACGTAATGGATGCGCGCCCCATGGCATTTGGAATGCGTAGGTCATTACCGTACGGTTGCCGCATGGGTCTTTACTGCTAGGTCAATGGCTGGCGGTAAGGTCTCCGACCCAAAATAGATACGTGGCAATTTTCATTTTGCCGCACATCCATTTTTGGGGAAAAAGCGCCTTTTTACAGGTGCGCTAAAAAATGGATCAGCGCACGTGCCATAATCCACGCTTACACTACCGCAAGTCATTTTTCAGAGTGTTTTTGTAAAAGGACCCCATAGACAGATAACAAGGGTATTAATTTAAGGAAAGTTGCACTCAAATTCAGAAAGTTCCATAATTATTTTACAGGATGCATCACGTTGGCAGAATCCACCTTGGAGTTTTGTGGATTCTTAGCAAATTGTAGGCCATTGGAACTTCTTGTAGGAATCCAAGCATCCAGAAAATCACCTGGTTCAAGTATGACTTTGAATGTAGTTGCAGTTCTTATTCAGAAACAAGCTGGAGGTAAGTGCTAAGACAGTAAAACTGAGCAAGCAAATTGAGTAACAGGCAGAAAAAGGGGAAGTGATAAATGGATTTCATTTGGAGGATTGGATAGGGTCATGGGCTTCAGTCCAAGGGCTGTGTTTTTCTAAGCGATACTGCTGAGGCGCTAAATAAGTAAATATGTGACAGTAGGATCTACAATTGGGTTGACACACCAGAGGGAATGGAAAATTAGATGGGAAAATATTGAGGAATTATCAAGAGTATAGTAGCTAAGATTTAGTGCAAAAAAATGTGCAGTCATGCATTTCTCACTGAAACCCATTGGAATTAGTACATAATACAAGTAACGAAGACATACAAACAGCAAAAAGGATCTGGGGAGGGGTAATCTGATGATCTCAAAGTTTGCAAGCAATGTCACAAGGCTCAAAGTAGAGTGACTGGAATATTAGGATACACTAACTCGTAAAAGGAAGCAAGTGTTTTTCTACAATGGCTGTTTCCACCAAGTGCATATATTTCTCAAAGGGCCTTTGCACATTCACTGAACCTTTTGTAAAATACCTTGTGAATTGTGAACATCCTGACTTGGACATCCTGTTGGCCATTTAGACAACTTATACAATATTGAGTTTCACAATGAGGCAAATGAATTGTAGTCCTAAGTTTATACTCCAATAATAGATCCTAAATTTAGTTGTATTATAGGCTGGAACTTATGCACCCAAGTTCACCAGAAAATGGAAGTCACATTTATGTTTCTAACTTAAAGGGCCCTTTTATCAAACTGCAATAAAAAAGACTTAGTGCGTGCTTACATCGGTCATTCCCGTGTGCTAAGGCCATTTTTACAGCATGGGTAAAATGGCCAAATTTTTGCTTTTTTTCTATTAATGGCCATGCACTAATTTTCCCATAAGCGTATGAGCCACTATTGCCATCTATTTTGTAGATGGTAAGGGCTGATGCGCTAACCATTCACTAGTCAGTTAGCACGCGGCTTTGCAGCTGCGCTAACCGATTAGCACAGAACATGCCTACTCTGTGCCCCATGCTGATAATAAAATCTGAAAACCTGAAAACACCTCAACGTAAGGCATTTTAAGCTGCAGTAAGCACATATTAGTGTTTATCGCAGCTTATAAAAAGAGCGCCTTAGAAACTTAAGGTGTTTATTTTAGAACATCTCCACGTGTAAATAGCAACATGCATGTGTACTTGGGGGTCCTTTTACTAAGGTGTGCTAAAAAGTGACCTGCGCTGGTGTAGATGCGTGTATTGGACGCACACAGGTCCATTTTTCAGCGCATCTGCAAAAAAGGCCTAATTTTTATTTTTTGGGGCCGAAAATGGTCGTGCAGCAAAATTAAAATTGGCGCGCGTCCATTTTGGGTCTGAGACCTTACTGCCACACATTGACCTAGCAGTAAAATCTCATGTGTTAACCAGGCGGTAATATACAATGCCGATTACCGCCTGGCTACAGTTGCACGCTGGAAAATTTCTGGTGCACTTAGTGGATGTGCATAAAAATGAAATTACCGCCCGGGCCTCATGGTAGCAGGGTGGTAACTCCAAATTGACGCATGTTGGGCACACGTAGGTTCCTATGCGGCTTAGTAAAAGGGCCCCTGAGCTTGTGAGTTATAGGTTTACATAGGATGTTACAGGCAAATGGCTTAGGCTGCACTTTCTTTATGCTTTTCAGGACTCTCACTGTGTCTCTTATTCCTTCATCTTTCCAGTTTGCCTTCCTTGCATATTGTTGTTCTTTAACTCTGACTCCACCTCGTCCTCTCGCTCACACAAGGCGTGCACAAACTTGCCCTCTGAGCTTAGCATCTCTCTTAATGAACGCTGGTAATTGGAGGCAGTATGGAGTGATAAGTGGCAAGGAGAAATGCAGATGCCACTTGTATCCTTAGAGAAGCAATTTACGGTCCATGTGAACCTCTAACAACTGTTTATAGAAGCATGATTATCGTGCTGCACTGTATATTAGGCAGAGTTGCTACGTAGGTTGATTGATTTTGAATGGAAGCTTTGCTGAATGATACATGAAACAAGATGATAAATGAATCACAAAATACCCTGGTTCCTTTTTTATAATAAGCCACCGCAGGGAACGTGGAAAGTGAGATTTCTGTTTATTAGTACCACTCTGTCATTAGAAACTGGACTTGAGATTTCAAGTTAGTCCCACCAAATGGTTGGATATTGGAACTGAAGCTACTGTTTTCTGGTACTGTCCATTTACTAGAAATGGTAGGATTTGCATTCCTTAAAAAATACTCACTGCCGGATTCTATATAGCGTGCCTAGCATTCCAAGCTGAAATTTAAGCATATTCTATAACAACGCGTGTTACTTAATTGGCGTAACAAGCCAATCAGCGGTTTTAACAGCACTCAACAAGTAATAATGAGCATTAATTGGCAGTAATTAGAATTTACACGCATAACTCGCTAAGCCTATTCTGTAATCAACTACGCCTAAACTCTAAAGCGCGCAGTTCAAAAGGCGCATTGCCATGGGCAGGGAAATGGGCTTTTCATGGATATTCCCAGTTTACACACGTTGTTATAGAATATGGCCCAGTATGAGTAAATGGAGGCACGTAGTTTTAGATGCTGGGATATCAACTAAGTGTATTTTATATGTACTACACCTAAATCTTATAGAATACACTTACGCAAAAATACTTTCCGCACAGATTTTTTAAGCGCCATATATAGAATCTGGCCCTCAGTGCCTTAAAAAATGTAATGCCTGCTAAATTAATTTAACACACATTATCTTACATGTTAAGTCAATTAGAACATGTTAAAGTGTTAACACATGTTATAATGTTTTTATTAAAATGAATATATGAAATGAACTGAAAAAAGGGAGGAAAATAGGGGGCCAGAACAAACAGCAAAAACAAAGGAAAAGTGTTTGCGTATAATAAACTTGAGCCCTCTTGTCCATAAAAATTTACGGACTGATATCCCTTCCTGAGGAGAGACTCCTTCTTGATTAAATCCACTGTCGCTGCCTAAACCTCGATATTCAGCAGCACTGCCCGCTTTAATGCTGCTGAATATGACGCTGGGCAGGTCAGGAGTGGTAGAGGGAACGACGCTAGAGAGAGGAGCATGGGATTATGTGGGTGCCAGCACTGAATATCAGGCCAGTACTCACATAACTTTTTTTTTTTAATGACACTCCCTGATCCCATTCTTGCCCTGACAAAACCACCTCCCCCTCCACCCAGCCAGCAGCCAGGAAGCAGCCCCCTCCCCGTAGAACACCCCCCACCCCAACCCCCCAGCCATCCAGGTAGGCCCCCCAGACCTACCTCTATTCCTGATGGTCCAGTGGGAGTCATTGGGGGTAGACACACTTTCCTCTCACTCCTGCCCCTTATGGTTGCCTGCCAAAATGGCTGCTGTGACCTCTCATGGGGCATCTCGTGGTACTCGTGAGTGACTGCGGCAGCCATTTTGGCAGGCAGGTGCAAGAGTAGGAGCAAAGGAGCTGCACTCCTGCCCCCAATGACCCCCACTGGACCACAAGGGATAGAGGTAGGCCCAGAGGGGGAGGGGGATTGCTTCCTGGCTGTGGGCTAAGGGAAGGGGGACGGAAGGAGGGGGGCCTTGTCAGGAGGGGGTGAGAGGGGGCTTGGGGGGTTCAATTTGTTTTTAAAAAGTTATGTGGGTCCTGGCCCAATATTCAGCAGGGGCCCGCATAACTCTGTGAGTCCTGGCTGAATATCAGCATAGTCTGCACTTGCTCATTTCTGATCTGAAGAAGAATGTATTGCCTTCGAAAGCTAATAAAAAAATGTATTGTTAGTCCAATAAAAAAGTTATTATCTTATTTTCTTTGTTCTGCTTTATTTCTAATTATATTCATTGGAGGAAATCCTGAAAACCCACTGGGTTGCAATCCTCGATGTATGAGGTTGTCCACCCCTGACTTAGGGAGACCCCCTTCCTAAGGTGGGACAGAGAGAGCTCCACTACTAGGGATATGTAAGGATATGAGAATAGATAAACTGGGACAGCCAAAAGGTCAATCTGGCTCAGCATTTGCATCTGATAACAGCAACCCAAGCATACATAGAAGAAAGACATATGAGAAGGTTTGTGTAACCTTAACAATCCACTGTAATACTCTTCCGGTTTCTAGCAGTAAAGTTAAAGAGAGATTATTCCTTCCGCCTTTCCTTCATTATCTTTGGTGCCCTCTTCCTATATGAGTTTTCCCCAGTGGAGCAGATGGAGTGCCTACCTATACAAGAACCTCTACAGCATTGTGGTATCACTTTTACTTCACAATCCTTCAGAAAGGGAACAAACATGAGGCTAGAGACCAATGAATGAAAAATATAACTTTTACAGGTCTTTTTCTAGATAGGCCAACAACAAGCTATATAAATTGTGAAGAATTTTTTCAGTACTTCCTCTTTATGTTGATAAGAATTGGCAGCACATGTCTGGGCAGGTCATTCCCTCCCCCTCCCATTAAGAAGGGGCATCTCAAATCGCTCAGGCCCCTAATATTTTATCCATGATTGATAGCTTACAATGTAGGGAGGAAAGCAGCAAAGTATGGGAAATTAGAGTGCAAGCAAAGATGAGGGAAGGAGGCCTAGGTTTTATTACAACACTTCAGCGAAAGATTGCATGCAATTAGAGTACATTTACAGGATGAGAGAGTGGGTTATTTTCCCAGTTACCCCTATGGATAATCTTCCTCTTGAGTCAATCAAGCATAGATGACACTTCTGTGGGCCTTGATCTCCCAAACAATCATCGCTCTCTCAAAGCACTTCAACAGGTTTTAAAAATAAAAACAAGGTGATAGGCATGCATTTATAGCTGAAAGGGATCCTGCGGAGACTGCTCCAGCTTGGCAACAAGTCTTTGCTGCTTTCCTTGTTCTTGCTTGCTGAGATACAGCACAGCAAACTTTTAGCTGAGGTGTGATGGCTGTGTACATTGAAGGAGGAAGGGAGAGGAGATCAGGAAAGAGAAAATAGGGCTAGCCTGAAGGTTCAGATGGTAAGTGCTCTGCAGAAATGTCCCAGTTCAATTCCCAGCTCAGGACTTCCACTCTCTGGGTATGCTGAAAATGCAATATCTACAGGCTTTGGCCAAAGTGAGGGTGTGGATGGGTACTTAGATGACCAAAGAAAGGGCTCTTGGTTGTCAAATCCAAAGAGAGGCTAGTTACATATCCTTAGTTACTGCAATGGCCTATCTGAAGTGTGGATTTAGTAGCAGTCACGGAGACGTGCTTCACAGAGAACCATGACTAGGATGTTGCTATACCTGGCTATAATCTATTCAGGAAGGACAAAGTGGGAAAAAAGGATGGAGGTGTGGCATTATATGCTAGGAATGATATCCAAGTGACAGAACTGCAGGACATTTGGGGTATGGAAGAAGCGCTGTGGGTTAAACTGGAAAGAGGGAAAGGAAAATGTATGTATATTGGAGTGATATACAGACCATCCTCACAGTTGGAGGAAATGGACAGGGACTTAATTGAAGACATCTGCAAGATAGCTAGGAAAGGGGAAGTAGTACTGATAGGTGACTTCAATATGCCGGATGTTGATTGGGGTGTCCTGGCTGTGGGGTTGTCTAGAAGCAAAGAGATCTTAGATTCCCTACAGGAAGAATTGTTCCAGCAGTGGGTGACGGAACCAATGCACGATGGAGCTGTTCTAGACCTGGTGCTTACGAATGGAGAGTACATTTCTGACGTCAAGGTGGCAGACCATTTGGCATCCAGTGATCATCATATGGCATGGTTCAATATTAAAATAGAAGAGAGGGCTCATTCAAGATTGAAGGTCCTGGATTTCAAAGGAACTAATTTTGCCGAGATGGGGGAATTTCTCAAGGAACAGTTAGCGGGATGGGAACAGCTGAAGGATGTAGAACAGCAATGGACAAGACTGAATTGTAAGCTCTTTGAGCAGTGACTGTCTTTCTTCTATGTTTGTGCAGTGCTGCGTATGCCTTGTACCGCTATAGAAATGCTAAATAGTAGTAGTAGTAGTAGTACTGAAAGGAGCTATATTAAAGGCAACTAACCTTTATATTAGAAAAGAGTGGAAGTAAAGAGGAGGTTGGGAATTGCAGACCTGTCAGTCTGACCTCGGTGGTGAGTAAGCTAATAGAAATGCTTCTAAAGAGGAGGATTGTGAAATTTCTTGAACTACATGGAATGCGGGACCCGAGTCAGCATGACTTCACTAGCGACAGGTCATGTCAGACAAATCTGACTGTCTTCTTCGACTGGGTGACCAAACAGTTGGATGTGGGAGGGGTGCTTGATGAGGTATATTTGGATTTCAGCAAAGCCTTTGACACGGTTCCGCACAGGCGAATGATAAATAAATTGAGTGCCCTCGGTATGGGACCTAGAGTAACTGATTGGGTTAAAAATTGGTTGAATGGTAGGAGACAGAGGGTAGTGGTAAATGGAGCTTGCTCTGAAGAAAAGGATGTTGTCAGTGGAGTACCGCAGGGATCGGTCCCAGGGCCAGCTCTTTTTAACATCTTTATGACCGATATTGCAGAAGGGCTGTCTGGTAAGGTTTGCCTCTTTGCGGATGATACTAAACTCTGCAACAGGGTGGACACCCTGGAGGGTGTGAATGACATGAGGAAGGACCTAGCGAAGCTAAAGGAATGGACCGATATTTGGCAACTAAGGCTTAATCCCAAAAAATGCAGGGTCATGCACTTGGATAGCAAAAATCCGAGGGAACAGTACAGTATAGGGGGGTGAAGTGCTTCAGTGTGTGAAGGAAGAGCGGGACTTGGGGGTGATTGTGTCTGATGACCTTAAAGCTTTCAAACTGGTAGAAAAAGCGATGGCCATACCCAGAAGGATGTTTGGGTGCATAAAGAGAGGCATGACCAGCAGGAAAAAGAGGTGATAGTGTCATTGTATAAGTCTCTGGTGAGGCCCCATTTGGAGTACTGCGTTCAGTTCTGGAGACCACACCTATGGAAAGATATAAACAGGATTGAGTCAGTCCAGAAGGCAGCTACAAAATTAGTAAGCGGTCTTCAATGCAAAAAGTATAGGGACAGGCTTCTGAACCTTATCGAGGGAGAGAGGAGACATGATAGAAACATTTAAATATCTCAAGGGCATTTATGTACAGGAAGAGCACCTTTTTCAAATGAAGGAGAGCTCTGGAATGAGAGGGCATATGACAAAGTTAAGAGGGAATAGGCTTAGGAGTAACCTAAGGAAGTATTATTTCACAGAAAGGGAAGTGGAGGTGTGGAATGGCCTCCTGGTGGAAGTGGTGGAGTCAAGGACTTTTCCAGAATTTAAAAAGGCATGGGATAAGCATGTGGGATTTCTTAGGAACAGGTAGAATTGGGGGTTACAGAGGATGGGCAGACTGTATAGGTCATATGGCCTTTATCTGCCATCATGTTTCTATGTATGTGGGAGGAGATTACAAAATAGTGGGATGAAGCCATTTGTCCAGCAGGGTCATAAGCAGGAAGACAGTTGCTCCTAGTATGTTGACCCATCACTTGTTTTGCCTTCCCTCCATTCTTTCCCTATTTTCTCCTTTTTGTCTTTTCTCACCTTACTGTTCTTTGTTCTCTACATCTTCATTATTTTCTCACTTCTTCTTCATTTTGCCCTTCTTCTATGGCCAGTTAAATCATTGTTTAGTAGTGAACCCACAGAAGGGAGCAAGAAGCTACTGGAGAGAGCAGACAAGAAGCACTTCTGCTCCTACTGTGTAATGGCACCTGTGCAATGCCTTGATACCAGCTAAACGACTATGGGAGTAAAGAAGAGAAGCAATAACATAGTGTAACCCTATGGGTTAAATGTTAAAAGATTACCTGGCTCATTCTGGATCTGGTGTGGAGACAGTGAGCAGTGCAGTGAAACTGAGTGGTCTGTGTGCATGTGCTGAGTGTTCCGCATGCTGATGGAACTTTCAGGAGAGTGACAAACAGCTCAGGCTGGCAGTTGGGAGGGAGCTGTATTGGTGAGAACATGTTACTAGGATAAGACTGGAAGAAAGTTGATGCTGGAGATCATCACCTGAAAGAAAAGGCGCCCACCATTCAAGAGAGCCAGAGAGAGAAAACAAAGAGAACAGCTAAGTGACTGAAACTATTTAAAAAAGTGCACATAAGAGAAAATAGTAAAGGAAACCTGAACAATAAGTGAGAGATAACTAAAAGAAGAAGAAAAAAAAAGAGTAGAGGAAAACTTACATGTTGAGATCCTTGAAGGTCTCTGGAAATCTGAAAGACAGGAGAAAAGAAAGTTTAAAGAATCTAGTGTTTTGTAAAATTGAATGTGCTTAAATGATTTATGTACCTAACTAGCCGTTAAGCCCGTTAAAATGGGCAAGATTTTTTTTTTTTTTTGCAAAATGTGATAATTCTCACCTCACAGAGACAGATCGTGTGTATGTGTGTAAGTGAGGGGGGTAACTGGGAGTGTGGGATCGAGTGTGTGTGAGTCAGAATGACAGGGGTGGGGTTGAGCTGCATCAGTGTGTGTGTCTGTGAGACAGACAGTGTGTGTGTGAGAGTGACGGGGGGCGGGAGTGGCAAAGTTGTAGAGATTGTGTGTATGTGTCAGAATGAGAGGGGAGCGGGGTGGTGAAGTGGTAGGGGTGGTGAAGTGGTAGGGGTTGTGGGGGGGGTTGGTGTGTGGTTTATAGGTGTGCTGTATCAGTGTGACATTGACAGAGGG
This sequence comes from Microcaecilia unicolor, assembly GCF_901765095.1. Lineage (NCBI taxonomy): Eukaryota > Metazoa > Chordata > Amphibia > Gymnophiona > Siphonopidae > Microcaecilia > Microcaecilia unicolor. The sequence continues at coordinate 661,006,548 of NC_044031.1, forward strand.
GTGGCGGGGCTGGCAAACTGGAAGGCTGCATGAGTGTGTGTCACAGAGACAGATCTTGTGTATGTGTGTGAGAGAGGGGGTGGTAACTGGGAGTGTGGGAGCGAGTGTGTGTCAGAATGCAAAGTCGTAGAGGGGGTGTTCCTTGCCTCTGTCAGAGGGGGGGAGGTTAGCAGACAGAGCTAATGTGTCAGCTTGTGTGTGTGTGAACGATTGTGTCTCTCTCTTTAACTGGTGTCCTCCCCTTGCTGTGCTGGTGAATGATTTTTGTCCTATCGCAATTTCTCTCCAACCCTCCCTCCCCTTTAGTTACACCTCCTTCAGATATGCAGAAAAGAAAAAATAATCTTTCCCCCTTGTTCTGCTGCCCTGTGAATAAAAAATTAACCTGACAGGCTGGAAAAACTCAGAGACCGGTTTTCTCCTTCCCCGAGCTTTCTTTTCAGTTTTTCGCTGTGGGGGGGGGGGGGGGGGGGGGGGAACGGTACCACCGTTGTTGTTGGCTTCTCTTGTGGTTGGGTTCTCTGAGGATGAGGGGTGGGTCAAACGTTCTTCGGCGGTGCTGGCATCGGAGGGGGGGCAGGGTTGCGTCGGCATCGTGTTACTTTGTTTTGGGTGTTGCGGCCCTCATGGGGAGGGGGAGGGGGAGGGTAGAGGCGTCTCGTCTTGTGGGTGTGCCTCCGTGTGAAAGCGCTGATGCCTGCTCTCATGTCAATGCCGGGGGCCCGATACAGAGGGGGGCGGGAGCAGCAGCGGCGACGACGACGACATCCGGGATGGGTGGGTTGGAGGTTGGTGCGCTGGCGATGTTTGTTCTTTTTAACTTCCCAGGCTCCAGCGGCAATGGCAGCGTGCCCGACTCCATTTCCCTCTCTGTTCCACCCTCTGATGTCATCACGTCGACGCGAGGGCGGGACAGAGAGGGAAGTCTCTACTGCGCATTTGCAGGTGAGTCGGTCACTTGCCATTTATATGTTTGATATTTATACTTATCTGAAAATGCTCCCAATGTTTCTAAACTGATTTGTGTTGCAAATCTATAATTGAAATACATATATTAAATTTGCAAGTTGGTAAAATTTCATTAACATTTAAATATAATTCAAATAATATATATTTTTTTTCTTTTTATTGTTAAACTCCCTGGTTGCTGTTGAGTCATTTTGGGGAAACACTGTGACATATTTGGTACCATCATTGTAATACCTTGCTCTGCCACCAGGGGGTTTACAATAGGATAAAGAACTTCTAGCCTGTCCTCTCCCAACCTAAAAGTGCTTCATCTCTTCAACCAGTGCTGCACAGCAGGATTTTTATAGCATATACTACTACTACTACTACTACTACTACTACTACTATTTAGCATTTCTATAGCGCTACAAGGCATACGCAGCGCTGCACAAACATAGAAGAAAGACAGTCCCTGCTCAAAGAGCTTACAATCTAATAACAGGGAAGGACCAGGCCATCTTTTTTTGTGTGTGAGCCTCCTGAAACATATCACAGGTCAGCTTCAAAAAAGACAGTGGTGCATGTTAGAAAATGAAGAAACCTGAGAAGTTGTAGGCTCTTTTACAGCGCTGCTGCATTTGACAATCTTGCCACAAGCAAATCTAGGCCAGCTTCATCAGTAAAGACAGGTAAAGACAGCATAAGGGGAAACCTTGTGCCCTCCCAGTACAGATTTCATTTGCATCACATCTCTTTTTCCATTCTCCTTGATGTACTCCTTCTGTACCTGAAAGAACATCTATAACAAGGCTGTTGCCAGATGTGCAAGAACCGGGGAGACCTGAGATAGCTGGAGGAGTCAGGGAATATGCTCAGTCCTCATTAGGAGGAGACTGATTCTGTGCCTCTGCACAAAAGGCAGCAAAAAGATAAGAGAAATAGAAATAAACATTAGAAGACAAAGTCGTCGAGAAGAGAGAAGAGAAAAGAAAGGATGAGGTGGAAGGTGGTGAGAAGGCTTCAAAATCAGAGGAAACGAAAGGGACAGATAGGGAGCAGCATATTTGTGTAGATGTTAAATAAAACCAGGCGGTGAAATTCATTTCCATGAATGGATTGTGCAGCACTTTCCAACTTTCCACTTTTGAATGCAGTAGAGAAAAGAAGGGGTGTCAATATAAAACTGCCATTTTGGTAAAACCAAAATAATGCACATAGAGAAGAATAATCTGAATCACAGTTACCTGATGCTAAGGTCCACTTTAGGAGACAGCACTCAAGAAAAAGACCTAGGTATCACTGTAGACAATAAGCTGAAATCTTCTGCTCAGTGTGCAGTGGCGGCCAAAAAAGCAACCAGGATGCTAGGAATTATTAGGAAGGGATGCAAAACAAGACCAAGTATATAATAAGACCAAGAATATTATAATGCTGCTGTATTGCTCCATGGTGCAACCTCACCATGAGTATTGCATTCAATTCTGGTTGCCATATCTCAAAAAAAGATGTAGCGTAATTAGAAAAGGTTCAAAGAAGAGCAGCTAAAATGATGAAGGGGATGAAACTGCTCCCATATAAGAAAGGGCTAAAGAGGTTAGGGATCTTCAGCTTGGAAAAGAGATGGCTGAGGGGGATATGATTGAGGACCACAAAATCCTGAGTACAAAGACCAGGGGGACACTCAATGAAACTGCATGGAAATACTTTTAAAACAAATAGCAGGAAATAATGTTTTCACTCAAAGAAAAGTTAAGTTCTAGAATTTTCTGCCAGAGGATGTGGTAACAGCAGTTAGCGTATCTGAGTTTAAAAAAGGTTTGGACAAGTTCCTGGAGGAAAAGTCCATAGTCTGTTATTGAGATGGACAAGGAGAAAGCCACTGCTTGCCCTGGGATTGGTAGCATGGAATGGTGCTACTAACTGGGTTTCTGCAGGTACTTGTGACTTGGATTGGCTACTGCTGGAAGCAGGATACTGGGCTAGATGGACCATTGGTCAGACCCAGTATGTCTATTCTTATGCTATGTCCATCACTCTCCAGTAGTGGCCAATCCAGGTCACACGTACCTGGCAGGATCCAAAAAAGAAGCAAGATCCCTGCTGATTACTCACAGAGATAAGCAATGCCTTTCTTTCCAGTTTATCTTAATAAGGTTTACGGACCTTTCCTCCAGGATCATGGTAATCACTCCCAGTCCTCAGGTCCACCAGCAGGTCAGGTTTCTAAGATATCCCTACTGTATGTACATAAGAAAGATTTGCATGACTACTACCTCCATTATATATAAATCTATCTTGTGAATGTTCATTAGGGGTATCATGAAAACATGCCCTTTTGGTGGTCTTTGGGAACTGGGAATGAAGACCCACTCCAGGTACTTGCCCAAGCTATTTTTTTTTAAACAAACATAAGTGTAAATGTTTTTCTGTTTTATATGATCTATATGTATTGTTCTGGACATGTAGGACTAGATTCAGTAAACGGTGCTCTAATTTAGGCGCAAAAAAAATGTACGCTGAGCGCTATTCTATAAACGGCCATTTATAGAATAGCGCATAGCTCCGGGATCTGCACCCAACTTTGGGCATGAGGATTTATGCCAACTGAAATCCTCACGCATAAATTAGATATGGATCTCCTGAATTCTATAATACTGTGCATCTTTAGTGAATACTCCTGATATGCTCATGCCCCCTTTCAGTTACCTGCTAAAAAATGTGTGCACGCATCTTTATAGAATAGTGCTTAGCAAGATGCATGCACAAATCCAAATTGTTGCCAATTAATGCCAGTAATTGATGGTTAGCACCCAATTATTGATGCTAATTGACTCGTTAATTAAATTGCATGTGCCAAAATTTACATGTGCAACTTAGGACGCCATTTATAGGATCCAGGGGGATAATACATTAAACATCCAAAATTATATGTAGAAAAAGCAATCCAGGTCTGGGCCATTTCATGGGCTGTATCAGTTACAAATATAGGGGGCAATTCTCTTAAAGCATGAAATCTGAGTGATAAGCTAATATTCTATAATAGGAAATTTGCATGTTAAATTTCTTATAGATTACTAGCGTAAGCTGGCAATGATGCACCTAGATTTAGGAGAGAATGCCTACATCTGCTCTATGGCAGGAGTAAATGCTTGCAACTATATGTGGCACCATGCTTGTGCATCTGACAGTAATCTATAAATAACACACTAGATTGGTCAGAATGCCCATGCCCCACTTATGCTTCTCCCACATAAATGCCCCCCTTGCAGTTATGCACTAGAATACATGGAGGGGCATAATCAAACGGCGCCAGCTATCTATATGGCCGGCCATCTTTGGGGCTGGCTCCGCAAAGGGGCGGTGCCAACCGTATTATTGAAAAAGATGGCTGGCCATCTTTTCTTTCGATAATACGGTTGGGGCCTGCTAAATCTCAACATTTAGGTCAAATGTTGAGATCGCCAGGTTTACAGATGGCCGGCTTCAAAAAAGTGGAAAAAAAATCCAAATGCTCAAGTTTTTTCAGTAGTACCAGTGGGATTTGAACCAGCCACCTCTAGATTACAAGACCACTCTAACCACTTGGCCACAGCTCCACTTACTTGGGTGTTCCTCCCTTTTGATTATGCCCCTTCAGGTCTCTCTCAGCTAATCACAGACAGGGGTCGCTCTCAGCCACTCACAGACAGCTAAATGAGCTGTGATTGGCTGAGAGAGACCCCTGTCTGGGGGTGGCTGAATAGCCTAGCGGTTAATGCAGCAGACTTTGGCCTTGGGGAACTGGGATCAATTCCCGCTACTGCTCCTTATGACGCTGGGTAAAGTCACTTAATCCTCTGTTGCCCCAGATAGATCACTTTGGATGTGGTTGCAAAAAACTGTAGACCTGAAGGGGCATAATCAAAAAGGAGGGACATTCAAGCAAATAGAGCTGTGGTTAGAGTACCATGAGGTGGCCAGTTCCAATCCCACTGGTACTACTGAAAAAGCCAAGCAAAAGTAGTTTTGATTTAGGACATCCCTGACGAGCACTTGGATTTTTTTTTGTGGTGGGAGGGGATTGGTGACCACTGGGGGAGTAAGGGGAGGTCATCCCCGATTCCCTCGGATGGTCATTTGGTCAGTTGGGGCTCCTTTTTGAAGTTTGGACGTGAAAAAAAAGAGACCAAGTAAAGCCTGCGAAATGCTCTTCAAGCCTGGCTTTTTTTTTCCATTATCGGGCGAAGCTGGCCATCTCGTAAGCACCCCCCCCCCCATTTTGCCTTCACTACCCTATTGACACGCCCCCTTGAACTTTTGCTGGCTCCGTGATGGAAAGCAGTTGAAGCCGGCCAAAATCAGCTTTCGATTATACCGATTTGGCCGGTTTCAGGAGATCGCCGGCCATCTTCCAATTTGTGTCGAAAATGAGCTGGTTAGGCACCAACCTACAGAATAACAACTAAGTGCACTTATGCGCATACCTGCCATTTCACTACCGTTTTGGTTCATAGGACTAGATTCTATATATCAGGCCTACAAAATCCACACCAAAAAAATACGCCTAGGCATATTCTATAAAGTGTGCCTAAATTTAGGGCCGAATGCCTATCCAGCTTATAATTGAAAAAGAAAAACGCCTATATTGCGACCCAAATTGGGAGATAGACGTTTATCTCACAAAAACGAATAAAGCGGTATAATCGAAAGCCGAATTTGGACGTTTTCAACTGCACTCCGTCGCGGATGCGGACAAAGTTGATGGGGGCATGTCGAAGGCGTGGTGAAGGCGGAACTGGGGCGTGGTTATCGGGCGATCAGAGATGGGCACCTTTCGCTGATAATGGAAGAAAAATATGCGTTTTTAGCGAAAATTTAGGGCACTTTTCCTGGACCCTGTTTTTCCACGAATAAGGCCCCAAAAAGTGCCATAAATGACCAGATGACCACTGGAGGGAATCGGGGATGACCTCCCCTGACTCCCCCAGTGGTCACAAACCCCCTCCCACCACAAAATATGCCGTTTCACAACTTTTTATTTTCACCCTCAAATGTCATACCCACCTCCCTGGCAGCAGTATGCAGGTCACTGGAGCAGTTATTAGGGGGTGCAGTGGACTTCAGGCAGGTGGACCCAGGCCCATCCCCCTCCACCTGTTACACTTGTGCTGGTAAATGGGAGCCCTCCAAACCGCCCCCCAAACCCACTGTACCCACATGTAGGTGCCCCCCTTCACCCCTTAGGGCTATAGTAATGGTGTAGACTTGTGAGCGGTGGGTTTTGAGGGGGATTTGGGGGGCTCAACACCCAAGGGAAGGGTGCTATGCACCTGGGAGCTCTTTTACCTTTTTTTTTGTTTTTGTAAAAGTGCCCCCTAGGGTGCCCGGTTGGTGTCCTGGCATGTGAGGGGGACCAGTGCACTACGACTCCTGGCCCCTCCCATGAACAAATGTCTTGCATTTATTCGTTTTTGAGCTGGGCGCTTTCATTTTCCATTATCACTGAAAAACAAAAACGCCCAGCTCACAAATTGTCGAATAAAACATGGACGTCTATTTTTTTCCAAAATACGGTTCGGTCCGCCCCTTCACGGACCCGTTCTCGGAGATAAACGTCCATGGAGATAGACGTTTTTGTTCAATTATGCCCCTCTATGTCTGCTCTATGACAGGAGTAAATGCTTGCAACTAAATGTGGCACCATGCTGGTGCATCTGACAGTACTCTAGAAATAGCACACTGGATTGATCAGAATGCCCATGCCCTGCCTATGCTCCTCCCACATGAATGCCCTCCTTGCAGTTATGCACTTGAGCACTTACTAAGCCGCAGTAGGACTAATGAGCGAATAGCACATGTCAAATCGACACTACCACCGGACTAACATGGGTGCCTGGCAGTAATTTTGAAGTTGATGCACACGATTTCCTGTGGTCATTTTCCTATTGCTGTGCTGTTAAAATTGTAAGTTTTATCTCAAACTATATACCTGCTGTACACCGCCTTGGGTGAATCTTTTCATAAAGGCAGTTAATAAATCTCAATAAACAAACAAACAAACACTAGCTCAATGGCTGCTATGAGTGCACCTAAATAGCACCCACATATCTTCCCTGTAACTCTAGTGTTTTGTACAGGAAAGTAGGCACTTACCGCCTGATATTCAAAGCAATTTAAGCAAGTAGGACAGATTCCTGCCTGCTCAAATCTCACACTATGGTCTGACTGCTGACATTCAGTGGCACAAAACCCAGCAGTGCCACTGAATTGGAAGCACCGCAAGGCTGCTGTGAGAGGTCACAGCAGTCATTTTCTAGTGGTACTCACTAGGGACAGGAGCAAGTGGGGTATATTTCTGCCTACTGCCCCCACTAGACCGCCATAGACTTCAGGTAGTCCTAGGGGGGCTATCTTGAGTGGGGGTGGGGAGTGGGGGGGTGTATGGCCCTAGTGGGGGTTGGAAAGGGGTCTCTTGTCATGTTGGCATGGGTGGGAGGGGGTATGGATCTCACCTGAGAGGTGAAATGGGTCTCTTATCACGTAGGAGAGGTAGGAGGGGATATGGATCTCACTAGGGGTTGGGAGGGGGGATTGGAGGAAAAATGTGTTATGTGGGCTCTGGCATAAACTCCATCAGCCACTACCATTTGAATTATCTCCAAATGTTCAGTGCCGGTGCCCAAACGTAGCCTGGTACTGAATATCAGGGACTAATTTCACCCACAGCAGTCAGCATTTTAAAAAAATGCTGATTGCTGCAGGCTAAATTAACATTAACAATATAGCTTGTATTCCGCTAATACCTCACAGTTCAAAGCGGATCACAATTCACAAAAAGCTGCATATTTCCAGGAAATACAAATTATAAACAAGAATTATACATACACCTTCTAGTTTGAAAGAAAAAAAAAACATACAAAAAACTAATCCAAGCTAGTTATTACATTGTAATACGAATTTCCTAAATAAGTAGACTTTGATATGTTTTTGAAACTGAAAATAATTTAAAGTAGTAGATAAAAGGAATTGAATGTCTATTAAGGCGAATGTCTTGGAATAAAAAAAGGTTATCTTATGACCTGGATCTTGTTATAGTTCTTAAAGAAGGAAAAGTAAATAAAGCAATTGATCTAGTGATCCTTGATTTTTGAAAGAAAACAAAATTATCTGAGAGATACAACGGGGCTAGCCCATGCACCACTTTATAAATATGACAAAAAATTTGAACATGACTCTAGCGTGAACCAGAAGTCAATGACTCTTTATATAATACTGAGATACACTATCATACTTTTTCAAAGAATAAATCAGACGATGTGCAGTATTCTGAATGGATTGTAACCGTTTCAGTAATTGTTTAAGGGATCATAAGTAGATGATGTTACAGTAATACTTAAGATCAAATAAAATTGATCTTGATCAAAGTACTTGCAAACCCGCCGAAGATTTCATATAATGAGAGAGGCTCTTTGAGTAAGTTTATTTACATAAACATGACTGGTGTGACCTCTTCCTGAGCCGGTACATCAAGCTCCATCTCTGGCCGTCTTCAAATCTAAGTTAAAAGCCCACCTTTCTGATGCTGCTTTTAACTCCTAACCCTTATTCACTTGTTCAGAACCCTTATTTTATCATCCTCACTTTAATATTCCCTTATCTCTTGTTTGTCCTGTTTGTCTGTCCTAATTAGATTGTAAGTTCTGTCTCTTCATGTTCAGGTGTACAGCGCTGCATACGTCTAGTAGCGCTATAGAAATGATGAATAGTAGTAGTAGTACATGGGATTCAAATGATAACTTAGGGGTCCCTTTACAAAGGTGTACTAGCATTTTTAGCAAACACTAAACTCCAGAGATGCCCATATATTCCTATGGGTGTCTCTAGCATGTAGCTTGCACTAATCATTAGCGTGCACTAAAAATGCTACCGCACCTTTGTAAAAACGCATTAGAGTCCAGTAAAATGCCTATCACTTTTATAGTTGGAGAGGAGTGGCCTAGTGGTTAGGGTGGTGGACTTTGGTCCTGAGGAACTGAGTTCAATTCCCAGCACAGGCAGCTCCTTGTGACTCTGGGCAAGTCACTTAACCCTCCATTGTCTGCTGCATTGAGCCTGCCATGAGTGGGAAAATGTGGGGTACAAATGTAATAAAAATTAATCCTAACATTATTTTTCCTCTTCCAATGTAGAATGATAAGTAGAGAGGTGTGGTAGCCGTGTTAGTCCACTCTTAAAGGTTATAGAAATCAAACAAAATAAAACCTGGAAAAGAAAATAAGATGATACCTTTTTTATTGGACATAACTTAATACATTTCTTGATTAGCTTTTGAAGGTTGCCCTTCTTCGTCAGATCAGAAATAAGCAAATGTGGTAGCTGATAGTGTATATAAGTGAAACATCCAAGCATTTCATTGACAGTCTAGCAGGGTGGGGGTGGGTAGGAGGTATGCATGGGGACATCAAAGCATTTCATTGATAGTCTAACAGGATGGGTGTGGGTAGGTGAGAGGAGGGTGATAAACTAATCAATAAGAATTTGTGTTTTTTTCTGCATTCAGCTTATGCATTTTCATCCAGAAATTTAGACTATCAATAATGTTATGAAGTACAACTGAGTGAGATGCAACCATCAATGTAATGGGAACCATAACTGTGATGTCATCAGCATAACTATAGAAGTAAATCCCTAACCTCTCCAATGCACAGCCCAAGGAATACATATAAACATTAAAGAGGAGAGGGGACAGTGGAGATCCCTGTGAAATTCCACTGGGATTACTCCACTTTTCCGACAAATTACCATCTAACTTTATAGTATCGAGATTTCAAAAAAACAGAAACCCAGTTGAGTACCTTCCCAGTAACTCCTAGACTTTAAAGAGATTGAAGAATTATTTTATGGTTCACTAAGTTGAGAGCACTGGATTGACTTCACTCAATAGTTTACGAGCATTATCTACCAATGAATCAATAACTGTCTCAGCCGGTTACTTTCTTTTATAGAATAGGCTCTTACCAAGCGTTCTAGATGCCCTGTTATAGAATTGCCCAGTATTGAATGTATAAGTGCTTTTTGAATATTCACATCTATATGTTTAGCCAAAAAGCTGCCTAAACGTAAAGCACCACTGAAAAAATACATAATTTGAAACTTCTCCACTAGACTTTTCAAATTATATTCTGCCCATCCTGCTGAATATATTTTCTTCATAGACACAAAATGGGATAAAACCTCTAGTATAGCTTCCCCTAAGAGACACACTGACCTTCACTTGCACAGTAGCACATGAATACTTACTCAGCCCTAGAGACACACATTGACCTTCGCTCCCTGTTTTCATTCAGTCCCACAGATACACACAGAGAGACACTGTATTTCTGCTGTCTGCTGCCACAGGCACACACCAAGAAACACAGTGACATGCACACCCACAGAGTCATACACATAAAGGCACAATGGTATGATGTGTCTGTTTACAGATGATATGAACCCCATGATGAATCATATCTCAGTGCGTGTTCCTGAGGGCTGCAGAGAGGAGGTGTTGCGAGGCAGTGATAACACCGTGGCGAGCCTGAACTGTGCCTGACGACTGAGAATTCCATTTTCTTCTGCTTTTCTTTAGTCGTTTTTCTCCCGCTTATCTGAGCACAGTGTTAGGAAAGATACAGCAAGAAGGCAGAATAAATTGACTGTGTAGATCACAGCCAGCGCTGGCTGCCTATTGATTTTCCATCCTGGGCAGGCCCATGAATTTGGTTTCCCTTACTCAAAGTGTCTCTAGCATCTAGGCTGGCTCTTAGCTTCCACTACAAACAAGATACCACCTGTTCTTTTTCTTCTTCTGTATGCACCAGTGTTTTATTTTCCTGAGAGTGTGATGGATGTGGCTCCCTAATCCAATTCTGAGAGTAAAAGCTTTGTGTGAAGGGTTTGGAAACCTTGTGCCCTGTGTTCCTAATGAGTTACAGGCATCGACAGAAAAGGAAAATCTGTCTCATACCCATCCTTGCCAATTGTTACTCTCTTTTCTTTTTCATTATTGTTGTTGTTAGGGGTTTTTTTTGTCTGTGTTTTACAGGATACAGAGAAAATCAAATACATACACCAGCACAGGAGGAAAGTCCAGTAGCAGTGCAGTGAGAGATAGGTAAAATTTGCAACCATACTTCTGCTGCTTGCACCTCTCTGAGCCCTGGAAAGAAAGGAATCTCGGCAGACACTTTTTCAGATGATATCAGGATGGCCTTAGTGGAAGCTATTTACCACTGTTCAAAAGTACAATCCTTCTGTATGTAAACAACTGCATGCCCAGATGACAAAAAAGGAATCAAAACACTCAAACAAGTCCATAGAACGTCAACTATTCCAAATCCCCAATCTTACTACAACAGAAGCAACCAATCCTAGTGGGCTACATTAACGCCAGATCAATAGTAAACAAAACAGATCTCATAAAAGACTGGATTACAGAAGACAATCTAGAATTACTATTCATTAATGAAACCTGGATCCACAACAATCTAGACCCCATAATCCTTGACCTCTGCCCTCCTGGTTACAAAATACAACACCGGACCAGAATAGGAAAAAAGGGAGGAGGCATTGCACTCATTCACTTCGAAACAGAGATGATAGCTGAAAGCATAACACCACAACTCAAAATAGTCTCAATCAGGATAAAAGACAAGTCCTTATTTAACCACCTCTGCTGCATCACATTCTACAGACCCCCAGGAAAATGGAGTGAAGTCCAACCTAACTTCATGGACTTCATGTCAACTACATGTGTAGCAAATCCAAATGTGCTACTGATAGGAGCCATCAATCTACATCTAGAAGACCAAAACACAAACTGCACAAAAGAGTGCATCAAATTTCTCCAACTATGACACTTCCAATAGCCACAAGTACACGCAACATACGTAAAAGGTCACACACTAGACCTGCTGGCATACAGATTCATGCCAGACCAAATCTATTCTACAACAGACCACAAATGGTCAGAGACTCCCTGTTCTGACCACTTCAAACTTAACCTGACCCTTCATTGGAAGAAGACGGGACCCCGACACCCACAAAGTTGAACCATACACAAATCAAGAGGGAACGTCAACACCCACACATTTTGGCAAGCACTATACGATAACCGATGGTCAACACCCACAGACTCCATCAAATATATAACAGAATGGGACAAGAGATGTACCTCCATTTTAGACGAAATTGCACCCTTGCACACCAAAAACTCACAACAACACAACTTAGCCCCATAGTTTAACGAAGACCTAAAAGAACTAAGCGCAATGCAGAAGACAAGAACGAGCATGGATAAAAAATAAAAAGGAAAACCACATGGAAAGAAACACGAAAAAGGTACAAACACAAAATACGACAGACCAAAAGGAAATTCTATAAAGACCAAATAGGCTCCGACTACAAAGACTGGAAGAAATTATTCAAACTAGTGAATAAAGTAATAGACTCCAAATCAGTGATGACAATGAACGAAGATCTCCCACCCGCTGATGAACTAGTCAAATACTTTAAGGAGAAAATTATCAACCTATGCAAAAGTCTCCCCTCCAAACTAGACACCTTCCTAGAAGAACGGGACCCACATCCAGGAGAAACACCAGTGCATCAAACCTGGACAAACTTCTCCCACCTCTCCACTGAGACAGCAGCCCTAGCAATCAAAAAGTTTTCTTCAACCTATTGCCCACTAGACACATGCCCTAACTATATTATGAAAACACCCCCCAACCAATACGTTGGAGACCTCACGTCCCACCTTAACTTCATGTTTGGCAAAGGAACATACCCAGCGCATAAGGGAAACATCTACTCACACCCATCCCAAAACCCCCCAAGAAAAAACCCAAAGATATCTCAAACTACAGACCAGTCACAGCTATACTCCTAACAACCAAGATGATGGAAGGTTTAGTAGCCAAACAACTAACAGACTACATCAATCACTTCTCAATATTACACGAACCTCAATTGGGATTCAGAGCCAACCACAGTACTGAAACAGTCCTAATCACATTACTGAGTAAATTCAAACATGAAATAGCCCCTGGCCAGTTAAATAGCGCTTAACAGCTATCCGGGAATATAAATATTCTGTCAGTGCTTAGCAGATAACTGGTTATATCGTGCAATATAACTTCCTATCCACTAATATTCAGCTCATCGCTGGCTAAGTTTGGCAGCCAAATCGGGACACCGAAATAGCAGGTCTATCTTTGACCAGTTTAAACTTAACTAGCCATCGCTGAATATTGGCTAGGCCGGTTAAGTTTAAACCAACCAGAAATAAGACAGATATTCAATACCGGTCATGGGAAATGGCCCAGCATTGAATATCTGGTCTCACCGCTGACAATGGAGTTAGCCGGGCTGCCTCCCACAGTTTGAATATCAGCCTTCTGTGGTTAAAATATAAAATCAATCCTTTCAAATCTGTTGATAGATAACATATCTAATATATATCACTATCACTGTTAATTTCATTTTAATGTTCTTTATGAACCAATAGGATGTTTGGATGCTGCTCCACTCCATCAGATTCCTTTCCTATCCAGGACAGAGACATACATACATACATACATACTCACAGAGGAGTTAAAAAAATTGACACAAGCCATATTCTGCATTCTTTCCCCACTTGCTGCTTTGAAGTCTCCCATACTAATCAGCCCAAAATAAGAGATCATTATTAGAGAATTTCCTCTCTTACTCCTCCTGAGTACAGCTGAAGGGATCTGGTGGCTCAAATGGCCCCCTCCCCCTCCCCCTCCCCCTCCCCCCCCCCCCCACCATGTGAAAGGCAATTCTTTAACTAAGCGCCTCTATTTTTGTGCCATTTGCAAAGTGATGATCCTAGGTCGACTGTCACCCAGGGCAGATCGCCGCTGCGCACCCCCTCCCCCCCGGGTACATTCTTAGCTGCTGGGAGTAGCCGTGCGGCTGTGTGCTCCGCTGGCTCCCTGCTCCCTCTGCCCTGGAACAGGAAGTAGCCTGTTCTGGGGCAGAGGGAGCAGGAAACCAGCGGAGCCGACAGGCATGTGGCTGCTCTCTGCACCCCTCCAGCAGCGTGCACCCGGGGCGGACCGCCCCCACCGCCCCGCCCTTGGTACGCCACTGCATTTGCATGCATAAATGTACAGAATACCATCAATTTCACAGGTAAGGGAACACTTATTCACATAAGTGGCAGCAAAGGACTAAGTGATATTCTGTAAGGGCACGTGAGAGCGGCATAACTTGTAAAAGCAAAGGGTGCATTCACATGGGTGGAGCATGGGAGGGGCATTGGCGGTGCTGCCACTTATACACACGAGATAAGTCTATAACTTCCCATGCTCCCTTGATCCAATTTCTCATTTTTTAACAATGGTTTCACCTGATACTTGAGGTTCTTCTCTCTCTCCACGCAATTCACTGAGTAATAGCTTGGGACTGATACCTCTATAATCAATGCTATTGTTGTATTTTTCTCTTTTACCGGGAGTGGCCTAGTGGTTAGGGCACCGGTCTTGCAATCCAGAGGTGGCTGGTTCAAATCCCACTGCTGCTCCTTGTAATCTTGGGCAAGTCACTTAACCCTTCATTGCCTCCGGTACTAACATAGTAGATGACGGCAGAGAAAGACCTTTACGGTCCATCCAGTCTTCCCAACAAGATAAACTCATATGTGCTACTTTATGTGTATCCATTTTCAGGGCACAGACCGTAGAAGTCTGCCCAGCACTAGCCCCGCCTCCCAATCACTAGCCCCGCCTCCCCCACCGGCCCTGCCACCCAATCTCCGCTAAGCTTCTGAGGATCCATTCCTTCTGAACAGGATCCCTTTATGTTTATCCCACGCATTTTTGAATTCTGTTACAAACTTAGATTGTGAGCCCTCCTGGGACAGAGAAATATCCAGAGTACCTGAATGTAACTCACCTTGAGCTACTACTGAAAAAGGTGTGAGCAAAATCTAAATAAAATAAATATACCAGTAGTTTTGAGGAAAGCAACATGTAGTGCATGTCTATGTTTGTTGAAGAATGGGTGAAGGAGTAGTCTCTGGAAAGGAACCAACCAGAGGTTTTGCGTCTATCTGGAATGGAATTGACAGGGGTAGTTGTACAAAGAAGGTGCCAACATTTAAGCACCAAGAATATGCATAAATGATCAGAATATTGGCATTTAATCCCATGTCCACCTAATGCGATTCTGCCTAAGTTGAAGGTGGACATGTATATGGGAGGAGTCTGGGCATGGGCCAGACACACAGTTACACATGTAAATTAGAAAATGCTATAATTGAACTGGTGTTTTCAGCAATCTATTTGTATAAAATTTTCCTTTGCAATGTTCTGCCTGTTAAGGACAGAGAAGGAGTGCATTTTCCAACTATTTATCACCTCTGTTTTCTCAGAAAGGAAATTTACATTCCAGCAAATTTTTTCCCCATCATCTCCATTTCTTCCAGTTCTTTTTTTGTTCTGCTGGGTACTTCCAATTTAACCCGTAGTGATCCTTTTTATTTTCCAAATGGAACTTCCATTTGGCCACCCTCATATGGCACAAAGAACTTAGGCGCACATCTCTAATTTAGGTGCTAACCTTTACATGTCCATTACATTCATAAATATTAGACTGCTAACATGTAGATAGTAATTGTCACTGAAGTGGAGCAATGCTGACAATTAAAGGCAATTCAGTAAATATTGTTGAATCTGATCATCCTTGAAACAGCGACAAGCGAAAAGTTGGCCACCATCGGGGATGGTATTGACATTTCATTAAGATACCGTAAGTATCTTGCACTTTATTGTAATAAATTTGCATTGCACAGAGCATCAGGATTTTGATTACATTGAAGATGAGGTTTTTTTATGCCTGTGAGGCAACTGCCCATAAAACTTATCACATTAAAAGTGAACTGGGGTTTGAGGCTTTTTCCTTCCTCACTGTTAAAACTGGCTGTACTTTATTTAGTCTATTGGTTTATTGGTGTGACACTTGATTTTGTAATTCTATAGTGGGAGAGTTTCATTGATAATATGCATATTTCTCTTCTATTCTCTAAATATTGTCTTAGTAAGGTGAGTGTTTACATGTTAGATGCACTGATATCGGATTATGCTAGTATTCTGTAATGTGCCCTGATTCCATTATAGAATAGGCTTCTACAACACACACTTTATGCACCTAAATGGAGGTGCCCAGTTATAGAATTTTCCTCTAAATGTTTCCTGTAAAGGAATTCTCGTTTGCACAAATAGCCGATTAAAGCCGATTTTTGCACATACCATAATAATAATGAACTTCATTCCTAAGCCATGCTATATGGAATATGATCTCATTCTCAAATTTACTGCTAACACTTGCTGTAGTATTTGCTTCATGCCAAAGACAGCTTCCTTCTGGGGTTCATAAGATGTTACATGTATCAGCATCCTATCAAGACGTGCTTTAAAACTCCATTTAATTAGGCCTGTGGCTCCCAATACAAGGGAAATATTTCTATATTTTTCTTGGAATTTAATAATCTTCTTCCTCTCCACTCAGTTCACAAAATAATCACTTGGATCTGACACCTCTAGAATCAACACCATTCTGGTGTTTTTCTGTTTTACCACTATGTCCAGTTTCCTTGCATCCAGCTTTTTTTATCAGTCAGAATAGGGATATCCTAGGTGACGTGGAGGGGCATAATCGAACGTCGCCGGCGAAATAGATCGCCGGCGATCTATTTTGGCGGTGGCGCAACAGCTGGCCGGAACCATTTTCGAAAAAGATGGCCAGCCATCTTTTTTTCTGATAATACGGTTTAGCCCAGCCAAATGCCAGAGTTCACCGGGGTTGAGATTGCCGGTTTTGTTTTTCAGCGATAATGGAAAAAAATGCCGGCCATCTCAAACCCGGCGAAATGCAAGGCATTTGGTCATGGGAGGAGCCAGCATTCGTAGTGCACTGGCCCCATGCCAGGACACCAACTGGGCACCCTAGGGGTCAGTGCAGTGGACTTCAGAAAAAGCTCCCACATGCTGGGCCCCCCACCCCCCCCCCAAACCCACTACCCACAAATGTACAACACTACCATAGCTCTTAGGGGTGAAGGGGGCAACTACACGTGGGTACAATGGGTTTTGGAGGGCTCCCATTTACCAGCACAAGTATTACAGGTAGGGGGGATGGGCCTTAAGTGCACTGCGGTACCCACTAAAAGTGCTCCAGGGACCTGCATACATGCAGGCCTCTAGGACTTGTTCCTGCTGTATAACCTTGGCACACCAGTTGACACCTGAAGACTAATTTCTTTGAAATTGTCCTTTATTTGAATAAGCACGTTTACTCACAGTTAACTGCAGATCAGAGGTTGTGCTCCACTGGCAAAGAGTCTCCCTGGTACTGAGATTAGCAGTAGGTCAGAGCTGGCAGAATGGTGTACAATGCCCTCTTTCAGCAACATTCAAGGTAATAACTAAGTTCTCTAACGTGGGTAACACATGAAAGGGATCTAAAAATGGCTTACAAAAATGGCCACTACCTCATGGACTACCAGAAACAAAACTGGGCACACTCTGACCCAGTTAGCAGGGGGAAAAGCACCATGGGAGTAGAGCCCACTACCCTACACCCACCACAATGCATTGCTGATGTGACTCTGCAGTGCACCTAACAGAAAAGGTGTCACACTCACCCGAGAGCCACATCGCAACCAGGGAAAGGCTGTCAGAGGATAGAACACATTCTGCTGTCATGGTGGTGGGTACGGCATTTGAGGCTGGCATACAGGCTGGCAAAAAAGGTTTTTATTTTAGTGTGGGAGGGGGTTGGTGACCACTGGGGGAGTATGGGGAGGTCACCCCCCATTCCCTCCAGTGGTCATCTGGTCAATTGGGGCACCTTTTTGAGGCTTGGTCGTGAAAATTAAAGGACCAAGTAAACCCGGTGAAATACTGCTGAACGCCACTTTTTTTCCCATTATCCGCGAAAGCAGGCCATCTGGTAGCCACGCCCCTGTCCCGCCTTCACTACGCCGCCTACATGTCCCCTTGAACTTTCGCCGGCGAGACGAAGGGAAAGCGGTGATGCTGTCAAAAAAGCCGCTTTCGATTATACCCATTTGGCCGCTTTTGAGAGATCGCCGGCCATCTCCCGATTTATGGCCAGCAATCTCTTTCGAAAATAAGCTGGATAGTAACATAGTAACGTGGAGGGGCATAATTGAATGTCGCCGGCAAAATAGATCGCTTGCGATCTATTTTGGCAGTGGCGCAACAGCTGGCCGGAACCGTATTATCGAAAAAGATGGCCAGCCATCTCTTTTTTCGATAATACGGTTTAGCCCGTCCAAATGCCAGAGTTTGCGGGTTTAAGATGGCCGGTTTTGTTTTTCAGCGATAATGGAAAAAAATGCCGGTGATCTCAAACCCGGCGAAATCCAAGGAATTTGGTTGTGGGAGGAGCCAGCATTTGTAATGCATTGGCCCCCCTCACATGCCAGGGCACCCTAGGGGGCACTTCTAAAAATGTTTAAAAAATTCTAAAAATTGTAAAAAAATATACAAATACCTCCCAGGTGCATAGCTCCCTTACCTTGGGTGTTGAGCCCCCCAAATCCCCCCCAAACCCACTCCCCACAACTCTACACCATTACCATAGCCCTTATGGGTGAAGGGGGGCACCTACATGTGGGTACTGTGGGTGTTGGGGGGGTTTGGAGGGCTCAACACTTAGCACCACAAGTGTAACAGGTGGGGGGGGGGTGGACCTGGGTCTGCCTGCCTGAAGTGCACTGCACCCATTAAAAACTGCTCCAGGGACTTGCATACTGCTGTCAGGGACCTGGGTATGACATTTGAGGCTGGCATAGAGGCTGGCAAAAAAGTGCTTTATTTTTATTTTTTTTGTGTGCCAGGGGGTTGGTGACCACTGGGGGACTACGGGGAGGTCATCCCCCGTTCCCTCCAGTGGTCATCTGGTCAGTTGGGGCACCTTTTTGAGGCTTGGTCGTGAAAATAAAAGGACCAAGTAAACCCAGCGAAATACTGCTTAACGCTGCTTTTTTTTCCATTATCCACGAAAGCCGGCCATCTGGTAGCCACGCCCATGTCCGCCCATGTCCCGCCTTCGCTTTGTCGGCGACACGCCCCTTTGAACCTTCACCAGCGAGGCGACGGGAAAGCGGCGATGTTGTCAAAAAAGCAGCTTTCGATTATACCGATTTCGCCGCTTTTCCGAGATCGCCGGCCATCTCCCGATTTATGTCGGAAGATGGCTGGTGATCACTTTCGAAAATAAGCTGTACAGTAACATAGTAGATGACGGCAGACAAAGAACTGCACTGTCCATCCAGTCTGACCAACAAGATAAACTCATATGTGCTACTTTTTGTGTATACCTTACCTTGATTTGTATCTGTCATTTTCAGGGCACAGACCGTATAAGTCTGCCCAGCACTATCCCTGCCTCCCAACCAGCCCCCCCTCCCACCACCGGCTCTGCCACCCAATCTCGGCTAAGCTTCTGAGGATCCATTCCCTCGGGATTCCTTTATGTTTATCCCACGCATGTTTGAATTCCGTTACCGTTTTCCTAACTTCTTCATTCTCTATATTTCTCTTAGGGTCATGATCGTAATGCTTTTCTATCACAGCAAAGTGATGTTTCCACCTTATTGTGCCTTTCTGTATAGAAAGTTTCTGCCATCTAGAACTTTGCAGCCAACTATGAGATAGAGCTGGAAATGCATCACCTTTCTTATAAAATCTGCATATGTCTCTTGTACCAGCTTTTTCTATGCAGGCTGTTAAACATTTCATCTGAAATCAACTATCCTGGGCTGCAACTATTATTCTTTCATCCATGGGTTTTGATTCACCTCTCCTTAACCTTTCATATGTCTTGTTTTGATCAATGAATTCTTGCTGGAGTAATATTTTGTATTTCTCACTGTACTCATGCCTTCACCACTTGTATTTCAGCATTTGTTGATCTAATTCCTTGAAGAGTTGTTTTTTTTTTTCTTCCTTTGCAAATTCTGTTGCTTCCTTATCTTTGTGTACTGATGGATTCTCACTCATTCTTTCAACTCATCGGAAAGCTTGTCCAGGTTTAATGATGGAGATGGATTCTCTACATTTACTTTCATATTTCAACACATTTTGCATATTTGGATTTGATGATGCTAGGAAGTAAGCCTGGAGGCTTATGATAGTAGCTCTATTATTTCAATAAGGTCCTTTCCTCCTTTTTTGGCTCAGGGAATGTACAGTCTTGATATACACTGTTTCTCCTAAATGACCACAAGGGCATGGAAGTATTTTCTTATTCATACAACCAGTTTTTCAGGACTTTTAAGAAGTCAGTCTGAAATCCAAATTTGTATTAGAGTACGGGAATTACCATCTGATTAATGGCTTGTATGCTATTCCATGATGTTAATGTACTCGTTAATAGCAATTTTAGTCTACTGTAAAATTCTTTACTGATCTTTTGTCTCAGTGATTCATGCTTGATTGGCGCTCCTTTCTCTACTCTTAGATAATTACATACACCTTCCTATTCAAGTTCCTTTATCTCACAGTCATTAGTCAAAGAGATGTTTTTAGTTTTGCTCAATTTTTCTCTAAGGAAGGTTGCTGTAGCACATTTGTCCTGACCAAAAGTCATCTTGACGTCATCGGAGAAGCTTTTCATTGCACAAAATTGTACTACAAGTTGTTGGTCATTGAAACTGTGCCATCTTTAGGATTAAGAGTAAACCTATTGCCCAAAGAATTAATGAGTTCTTAGGGATCTTTTTACTAAGCTGTCGAATGCAGGAGTGAGCGGAATCTGGGTGTGACATATATTGTTGAGGTGGAGGTGTGGCTGGCTGTGACAGCTAGCACATAGGTTGCTATCATGTACTAGCTGTCATGACTGCCAATAGTGCAGATAACCTTGCTGCCATCTCAAGAGGAGGCAGTTAGAGCAGTTGCCCTACTGGTAGTCTGGTAGAGCAGCAACATGCTGTCAATAGTTGCACATTGGCACAACCCTGAACCTTCCTTATCAGAGATTGAACCCCTCCCCCTTCAGCAATCACACCCCCCATACCATGAAAGCCTGCCTCCCCAATCTAGGCATAACCCCCCCATCCCAGGATAGACCCACCCAATCCAAACATCTAACCCCTGATCCAAGGTCCAATTTCCAATCAGAGTCTGACCCCAACATCCATACACTCCAACCTCCCTGATCCATGGTCCAACACCTCGATTAAAGCCTGACCCCCCCCCCCCAGACCCATACACCCCATTTCCATTTCCAGAAGTCCTCTCCCAGAATGAAACTCTGCCACCCTGTGCCTTATCCTTTCCCCATTACTGATTCCCCCAGGACTTGCCCAGGAGTCAGCAGTGGTGGTTTAGAAGTGCCATACAGCAACGATCCCCCTCCACTGCCATCCAGGTTAGCACCATAACCAAAATGGCACTAATAAGTGGCAGTGGAGGAGGATCACTGCTGCCCAGGACCACTGATACACCACTGCTAACCCTCAGATAAGTCTGGAAGGGTCAGAGATTGTGGAAGGGTAGTGTTCAGGGGGCAGAGTTTCCTGTCAGGAGGCAGGGCTTCTAGAATGGGGGCAGGATGTATGGATTTGGGGGTTGGGCTTTGAATTGGGAGAGTCACACATATGGATCGGGGGGTCTGACCTTGTATCCAGGGGGTTAAGTGTTTGAATAAGGGGTCAAGCTATGGATCGAGGATTCAAGTATTTGTTTGATCTGGGGTTCAGGTTAATCAACTCGGGGATCAGGATTGTGATGGGTAGCACCACTACAGGTAGCTATCACTGCACGATAGGTCATGGCATGTAACATGGTGGCCATGCATTAACTGTGTATTTTGTGTGCTAAATGCAGGGCAGATTCAGGGCATGCCCCTTCCATTTACCACACAGGCTTTTCACTTACCAAACATTAGGTTTTTGTGTGAAATGTGTATTAAGTACAAAAATGACTGTACTTTAGTGAAAAGACCCTTTAGTGGATTAAGTGCCATACAAAACAAAAGTGGTGACAGCGAGTCTCCTTGAACCTGCCTCGCTGGATCTTGATGTTAGGAATGACAAATTGTCTATCTTCAACAAGAGAAGGTGAACTTGAAGTACTTGAGCACCTAGAGTTTATTTTGTGTATTTTCAAGGCAATTTTTATTATCTAGGAATGTGGGTTGCTCTCAATACTTACTGTACCTGAATGTCTACTGCTTTGATAGCTATTAGGCTTGTAGGTGGATACTTGGAATGCCCTCCCGCGGGAGGTGGTGGAGATGAAAATGGTAACGGAATTCAAACATGCGTGGGATAAACATAAATGAATCCCATTCAGAAGGAATGGATCCTCAGAAGCTTAGCCGAGATTGGGTGGCAGAGCCGGTGGGGGGAGGCGGGGCTGGTGGGGCTGGTGGTTGGGAGGCGGGGCTAGTGCTGGGCAAGACTTCTACGGTCTGTGCCCTGAAAATGGCAGATAGAAATTAAGGTAAGGTATACACAAAAAGTAGCACATATGAGCTTATCTTGTTGGGCAGACTGGATGGACCGGGCAGGTCTTTTTCTGCCGTCATCTACTATATTACTATGTTTTTAGGTGACAAATAAAAAAAGAAAGAACTAGCTTTCTTATAGTTAGTCTATGGTATACTGAGATCTCTGCTTTTCTTAGCACTCACCATGATGGCTTAATTCAGCATTAACTTTTCGTCAGTTCCATGTGCTTTCCTCTTATTGCCCTTCTGCTCTATTGTCATGATGTTATTGGCATCACCTATATGATTGTATATTCTATCAGCATCTATTATACTGAATGATTTATAGACTAGGTAGACAAGTTATAGGTCTGTCATTTTTGGGAACATTACCTGGCTTTCTCTTCTTTGGAAAGAGAAGTGTTCTTTCTGTTTTTAGCAATTGTGATGTTATGTCTGGCTGACTAACCAATTGAGTTTTGCAATCTGCCAGGTCTTGGTGGAGGAACGCTTGCTGTTTGAACCAAAAATTGGTTATTCAGTTTGGGCCAGTGATCTTCCAGGGCACTAACTATACAGATAGCACGTGGCAGGTGTAAATGTTAGAGTCTAAATATTGCAAAAATATCCAAACCAGGACATGAAATTGCCAAGCTTCAAATTGTTGTTTAACACAAATTCAAGCAAAGGTTGTTAGTAAAATGAAAAGATTTTTTTATGATTACCCTCAGATTTTGCCACTCTTAGCTGCAAATGATAACACCGCTGCTTGGTGGATCAGCACTTCATTCATCGGGTAATACTTTTATGAATATTTTTTATGTGCTGGTCAGGTGATGAAAACCTCCCTTCACCTGTGATTAACTGTGAATTATCTTATACACATAAAACTAGTAACCAGTGCTACTGATATAATAAACAAATCCACTCGCACTTATGGCACTTATCTTGTGGTCCGTGGAAACTCTTTCTTTAAAATATCAAAAAATGTTCCATAGCCTTCCCCTAAAAAAGACGCCTGACGCCGCGGGTTTCAAAGCATTTCATCAGGGACTCGGGTTTCAAGACATTTCACATGCAGCGTTGTCCTCCTGCTGCTGACTTCCTTCCATTTTGGCCTTGTATAATGCTGTGGTTTTAAAGGGCAAGTAATTGTGGCGCTCTCCTTATGTAGGTCTCCACCGGGAAGCTGTCTCCTCAATTGACGTCACTGCAAAACAATGCAGGGAAAAATTCTTCAATGCATCAAGCTGTAAAACTATAGGTCCATCTAAAACAGAAATTGTGAGGTTATATATATATATATATATATATATATATATATATATATATATATATATATATATATATATATAAACAAATGTGTGTCCCTTTGTGGCACTATTTTAAAGCCAGCATCTAAATTTTTGGATTACTTCTTCCAGCCATACATAAAAGAAGCTAGATTGTATATCCGGGATACGGCTCAATTTTTAAGAAGATTGGCAGAAGTGGATTCTATTACAGATGAGGATTGGTTAGTAACTCTGGATATAGAATCCTTGTATTCTAACCTTTCTCAAGAATTGGCTTTAAACAATGTGGAACATACTATTCAAAATAGATCATCTGAGGAAAGGATTCCTTCTTCACTTTTGAACAGGTTGGCAGCGTTGGTACTAAGAGAGAATTATTTTATGTTTGACTCTCGATTTTACCTTCTGACAAGAGGGGTTGCCATGGGTACTGCAGCGGCACCTAGTGTCGCTAATTTGTATGTGGCCAATTTCGAAGTGGATCATTTATATAACTCTGAATGGTTTGCCCATATTCATCATTGGTATAGATTCATTGATGATATTTTTTTCATCTGGCACTCCACAGAAAGTGGTTTATCTGCATTTTTGAATTGGTTGAACAGCTTAGATCCTTGTTTGAAGTTTACTATGATTAAAAGCAATACAAGCATTGCATTTTTGGATACATGGATTTACAAGGATAATGGGGAGCTACATATTACTGTGTATCACAAATCTACGGACCGTAATACCTTGTTACATTTTACTAGCCATCATCCTTATAAATTGAAACAGTCTCTTCCTATTGGACAATTCCTGCGATTACGCAGAATATGTACTACGGATGCCGCATTTAAAGTTCAAGCAGCGGAATTGTCACGTAAACTTCAAGACAGAGGGTATTCTAACACTTGCATTTGTCGGGCTTACAAGAGAGCCTGGCATGCACAGCGGTCATGGTTGTTGATCGACAGACCCAAAGAAGAGATGGACAAACACGTATATGTTTTGGGCTTTTCTACCTTGGCTCCTCAGATAGCTCAAATTTTGTACAGACATTGGCAAGTATTAACTTTTCATCCTATTTTTGCTCAGCCTCCTTGCATAGCGTATACACGCGGACGTAACTTGAGAAACAACTTGGTTCATACTGCTATGCCACAGAATTCTCAATTTTTGGAGAGCGGATTCTGTTCTCAAATTTTGACCATTCATGAGTGGGTATACACTGCTACTCAGTGTAAATATATTTTACATTATGACACCACTTGTCAATCTTCGTATGTGGTATATATTATAAGATGTCCCTGTCATCTACATTATGTGAGATGCACAAAGAGAAAGATCAAAGTAAGATTGACAGAACATAAAAGTCGTTTGGCCACTAAGACTATAACTGCTCCGTTGGTACTCCATTGTTTACAACATCAGCATAGTTTTGATGAATTACAGTGGTTTGTGATAGATCAGGTGCCAGATAATGGCGCTGGAATTAACAGAGAACAGGTACTCACCCGCCGGGAGCAGTGGTGGATATACCAACTGCAGACGGTTGACCCCATGAAGGGGTTGAATGAGAAAATAGAATGGAACACTATCATCTGACATTTCTTGCAATTTCCTCTAATAACTATAATAATAATAATAATTTTTGAGTCTCAATTTCTGTATATTTTCAGCATTTTACGTATTTGTTTATCTACTATAATAAAACTCACCCTCAACGTTCTGAAGACAACATTCTGAAGTCACTCAGTCACTCACTGAAGGGTTCATGGATTCATGGTGGTGAAGCCACAACACTGACCATGTCTCTCTGCCCCGCCCTCGCATGACGGATCAATCAGAAAAAACACCCTCAACATTCTGAAACACAAAGGACCATCACAACACCGTTCCCAGGCAACACTAGGCAACGTAAGACGGACCAATCAGAGGAAACTACGTGACAATAAGGGAGGAGCATTCCCCAGCAGAATGGCTCATTATCTGTGCAGCACGGAGAGTACAGAACCACCGCTGGAACGAGAGAAGAATATTCCTGCTGTGGGTATGTGCAAAAATAGACCGGGGGAGGGGGGGAGAAATTTTAAAATGCCTAATGCCAGTACTGAAGAGTGCCAGAGGGCCTATAGCACAGACTATATTTGGGATCACTTGACATGGAGTCAGAGGAGCCGGAAAACAACGTGCCCGTCAC
This sequence comes from Microcaecilia unicolor, assembly GCF_901765095.1. NCBI lineage: Eukaryota > Metazoa > Chordata > Amphibia > Gymnophiona > Siphonopidae > Microcaecilia > Microcaecilia unicolor. The sequence continues at coordinate 661,032,480 of NC_044031.1, forward strand.
CATCTGGGACGTGGGCGAACAGGACAAGCTGCGGCCCAGCTGGAAGGATTACCCGCCACCCAGCCAGCAGTAAACAGCGACCAAGGAAGGGGGAGGAGTACTCCTTCCCTGCCTAGGAATCGCTGGAGACTGGCTGCCAAACTAACAAAACAACCGCACACCGACGCACCACCTCCATCATTCGAAAGGCATCCACTCTTTCTTCAACAGAAATGCAAATTAATAATACAAAACAAACAAAGAATACATGGTTTCTCAGGCGGCTGCAGGTAACTCCTCACCCCCTTCCTCTTCCCCTTTCGCCGAAGCGGCCAAGGACGTGCCCAACCATCCCCAGCCTCAGGCAAGCTGTCTCCCACCTCGGGGATTCCCCGAGCACCCGGAAAAAGACGGCGCTGATTCCTGCAGCGCATAAATGTTCCAGCATTCCCCTGCAGCCGGCCTGAAATGGACCAAACATACCGGATCACCCCCCCCCCCCGACGGCCCGAGACCGTGCTCTTCTCCCTTCCGCCAACTTAAAACAACCATCCCCGTCCTCAGGCAAGCCATCACCTACCTCCAGGATGCCCAGAACCCCAGCCCAATGGAAAAAGATGGCGCTGCTTCCAACAGCACATTTCTCTTCCAGCATTCCCCTACAGCAGCCCTGAAACGGCCAAAAAATACCGACAGACAAAGAACGTGCTCATCTACCTTCCGCCCATCTAAAACAACACTGCTGCCTCAGCACAACACAAAAAAAAAACATGGAAAAAAAAAACACTCAACAAAGGCTGACCCCCCTACAACCGCATTTACATTTCACCAACAGAAAGACCCCCCTCCAAAAACCTCCTTGACAGACAAAACCACACACACAATACAACAGAAACACACCCTCAAAGCCACACACCAATCCAACCCACTTTGCCAGCACAGCACAGCACAGCACATCCCCCAACCCCCAAGCAAAAAACAAAACAAAACAAAAAAAGACACACATCAACAACCTGCACACACACCGCACCCTCACACACTCACACACACACACACACACAAAATAACTCTGTGACACATACACACACACACAAAAAAAAACACATGCTAGCGCCCTTTTCATTGGTTTGGGAAACGGGCCTTTTTTACTAGTATATATATATAACCTCACAATTTCTGTTTTAAATGGACCTATAGTTTTACAGCTTGATGCATTGAAGAATTTTTCCCTGCATTGTTTTGCAGTGACATCAATTGAGGAGATAGCTTCCCGGTGGAGACCTACATAAGGAGAGCGCCACAATTACTTGCCCTTTAAAACCACAGCATTATACAAGGCCAAAATGGAAGGAAGTCAGCAGCAGGAGGACAACGCTGCATGTGAAATGTCTTGAAACCCGAGTCCCTGATGAAATGCTTTGAAACCCGCGGCGTCAGGCGTCTTTTTTAGGGGAAGGCTATGGAACATTTTTTGATATTTTAAAGAAAGAGTTTCCACGGACCACAAGATAAGTGCCATAAGTGCGAGTGGATTTGTTTATTATATCAGTAGCACTGGTTACTAGTTTTATGTGTATAAGATAATTCACAGTTAATCACAGGTGAAGGGAGGTTTTCATCACCTGACCAGCACATAAAAAATATTCATAAAAGTATTACCCGATGAATGAAGTGCTGATCCACCAAGCAGCGGTGTTATCATTTGCAGCTAAGAGTGGCAAAATCTGAGGGTAATCATAAAAAAATCTTTTCATTTTACTAACAACCTTTGCTTGAATTTGTGTTAAACAACAATTTGAAGCTTGGCAATTTCATGTCCTGGTTTGGATATTTTTGCATTGGATTTTGTGTACCAGAGATAGAAGGATTTTTGATATTAGTATTCTGAAAGAGTCTAAATATTGGCATTTCCATGTGCAGGTTACAGTGTTCTGTAAGTTTTGTGCACACGTCCCCCTTGCAGCCAGACATGGTGGGGCCCAGGGCAGAAATTAAGGAGAGGGCCACTGATCCCCCTCCCCCCGATCTCTCCACCTGCATTGCTACTACACAGTCCACCACTGTGGTAGGGAGAAGGGGAAGAGATGCCTCTAGAGCCGTGGGGCTCTGCGGTCCAGGCATCTCTTCCCCTTCTCCCCACCACAGTCTGTTTCCCTCCCTTCCCCTCACCTTGCAGTCTTCTGTAAAATTTTTAATTCCTTTCTCAGAGCAGCCACGGCACAACAGCCATCCTAACAAGCTACCTCCTGCTGTCCCAAAGCATTCCCTCCCTCTCTGCTGCAATCCGCCCAGGCAGAAACAGGAAATTGCATCAGAGGGGGGCAGATCACGGCAGAGAGGGAAAGCTTCGAGGCAGTCATAGGCAGCTTGTGAGAGTGGCTGCCACACTGGGGTCCCTTTGAGAAGGAAGAAGATCGGGAAGGGAGGAAGAGATGTCCTGTGATGGGAAGAAGGGGGAAGAGATGCCTGGACTGCGGGGCCCCCTGGAACTGTTGGGCCCTGGGGCAGCTGCCTTGCTTGCCCCCACCTCTCCCAATGCTGGCCCTGCTTGCAACTATGTGCTAAAGCACTTAGATGCTGCTTTAGGGGCCCTTTTACTATAGTTTAACACACACTAAATTCTATGAAGGCCATAGGTATAGGACTGGATTCTGTAAATGGCGCACAAAGTTTGGCGCTGTTTATAGAATAGCACTTACCACCAGGATTCACGCCTACTTTTGGGTGCAAGAATTTACACCAACTGAAATCTAAATTAGGCACAGATCTTTTATATTCCATAACAATGTGCATAATTGCTAGGAATACCCCTGATCCGCCCATGCCCCTCCTTTCACCATTTTTTTGGAAAATTTACACACACATCTTTATAGAATCCCAATTAGGAAGATGCCAATTAGCACTAAATGATAATTAGTGCCCAATTATTGCCAATTAATTGCTCATTTGTCAATTAAGTTGTGTGCACAATTAAACAAGATCTAAAGGAAATTTCCAATGACATCAACCAAAGTCTCCAGATCATGCATTCATGGGCGGACGCATTTCGGCTGAAACTTAATGCAGAAAAAACCCAATGCCTAATACACACCTCTCAACATAACTAGAACAAATTCACCGCCATCAATACACCAAATCTGAACCTTCCAATTTCGGACACCCTAAAAATTCTTGGAGTTACCATAAATCGACACCTAACACTCGAGAGCCACGCGAAAAACACTAACAAGAAGATGTTCCACTCAATGTGGAAATTAAAAAGAGTAAGACCTTTCTTCCCAAGGAATGTTTTCCGTAACCTAGTACAGTCAATGGTGCTCAGTCACCTAGACTACTGCAATGCGCTATACGCCGGCTGCAAAGAGCAAATAATCAGGAAACTTCAAACGGCCCAGAACACTGTAGCTAGACTCATATTTGGTAAAACAAAATATGAAAGTGCGAAATCTCTACGAGAAAAACTGCATTGGCTCCCATTTAAAGAATGCATCATGTTCAAGGTATGCTCCCTAGTCCACAAAATCATTCACGGAGAAGCGCCAGCCTACATGTCAGACCTGATAGACCTACCACCGAGGAATGTCAAAAGATCATCCCACACATTCCTCAATCTGCACTTCCCTAACTGCAAAGGTCTAAAATACAAACTAATGAACGCGTCAAACTTTACCTACTTGAGCACACAGTTATGGAATGCAATACTGCCCAACTTAAAAACGATTGACGAACTAATGAATTTCCGCAAACTGCTGAAGACCTATCTCTTTAACAAGGCATACCACAAAGATCAACCAATGTGAACATACACAACTCCTCCACATATATTCAGCACTGTCTTATATTATCTACTTGTTATATTACTATCATGTTGCCCAATGATCCTTCTGTAACACTAAATGTCTATTTTCTAATATATTTCCACTATTCATGATGTATTGTAAGCTACATTGAGCCTGCAATGAGGTGGGAAAATGTGGGATACAAATTCAATAAATAAATAAATAAATAAATTATGGAATACGCCTGATGTGTACCAAATTTCAGTACGCAATTTTGAGAGCCATATATAGAATGCAGAGGACAATGGGCATCTTAGCACATAGGGGTCCTTTTACAAAGGCGCACTAGCGTTTTTAGCGCACGCATTAAGTATGCTTGTGCTAAACACTAGAGACACCCATATAGCATTTAACATGTGCTAATGATTAGCGCGAGCTAGAAATGCTAGCACCTCTTTGTTAAAGGACCCCTTAGTGCACACTGATCTCTGTTAGCGCACACTAAGCTTTAGTAAAAGCACCCCTTAGAGAATAATACCTGATGTGCAGTTACATAACACACACAATTACCATTTAGCCCCATGTTACCCGTGTAGTTGTAAGTGGGATATGAATAAATAAATAAAATAAACTGAATAGAACTGTAAGCTACGTTGAGCAGGGACTTACTGTTTTCTAGCAGGTATGTTGATGAAAAATGTTAATATATTTGTTGTTTATGTTTCAACTTGATTACGCAAATGCAGTTCTGATTGGTCTTCCTCATAGTGGTTTAATGAAATTTCAGACTATGCTGAATTCAGCTATTCGGATGTTGGGAGGATTAAGGAAGATAGATCATGTTAACCCACTTTATATTTATTACCATTGGTTACCAGTAGAGTTTTGGATTACATTTAAGATTTTAGGGCCCTTTTACTAAGCAGTGTAGGTGCCTACGTGCACCCAACTCAGGTCAATTTGGAGTTACTGCCCAACTACCATATGGCCCTTGCGGTAATTTCATTTTTGACGTGCGTCCACAATGCGTGCCGGAAAATAATTTGTATTTTCTGGCGCGGCAGAAACTAGGCAGTAATCATTCTACATGTGTAGATGATTACTGAATGGTCAATTGCTGGTGGTAAGGTTGCACACAATGAAGCTACAAAGTAGTAAATTTAAAACAAATCGGAGAAAATATTTCTTCACTGAACATGTAATTAAACTCCGGAATTCATTTCCAGAGAATGTGGCAAAAGCAGTTAGCTTAGTGTGGTTTAAAATAGGTTTGGATAACTTCCTAAAGGAAAATTCCATAAGCCATTATTAAAAGGACTTGGGGAAAATCCACTGCTTATTTCTAGGATAAGCAGCATAAAATGTATAGTACTTTTTTGGAATCTTGCCAGGTACTTGTAACCTGGATTGGCCATTGTTGGAAATGGGATGATGGGCTTGATGGACCTTCGGCCTATCACAGTATGGGAACACTTATGTTCTTATGATGTTACAATAGTAGATGTGAACATATAATGATGGGAAAAATACTACAAGCCCCCTAAAAGGTGAAGTATGCTTGTGCTAGGATGTGAATAAATGTGAATCATGCTAGTGATTGAAAAAGTGAAAAAATAAATAAATATATAGTATGTGTGTATGTCTATTTTAAAAAAGGTGAAAATATATCAATTATATGTTCATATCATATCCACTCGGATTTCACTACCTTCACTTTAGTATTCTATTGTAGTATTATCACCATGATTTTTTTTCAAATATATAAACACACACACACACACACATATAATTAATATCTTTTCACTGTTTTTTTTAAAAATGAATATATACACACACAGGCATCAGCATGATTCACATCCTGGCCCAAGCACATTTCACCTTTTAGGAGGCTTTTGTACATTTGTTCACCAATATATATCACATCTACAATTGTAAAATTTTTCTCTCATCATTTTCATTGTGTATTATCATTATTTACTTCTACATTTTATTTATGTGTTTAAAGCCAACTCCTGATTAAGGCTGTATAGCCAAAACACAACCTATGTTGAGTCTGTCTGGGACTGCGTTATTGTACCCACGTCTGATCAAGATTGAATCATGGACGTAGTTTTTTTTGGGGGGGGGGCGAGGGGGGCAATGCCCCCCCCAGACAGCTTGCCACCTCCTGCATTGCGATCTCGATTCACCCTCTCTTCCTCCCTCCCTCCGGTGCTGCAGTCTTCAATCTTTCTGTGCTCCGCCTCCCAGCAGCGTTAGTAATGTGTCCAAGCTACCTTCACACTGCCCCAGAAGCCTTTTCTCTGCAGCGTCCCTTGGTCCCACCTATGCGGGAACAGGAAGTTGAAGAGAAAGCTTCCAGGGCAGACCAAAGGCAGCATGTATACATCGCTAATGCTGCCGGGAGCACAGAAAGATTGGAGACTGCTGTGCCAGAGTTTTTGCACGATCCTGGACCTCGCAGGCGGGGCACAACCTGAACTGGGAGAGGTGGGGCACAGCAGAGGGAGGGTTGGTGAGCAGAAGGAAGGAGCAGGAGATGGATGGGACTGGGAGGGGTGGGGCACAGCAGAGAGAAGGAACAGGAGATGGATGGGACTGGGGGTTGGGAGAGGGGAAGAAGCAGGGTGTGAAATGAGGGATATGAGAAAAAGGGCAAGAAAAAGGGATGATGTGGGAAAACGTTGAGACATAATGTGAATGACCTGGAAGACTGGAGAGAGGATAAGAGACATTGAAAAGGGATTGGGGTACTGGTGAGGGGTATAGGAGAAAGGGATAAGTCTCTGTAGGGGTTGAGTTATGGTTGAAAGTGACTAAAAAGATGGTGAAAGATAAGTTATTGGGCATGAGGTAACAGGTAACAGGCAGAAGAGTGGCCTTGGAGGCAAGGGAAGGAAGGAGAGACTTGGATGGAGCTGGGACTGATAGGGTGATGAGATGCAGTGGAGGGTAGATGAGGGCAAAGGGGGTGAGTACAGAGTATGGGAATGGTGGACTAATGAAGTGGCTGAAAGATGGGGGAGGTATTTAGGAGACTGGGTAAGGAAGAGACAGAGGGGGGAATGGGAGTGCTGGAGAGGGAATGAGAGGGAGATGGTCAAAGCCAGTAGGTAGATGGATACTAAGGACTAAAAAGTGAAAGAAAAGTGTGGGGGGGATGTAAAAGATAAGAGTGGAGGAGCAGTCTAGTGGTTAGGGTGGTGGACTTTGGTCCTGGGGAACTGAGGAACTGAGTTCGATTCCCACTCCAGGACCAGGCAGCTCCTTGTGACTCTGGGCAAGTCACTTAACTCTCCATTGCCCCATGTAAGCTGCATTGAGCCTGCCATGAGTGGGAAAGCGTGGGGTACAAATATAACAAAAAAAAAAAAAATGAAAGACCAGTGCAGAGAAGGACAGAAAGAGACGAGTGAAGAAATGGAAAGTCAACCTTCAAAAGAATTTAGGAGAAGACTGATACATGGAAAGTGGAGACTGGGACCAGAGCAACTAGAAAAATAGAATGCTCAGACAACAAAGGTAGAAAAGAAAACATTCTTTTTATTTAATGCGTTTTAAGGACTAAGATGTGCCTGCTTTATGAAATGTATATTTTTTTCTATTGTTGTATTTTGCAGAGTACAGGAGAAAATACATTTCTGTTTCTCTTTTACCAGTATTTGCACTGCTTACAGAGTCTGGCTTTCTTGAAGAGATCTATATTTCAGTTTTTGTGGGCATGTTTTATGTGGTTCCTATTTTGTATCACATGAGGGTCTGTCCATGTTCTGCATATGTGACTGACATGACGGATTCTGCTAGTATGTAGTGTTTGTGTAGGAATGTGTAACAGTCCAGCTTGTTACAGTTTTCCAGTAGCAGGTATATTGGTGCTCTAGGGTCCAGTGTAAAATTTATAGCACTGCCTTTTCATAGGCGGGTTAAGACTGTTGTGTGTTAAATTTTCTGTATAGGTTTTGAGTGTCTCTTTGTAGGGTTTTGTGTTATTTCATAAAGTGTCTGGCCCTATTGTTTTTGATATACTGGCTTCATATTCGGCATTTTAGTCTGGTGCATGTATGTTTTTGTTGATTTTATTAATAGCCATAATGAATATGTATGAGATGTATATATGCAAATGAATATGCAAATGTGCCAAGCCACACCCTTTGCCCCTCCAAATGAAACAGTCAAACTACGCCCATGGATTGAATATACAGTAACCAATAAAAAAAATATTTTTTTCCATATTGGATTATCTTGGTGGTTTATTCCTCCTACTTCTGAGGTTTTATTTATTTATTTTAGTTACATTTGTACCCCGCACTTTCCCACTCATGGCAGGCTCAATGCGGCAGGCAATGGAGGGTTAAGTGACTTGCCCAGAGTCACAAGGAGCTGCCTGTGCAGGGAATCGAACTCAGTTCCTCAGGACCAAAGGCCACCACCCTAACCACTAGGCCACTCCTCCACTATAACTAGCATAAAGCCATGAAATCTCTCATCTGTGATAGTTTTTGAAATAATATGTAAGTTTTTTTTCATTTATATGGCATGAAAGTGAGCATGCTTGCTACCTTTAATTCACATTTTCCTCAAGCATCAGCAAGAACTGCTCAGTGGTGAAGAGGAAAGAGCAATGATGGAAGATCAGACACAGTAAAAGAAAGAAGTGGGAAGAAACTACTGAGAGAGAAGGGAGGTCATGAATAAGATAAGGAAAGCAATAAAGAATAGGAACAACAAAAGGTAGAGATGAAGAAATAGCAAGAAACAAAGCAACATTTGAGATTTAGGAAAACGGAAAGGGAATACAAAAAAAAAGGATCCATTTCTGTAAATGAATAAAAATAGAAGATAAAAAAGAAGGGAGAGAAAAGACAGGATAAGGTGGGGGAATGGAACAAAGGAGTAAAGAAAAAGGGGGAGCATGGAGAAAAGATCAGAAGAGAAATCAAGAGTGTGAAGGTGGAAAGAAGGAGAAAAAGCGAGCAAAAGACATAAAGGTAAGGGAGAAAAGAAAAAGATGCAGAAAGAAGGTTCTAGCCAACTAAAACAAAATTCTTTTATGTTTATTTGCTTACAGTAGTTTGATTTTAAGGGTAATGTAATGCACCGGCATCTTTTAAGATGAGATGTTAGTGGGGCATGAAAAGTGTCTCCTCGGGCTTCTGCTCTTTATTTTTTCTCCCTCTGTACAGGCATTTCTTCTACTCTCTCTCTCTTCCCGCTGATGTATTTTGTGATTTTTCTTGTTAAAATGAGCAGATAAAGCCAAGTGACAGAGTGCGCTGTCAAAGTCGAGCCATGGGAAGAGGAAAAAAGAATGTTCCTCCTGCTTAAAGCAGCAACATTAGCAAACAGGTTTTTTTTTTAGATACAATAATTCTGTTGGCAGTTAAAATGAAAACAATCATTAAGATGCCCATTTTTTCATTCTGATTTTTATGCCCAGGGCACATTTTTGAAGCATCACCCGTTCAGCCAAACAAAACCATCCTTTAATCTAGGTTATATTGGGTGCGGTTGAGCTTCTGATCCTTATCAGAAATCCAAGCATATTTGAAATTAATATATATTAAGCATGCGCACAACCTACAGAACTGAACCATGGTCTTTGGACATAGATATTAAGGGGTCGATATTCAAATGAATTTAACCGGGCAGGAGAGGCTGCTGCCCAGTTAAACCTGCTGAGCTAGCCAGCTGCTGAAATTTATTTATTTATTGATTTATTGGGATTTATTAATCTCTGTTATGAAGTGATTCACTCAAGACGGTGATATACATCAGCACTTAACTGGGTAGTGCCGAATATCATTGCTAATCTGCTATCCCCCAAATGGCAAGGTTAGGGGCAGATCGAGGGCAGAGTTTGAGCAGAGTGGCAACTTAGCTGGTTAGCAGCAATATTTAGTCCACTAACCGGTTAAGTAAGTGCATAAAGGGGTCCTTTTTACTAAGCTGTGTTAGGGCCTACGCGTGCCCAACACACACCAGTTCTGAGTTACCGCCCGGCTACCGTGTGTGCCAGATGTTAATTTCATTTTTGGGGTGTGTCCCCTATAAGCGCCAGAAAATAATTTTTATTTTCTGGCGTGCGACGCTACCGGGCGGTAAAAGGCATTTGACGCACATAGATTCTTACCATTAAGTCAATGGCTGGCGGTAAAGTCTCGGACCCAAAATGCAAGTGCGTCAATTTTCGTTTTTGCCACACGTCCATTTTCGGTCAAAGTTTTAAAAAGGCATTTTTACAGGTGGGCTGAAAAATGATTCTGTGCGCATCCAAAACACGTGCCTACACTACCGCGGACCATTTTCAGTGCACCTTAGTAAAAGGACCCCAAAGTTAGGACAGCAAAACAGCTGTCCTAACTTTTCTGTAACAATTTAATGAGGCACTGGTCTGAATATCAGCTGGGTGCCCAGTTAACTTCTAGGTCAGCGGACACCTTGAATATTCAATATGAGAGTCGCGCATGCCTCACCATTGAATATCCGGGGTTAGGTCAACCCATGGCTGGAAGCAACTTAGAAGCTGCTCTCCAGTGTGTGTTGAGTAGACCCCTAAATATAAATATAGGTGGTAGCAGTAGCAACCCTCAAGGCTCAGTGGCAGAATTGCACCTGTAAGTGTGAAACACGGGATTAATTTCCAGATCTGACCTCTGCTCCTCAGACTAGTGTGGGCCAGAAGTGCATCAGAAGAAGCATTCACAGCCATAGGGAGAGAAGAGAGAGGGAAGTAACATGGACACCCACTAGCTGACTCAAAAAGAAGAATTTGTGGAGTTCTGGAGAGAACCACTATCCATGCCTCTCATCCCAAGGAAAGCCATTACAACAGGTCAGCTAGATGGTGGGAAAGGGGAATGGAGTAAAAAGGGGATAACCTTTGTAGTTATGCATAAAGGTAACTCCGAGTGACCTAAAAGCCCTATCCCCAAGTTCTATATAGGATGCTACAAATTGGGCATGCATAGGGGCCATTTACTTGTGCAACTAAATTAGAACGTAAGTATAGCCATATTGGGTCAGACTGATGGTCCATCTAGCCTAGTATCCTGCTTCCAACAATGACCAATCCAGTCACAAGCGCCTGGCAGAATCCCAAAGTGTAGCAAGGTTCTACACTACCAACCTCGGAGATAAGTAGTGGTTTTCCCCATGTCTATCTTAATAGCAGTGTGAGGGGGTATACAGAACACTGCTCCTTACCCTTAAGAAATGTCCCTCAGATAGCCTAAGCCACCTTAATGTTGCCAGTCCTGCCCCGGGAGGAAGTGAGCCAGGAGGGGTGGAGTCAGAATCAGGGCCAGACTGAGGTTAAGGAGACCCAGAGAAGGAAGAACTGAAGCCCCAGCATATACTGCTATAACTTTTGTTTAATGATTGTGACCTGGCTGAGGTAAGCCTCCCTTTTCCCTGATTTGAGACTTGCAAGCTTTGCTCTGAAGTCTGGCAAGAGCCAGTCCTGAAACTCAGAGAAGTACAGAGAAGAACTTACAGGCTGTGTTTGGGTTGTGGCATCCAGAGGCCTACTTAAGAATGTACTTACTGAACTACAGAGATGTTTCACCTTTTTTCCTGGCCCTGTGATGTAACGGGCCTCAGAATTCAGTTACTAAAACACTTGTTTTTCATTTATATACTTTTGTCCAGCTGTGTTATTTTGCAGGCCCACCCTCAAACCTTGCTCGGGGTATTACAAGCACATTATGGACTTTTCCTCCAGGAACTTATGCAAACCTTTTTTAAACCCAGCTAACCGCTGTTATCACATCATCTGGTAATGAGTTCCAGAGCTTAATTATTTGTTAAGTGAAAAAATATTTCCTCCTATTCGTTTTAAAAGTATTATCATAACTTCATGAAGTGTCCCCTAGTCATAGTACTTTTTGAAAGAATAAACAATTGATTCACTTTTACCTGTTCTACACCACTCAGGATTTTGTAGTCCTCAATCATATCCCCCCTCAGCTATCTCTTTTCCAAGCTGAAGAGCCCTCACCTCTTTAGCGTTTCCTCATAAGAGAGGAGATACATCCCCTTAATCATTTTGGTTGCTCTTCTTTGAACCTTTTCTAATTCCATTATATCTTTTTTAGATATGGTGATCAGAATTGTCCATAATACTCACGGTCAGTGGTTCCCAAACCTGGTCCTGAGGCACCCCAGTCAGTCAGGTTTTCAGGATATCCACAATGAATATCCATGAGAGAGATTTGCATGCACTGCCTCCTTGGTATGCAAATCTCCCTCATGAATATTCATGGTGGATATCCTGAAAATCTGACTGACTGGGGTACATCCAGGACCAGGTTTGGGAACTACTGCTCAAGGTAAAGGTCAGCAGCCACCCAGCTAATTTGCGCTAAATTGGCAATTAGGCTCCAATAATTAGCATCAACTAGCACTAATAGGCACTAATTTGTAGTTATGTGCGTAAATTACTTATGCATCTATTCTATAATCTTTAAGCCTAATTTCTATCGCACACAAATCCAAAGGAAGGCATGAACATGGGAATGGCATGGGTGGGTCAAGGGTTTACCAAGCAATTAGATGCTAAACTTAAGTGCCTGAACCCAGCAACACAACGAAAACAAAGCCAGTAATGAACACTATATAACTCTTCTTCTCTACAATTCTCCTAATGTTGTAACACATAATCTCTTTCGATAATCACATCACTTTGTATTTGTTATCATCACCGGAAGTTGCTAACATCTCATGGTACTATGTAAGCCACATTGAGCCTGCAAATAGGTGGGAAAATGTGGGGTACAAATGTAACAAATAAATAAATAAATAAACTATTAAATACTGCCCATAACTGCCAGTATTTGGGTGCAAGCATTTACACCAGCCCTTGACATGGTATAACTGCTTGCACCTAGAGTTAGGCACCAAAGTGTGGACTTACATCAATATTCTATTACAGCAACTATGAATGATTTTGCCAAATTTTTGGCACCTATGTTTTAGTGTTTGTTACTGAATTGGGCTCCAAAGGTACAAGAAGAAGCTACCAAGCCCCAGACAATAATAAAAAGAAGCACATCATTCATTTCAAGAATCATAAAAATGCAAGAACTAACAAGTGGGGAAAGCACACACGCATATGTGTGTATCTGTGTTGCCTTTGTGTATGTGTGTGTATGTCTCTGACCTGAAGGGAAGAGAGAAGAGGCAGTTTGAATAGAGTGGTACCCAAATATTCTGTTGGTTTGAAAAGAACAATAAAATAAAACCAATTTTGATAATATATCAAACCATTCAATGCCACTCTCAACAGATTTGAAGGGATGGAGTTTACATTTTAATACACCACAAAAGATCTGCTGTCAACAAATGACAAAAGACTACCTACAGGGTTCAGCAGGAAAAAGGCCTCAAAGAGCTTCCAGGTCTTACTTCAACCTGTTGAAGCTATAACGGGTCCATAGACCCTGCTTTCATCCTTGGCCAAAATACCTGCTGTTGTTACACCCTGCTGGTGAAAAACTCTATCTATAACTTCATAGGCTAAAAAATGACTCAAGCTATACAGTTCAGTCACTAGGGGGCCCTTGTACTAAGCCACGTAGGCTCCTACGTGTGTCAATTTTGAACTACCACCCGGCTACCGTGTGGCCCAGGCGGTAATTTCATTTTGTACGCGCGTCCACTAAGCGCGATGGAAATTTTCCGGCACACGGTGCTAACTAGGCAGTAATCAGCATTGTACGTGTGTAGACCATTACCGCCCAGTTAACACGTGTGACCCGCTAGTTCAATGGGTGGCAATAAGGTCTCAGGCCCCAAATGGACGCGCACCAATTTTTATTTTGCTGCACGGCCTTTTTTGCAGGTGCACTGAAAAATGGACCTGCAAGTGTCCAATACATGTGTCTACACCACTGCAGGCTATTTTTCAGCGCACCTTAGTAAAAGGACCCCGAGGTGTCACAAGTCTTTCTTGTGTGTGTGTATATGTGTATCTGCCTGTCTGTTGTATAAGTCTTTGTGTTTGCTTGCTGTATATATATATATATATATATATGTCTGTGTGTGTCTGTATGTATGTGATCAGGATATCTGAAAAGGGGAGAGAAAATTTGAAAGAACAGTTCCCTAACCCTTAACATTTTTAGCATATACTGTTAAAGTTTCTATGCTGCAGAAGCTGGAATTGCTTCTTCCATATTACTGAATACTGGCTCTGACCACTGTGGCACTCAAGGCAGCCCTGACTTTGCCGGGTTAGTCATGTGTATCTGTAGATATGAGTGTATGTGTATATGTGGCACTGAATATTGACCAGACCTGCATAACTTAACAGGTCAAGAGTGCTCCGTGTTAATGCAAGGGGAAAGAGAAAATGGGGAAATTAGTTGGGTCATGCAACCATTACCTGCTTTCATATTATCTAGTCCGGTGAATAGCTCTTCTTGTGATAAAACCTAATTTATTTGCTTTCCATACAGGTTAATGTTATTGGAGCAAATGAAAAATACCATACCTAATATAGTCACATCATTCCACCAGTAGGAGGTAAGATGCTGAATTCCTAGCCATAGACCGAATAACGTCTGTATCAAGGTAGGCTATGGTTAAATTATTTCTCTTATACAAAAATGTATCTTTTCTCACCAATGAGCAGGTTAACATGTGTAGGTTAACACAGATTTCTTTTTGAGTTGGACACATTTGACAGCCTTTTTGCTAAAGTGCATTAAGAAATGAAAAATTAGCGTGTAACTACTAGCACACAAGCACTAACCCTCAGGTTCTGTATGAGTCACCCAAAGTTGGGCTCCAAAATGTGGGTGTGCAGGGCAGATGGGTGGAAGAAATAAATGAGTTAATGAGGTATCAACAATCAATTATTGACGTTAATTGGCACTAATTTGGATTTGCATGTGAATCTGCCTGCTTGCTATTCTATAACACTGTTTGCAACCTAGAAGGGAGCGTGGGCATGGGAAGGGGTATGGGCAGGTCAGAGGCATTCCCAAAATGTAGACACCGTGTTGTAGAATATGGGGCTTATGTATCCAACTTGCATGCTAGGATTTACACCAGGCTTCATCAGGCATTAGTTCTTGAAATTGGGAATCTGTGCTAAATGCAATTCTATAAAGGGTTCTCAGTCTGGACCACCCTTTACAAAATAGTGCTTACTGTGGATTTGTCCCAGCTATGTAATGCAAAGTTCCATGTTAGGAGTCACCGACTAGAAATGGGATCTAGGCGTCATCGTTGATGATTCATTGAAACCCTCTGCTCATTGTGCGGCTGCGGCTAAGAAAGCAAATAGAATGTTAGGTATTATTAGAAAAGGAATGGAAAACAAAAATGAGGTCATTATAATGCTTTGCATTGCTCCATGGTGCGACTCAAATATTGTGTTCAATTCTGGTCACCGCATCTCAAAAAAGATATAGTGGAATTAGAATAGGTACAGAGAAGGGCGACAAAAATGATAAAGGGGATGAGATGACTTCCCTATGAGGAAAGGCTAAAGTGGCTAGGGCTCTTCAGCTTGGCGAAAAGACAACTGAGGGGAGATATTATAGAGGTCTATAACATAATGAGTGGAGTGGAATGGGTAGACATGAATCGCTTGTTTACTCTTTCCAAAAATACTAAGACTAGGGGGCACGCAATGAAGCTACAAAGTAGTAAATTTAAAGCAAATTGAAGAAAATATTTCTTCATTCAACGTGTAATTAAACTCTGGAATTTGTTGTCAGATAATGTAATAAAAGCAGTTAGCTTAGCGGGGTTTTAAAAAGGTTTGGATGACTTCCTAAAGGAAAAGTCCATAGACCATTATTAAAATGGACTTGGGGAGAATCAACTGCTTATTTCTAGAATACAAAAATACAAAAACAATGGCTCAGCTTTGTCCAAAAATAATTTGTAAGAATACACAACTCTAACCGGACAAAACAAATTTACTGCAACACAGATATGTTGACTAATGAAGGTGTCTCATAACATCAATAACGTCTGTATATGCCAGCTTGTTGTGCGGCTCACAGAACTGTAAAAGTTTGTAATCATAGACCACCTCCAGCCAACCAGTAGTGTCCTATATCAAACGTTTATCAAAGCCTGAGTATCAAATTGTCTCTCATTTATTAATGTTATTGATGTTATGAGACACCTTCATTAGTCAACATATCTGTGTTGCAGTAAATTTGTTTTGTCCGGTTAGAGTTGTGTGTTTCTAGAATAAGCAGCATAAAATGTATTGTACTGTTTTGGGATCTTGCCAGGTACTTGTGACCTGGATTGGCCACTGTTGGAAACAGGATCCTGGCCTTGATGGACCTTCTGTTTGTCCCAGTATGTCAATACTTAAGAACTTGTGTATATTTGAGCACTTTTTACAGAATCTGGCTCTAACTTCTTCTTCAGTTGTTCAGCAGTTGGCATGTGCTAATTCAGATGTTACATGCATTTTGTGTAAGGAGGCAGAACACAGGCAAGGCATGGGTGGAGAATGAGTGTAGATAGCGTATTGCAGTTAGCATGGGTTCACTTTGCACCTCCACAGTAAGAAGTATTAATAGTGCAATTGTGTAAAAGGCGCATCTGTATTTACATGCATCACTTGTACATTAATAAAGTATGACCTAAAGTGCTATACTGTAAGCTCAGGCTTAAGTGATGTGGAGGAGCATTTTTGAAAGGACAGCCAAGTCAAAATAGGGGTGTCCATTTCAGAATGTCCCAATTGGATATCCCTCTCACATGTATTTTGAAAACAAGAAATACATCAAGATTTCCCATTCAGAAATACGTGAGATGGAAGTCTGTGTGCTGGAGATGACCGGCATAACAGACATTTTAAAAACTGGAATGTCCAAATTATGCACAGGGAAAAGCAAGAGATATGGATGTCAGTATGGCAGCATCCTTAACAAATGGCCACACAGACATCCCTGCAGAGCAGAGGGGCAGCCTAGTGGTTTGTGTAGTGGACTGTATTCTCAAAGCGCCATTTATAGAATTCAGGGGTAAATTTGCTGTTAAGGCATATTAGTAAAAATACCCCTTGCTTTCATTAAAAATAAGATATGCTTTCTTTTGAATATCTTGGAGATACTTAACTAAAACTGGACCAGACTTTTCATGATATTTCACGTTTGTCTTCTGACTACAATTGTATTCTTGACATATGACTTCTCAGGGTTTGTTTGCAATGTTCTTTTTGGTCTTTCAAGAGATTCAAATATAAAAAAAACCAAGATATGTACAATCAGAAAACAGCAGCAGGAAGTGAGGCAGGACAGCTGCTGACATGTCATTTAGTGGCTTGCTCATTTGCATAACTCTTGAGTATGTTGCTCCATTATCCAGCTTATTTTCGAAAGAGAAAGACGCCCATATTTCAAACCAAATCGGGAGATAGGCCTCTTTCTCCCGTGGGTGCCCAAATCGATATAATCAAAAGCCGATTTTGGGCGGCTTCAACTGCAATCTGTCACGGAAACGACCAAAGTTGACAGGGGCGTGTGGGAGGTGTGGTGAAGGCGGGACTGGGGCGTGGTTATTGGCCAAGGCGAGATGGGCGTCCTCGGCCGATAATCGAAAAAAGAAAGGCATTTTTAGTGCGAATTTGGGTCACTTTTTTTGGACCCCGTTTCTTCATGAACAAGTCCCCAAAAAGTGGCCCAATTGCCCAGATGACCACCGGGGGAATCGGGGATGACCTCCCCAGACTCTCCCAGTGATCACTAACCCCCTCCCACCACAACGAACCCACTTGAAAACCTTTTTTGCCAGCCTCTATGCCAGCCTCAAATGCCATACCCACCTCCATGACAGCAGAATGTGTTCCATCCTGTGACAGCCTTTCCCTGGTTCTGATGTGGCTCTCGGGTGAGTGTGACACCTTTTCTGTTAAGGGCACTGCAGAGACACATCAGCAATGCATTGTGGTGGGTGTAGGGTATTGGCCTCCGTGATTCCACTAGCTTGTGTTAAATTCTCACGATGTTGGTAGGTGGTAGGTTCTACTCCCATGGTGCTTTTCCCCCTGCCTACTGGGTCAGAGTGTGCCCTGTTTTGTTTCCGGTAGTCCATGAGGTAGTGGTCATTTTTGTAAGCCACTTTTATATCCCTTTCATGTGTTAGCCACGTTACAGAACCTAGTTCTTACCTTGAATGTGGCTGAAAGAGGGCATTGTACAGCATTCTGCCAGCTCTGGCCTACTGCTAATCTCAGTACCAGGAAGACTCGTTGCCAGTGGGGCACAACCTCTGATCTGCAGTTAACTGTGAGTAAAAGTGCTTATTCCAATAAAGAACGTTTTCGGAGCGATTAGTCTTCAGGTGTCAACTGGTGTGCCAAGGTTATACAGCAGCAACAAGTCCTAGAGGCCTGCGTGTATGCAGGTCCCTGGAGCACTTTTAGTGGGTACCGCAGTGCACTTCAGGCAGGCGGACCCAGGCCCATTCCCTACCACCTGTAACACTTGTGCTGGTAAATGGGAGCCCTCCAAAACCCACTGTACCCACATGTAGTGCCCCCTTCACCCCTAACAGCTATGGTAGTGTTGTACATTTGTGGGTTTTGGGGGAGGGGGGTTGGGGGCTCTGCACCCGTGGTAAGGGAGCT
This sequence comes from Microcaecilia unicolor, assembly GCF_901765095.1. Taxonomy (NCBI): domain Eukaryota; kingdom Metazoa; phylum Chordata; class Amphibia; order Gymnophiona; family Siphonopidae; genus Microcaecilia; species Microcaecilia unicolor. The sequence continues at coordinate 661,050,837 of NC_044031.1, forward strand.
ATGCATGTGGGAGCAGTTTCTGAAGTCCACCGCACTGACCTCTAGGGTGCCCAGTTGGTGTCCTCGCATGTCAGGGGGGCCAGTGTACTATGAATGCTGGCCCCTCCCACGACCAAATGGCTTGGATTAGGATGTTTGTGAGCTGGGCGTTTTTAGTTTCCATTATCGCTAAAAAAAACAAACGCCCAGCTCACAAACGACTAAATCCATGGCACATTTGGTCCATACAAACTGTATTTTCGAACCGAAAGATGGACACTCATTTCAAAAATACGGTCTGGTCCGCCCGTTCACGTACCCGTTTTCGGAAATAGTCGCCTATGGAGATGGACGTTCGCGTTCGATTATGCCCCTCCACGGCTCCTTAACTGGCATTTTTTATACAAGCCCTGCTGTTTGGTTGGTTCGTTGTATTTTAGAGCAGTATGAGAATGTTGCTTGGCATGCTGAAGAGGGCCACCTTGAAAACGATGAGGATGCTGTATATAAGCAAACAAGTTCAAGAAGTAAAATCCCTTTCATTGTTGCCCAATAAAATTATTGCGAAACATGGCATTGTTTGCAAATGTTTGCTGTGGTCTTAAGGGGATCCTGTATTAGCCCTGGTCTTGACTTCAGTATTACTGTTTCCATGTGAAGGAACACAGTGGTACTAGGTTCAAGTGAGGATTAGACGAATGTATGAAAGAGAGGTGAATTATAGGCTTTTTAACAGAAAAATCAGGGATACTTTGGAGTTCAGTGCACCCCTAATTCCTGACATCTGGAATTTGAAAGGGTATAATGGAAACTGGACTAGTCAACATGTGACCTGTTTCTTATAAATGCCCTCTAAGCACCTGACTCGGGCAGTTGTCAGAGCAGGATAGATGGACTGACCAGTTGTTTAGAAGCTATGTTCTTGATTGCCTGTAAAATTGTCTGAAATAAGAATCGTTCTTTCTCCTCTCACTCACTTATACATTGCCTTTTCACTATTAATTCACTCTCCAATTGATGCAGCTATGAGCAGAACAGCAGTGATGGTTTGCTCCCAAACACATTTCGAACTGTCTTCTTAGGTCATAGGGCACTTAAAGAATAAATATAACATGGAGTGAGTTTGAGCCCTTTCCTACAGGGAGAATTCTAAGAGTGAATTCAGAACCAGGCTAAGCTATTCATCAATTCCCTCCCCCCCCCCCCCCCCCCCATACTATGATACCAGTAATAGAGAAACACAGAAAGTCTACCTGTTATTTGTCTAGTCTGTCTCCCTGACAGACTTAGGTCACATGAAATTCAAAGTATTTCTGAAAACTCTAAAACAGAACCCAGAACAATTCTGCTCTGGATATTCTAAAACTCTGAAAGGGAATCCAACATATTCTGCTTCAGATTTTTCTTAGAAACATTTCTGTAAACATTTCAGTGTAATTTTGAAATGTTTTTAGAGTCAAAATGTTCAAACTTATTTTGAAGACATGTATGTATTTTTGACAGTATCTATCTTAGTTTTGTTAGACTGGTAGAAAATCATTCACAATCATTTCTGTAGCTGTGGAAAACATGCTCTGACTGGTAAGTAGATGTGGAGGGGCTTAATCGAATGGGGCGCCTAAGTTTTCCTGGGGCCATCCTCGCAGGAAGGCTCCGTAAAGGGGCGGGGAATCCCGTATTATCGAAACAAGATGGGCGTCCATCTTTCGTTTCGATAATACGGTCGGGGACGCCCAAATCTCAACATTTAGGTCGACCTTAGAGATGGTCGACATAAATGTTGAGATGGTCGACCTTAGAGATGGCTGTCCCCGGTTTTCGGCGATAATGGAAACCGAGGATGCCCATCTCAAAAACGACCAAATCCAACTCATTTAGTCGTGGGAGGAGCCAGAATTTATAGTGCACTGGTCCACCTGACATGCCAGGACACCAACCGGGCACCCTAGGGGGCACTGCAGTGGACTAACTGATGCACTAACTGAACAGAAAAAGCCCTTCCCTTACTGATCCCTTAGTGATTCAGAAAGGAACGGGCATGCATGAAGGAAATCGCATGCAAATGAGCTGCTCGCTGTTAGCTCATTTGCACACAATTTCCTTCCTAAGGAGCGGAAGCCAGTGCAGAGCAGCCAAGTGTTATGCTCTGTGCATGCCAAAGACGACTTCATACATGCAGACAAGCTGCGTATATAATAGCCGTCTACAACCTTAAATAAATTGCAGTCTACAACCTTAAAAAAATACAAGTCCCGGTGAAAATGCCCAAGTGCTCATCAGGGAGGTCTTTTATTTATTTTTTTTTTTTAGTATGGGTGAAGGACGTCCAAATGTTAGATACCTTTGCTATGCCTCTGTCCCTGTGATGGGCAGTTGGGGATGTTTCTGTGAGAAGGATCTCCATGCCTTTGCTATGCCTCTGACACCCCCTTTATTTATTTATTTATTTATTTATTTATTTATTTATTTGAATTTTGGATCACAAGTAGCAGCAGTTGGATTTCAACCAGCCACCTCTGGATTGTAAGACCAGTGCTCTAACCACTAGGCCACTCCTCCACTCCATTCCACTCCCTTGAAATTTGGCCGTCCCTGTGGGGGGCAGTTTAGGACCTCCAAAATGTTTGAAAGAAGGATGTCCATGCCTTTACTATGCCTCCGCTGACACACACACACCTCCCCCCCCCCCCCCCCAGGGACCTGCATACTGCTGCGATGGACCTGAGTATGATATTTGAGGCTGGCAAAAAAAGTTTTTAGAGTTGTTTTTTTCAGGGTGGGAGGGGGTTAGTCACCACTGGGGGGGGGGGGTCAGGGGAGGTCATCCCCGATTCTGTCCTGTGGTCATCTGGTCAGTTCGGGCACCTTTTTGAGGCTTGGTCGTAACAAAAAATGGACCAAGTAAAGTCGGCCAAGTGCTCATCAGGGACGCCCTTCTTTTTTCCATTATTGCTCAAGAACGCCCATCTGTTAGGCACATACCAGTCCCGCCTTCGCTATGCCTCCGACACGCCCCCCGGGATCTTTGGTTGTCCCCGCGACAGAAAGCAGATGGGGACACCCAAAATTGGCTTTTGATTATGCCAATTTGGGTGATCCTGAGAGAAGGACGCCCATCTCCCGATTTGTGTCAAAAGATGGGCGCCCTTCTCTTTCGAAAATAAGCCTGATAGTGTATCTGGATTTTCAAAAGGCGTTTGACAAAGTACCTCTTCAAAGACTCCAGAGGAGATTGTAAATTCATGGGCTAGGAGCAGTGGTGCATGTCCAAAACACGCCTACACTAGCACAGGGCATTTTTCAGCACGCCTATAAAAAAGGCCTTTTGGGGGGGGGGGGGGGGGGAGCAAAAGGACCCCTGAATGACTTGTCCAAAAATTACAAGCAGCAATTTGAACCATTCTTCTCGGTTTATCAGCCTGGTGCTTAACCACTAGACCAGTGTTTCACAAGTCCGGTCCTGGAGTACCCCTTGCCAGTTGGGTTTTCAGGATATCCACAATGAATATGTATGAAAGAGATTTGCATATAATGGAGGCAATGTCTGCAAATCAAGTTCATGCATATTCATTGTGGTTATCCTGAAAACCTGACTGGAAAGGGGGTACTCCAGGACTTGACTTGGGAAACACTTCCCTACACTACACTACACCTCCACTCCAGCCTTAGTTCAAGTTGGAAGTACAGAGGAGTATGAGGAAACTGCCAGGTCCATAAAAAGAAAGATGGAGTAGCCATTTTTCTGAACATAAAATAAAATAATTAAGAGCAAAGCACAACATTTGTTCTGCGGCTGCTTGCCATTTTTCATCTTCGTACATGATGGGTATGCACTTAAAATAAATGGAAGAAATATTTTTTTCTTCCCCTTCAGTGAGTAGTAGCTACAAATTAGCTTTATTGTGTGCAAGGCTGGGTTTTAGAAAGCATCCATATGAGCAGTGCTATCTGTCTTTAGGGTGAGGGGAGCTGTTTTCTTTCAAAGTGACTGTGATGGCCTGCCAGTATCAAGGCGACACTAAGGTGATTAATGAGTGCACATGAGTTAACGAACTGTAGTTGTCTCTTATTAAAGTGAAATGAATCCTTCACAAGGAGAACCCATTGGTTGGCGCTATAGGTTTTAAACTATTTATTTTTAATATCCATGCAAACTTTATTAAGGTAATCACAGGTAACTTACAGGCCTCAAATGTCGTACCCAGCCAGCCTATATGCCAGCCTCAAATGTCATACCCAGATCCCTGACAGCAGTATGCAGTATGCAAGTCCCTGGAGCAGCTTTTAATGGGTGCAGTGCACTTCAGGCAGGCAGACCCAGGTCCATCCCCCCCCCCCCCCCCTCTACCTGTTACACTTGTGGTGGTAAGTGTTGAGCCCTCCAACCCCCCCCCCCAACACTCACTGTACCCACATGTAGGTGCCCCCCTTCACCCATAAGGACTATGGTAGTGGTGTAGTGTTGTGGGGAGTGGGTTTTAGGGGGGATTTGGGGGGCTCAGCACCCAAGGTAAGGGAGCTATGCACCTGGGAGGTATTTGTATATTTTTTTACAATTTTTAGAAGTGACCCCTAAGGTGCCCGGTTGCTGTCCTGGCATGTCATGGGGACCAGTGCACTACCAATGCTGGCTCCTCCCATGACCAAATGCCTTGGATTTCGCTGGGTTTGAGATCCCCGGCATTTTTTTCCATTATAGCTGAAAAACAAAACCGGCCATCTCAAACCCGGCGAACTCTAGCATTTGGCCGGGCTAAACCGTATTATCGAAAAAAAAAAAATAGCCGGCCATCTTTTTCGATAATACGGCTCCGGCCAGCTGTTGCGCCACTGCCAAAATAGATCGCCGGCGAACTATTTTGCCGGTGACGTTCGATTATGCCCCTCTTAGCCTTGTGAAGGAGCCTTATTTCTACTCCAGGAAGGCAGTTTCTGCATCATGCTACTTCAGTTTGGAGGGGTTTTAAAAAAAAATTACCCACCAAGACAACAAATGTGTGATTGTAACATTTATACAAGTCGATGTCTGCAAGTTTCAAATGGAATGCAGTAGAGCCTAAAAAGATTTGGGAAGGAGCAAATGTTAAAATAAGAGGTAAAAATGTTAAAAGTATTATATAATAAAACAGAAAACTTGCAAAATTACCTGCAAGTATTTATCCAGTCTAAATCATACTGTAAGGTGATGCTTCTCAATCTAATTCCTGGGGCACATCCAGCCATCCTAGCTTTCAGGATATCCACAATAAATATATATGTATGAGAGAGATTTGCATTCACTGCCTCCTTGGTATGAGGAACATTTATTTAAGGGCTTAATTTTATCATAGGACACCCTTATAAGTATTCCACAAAGTCATCTACTTTACACTTGTTTGTAAAGGTTACACTGGCTTCCAGATGCAGGTCCAATAGGGGCCCTTTTACTAAGCCATGTAGGCGCCTACGTTCATCCAACGCATGTCAGTTTTCAATTATCACCCAGACACTGCGTGGCTTGGGCAGTAATTTCATTTTTTACGTGCGTCCACTATGGTCACAGGAAAATATATTTTATTTTCCATCACTAGGGTGGTAATCAGCATTGTTCACATGTTGATAAGTACATAAGTATTGCCATACTGGGAAAGATCAAAGGTCCATTAAGACCAGCATGCTGTTTCCAACAGTGGCCAATCCAGGTCACAAATACCTGGCAAGATCCCAAAAAAGTACAAAACATTCTATATTGCTTATCCCTAAAATAGTTTATTTTCCCCAAGTCCATTTAATAACAGTCTATGGACTTTTCCTTTAGGAAGCCATCCAAACCTTTTTTAAACTCCGCTAAGTTAACCGCCTTTTCCACATTCTCTGGCAACGAATTCCAGAGTTTAATTACACGTTGAGTGAAGAAATATTTTCTCTGATTCGTTTTAAATTTACTACATTGTAGCTTCATCGCATGCCCCCTAGTCCTACTATTTTTGGAAAGCGTAAAAAGACGCTTCACATCTACCCATTCAACTCCACTCATTATTTTATAGACCTCTATCATATCTCCCCTCAGCCGCCTTTTCTCCAAGCTGAAGAGCCCTAGCCGCTTTAGCCTTTCCTCATAGGGAAGTCGTTCCATCCCCTTTCTCATTTTCGTCGCCCTTCTCTGCACCTTTTCTAATTCCACTATATCTTTTTTAACATGCGGCAACCAGAATTGAACACAATATTCAAGGTGCGGTCGCACCATGGAGCGATACAAAGGCATTATAACATCCTCATTTTTGTTTTCCATTCCTTTCCTAATAATACCTAACATTCTATTTGCTTTCTTAGCCACAGTAGCACACTGAGCATAAGGTTTCAACATATCATCAACAACGACACCTAGATCCCTTTTCTTGGTCTGTGACTTCTAATGTGGAACCTTGCATGACGTGGAGGGGCATAATCGAACGTTGCCAGTGAAATAGATCGCTGGCGATCTATTTTGGCGGCGGTGTAACAGCTGGCCAGAACCGTATTATCGAAAAAGATGGCCGGCCATCTTTTTTTTCAATAATACGGTTTAGCCCGGCCAAATGCCAGAGTTCGCCGGGTTTGAGATGGCCGGTTTTGTTTTTCAGCGATAATGGAAAAAAATGCTGGGGATCTCAAACCCAGCGAAATCCAAGGCATTTGGTTATGGGAGGAGCCAGCATTTGTAATGCACTGGTCCACCTCACATGCCAGGGCACCCTAGGGGGCACTTCTAAAAATGTTTAAAAAATACAAAAAAGCTCCCAGGTGCATAGCTCCCTTACCTTGGGTGCTGAGCCCACCAAATCCCCCCCCAAACCCACTCCCCACACCTCTACTCCATTACCATAGCCCTTATGGGTGAAGGGGGGCACTTACATGTGGGTACAGTGGGTGTTGGGGGGGTTTGGAGGGCTCTACACTTAGCACCACAAGTGTAACAGGTAGGGGGGGATGGACCTGGGTCTGCCTGCCTGAAGTGCACTGCACCCATTAAAAACTGTTCCAGGGACTTGCATACTGCTGTCAGGGACCTGGGTATGACATTTGAGGCTGGCATATAGGGTGGCAAAAAAGTGCTTTATTTTTATTTTTTTCGTGTGGGAGGGGGTTGGTGACCACTTGGTATGGGGAGGTCATCCCTCATTCCCTCCAGTGGTCATCTGGTCAGTTGGGGCACCCTTTTGAGGCTTGGTCGTGAAAATAAAAGGACCAAGTAAAGCCGGCGAAATACTGCTTAACGCTGCTTTTTTTTCCCATTATCTGCGAAAGCCGGCCATCTGGTAGCCACGCCCATGCCCGCCCATGTCCCGCCTTCACTTCGCCGGTGACACGCCTCTTTGAACTTTTGCCGGCGAGGCGACGGGAAAGCGGTGATGCTGTCAAAAAAGCAGTTGTCGATTATACCGATTTCGCCGCTTTTCCGAGATCGCCGGCCATCTCCCGATTTATGTCGGAAGATGGCCGGCGATCACTTTCGAAAATAAGCAGGAGAGCCATAATTCGGGTTCCTCTTTCCCACATGCATCACTTTGCACTTGCTCACATTAAACATCATCTGCCATTTAGACGCCCAGTCTCCCAGTCTTGTAAGGTCCTCTTGTAATTTTTCACAATCCTCCCGCGATTTAACAACTTTGAATAACTTTGTGTCATCAGCAAATTTAATTACCTCACTAGTTACTCCCATCTCTAGGTCATTTATAAATATGTTAAAAAGCAACGGTCCCAACACAGACCCCTGTGGAACCCCACTAACTTCCCTTTTCCATTGAGAATACTGACCATTTAACCCTACTCTCTGTTTTCTAACTTTTAACCAGTTTTTATTCCACAATAGAACACTACCTCCTATCCCATGACTCTCCAATTTCCTCTGGAGTCTTTCATGAGGTACTTTGTCAAACGCCTTCTGAAAATCCAGATATACAATATCAACCGGCTCACCTTTATCCACATGTTTGTTCACCCCTTCAAAGAAATGTAGTAGATTGATGAGGCAAGATTTCCCCTCACTAAATCCATGTTGACTTTATCTCATTAATCCAAGCTTTTGAATATGCTCTGTAATTTTGTTCTTAATAATAGTCGCTACCATTTTGCCCAGCACCGACGTCAGACTCACCGGTCTATAATTTCCCAGATCTCCTCTGGAACCTTTTTTAAAAATCAGCGTTACATTGGTCACCCTCCAATCTTCCAGTACCACGCTCGATTTTAAGGATAAATAACATATTACTAACAATAACTCTGCAAGCTCATTTTTCAGTTCTATCAATACTCTGGTATGAATACCATTTGGTCCAGGAGATTTGCTACTCTTCAGTTTGTAGAACTGCCCCATTACATCCTCCAAGTTTACAGAGAATTCATTAAGTTTCTCCAACTTGTCAGCTTCGAATACCATTTCCGGCACCGGTATCCAACCCAAATTTTCTTCGGTGAAGACCGAAGCAAAGAATTCATTTAATCTCTCCGCTATGGCTTTGTCTTCCCTGATTGCCCCTTTTACTCCTCGGTCATCTAGCGGTCCAACTGATTCTTTTGCCAGCTTCCTGCTTTTAATATACATAAAAAAAAATGTTACTATGTTTTTTTGCCTCCAACGCAATCTTTTTTTCGAAGTCCCTCTTAGCCTTCCTTATCAGTGCTTTGCATTCGACTTGATATTCCTTATGCTGTTTCTTATCATTTTCAGTCGGTTCCTTCTTCCATTTTCTGAAGGATTTTCTTTTAGCTCTAATAGCTTCCTTTACCTCACTTTTTAACCATGCTGGCTGTCGTTTGGTCTTCCATCCTCCTTTTTTAATACGCGGAATATATTTGGCCTGGGCTTCCAGGTTGGTGTTTTTGAACACGCCTGATGTAAATTTTTTACCCTTGCAGTCGCTCCTCTAAGTTTTTTTTCACCGTTCTCATTTTATCATAGTCTCCTTTTTTTAAAGTTAAACGCTAACGTATTTGATTTCCTATGTATACTTACTTCAAAGCTAATATCAAATCTGATCATATTATGATCACTGTTATCAAGCGGCCCCAGCACCTTTACCTCCTGCAGCAGATCATGCGCTCCACTAAGGACTAGGTCTAGAATTTTTCCTTCTCTCGTCGGCTCCTATACCAGCTGCTCCATAAAGCTGTCCTTTATTTCATCAAGGAATTTTACCTCCCTATCGTGCGCCAATGTTACATTTACCCAGTCAATATCGGCGTAATTGAAATCACCCATTATTATTGTGTTTCCCAGTTCGTTAGCTTCCATAATTTCCTTTAACATTTCTGCATCCGGCTGTTCATCCTGGCCAGGTGGACGGTAGTACACTCCTATCACTATACTTTTCCCCTTGACCCATGGAATTTCAATCCACAGTGATTTCAGGAAGTGTTTTGTTTCCTGCAAAATTTTCAATCTATTTGATTCAAGGCTCTCATTAATATACAATGCTAACCCTCCACCAATTCGATCCACCCTATCACTACGATATAATTTGTACCCTGGTATGACAGTGTTTCACTGGTTATTCTCCTTCCACCAGGTCTCAGAGAGGCCCATTATATATAATTTTCCATTTAGTGCAATATATTCTAACTCTCTCATCTTATTTCTTAGGCTCGTGGCATTCGCATATAGACATTTCAAAGTTTGTTTGTTCCTATTTACATGATGCTTAGTACTTGACAGTATTAATTTGCAATCTTTTGTCTGATTTTTATTTTTATTTAAGGACACCTGATCTACTACGGTCTCTTTTGCAACCTCACTATCAGGATACCCTATCTTCCCTGTTTTGGTGATATCTTTGAAAGATACCTTATTCCGCTCCATGCGATTTTGAGTGATTGTCGGCCTCCCCCCCCCCCCCCCCCATTTCTAGTTTAAAAGCTGCTCTATCTCCTTTTTTAATGCTGATGCCAGCAGCCTGGTCCCACCCTGGTTAAGGTGGAGCCCATCCTTTCGGAATAGGCTCCCCCTTCCCTAGAATGTTGCCCAGTCCTAACAAATCTAAAACCCTCTTCCCTGCACCATCGTCTCATCCACGCATTGAGACTCCGGAGCTCTGCCAGTCTCTTGGGCCCTGTGTGTGGAACGGGTAGCATTTCAGAAAATGCTACCCTAGAGGATCTGGATTTGAGCTTTCTACCTAAGAGCCTAAATTTGGCTTCCAGAACCTCTCTCCCATATTTTCCTATGTCATTGGTACCCACATGTACCAAGACAGCCGGCTCCTCCCCAGCACTTTCTAAAGTCCTATCTAGGTGAAGCGTGTGGTCCGCCACCTTTGCACCAGGCAGGCAAGTCACCAGGCGATCCTCACGTCCACCAGCCACAAAGCTATCTATATGCCTAATGATCGAATCACCAACTACAACAGCTGTCCTAACCTTTCCCTCCTGGTCAGCACTTGGAGACATATCCTCGGTGCGAGAGGATAGTACATCCCCTGGTGGGCAGGTCCTAGCTATAGGAGTACTTCCTACTTCACCAGGGTGATGCTCTCCTTCTAGGAGACTTCTTTCCTCCAAGGTAGTACAGGGGCTACCAGGCTGGAGGTGGGACTTCTGTACAACATCCCTCTAGGTCTCCTCTATGTACCTCTCTGTCTCCCTCAGCTCCACCAAGTCTGCTACTCTAGCCTCAAGAGAACGGACACGTTCTGTGAGAGCTAGGAGCTCTTTGCATCAGACACACACATATGACATCTCACCAACTGAGACCTTACCGCTAAATGAATGGGTGGCGGTAAGATCTCAGACCCAAAGTGGACACGCGCTAATTTTCATTTTGCCGCACGTCCATTTTCGGCCAAAAAAAGGCATTTTTTACAGGTGCGTTGAAAAATGGATCTGCGCACGTCCAAAACACGAGCCTACACTAGCGCAGGCCATTTTTCAGTGCACCTTAGTAAAAGGCCCCCAAAATTTATATCTGATCCAAAGATGTAAATGTGCGTATTTTATAAAATTACTCTTCCAAATTCTCTATAATGACAGCACTACTTCATAGCAAATGTTATGGAGTACCTGTGTGGGGGAATAGAGTGGGAAATGAATGATACTAAATATCAATACAGCATGTGGAAACAGCCACATTGCTTTTCATATTCTAAAGCTATTGTGTAGGACAGGTGGAGGGGATGAGAAGGCAGGGATGAAGGGAGCTTGAGCTGGTGTCTCCTAGGACTAGCTTGGCCCAGAGGTTTAAGTAGTGAGCAATGTTTTTGCTTCTGTCACTCACTCTTATTATTACTTTTATTTGTGGTTTTGTCCCCTCCCCCAATCCCCCTTCTCCTCCCCCTTCCCTGCCCTTTTCTCCCTTCCCTACCTCTCCTCTCCCTTCCCCACCTCTCCTCTCCCTTTCCCTTCTCCCACTTTTCCTTTCTCTTTTCCCTCTGCTTTTTCTTTTCTTTTTTCTCTTCTCTTAACTCTTCACGTTCCCCTTCCCCTTCTCCCATTTCTTTTCTCTTTTTTTCGTTTATTTGTTTGTTTGTTGCCCTTGTATCCCACATTTTTCCCACCTATTTGCTTATCTGTTCGCTTCTTTTTTTTCCTTTCTCCGTTTTCTGCTCTTTGCCTCGAGCCTTTGGATTTTCATTCATGGTATTCATTTAACACATATTTAATGATATAAATACATGATTGTAGAATCTGCTGGATTTGTTCATTGAGGATATCATTTGTTGACTAGGATTTCTTCAGGTAAAATTTTGTCCTGTGTAAAATTTAATTATAGAAGTCTTGATCTAAAATATCATTGTGCCTTAGGTTGTATATGTTTGGTCCTGTAAATCTTATTTAATGTTTTTTTTAAATTTATAACCATTTAAAGTTTTACAAGCGATAAAACAACTTGCCGGAAATACAGAGAAAGTAATATATAGGAATTATTTCAGTCAGGTAATTCTATTCTCTTCCTTAGACCACTAAATAGGGAGAGTGGAACAAGACAAGAAGATCAATTGAACAGTAAACAGAAAAATAAAATGTGGTATTAACCTGATTATCCCCAGATATTACTCGTCTAATTCATTATTCCACATTGATCATCTGGTTGGCTTCTTCAAGGCCAATATGGTGTATAGTCAAATCATTTCATTGAAAACATACTTATTGTCCAATATTAGTTAGAAATAATACATCTGATTACATTCTCTCTCTTTTAAAAACCAGAAGTTATTTAACAATACATATACTTAAGTCTCTAATTCAAATCCCACTGATTAAAGTAATCCCAGTTTTCACAGGCTTCACTCCTTTTAAAGTAATAATTGAGGAAATATTTCTGAGGAAAACTTTAGGAGTCATACCTGGAACTCTGGGAAAAACAATAATCTCGATATTAATCATCTATAATAATTTACTCAATGTTTTAATGCCATTATATTTATTATTGCCTATATATTTATCAATTTAATAATTTCTAATAGTATACAATGGTTTATTCGCTGTTCATTTATTTAGTTTTACTGGTTTTACATGTCTGTGTGTATTTATGATAATATGTCTATTTTACTCAATCTCTTTTATGGTTTTATTATGCATTCATATGTATGATCACTGTATTTATATCTTTCTGTTTATGTAGACTCGTGGTGCAGGCCATGCAGCTGAAACATGGCCCGTGTCGAGTCGTTTAGTTTTGTAAGCACCGTTGATTGGTGTGTTGTTGTCATCTCCACTGTTGCTTGTGCCTTGCTATGAAGTGCAGAGTTTTGTTCTTCTGTTCCCTTTTGAGTGATGTGGAAGGCCCCCAGCTTCAGGTACTTTGCTCTCCAGGATGCTGGAAAGGTGGCATTCACTGCTCCAAGTACAAAGGGAGTCAGAGTCATTTTTGAAGGATGACACTAGTGGCCAGATACAAGGACTTGCATATTTTATAAAGTACAGGGATCATTTTCTATAGATTGCCTAAAATTAGGTGCTAGGATGATTCATGCTAAGCATGAATTCTATAAAGGCGATTGTGCACACAGTCGTCATTACAGAATACTAGCATAAGTCTGTATATACATTAAGTGCGAGTACATTCACCATGTCAAAGCCTGCTGTAAATGATCACAGCTAATTGTAGGCAGTTAGTCATCTAACAGCTAGTATTCTAGAACCTGCCCATGTAAATGCTAGACACGCCCCTGATGCACCCATGCCCCTCCCAGGTATACGCCCCCTTTTAAGTTGTGTGCTCTGCAATATACAGAATACCAACTAATGACAATTATGCATGTAACTGCCAATAAGTGGTCATTAATGCTAATTAGCAGATAATTAAATTAAGTTACAGCATAGTTGACACTATTTTGCACACTACGTATAAGACTAGGCACCCAAGTTTCTAGAATTAGGTGGTATGTGTGTACATCACAACTCCCTCCTCTGCCCTGCCCAGGAAGCATCTACAGAAAGTAGCTGCCCAGTTTCAGTGTGCATACTTTTTATGCACATATATGTTTTCATGGTTTAATGAAAGTCCCTTTCTGTCTGTAAAGCAGGCTTTAACCTGTGATGGTGATTTTCAAAGCTATTTCCACAGGTAAATACTCTCAGACGCTCAACACTCATCAAAGTCTATTACCACCCCTGACCTCAGTGACAACTTGTTTCACATGAATGATCTGCCCGTGACTCACCTTTCTACTAATTGGTGACAAAAGCTTTTCTTTGATTCTTTTACAATTATTTATAATTATTAGTGGTCTACCTCAGCAAGTACTTAGGGGTCCTTTTACTAAGCTGCAGTAAAAGAGGGCCTGCGCTAGAGTCAGCACGTGTTTTGATGTGCGCTGAGGCCCCCTTTTACTGCAGTGGGTAAAAGGGTGTCTTTTTTGGGGGGGAAATAAATGGCCATGTAGTAAGTGAACCACTTGCCACGAGGCTATTTCTGGGGGGAGGGGGGAGCACTTACCTTCACCCATTGAGCTGGCAGTATCCTGGTGGTAACTGGTAGTGATTACCGCAGGGTAAGCACCGGGCACTACAAAATTGAAAATATTTTTGTAGTGTTGGAAATAGCGCACATTGGGGGGGGGGGGGGTGGATACTACCACTGGGCTCCAGCAATAGTTCCGGATTGGCACGTGGCAAATCTGTTGTCGTACGCCAGCCCTTTAATAAAAGGGCCCCTAATTCTTTAATATAAAATGGACTTAAACTTAGCTTTTGTAGCAGTGAATTTGACTATTGGACCCTTACAAAAGCTAAGTTTAAGTCCGTTTTCTATTAAAGAATTAAGTACTTGCTGAGGTACACCACTAATAATTATGAATAACTGTAAAATAATGAAAGAAAACATTTTGTCACCAATGAGGAGAAAGGCGAGTCATGGGCAGATCACTCATGTGAAACAAGTCGTCACTGAGGTCACGGGTGGTAATAGACTTTGATGAGTGTTGAACGTTTGAGTGTATTTGGTATTATGGTGCTCACTCTTTTGAACATTTGGAGTCTGACCATTTCAAGAGCTTTCCACAGGTAAAGCAGCGTTTTATGTGCATGAACATCCTGTTTCAAAATTGCCCACCTGATACTTGGGTTAGCGTAAACTTGTGCAATCAGTATAAGAGCAAGCAGACTTGCTGTTTAGAAAGAGCGGGGTTGGGAAGAGATTTGATATATGCAAACTAAAACTTATGCATGTATTTCAACTCAGAAAAATTGTGTGTCCTAATTACTGGGTGTAACTTAAGGGGTCAATATTTGAAGTGATTTAACTGTCTGGTTATATAAAGGACATATATAAAGGACTATTTTACATGCTCATCTTCCAATGTGGTATATATCATTCAGTGTAAAAAATGTAACGAAGGATGCTATATTGGAGAAACAGGCCAGATGCTTGATAAACTGCCTGTTTAAAAATCACTTTTTCTGGGCTATCTGCTGATATTCAGCAATTCTTAACTGGTTAATGCCGCTGAATGTCACCACACATCATTGAACTCAATGCCGGCTACTTTGTGGGTGGTCCGGGGGGGGGGGGGGGGGGGACAGAGTTGGCACTTATGCAATTAAATGCTAATATTCAGCACTTAACCACCTAAGTTTAGCCCACTATTATAAGTAGAGAGGTGTGGTAGTCGTGTTAGTCCACTCTTAAAGATTATCAATAGAAATCAAACAAAATAAAACATGGAAAAGAAAATAAGATGATACCTTTTTTATTGGACATAACTTAATACATTTCTTGATTAGCTTTTGAAGGTTGCCCTTCTTCCTCAGATCAGAAATATGCAAATGTGGTAGCAGATAGTATATATGAGAGAAACATCAAAGCATTACTTTGACAGTCTGACAGAGTGGGAGGGTAGGGGTATGCATGGGGACATCAAAGCATTTCATTGATATTCTAACAGAATGGGTGTTGGTAGGTGAGAGGAGGGTAATAAACAGAGAAATACAGCTTTATGTTTTATAATGAGTTAGAAAACCCAGATCCTTATTAAGTCCTATTTGTTGGGTGTCAAAATATTCAATCATTCTTATTTCAGAGGTCTTACGTTCCTGTATTGTTTTACAATTACCTTTCAGTATTCTTACTGTGAAATCACTGGTGCAGTGTTCTGGTCTTGTGAAGTGTTGGCCCACAGGGGTGGGGGCCTGACTGGCACCGGCTATTTTCATGTGATGTCTGTGCAGATTGAATCTTGTCTTAAGCATCTGGCCTGTTTCTCCAATATAGCATCCTTCGTTACATTTTTACACTGAATGATATATACCACATTGGAAGATGAGCATGTAAAATAGTCCTTTATGTTGAATATTTTTCCTTTGTGAATGACTGTGGGGTCTTGTGAAATGTTTTGGCATAGTTTGCAGCTGGCTGTGTTACACAGAAATGTGCCCTTTTCTTTTTCCATCTGTGTTGGAAGTTTACTTCTGATCAGCTTGTGTTTTAAATTTGGTGGCTGTCGGAAGGCCAGCACTGGTGGGGATGGGAATATCTCTTTCAGTAATTCATCTTCCTGAAGTAGTGGCTGTAGGTCTCTTATGATTTTCCTCAGCTTCTCCAGCTCTGGGTTGTATGTCACTACAAGGAGAATTCTGTCTGTGGCTTTTTTGTCTTTGTACTGTAGCAGATTTTCCCTGGGTGTTTTGAGGGAGGAGGCAATATTCTTGGAGATTATTTTGGGGTTGTAGCCTTTCTGTTTAAAGGATGCAATCAGGGTTTCAAGGTGTCTGTCTCTATGCCTATGTCTATATGCCAACCTTTTTATGGCTGAGCTGGAAGAGACATTTCTGAATACATACCAGACCAAACCTCTAAAATACTACCGGTACATCGATGACATTTTTATGATTTGGCCGGAGGGGGAAGAAACTCTGAAACAATTTTACTATTCCTTCAATACATACCATCCTACAATCAGATTCAAAATTGACTACTCCCCAGAAAAAGTCAATTTTTTGGACACCACAGTCTCAATCAGTGATGGCTGTATACAAACATCTATATACAAGAAACCCACAGACAGATGCAGCTACCTCCACAACTCCAGCTTCCACCCTTCACATACAAAAAGATCCATTATTTACTGCCAAGCCACAAGATACCACCATATCTGCTCGGACCCAGAGGATAGAGACAGACACCTTGAAACCCTGACTGCATCCTTCAAACAGAAAGGCTACAACCCCAAAATAATCTCCAAAAATATTGCCTCCTCCCTCAAAACACCCAGGGAAAATCTGCTACAGTACAAAGAAAAAAAAGCCACAGACAGAATTCCTCTTGTAGTGACATACAACCCAGAGCTGGAGAAACTGAGGAAAATCATAAGAGACCTACAGCCACTACTTCAGGAAAATGAATTACTGAAAGAGATATTCCCATCCCCACCAGTGCTGGCCTTCCGACAGCCACCAAATTTAAAACACAAGCTAATCAGAAGTAAACTTCCAACACAGACGGAAAAAGAAAAGGGCATATTTCTGTGTAACACAGCCAGCTGCAAACTATGCCAAAACATTTCACAAGACCCCACAGTCATTCACAAAGGAAAAATATTCAACATAAGTGACTATTTTACATGCTCATCTTCCAATGTGGTATATATCATTCAGTGTAAAAAATGTAACGAAGGATGCTATATTGGAGAAACAGGCCAGATGCTTAAGACAAGATTCAATCTGCACAGACATCACATGAAAATAGCCGGTGCCAGTCAGGCCCCCACCCCTGTGGGCCAACACTTCACAAGACCAGAACACTGCACCAGTGATTTCACAGTAAGAATACTGAAAGGTAATTTTAAAACAATACAGGAACGTAAGACCTCTGAAATAAGAATGATTGAATATTTTGACACCCAACAAACAGGACTTAATAAGGATCTGGGTTTTCTAACTCATTATAAAACATAAAGCTGTATTTCTCTGTTTATTTCTCTGTTTATTACCCTCCTCTCACCTACCAACACCCATTCTGTTAGAATATCAATGAAATGCTTTGATGTCCCCATGCATACCCCCACCCTCCCACTCTGTCAGACTGTCAAAGTAATGCTTTGATGTTTCTCTCATATATACTATCTGCTACCACATTTGCTTATTTCTGATCTGAGGAAGAAGGGCAACCTTCGAAAGCTAATCAAGAAATGTATTAAGTTATGTCCAATAAAAAAGGTATCATCTTATTTTCTTTTCCATGTTTTATTTTGCCCACTATTATTAAATGGCCTTGGGGAAAATCCACTATTTCTAGGGTAAGCAGTATAAAATGTTTTTACTTTTTTGGGATCTTGCCAGGTATTTGTGACCTGGATTGGCCACTGTTGGAAACAGGATGCTGGGCTTCATGGACCTTTGGTCTTTCCCAGTATGGCAATACTTATGTACTTATGCACTAGGGACAGAGGAAGTACCTGTATGGTTGTCCATAGAAAGGAGGTATATCAAGAATCTAATACACAAATATGTAAGTATGTAGAAGGTTGGTTTGTGCATGGTGGAGGTATGTATGTGTGCATCTAAATGAGGGGGGTATGAGTGAAAGTGAAGGACAGAGTGGGGATTTCTGGAGTGTTCCTTTGACTGACGCTTGCAGTTTCTAGTCCTCCATGTTCTCTTTCTTCACCTCTTTCTGCCCTGTAGGACCCTTCTCTTTATTCCTGGCCAAACTCTATCTAGGGTTTGACATCTGCACTACACTGGCTGGCAAGGGGGTTGGGAGAGGCTGGGCTTCCTTGTTGCTGTGCTACTCATTGCCTCTGCTCTAGGCCATTTCTTCCCTCAGATGTCTCCATGCATGTCCAGTGACCCGAAAGCATTCCCTACTTCCCAGAACCCATGCAGAACCAACAGGATGCTGTAATTCAGTCATCACATATTTAATGGGAAGCAGAAACTCCAGCAGAGTGGACAGCCGATGCTGTAACTCCATCTATGTGATGCCACCATCCTGCAGTTTTGATTTATGTAGACAGATTCATGACTAAAATGAAGATTTAGTGACCCCATTTGGGGTTCTGACCTACAACTGGTTTATTAAAACAAATACCAATGGCTTACTTCTGAAAGAGCAGCAGCTGATTTCCCATTGAAGATTAATGAAATATTTCTCTTACCTGTGGCCGTCTGCATTATATCAAAGTTTATATAGGATTTGGCTCCTGTTAGGCAATAGCTTTTTCTTCAAAATTGTGCTGAGGTCCATATTTAGCAAGACGGATAAAGTTATACTGTGTCTCAGGAATGTCACTAGAAATGCCTCTTTTAACACAGCTAAATATATTTATTTGGATTTTATTCACACCTTTTCCAGTAGTAGCTCAAGGTGAACTACATTCACAATCAATAGGTCCCTGTCCCTGGAGGGCTCACAGTCTAATTTGTACTTGAGGCGGTGGACAGTTAAATGACTTGCTAAAAATCACAAGGTGCAGCAATGGGATTTGAATCAGTCATCCCTGGATAGCAAGCCCAATGCTCTGACCACTAGTCTCTTCCTGCACATGGGAATTGAGGAGAAATACTAAAATCTCAAGTTTTGTTCAGCCAAATTACCCTATCTGTGCAATGAATAACATAGTAACATAGTAACATAGTAGATGACGGCAGAAAAAGACCTGCATGGTCCATCCAGTCTGCCCAAGAGAAACTCATATGTGTATACCTTACCTTGAATTTGTACCTGTCCTTTTCAAGGCACAGACCGTATAAGTCTGCCCAGCAGTATTTCCCGCCTCCCAACCACCAGTCCCGCCTCCCATCATCGGCTCTGGTACAGACCGTATAAGTCTGCCCTCCCCTATCCTAGCCTCCCAACCACCAACCCCTCTTCCCCTCACCTGCTCCGCCACCCAATTTCAGCTAAACTTCTCAACCTTTGGATATATTGATCCAAAGACATCCTTCAACATGAGAATCTCAGTCTATTGTTCATGTGACCAATGTCTTACATCATTTATTTGGATTTTGCTCACACCTTTTTTAGAAATAGCTCAAGGTGAGTTACATTCAGGTACACTGGGTGTTTCCCTGTCTCTGGAGGGCTCACAATCTAATTTTGTAACTGAGGCAATGGAGGGCTAAATTACTTGCCCAAAGTCACAAGCAACAGCAGTGGGATTTGAAATGGCCACCTCTGGATGTCAAGACTGGTGCTCTAACCACTAGGCCACTCCTCCATTCAGCAGCAGTCCATGTAGAATCACCAATAATAGCAACATTCCATGTTCCACTGCACTAACCACTAGGCTACTCCTCCACTAGCAACATTCCATGTAGAAGCCCATGCAGATCAGCAATGTGGTCGCGCAGGCTTCTGTTTCTGTGAGTCTGACGTCCTGCACGTACGTGCAGGACATCAGACTCACAGAAACAGAAGCCTGCGCGACCACATTGCTGATCTGCATGGGCTTCTACATGGAATGTTGCTAGTGGAATAGCAACATTCCATGTAGAATCTCAGATAGTAGCAACAGAATCTCAAATAATTTTTCAGTAGTAGCTCAAGGTGAATTACATTCAGGTACATTGGGTATTTCTTTGTTCCTGGAGGGCTCACAAGACAATGGAGTGTTAAGTGACAAGGAGCAGCAGTGGGATTTGAAGCAGCCACCTCTGGATGTTAAGACCATGCTGTAACCACTAGGCCAGTCCTCCACTCCTTTGTTTACAAACCTGTTTTAGGATTCCCCCCCACCCCCACCCCAGCCAGTTAGGCTTTCAGGGTACCTGCATTAAATATGTAAGCAATAGATTTGCAAGCATTGCTTCCATTGTATGCTAATTTATTTCATGCATATTCATTGTGAATGTCTTAAAAATGCAGTTGGTAGAGGGTCCCCCAGAGCAGGTTGTGGAACCACTGCCTCGCACCAATCAGTTGAATTTTTGCCAAATACCAACATACCAGCTGTATTCTGCGACTGTGGGCATGTCTTAATTCACCATAATTGCTCTTTAGATGACACACACTGAAATCTGTCTGCGTACCTTACAACAATGCCTCCTGCTTGGCAAGGAAAAAGCAATCTTGATTTAATATGTCCGAGTAAGGAAATAGGTATAAGAGAGGGCTCTACATCATTCTTTCTGTATTTATCTTGCTCCCCTCAAACTCTCTTCTCCTCTCCTCTCTCTCTTGTCCCCCACCACTTGCCCACTGATAACACTGTCCCTCAGCCAAGCCACTCCTTATCAGTTTCTCTGTGACCCTCAGTTCTGCCCCCCCCCCCCCCGTCTCTCCCTATCAGCCTCTACTCAGGAATCTATCTTGCATACTAGCCTGTGGCTAGTCCATCTCCCCTTCCAATGCCATCCCACAAGTCCCTCCCTCCTCATTCCTGCTTAGCACCACTTCAGGCTTTCAACTCCCAGGTCTCTCCCTCACCTCTCCATTATTATTTTTCTTATCTTCACTAGTGTCCCTCCAGCTCCCACCCACCAGGCTCTCTCTCTCTCTCTCTCTCTCTCTGTCTCAGTCCCTTACCTGCCCTCCATCAGACTCTCTCCCTTTCCGCATCCTCCAGCAGTCAAGTTTGTACTTTGTATCCACAGGCCTGCAAGTGAATTTTGAAAGGAAAAAACTCCCTGAAGAGTTTTCCTTTGAAAGTTCTGATGGTACTCAAAAACTTTACATGTGGGAAAATCAAAATAATTCTCAGTGGTTGTTGTTTTTTTTTTTTTTCACTTTAAATATTTTTATTAATGAATCAACTTACAACATTCAAGACAGTACAGATAATGCCAAGTTGTCCTAAAATATTGGACATCCATATAATATAACAGAAAAGAACAAAACAACAACCCAGTCACCCTTATGGTGAAAATTGGACTATCAACTCCAAATCACTATAAACAAGGGTCTACACCCTCAGCTCTGTCCTACCCCCTTAAATTTGTTCAAGCATATAATTGCCTCATTTCCCCCTCTAGCCCTCCTCTTCCGCTCCTCCCTTCCCTACCGCCCCCCTCCCTCCCCTCTCCCCAACTACCACCCGTTCCTATCAAAGTTTGATTGTCCTCACCCATTCTTGCAGTCGAGACCATCCTCTCTTGCGCCATAGCTCCCCATCTCTACAGTATGCTGTTAAGCGCTCCATAGCTATGAGTTGTTCTAATTTTGCTTTCCAATCCCCCAAAGAAGGAGGGCCAGTAACTCGCCACTTCCGAGCTATCAGGCATTTTGCTGCCGCCAGACCCCAACGTAACATTTTGCTCCATTCCCATGAGTCACTGTCATTATACATCCCCAGCAAGCACACCCGTGGTCTACACACCATGGAACTCCAAACATTCTTACCAATGCTTTCATCACCACCTCCCAAAACGGTATCAACCGGGGGCAGGAGCACCAAATGTGCAGAAATAAGCCCTTGTCTTTACCACATCTCCAGCACCGGTCTCTCAGGAGTGTAATACCACCTCGATAGCACCTTGTATGCATTCTCTTGCACTAGAGCGCACAAGGAGGCCTTTTGAACCTCCCCACATATCCTCTCCCATTCCTGATCATTGAAGCAGCAATTTAAGTCTGATTCCCATGCTCCCTTGAAGCGAAAGTGGGCAGGGTCACTGCCTCTCATAAATTTGTATAGCACCGAGATGGAACTAGGCACCCTCTGTAATATACCCCATAAATTCTCCAAGCTCTCCTTATCCTGAGAGCTGCCCCCCCCCTCCATCCCATCGCTCCCATAAAATACTTAATCTGTAAGTAAGAAAAACGATCTCCTTCGGGGAGTCCATATTGTAACCTCAATTCCTCAAAGCTCTTAATCTGGGCCCCTTGGAGCACATCTCGAAAACTCAAAAGGCCCAAGTGATCTCATCACACAAAAACCCAATTATTCTTCCCGGCCCCGAACTTTGGCTCCCATCTTATCCCCGCCCTAGTGGAGACCCCCTCTCCCTATCCCCACTTCCTCCGAAACTCCTCCCATACAGTCAAAATGTGCCTAAGATATGGGTTATCCACGCCCGTCAACACCCTCCACAATCCCTCAGTGGTCCATAATAACGATTTTAAACCACTATTTGGGAAGTACGATTGTTCCACTTGACCTGTTGGCTTAAACCTGCCCCCTTCCCACTCCAGCACCATCTTGACCTGAGCAGCCTGATAATACCACTCAAGCCAAGGCACTGCTCTACCCCCTCTTTCAATCTCTCCCCATATCACCCTTCCCGCTAACCGGGGATGTTTGCCGTCCCATACAAATTGCAATATCTGGCGTTGTAATTGCTGCATCTCCTGCTTGGGGACCGCCACCAGCAAATACTGAAACAGAAACAACAGCCTAGGCAAGACGTTCATCCTTATTACCGCCATCCTCCCCCACCACGACAGCCACAACCCTTTCCACCGTGATAATTCAATTCTAATGCACTCCACTATTTTGCCATAATTAAGTCCATAGACTCTACTCAGATCTCTAGGAATATAAACCCCCAGATACCTAATTCTCAGTGGTTGTTTTTCCTTCCCACTCTTTGTCCTGATCTCTTGCAGCTTTCTCTCCCCCTCTCCCTTTTATTATTTCTGATAGTTATCTCTCCCCACTACTCTTCCACTGTGGCCTCTTCCTTACTACATTCCCTCCTGCCCTGCTTCCCCCAATGCTTGGCCTCTTCACAAGGGCCTTCCCTCTCTGTGGCTCCTTCCTGACAGTCTTTCCTTCTGGCTCTGCTTCACCTCACCCTTGACCAAGTCACTTTTTAACTGCTTACTCCCCTCTGTGATCCCTTCCTTGATCCTTTACTGCCTGTTCTTCACCCATGACTTATTCTTGAGTGTCTTTTCTCTTGCCGTGTTTCCCCCCATTCTTCACCCTTCTCCTTTTCTTCCTATGGCATTTTCCCTCCTGATGTCTCCTCAGGCCCCTTCTTAAATGCTAACCCGTATTAAACCCTTTTGTGGTGGCTTCCTTCTTTCCCTCTTCTTTGTGAATCCTTCCAAAGTAGTTTCCCTTTTGTACTTCCCACTTTCTGCAGTTCCATTATAGCTTCTTCTTCCCCTCATCCTGTTTTATCTATGACCCCTTCTGAATGTGCATATCATCTCCTCTCCCTCCTGCTTTAATTTTACAGTTTCTTGCCCAGTGTTCTCCTCATCAGAGCCTCTTTCTGAGTACTTACTTCTTCTTCCCTCCTATCCTCTACTCTCTATTGGGGTTCCTGCCCTCTTTTATTCTCCATCAGCCCTACAACAACCATGCTTCTCATTGCAGCTTTTCTTCCTCACTATTAGGTCAGCAGAGTGGCGTAGCAGTTATCAGAAATTCTTCTCAAGTCTATCACCCTGCTTACCTTCTCTGGTTGTATTGAACAGCATCTAATGAAAATATTGGTACTAGCATGGTCCTATCCTTTTCTTTATGTGGTTTCAGGTTTTTGGTGACAGTGATCAGCTATACTCCTCCCCCCCCAGTTCTCCTTGCTGGCCCATGCTCTTGGGGCTGGCAATCATCTCTGCCCCCTAAGAACATAAGAATAGCCATACTGGATCAGACCAATGATCCATCTAGCCCAGTATCTCGTTTCCAACAGTGGCCAATCCAGGTCATAAGTACCTGGCAGAATCCAAAAGAGTAGCAAGATCCCATGCTACCAATCTCAGGGACAGCAGTGGCTTTCCCCATTTCTATCTCAATAGCAGATTATAGACTTTTTCCTCCAGGAATTTGTCCAAAACGTTTTTAAATCCAGATATGCTAACCGCTGTAACTACATCCTCTGACGATGAGCTCCAGAGCTTAACTATTCTCTGCCTCCTCTCCATGACAATTCAGGCTCCTCATGGCATCAATCAACTTTACCCTTCCCCTCCTGCTGTCAGAGGTTTCCAGTTCCTTGTAGCAGCAATCAACTGTTCTTTTGCACCTTGCTCTCTATGGATTTGGGTTTCTTGATGCCACAATATTATTATCTTGATATAGTCAGCATGTGACTAGGTAGCAGAAACCTTAGATCAGAGCTCCATGGAGGTGAGGTCCACTTTCTCCTTCTCTCTGCAGCTACTACTACTACTACTACTACTATTTAGCATTTCTATAGCGCTACAAGGCATACGCAGCACTGCACAAACATAGAAGAAAGACAGTCCTTGCTCAAAGAGCTTACAATCTAATAGACAAAAAATAAAGTAAGCAAATCAAATCAATTAATGTGTACAGGAAGGAGGAGAGGAGGGTAGGTGGAGGCGAGTGGTTACAAGTGGTTACGAGTCAAAAGCAATGTTAAAGAGGTGGGCTATCAGTCTAGATTTAAAGGTGAACAAGGATGGGGCAAGACGTAGGGGCTCAGGAAGTTTATTCCAGGCATAGGGTGCAGTGAGACAGAAGGCGCGAAGTCTGGAGTTGGCAGTAGTGGAGAAGGGAACAGATAAGAAGGATTTATCCATGGAGCGGAGTGCACGGGAAGGGGAGTAGGGAAGGACGAGTGTGGAGAGATACTGGGGAGCAGCAGAGTGAGTACATTTATAGGTTAGTAGAAGAAGTTTGAACAGGATACGAAAATGGATAGGGAGCCAGTGAAGCGACTTGAGGAGAGGGGTAGTATGAGTAAAGCGACCCTGGCGGAAGACGAGATGGGCAGCAGAGTTTTGAACCGATTGGAGAGGGAGAGGTGACTAAGTGGGAGGCCAGCAAGAAGCAGATTGCAGTAGTCTAAAGGAGAGGTGACAAGGGTGTGGATGAGGGTTTTGGTAGAGTGCTCGGAAAGAAAGGGGCAGATTTTACGGATGTTGTAAAGAAAGAAACGACAGGTCTTGGCGATCTGCTGGATATGATCAGAGAAGGAGAGAGAAGAGTCAAAGATGACCCCAAGGTTTCGAGATGAGGAGACAAGGAGAATGAGAGAGCCATCAACAGAAATAGAAAATGGGGGGAGTGGGGAGGTGGGTTTGGGGGGGAAAAATGAGAAGCTCGGTTTTGGTCATGTTTAATTTCAGGTGGCATTGACACATCCAGACAGCAATGTCAGACAAGCACGCTGAAACTTTGGTTTGGATGCAAGGTGAGATATCAGGGGTAGAAAGGTAGATTTGGGAGTCATCAGCATAGAGATGGTAGGAAAAGCCATGGGATGAGATTAATGAACCAAGGGCAGAAGTGTAGATAGAAAAGAGGAGGGGACCAAGAACAGAACCCTGAGGTACGCCGACAGGCAGAGGGATAGAAGTAGAAGAGGATCCACCAGAGTGAACACTGAAGGTGCGGAGGGAGAGGTAGGAAGAGAACCAGGAAAGGACAGAGCCCTGGAATCCAAGTGAGGACAGAGTATCGAGGAGTATGCTGTGATCGACAGTGTCAAAAGCAGCGGAAAGATCAAGAAGAATGAGAATGGAATAGAGACCTCTGGATTTAGCCAGTAATAGGTCATTGGAGACTTTAGTAAGCGCAGTTTCGGTTGAGTGGAGAGGGCGAAAACCAGATTGTAGTGGGTCAAGAATAGCATGTGAGGACAGAAAATCAAGGCAGACTCCCTGTGATGGTCTCATGAACCTCGGGTAGGGACATACTGTATTAGATATTATTGATTTTGTGTTATCAGCACCACGGGACTTTTATCAGAAAACCCTCAGATTTTAGGAAAAGAGGCAGCTTTGTGACAATGAACAGCTGACTTTCTCACAACTGAGCTTATTATCCACTTTGATCTAAAATTTATCATTCAGCCAAGGAAATACTTTTATTTATTGGGCAATGAGCCACCTTGAACTTGGAGCACACATTCTCTTCATGATTTTACTTCTCAGTGTCTTTCTTGTGTTTTTTTTTCTAGGGATGTTCTGGTGTCTGATGTAATTTGTCTGTTATTGTTAATTATCTCACCTCTTAACATAAGAATAGCCATACTGGGTCAGGCTGATGGTCCATCTAGCCCAATATCCTGCAATATCCTGCTTCCAATAGTAGCCAATCCAGGTCACAAATACCTGACAGGAACCCAAATAGTAGCAACATTCCAGAATTCCAATGAGTAGGAAGATTCCACAATCCCAGAGAGTAGCTAGATTCCAGAATCCCAAATACTATCAACATTCCATGCTACCAATCCCAGGGTTTGTGTTTTTGTTGTGTCTCTAGACTCCAGTATGAAGTATGACCCAGCTCTATAAAGTCAATGGTACCTTATAACAGAGAATACTCGTCAGAAGGGCAAAAGCAGGAGCTAATTAATGTATTTATTTATTGCACTTGTATCCCACATTTTCCCACCTATTTGCAGGCTCAATGTGGCTTACAGAGATCTGTTATGGCATTGCCATTCCAGGGTAAAAATACAATTGGTGTTACAAAGAGGATGACAAAAAAAGAGCTAGGCAAACAGTATAGAAGGAAGACGTTCAGAATAAGGGAAGAGTGGTGAAGTGTTATAATTGAGCTATGGATTATCGTGGTAGGCCTTGTTGAAGAGATAGGTTTTCAGAGATTTGCGAAAGTGGGTTATATCGTTAATTGTTTTCAGGTTAGTTGGTACTGCATTCCACAGCTGCGTGCTCATGTAGGAAAAGCTGGATGCATGTGTTAGTTTGTATTTTAATCCTTTACAGTTGGGGAAGTGTAGATTAAGAAATGTGCGGGCAGATCTTTTAGCATTTCTGGGAGGAAGGTCCACAAGATCTAGCATGTAGTGAAAACATTGTTTCCTAGTGAATGAAACCTTCCTTCTAGTACCCTTTCAAGCCCCATATTCAATGATTTATGCATATTCATTTTTATTTATTTATTAAGATTTCCTTTGACTGTGGAAGCTGTAGTTTGGCTGAATGCCGGGTGGAAAGAGAGATCCCAGGGGACAGGAAACATATCTTCATGAACATCATCCCAGGTGAACATAAAACATCAAAGCACAATAAAACAACTGTACAAACCCATACTTAACTCATTAGATCCCACATAAAAGTGTGATGAAACAGGCATATTTAATGCCAATAATAAATCACATAGAATGTCAGTAATTGGCCAATCACTGCAGCCTTCTGTGTTTGGAAGCATCTCAGGTCCTCTTTCTGTATCATGTGCTGAAATATTGTCTCCCACACAGAATAGTTTCCCCACTGTCTTAACAGTTTGACACTTAAATTGTTTTACTAGGTAAATTGGTAGATTCTGTCAGTCAGGAATGTGATTAATAAAGAGATGCTGTCTCAGGTATTTTCAGCTCCCTGAGCTGTTCTATCACTCCGCAACTCTGATCTAATTCTCATACCAGAACAGGCATTACTTGGAGTAGATGGTGGGTTTTGTTTATGGAAACTAGGAATTTCTCAGTCATTCTTACTCTGATGCTCAGAAGCAAATGTGGGCTAGAGGCCGTTAGTGCTGGACTAGCGCATGCATTCGCTAGTGCTGAATTCTCAGAGCCGACGAGCACGTGAAACAATGAGCTTGCCAGCTCTGAGCGCAATGACCATGCAAATGCATGCTAAAGAGCCCCCCCCCCCCCGTATTCCCCCCAATGCATAGCAGGTAGTGTGCTAAACAAGGATGCTCCTTCTGCTGCAAACCCTACACCAGCTCAGAGCTGAGGTTGGGATGTCTGGGCAGTGAAGCTGTGTGAAGGAAGAGAGCCAACCAGAACAATTTTGAACGGATGAAGGAGGTTAGGGCAGAAATCTGTCCAGGTAGTGCCAGCAGCAGAAAAAGTAAGAAGAAGATCAGCTGATAATGTCTGCCAAACACCAGAAGGATCTCCATGTAAGCCACTGGTCTAAAAAAAATAGATGTGGGGGTAGAACAGGCCAGCTTGGTACCCACGCACAAGCCGGACATTATGGAAACAATCTTCTGCATTCTGACCTGGATTTTAGCTTGCTTTCTGTGCGTTCTGAACCATGGACGCTGTCCATGTCAGTACCTCTTCCTCTTCCTTCTCTCCACCCCTCTGGCATTCTGGGCATGTGCTGTAGAGCTGTGCTTAATGCACAACTCTTCAGCGCATGTGCCAGACACTGTCCTCCCACCAAACTCCCTAATGCACAATGCTATGAGTATGCCTAAATTTGCATCTCATTAGCGTTAAGCAAGCATGAGGCAGTAGTTCTGCGCTGATCTGGCAGTATTTCTCCGGCGCTGTTCAGTACAGCACTGGAGTGTTGAGAATCTGCCTGTCTGCTTGGTAATCTGCTAAAGTTATAGAGGATGGATAAGTTTTGTATCATGGCTGTGTTTGCATTGTTGCTGTTCAGTACTTAGGTTTTGATTTAGGTTTGAGCTTAAATGTAAGTAATAACTTTTGGTCTTCTCCTGTGCCCTTAGCTTGAGGTCATTCTATAAGTGGGTGCCTTCTTTTAGGCATCTCAATACCACACAGTGAAAGCCTAGTCCATAATGGCATCTGAGCACCCAGGTACCATTCTAGAATTCTAGCGTAACCTGGTATCGGGGTGCCTAAAATCTAGGTACCCACAGTTACACCACTGATAGAACTGGTGTTGCTGCAGGTGCCCAAATATGTCAAGGGCATGCATAACTTACAGTATTCTGTAAGTTGCATGGATAAGTGGCAGTCGTACCCATGCTTCACCCCTGTGTGCCTCTTCTTGCATTTAGGCACCATACCACTAGGGTGCGCCCTTACAGAATAGCACTTAGGGGGAATATTGACATTTATATGTATATGTGTACATGTGTGTGTCAGCACCAGTATTCTATGCATTCTTGTGTAAATGTAAGCATCCCATTATAAAAGTGCTTGCATAATGAACTTAAAAAAAAAAACACAGCTAGGTTTGGTTTTTGTGTCAAGGAGCTTTGAAATATTATGTCCGAATCATGCTTTTAAGCACTTCCCCTCTTAGGGTCAAAGTGCATTGCTTCTTTACATAATGGTATTGAGAAAATAAAAACAAATAAACAAAAACAAATTTGAAAACATCAGAGACTAATAAAATCACTCAATATAAACAAATAAAAATGAAAAAGTTGAATAAAAACATCCAATTAACTTATAAGGCAGAGGCATGCTCAATTAGGGTGTACACTTTAAATGCACTCTTGCTTTGAAGGTCTTCAGATGTACCCACCATAACGCAATGGAAAAATGAGGTTTACCACCTATTAATGCTTGAATGATTATATGATAAGAGAAGAGTGCTGAAAGCTTGGAAACTTTTCAACAAATATGGTCACCTATGGGGACATTATGCCTCACCGTGCAAGTAGTCTTCTATTAAACTTGTGACTTTGAGCATTGGGGATAAAGGATGGGGGGTACGGTGGGATGATTTGAGCTTTCCATACTCAGTCTCCAATCGGCTAACCATGAGTGCACAAACTCACCCCCTCTTGATACAGACATACGGGCAATGCACTTTTTCTAGTGAAAAAGGTGCCGGTACTCAAATGCTAGGCCACCCTTCAGGGGTGGGGGTAATCACTGAGGGACCCTCCCCACAATAGCCAGGCCCCCTACAACCAGTCACAGAACCTATGACAAGGAAGAATTGGTGTGTAGAGCCTGAGCTCTTTCATTAAAACTTGGGGACCATGGGTCAATTTTAGCAGCCAATGGAAAAGGTGCCGGTACTCAGTACCCCCAAGTACCCCCTCAAAAAAAGCCCTGCATACGGGACTCTTTTAACCTAATAACAGAGGAGGGCCTTGACAAATTCCTAAGAGAACTTTGACCAACTACCTGCTCCCTTGACTCCTGCCCATCAAAGATAGCTCAGCAGGCAAGCAGAGGCCTCATAGAAGGTGCCACAAAAATTGTGAACTCCTCTCTTTCTAATGGGCAACTACCAACAGCATTAAAAAGGGCAGTAGTGCACCATCCTTTGCTAAAGAACAAACTTGATAGTTACCAGCCAGTATGTAGCATCCCATTTCTAACAATACTTATAGTGATTGACTAGAAGAGAGAAACTGGCTAGATCCATGCCATTCTGGATTCAGACCCGGTTACGGAACAGAAACAATCCTTGTGTCCCTACTAGATGATCTTCACAGAAACTGAGTCAAGGAATTTGCCTCGGTGTTAGTACTGCTAGTTTTCACAGCAGCTTTTGACACTGTGGATCATGAGATCATACTAGCATAAGTGTTAGAAACAGGTATCAATGGAGCAGCACTTGCTTGGTTCAGATCTTATCTGTCAGATAGGCAACAGTCCATACTGTTCAGCAGCACCTCTTTGCCACCATGGCCATTGACCTGTAGGGTACCAGATGGATCGATAATGTCACCTATTCTGTTCAATATCTACCTCAAGCCATTAGCCAAGCTAATTTGGTCGATGGATACTAAGTTCTACATCTATGCAGATGGTGTGCAGCTACTCATACCCATTGATCCTGGCAACCTGGATTCATTTACCACTGCAGCTCCATGTGACCTTGGGCAAGTCAGCCAACCCTCCATTGCTCTAGGTACAAAAACTTAGATTGTGAGCCCTCTAGGGACAGAGAAAGTACCTGTATTTAATGTATACAACATTGCGTCTAGTAGTGCTATAGAAATGATTAGTAGTAGTAGTAGTATTACTTCCCACAACCCTGAATAAACTGACTGCCTGTGTAACACAGGGGCGTATCTGCGTGGGGCCATGGGGGCCTGGGCCCCCGCAAATTTCGCCCTGGACCCCCCTCCCGCTGTCAACCCTCCCCCGTCATCGACATGGGCTACCTTTGCTGGCGGGGGACCCCAACTCCCGCCAGCCGAGGTCCGCTTCCTCCTGCCGCTGCCTTTAAAAATATTCCTTCAGCTGGCGGGGGACCCCAACCCCTGCCAGCCGAGCCGAGGACTTTTAAGTTCTTCTTCGTCTTCCGTGCTGTTCAAAGCTGCTGAATCCAGTTTCGGAGTCTGACATCGCAGCACGTTGTACGTGCAGGACGTCAGACTCTCAGAAACAGAGACATCACACAAAATGAAACCTGCCAACGAGCCTTCTCCGGAGTAGCCCCCACACTCTGGAATGCACTCCCTGAAGGGCTTTGCTTAACACAAGATTATCCCTAGGAAATCTTGGCTCTTCAACCAGGCCTTTAATGGAAGAAGTCGCTAGCTTGCTAATCACATACAGACACAAGGAGTGACACTGGCTGCACATACTATAGCAGGACATGTTTATCCACTCCTGTCCTAGCTAAGATAATTTTCAAACACCATTCTGACCTCATGTGCATCTTTCTTTAAATTAGTCCCCTTATTTTCTTACTCCTGTTACCCTGTCTTTTCTATCTGTTCTGTCTTTGTTTTACAACCTATGCAGCCTATTAAAGTTTTGTATTGTGTATTGTGTTGATATTGTAATGTAGCATACTGTGCTATACTTTATATCTGTAATTTTAAGATTTTTACTTTTGTCTATTGCTTATTCTTGCTATACACTGCCTTGAGTGAACTCCTTTAAAAGGTGGTAAATAAATCTAATAAATAAATAAGTAAATATTTATTTGATGGATTGTGTGTCATTGCAGTGAAGAAACAATGCTTGTGATGATGTGTTTTCAGTGATGAGAGTATATATGGATTGGAATAAGAGATTATTTCTTTTCTTAGAAGATTATTTGAAATATCTATACTTATGACGGTGAATGGAACACTCTGATTTATTATTTTGGTATTACACTTTTTGACTATTATGCTCCTAAATCTATGCTCCTAATTTATGAGCATAATCTATTTTGGAGCACAGAGTATGCTTGTAATTTAGGATCATAAATTTTGTTCATAAATTTAGGAGCATAACCTTTATAGAATAAGGCCCATAGGAAAGCTTCTGCTGGCGAGGCTTGGGGACACCCGCCAGCGCAGGTATGTAGGATTATGGTGGGTGGTCGAGAGCAGTAGGGAGGTGGGGCAAAATGTGCCCCCACCCACCCTACTTGGGCTCATGCCCCCTCCCAAATTAAGGTCTGGCTATGTCTCTGACTCCAATAATTCAGCCTAACAATATCTTCACTGTCTCTTTATAGAATACCAACACAGCCTCTCCCATAGAGATGCAAATGGTAACGGAATTCAAAAACGCATGAGACAAACACAAATGAATCCTGTTTATTTTATGTATTTATTTATTGGGATTTATTAACCACCTTTATGAAGAGATTCACCCAAGGTGGTGTATGACAGGCTCAACTATAAGAAACACATGAAAATGTACCACCAGGCCGTAACAACAGCCAAAAAACAATATTTTTCTCAACACATAGAAGAAACTGCAAATTCAACCAAGAAGCTATTTAAAATAGTAAACAGCCTACTGCAAACCCCACAACAACACCAGCCTTCCCAGTCACAACTAACCAGAAATGATTTTGCCACTTATTTTCCCAACAAAATTAAAGGTCTTCATCGGGACCTACAGACACTCCCATCAGAGCTCCTACCAGCTAATGAAGAGAAAACTCCCTCTTTCCTGCCATGCACAGGCATCTGGGACTCATTCAACTAGGTCACAGAGGAATCTCTTGAAAATACCTCAAAAGGTCTACAACCTACAACCTGTCCTCTTGATCCCTGCCCAGCAAAGATTGTAAAAAGAGCAAGTGCAGGCCTCATTGAAGGGGCCACTAAAATTGTTAACTCCTCTCTTATGGAAGGGCAGCTGCCAGCAACACTAAAAAGAGATGTGATGTGCCCCTTACTGAAAAAGTGCTCGACCAGGACAAGCTCAAAAACTACCGACCAGTCTCTAACATTCCTTTCTTGGCAACACTTATAGAACGGACAGTCTGCAGTCAAGTCTACGACTGGCTAACTGAAAGTAATTGGCTAGACCCATGTCAATCTGGCTTCAGACCTGAGTATGGAACAGCAACAGTTCTTGTGTCCCTTCTTGATGATCTGCACAGGAACTGTGACAGGGGATCTGCCTCAATACTAGTGTTGCTTGATTTCTCAGCAGCCTTCGACGCCATGGATCATAATATCATGCTTACAATACTGGAAGAAACAGGTATCAGTGGCACAGTACGTACTTGTTTCAAATCCTATCTGTCAGATACACAACAATCAGTTCTGTTCAGCAATAGCACATCATAACCTTGGGCACTGGACTGTGGGGTGCCACAGGAATCCATACTGTCTCCCATTTTATTTAATATCTACCTCAAGCCTCTGGATGAGCTGCTTCGGTCGATGGATACAAAATTCTACATCTATGCCATACCCATTGAACGAGATCTACCCACAGCTCTGAGTAAACTGACTGCCTGTCTAACTGCAACTCAAGAATGGGCAAACAACAACACACTTTGCCTGAACCCAAATACAACAGAGATTCTTTGGGTACCAAACACAAGTGGACAAATACCCGACTTCAAAATACCTTTTGGGAAGTATGAACTCCCCCTAAAATCACAGGTCAAGAATCTTGGGATACTGCTAGACATCACTCACTCTGATCCCACAAATTCAAACAACCTTCAAAAATTGTCTCTATCATCTACGGCAGCTATAAAATCTCTCTCCATATATTGAAAAGATGAGTTTGACCACAGTGGTCTATGCCATGATAACATCACGATGACTACTGTAATACCCTGCACACTGGCCAAATCAAAAAGAGTTTGTATCAGCCCCAACTAATTCAGAATACTGCAGCACAACTGATAAGAGGCTGCAAGTGGCATGACCATATCATTCCCTTCCTGCAAAAGCTACACTGGCTAACAGTATCTTACAGAGCTAAATTTAAAACTCTGTGTTTGATTTTCAAGGTCCTTAGACAAAATGAGCCAGAGTACTTAAAGAATAATTTAGCCCTTTACATACCTTTTAAGACCTTTGAGGTCCTCTCAAGGATTACCACTATCTGTACCTTAGTCAAAAGCAATTGTACAATCTGATACCCGCCAGCGAGCCTTCTCAGGAGTAGCCCCCATGCTCTGGACTTTACTCCCAGAGGGGCTACATATAACCCAAGACTTTCTCTACTTCAGGAAGCAGTGGAAGCCTGTCTCCTCTTGCCAGCCTTTAATATATAGGGTAACTGACTATACACTCATTCTGCACCTGGACTAGCTTGCTACACACACTGTAACTTAGTTTAGTTCCTTATCTGTTGCT
This sequence comes from Microcaecilia unicolor, assembly GCF_901765095.1. Classification (NCBI taxonomy): domain Eukaryota; kingdom Metazoa; phylum Chordata; class Amphibia; order Gymnophiona; family Siphonopidae; genus Microcaecilia; species Microcaecilia unicolor. The sequence goes on from NC_044031.1 coordinate 661,085,264, forward strand.
TAAAATTCACTATACAACAAACTTGCTTCGAGTTTAACTAACCATCAAATGATCCTGACTGACTCTGTATTACGCACCTTGTTCCCATCATATATCTGCTCTTGGTCCCTCAGCTATATAGTAAGCCTATTGTAGAAAATCTTTAGCATCATATCTGTGTTAGTTGAATGTTTAATGCATGCTTATTAGGTGTATCATTAGTATTATGCTAGCGTTGTATTACATCTCTGGTATTTGAATTCCAGTGCTGTTAAATATGTATATTTTTGATACTGATTCACGGTAGTTATATTATTAGGTTTCAATTTACTATTTTCAAGTTTACCTCATTTAGGGGTCCTTTTACTAAGCTGTGGCAAAAAGTGGCCTGTAGTAGTGTGGGCACGTGTTTCTGACTTGCGCTGGGCCAGTTTTTACCGCATGTGGGAAAAAGGGCTTTTTTCAATGGGCCAGGAAAAGGGCCTGCAGTGAAACTGACACCAGCATGCCCCTATTTATAGCCTAAGCCCTTAACGCCACCCATTGATTTAGCAGTAAGGGCTCAGCGCTATATGCGTGGTGACTGGTTGGCATGCGCCAACTGCCAATTAACGCCAGAAACGCCACGTCAGTAGGAAATTAAAAAATTATTTGTCTCAGAGGCACGGCATGTGCCAAAACCAAAACTAATGCCAGGGGGCATGCTAGCCTGGCAGTAGTCTTGTTTTGGTGAACGCATGTAGAGCCTAACTCACCTTTGTGAAACGGCCCCTTATTGTATTTATGTTTATTCTTGGTTATTTTACTATTGTTATGCTGTTAACAAAATTAAGTTTTATGTTAAACTGTACCTACATGGATCTAAAGAAGCTTAGCAGAGATTAGGTAGGAAAGCCATTGTGCCCTGATGGAGGCTGAATAGATTTGGATGGAGCTTTTCAGGGGCTTGGACAGCTATTTTAGAACAAGGCCAGTTCCAGACCGACTTCTACGGTTTATGCCCTAAAGATGGCAAGGACAAATCAAGATCACATCATACCATGTGTAATAATTTTATCTTATTGGGCAGACAGGTCTTTATCTGCCATCATCTACTAAGTTACTTTCCTGCTTATTTTCGAACGAGAAGGCCGGCCATCTTCCGACACAAATCGGGAGATGGCCGGCCTTTACCTAAAGCCGCCCAAATCGGTATAATCAAAAGCTGATTTTGACCGGCTTCAACTGCTTTCCGTTGCAGAGCCGGCGAAAGTTCAATGGGGCGTGTTGGCAGTGTACTGAAGGCGGGACGGGGGCATGGTTAAGAGATGGCCTCAAAAAGGTGCCCCAACTGACCAGGTGACCACCGGAGGGAATGGGGGATGATCTCCCCTTACTCCCCCAGTGGTCACCAACCCCCTCCCACCCAAAAAAAAAAAAAAAATTTTGCCAGCCTCTATGCCAGCCTCAAATGTCATACCCAGCTCCAAGACAGCAGTATGCAGGTCCCTGTAGCAGTTTTAGTGGGTGCAGTGCACTTCAGGCAGGCGGACCTCAAACATGCGTGGGATATGCATAAAGGAATCCTGTGCATAAGGAATGGATCCTCAGAAGCTTAGCTGAAATTGGGTGGCGGAGCAGGTGGGGGAAGAGGGGTTGATGGTTGGGAGGCTAGGATAGGGGAGGGCAGACTTATACGGTCTGTACCAGAGCCGATGATGGGAGATGGGACTGGTGGTTGGGAGGCAGGAAATACTGCTGGGCAGACTTATACGGTCTGTGCCCTGAAAAGTACAAATTCAAGGTAAGGTATACACATATGAGTTTGTCTTGGGCAGACTGGATGGACCATGCAGGTCTTTTTCTGCCGTCATCTACTATGTTACTATGTTATGTTACTATCCCCCCCCCCTACCTGTTACACTTGTGGTGGTAAATGGGAGCCCTCCAACCCCCCCCCCCAAACCCACTGTACCCACATGTAGGTGCCCCCCTTCATCCCTAAGGGCTATGGTAGTGGTGTACAGTTGTGAGGAGTGGGTTTGGGGGGGATTTGGGAGGGGCTCAGCACACAAGGTAAGGGAACTATGTACCTGGGATCAATTTGTGAAGTCCACTGCAGTGCCCCCTAGGGTGTCCAGTTGGTGTCCTGGCATGTGAGGGGGACCAGTGCACTACAAATGCTGGCTCCTCCCACGACCAAATGCCTTGGATTTGTCTGGGTTTGAGATGGCCACCATTAGTTTCCATTATCGGCGAAAACCAATGGAGGCCATCTCTAATTCCGGTGATCTCTAAGGGCAGGCCAAATGTTGAGATTTGGCCAGCCCTGACCGTATTATCGAAATGAAAGATGGCCGGCCATCTTGTTTCGATAATACAGTCAGGTACGCCGCTTGACGGGGCCGGCGTTAGAGATGGCCGCCTTATAGATGGCCGGCCCTGTTTGATTATGGCCTTCTTTGTTACTGTGGGCTTCTTTTACAAAGCTGCGCTAGCGATGCCCACACAGCAAATGAGAAGAAGTCTATAGGAATTGAATGGGCTTCCTCTCATTTGCCGCACTGAGAATCAGCAGCATGGCTTTGTAAAAAAGGCCCTCTATGACCAGTCTCAAGGGAAAGGCAGTGTTTGGGGGGTGGGGGGAGGCGAGAATGACAGGGACCGGTGGATGGGTAATCAGAATGTGACAAAGCAGTATAATTTTAAGGTTTGTAATGTGATAGGAAACCCAAATCCTTGTTAAGTCCTGTCTGGTGGGTGTGAAAATATTTCATCATTCTAACTTCAAAGTCTTACAATCCTGGATTATTTTAAAGTTATTTCTTACTCTCTTCTCAACAAGATCTATCTCTCCCACCATCATCTCACCTTCGCCTTGATGTTTCTCATGACACTGCCTTCTGCCACACTGGTCCACAGTTGTGGAACTCCATGCCAGTTGAACTCAGATCTGAGCCTTCATTTTCAAAGTTTAAGAGGCTAGTAAAGACTTGGTCGTTTGACCGCGCTTATACCCTTCCCAATACATAATGCTGCTTCATTATCCCTATTCCCTGAATCCTGTTGTCTATAACATTCTCGTTTTCTCTCTGTCTCTGTCTCTCTCTGTCTCTCTGTCTTTCTCTCTCATCATATCATCCACCTTTACTAATATTTTCTCTCTTTAGCTATCATCTTTTTCATTATCTACCTTGTAGTTTTCACAATTATATACTGCTTAGCTACACTAATATATGTGTGATTGGCAATATATCAAGCCCTTTAAAATTAAAAAAGCAGAATATTAATTCATTTATAACTCAGCAGTGTTAGAAGACAGACATTAATCCAGAAATATAGTTTATAAAATGGGAATTAATTTGAATTAATGTTGCTCAGAAGAACTTCAGATAACAGTAACTCGTTATGGAGTTGATTCTACATTTGACATTCTCCAGTTGCCATTGACCTAAATCATTCAGATTAGCTTGTACCCAGTGCTCAGACAGTTCTTTTACTAGGCACGTGACAGACCTGGAAATGGATTTGGAGAAGAGGGGCCAAGGTTTCTTGGTTCACTATGCACTAAAGGAACAAATACCAGTGAAACGTTATATATTTTTTGAGAACCTGCTGGATGTAGAAGCAAAGAAGCATACTACATCTATATATAAAAGACATGACTTCCATTATAAAACAGAACAGCCATATATAACATTGAAAATGAAAGGTCAACCCAAAGTCTCCTTCAGACATAATTATCTCTCTGTAATAGATTGTAAGGCATGCATCATGGCCGTATATCACACAATTTAGGGAGCTTATGACACAAGCTCTACTGTACCTTGCAGTACGACCCCCCCCCCTTTTTTTTTTTGTACTGAGTGACTTATGATGTTGGTACCATTATCCTCGGTGTTATAACCCATTTTTAAGTTTGAAAAGCTGAGATCATTACACACTGTGATATAATCTTCCTTTTGCTTGAAGAATATAACATGGACGTTTTTCATACTCCTTGTGATAATTGTCACCTCTCTGCTTGGAAAGCTGTGGCAGGGCACCTTGAGCAGTAGCCTAGTGGTTAAAGGCATGGGCAACAAGCCAGGGAAGCCAGAATTTAAATCCCCACTGGTGTTTCTTGTGACCTTGGGCAAATCATTTAACCTTCCATTACTTCATGTACAAATTCAAAGCAGAAGGTTTCCGGTGATTAGAAAAACACATACCATACCTGAATGTAAATCACTTTGAGGTACTGCTGCAAAGGAATGTATTATATCCAAAAACTTTCCACCCTATATCACACTTGCCTTTATGTCTGGAGAGCTCTGACAATAGTTCCTCATTGAATGTGTTCAGTGATGCCAGGAATCACTTGCTTCGATGCTCTTAAATGAAGTAAATCCCATCCACTGTGGATATTAAGTTCCAACAATGATAAATTTATATATAAATGAGTGTTTAAATTGAAAATTTTACACACATTATGAACATTCATTATAAGAAAAATACTGCATCAATTATATCTGTATCTATATATCTGTTTGTATGTATGTGTGTATCTATCTATATCTGTATCTATCTACATATATCTATCTACATATATAGTTATATAAATACTTTTTTTTTTTACAAACTGCATATTTTGCAAGTCAGGATTGATTTTCTAACAGATTGTGACTAATTTTATCTCATCTATTGGGATAAAGAAGCGCTGAAATGCCAGGCAGAGGGGAAGAAAAGGCTGTACAAATACATTAAGCTTATTTATAACACAAGATGAGATCTCATATCTCAGACATCTTCATTTATTTTTTCTTTTTCTTTTCTTTTATTTTATTGCTAGAATTGTTAAATGTTATTAAAGCTGACTTGTATTATTGTTTGCATATTATTTCCAGCTACTTGTTTCAAACATGCATGCAATGTAAAAGACAGAGGCCACTTGGTGTCTGCCAGTGGATACCTAAACATATTTTGGCTGAGTCCCAAATTTATTGATTGATTACATTTGTATCCCACATTTTCCCACATAGCAGTAGGCTCAATGTGGCTTACAGGTTCCCGAGAGGAGAGTACCAACTCCGGGAATATATACAGAGTGGAAAATAGAGTAACAGTGGGTGCAAGGAAGCTGATAAGGTTGTGGAAAAGAGAATACAACTCTGGGACGAATATATAGTAGCATATAAAGAGAAGTAATCCCAATGAGGCTGATAAGTCTCCGGGGATGGGACTACAGCTTCTAGTGAGCAATACAGAGTAGGATAAGGGTAGAAGTAGACTTAAATATAATTGGAGTGATAAAATTTGTACAGTTTGAAGTAATAGGATTATGTGAAAGGGTCATCTTTGACTCTTCTCTCTCCTTCTCTGCTCATATCCAGCAGATTGCCAAGACCTGTCATTTCTTTCTTTACAACATCCGTAAAATCCGCCCCTTTCTTTCCGAGCACTCTACCAAAACCCTCATCCACACCCTTGTCACCTCTCGTTTAGACTACTGCAATCTGCTTCTTGTTGGCCTCCCACTTAGTCACCTCTCCCCTCTCCAGTCGGTTCAAAACTCTGCTGCCCATCTCGTCTTCCGCCAGGGTCGCTTTACTCATACTACCCCTCTCCTGAAGACCCTTCACTGGCTCCCTATCCGTTTTCGCATCCTGTTCAAACTTCTTCTACTAACCTATAAATGTACTCACTCTGCTGCTCCCCAGTATCTCTCCACACTCGTCCTTCCCTACACCCCTTCCCGTGCACTCCGCTCCATGGATAAATCCTTCTTATCTGTTCCCTTCTCCACTACTGCCAACTCCAGACTTCGCGCCTTCTGTCTCGCTGCACCCTACGCCTGGAATAAACTTCCTGAGCCCCTACGTCTTGCCCCATCCTTGGCCACCTTTAAATCTAGACTGAAAGCCCACCTCTTTAACATTGCTTTTGACTCGTAACCACTTGTAACCACTCGCCTCCACCTACCCTCCTCTCTTCCTTCCCGTTCACATTAATTGATTTGATTTGCTTACTTTATTTTTTTTTTGTTTATTAGATTGTAAGCTCTTTGAGCAGGGACTGTTTCTTCTATGTTTGTGCAGCACTGCGTATGCCTTGTAGCGCTATAGAAATGCTAAATAGTAGTAGTAGTAGAAAGGGGTATTGTTCATTTCTTAGTTCGATAGATGTGATGCATTGTTCATGAATTAGTTCGGGTCTGCTGGGTAGGCTTTCTGGAAGAAGTGAGTCTTGAGGTCTTTTTGGAATTTTAGATGGGTGTTCACAGTTCTAATGTTTCTATGTAATGCGTTCCAGAGCTGGGTGCAAATGTAGGAAAAGCTGGATGCATATGTTGATTTGTATTTTAGTCCTTTACAGTTTGGGTAATGCAGGTTTAGAAACATTCTTGATGATTCGATGATGTTTCTAGTTGGTAAGTCGATAAGTTTGGTTATGTGGGTTGGGGCCAGACAATGGATTGTTTTGTGGACCAGAGTGCAAATTAAATGAGTTTAGTTGTGTTAGCTCAAATCCTAGTACAGTGGTTCTCAATTCATTCATCAGGACACACACAGCTAGTCAGGTTTTCAGGATATCTACAATCAATATACATGCACTGCCCCTTTTGTATGCAAATCTATCTTGTTCACATTCATTGTGGATATCCTGAAAACCTGACTGGATGGGTGTGGCACAAGGACTAGGTTGAGAACCACCGCCCATGTGGACCATTTTTCATACAACGGAATCATACAGATTTGTCAAAATGGCAATGATAATTCAATTCAGAACTAGAATATATTACCAAAAGTGCTGCAGGTCAGGAGTGAAGTGTAGTAAGTAAGCTGTGTTGAATCCCGGCCCCCTCAAATCCCCAAATACCATGAAGAATGTATTGGATACTGTTGTTTAGTGATGTCAAATGCTGCTATCCTGGGAGGAGTGCAGTGGGGAATGAGGCTTCCAGGTTAAAGAAAAGCTGTGCCAGTGAAAACAATATTTCTTTTTTTGATACGCTGTGTTGACTATGAGGAAGTGAAGGCAGTGCAACAATTACAACATGAAATTGAATGTCCTCTAGGGAGAGTGAAATACCTGAAGCACCTAACTCTCCATGAGGTACCAATAAAAAGACATGAGCTAAATTTATCTATTTATTTATTGCATTTGTATCCCACATTTTCCCACCATGTGGTAGGTTCAGTGTGGCTCGCTTACATATTGCTAAAAAGCGCTTACAAAAAAAATTAGATTTGATGACATTTGGCTTATAATACAGATGTATAGTGATCGCTTGGGTTAGATTAGTATAGTAAGATTGGCATTTTGTGAGAGAGGGTTAGTGTCATTGTTTTCCATTTCTTGGCGTTTCATGATGTTTGGAGGTGTATGATTTGGCAGATTCTGAGGGAAGGACTTCTTGAAAAGATGTTTTTGGGTTTTTCCTGAATTGTAAGTAGTTTTAGGTAAGTTTTATGTCTTTTGGTAGTTAGTGTCATTCTTGGTGGGAATTGGAGTGCCCCACTGCATCACTTCCCATTTTTAGAATGCACAGTGGGCCAGGAGTATAGCCACCCCATACCGTGGAGATGTAAGTAGTAGGCCAGGGGGTATAGTAACAGACTGTAATGCTAGTCCCCCCCTTTTTTTTTTTCAACATGAGACCACAACTCTTGAGTCTCAGGGATGGGGAGAGTCCAGCTGAATTGTCCAGGTCTGCTTAACACACATAGGTTCAGCCCTATTTACAAGGGTGATGAGATAATATTCTTTCACTACTTCAGCCTCTGTAACTTGACAATAGATAAGGCATTGCTATAAATTTTATTTCTCATTTTCTTTTATTTATTCTTTTTTTATTGATTCCTACAGGGTGAGTGGAATTTTTTTTTTTTAATCCATTTGCATGGGATGTCCTAGTGGGACTACAGTGTGGGTGACCCGTTTTAGCTGACATGATAGAGCTAGCTCAGTGGGTTTCCTAGCCCAGTTCTAATCACTGATGACATATGAAGAGTGGCTCTGCACGTTGCAAAGGTGATAATATGACATGCATATTGCAGTGAAATTTGACAAGGGTTGATGTAATAAGGGGCCTATTCACTTTTCCAAAGATATGCAGGACCTCTCAGCTGTTTTTTTAATTAATATAGGATGGGCTTATTTTTATTTACCAAAGCTTACGAATAAATTTATTTGATTCAAGGCCATAAAATTTAAGATCTGTAATACTGGTTATTGATTGATAATTCCAGTCTTTTGCGTATGCATATATAAACTATAGGAGCTATGTAGTAAAGTATAATGTGCATGTTAAGGTCATTTTTCTTGCACTAAAAATAGCTGGCATGTTCAGAATGATTTCCACCACTTTCATGTGTATATGCTAAATAAGCACCTGCATCAGTATAACTGAGAGAGCATAATATTTTTTTATTTATTGTATTTATTGTTTGAGGCTTATTTAGTCCCCTGCCCCTACACATAACATGAAGGGACTTGGTGACCATGATCCCCTCATAACACCTGTAATGATGGGGGCTTGACATCTTCTATATCTAATCCCCCTCCATGCAAAAAATACAGATGATAAAGGCTCAACAATTAGATGGCCCCTTCCTACCCCAATACCCTCCCCTTTTACAAAGATTCGGGGAAAAGTGGCCTTAATGCCCTTGCACAGACCTATCCGGCACACTAAGGCCATTTCTTCCCGCCGCCAGAAAATGGCCAAGTTCCAATTTTTGGCATTACTGGCCACTTACTAATGTTTATATCAAATCCACAATAGGGAGATAATTATATGGTGTTATCAAACAACTCTAATTATTTAGTCTTAACATTTATGGAAGTTAAATGCTTATTAAGAGGAAAAAGCCTCTAGAAGCCTCCAGTGAATACTATTTATTTTTGTATTTCACTATGGAGAGCTGGACTTCATCATCGGCTTACAAAAAACCTCTTTTAAGCATCATTTTTAAATATCGTTATTTCTTATAACATAGAACTAGCACTAATATTTTAAATTAGCTACTTAGCTTCGGGCAGAGTCAAAATTTGACTGATCGAACCCCGACCTACGATGGCCGTCGTTTCGAAAGACCTGCTTCAGGGTACGGTACCCTGAAGCAGGTCTTTCGAAACGACGGCCATCGTAGGTCGGGGTTCGATCAGTCAAATTTTGACTCTGCCCGAAGCTAAGTAGCTAATTTAAAATATTAGTGCTAGTTCTATGTTATAAGAAATAACGATATTTAAAAATGATGCTTAAAAGAGGTTTTTTGTAAGCCGATGATGAAGTCCAGCTCTCCATAGTGAAATACAAAAATAAATAGTATTCACTGGAGGCTTCTAGAGGCTTTTCCTCTTAATAAGCATTTAACTTCCATAAATGTTAAGACTAAATAATTAGAGTTGTTTGATAACGCCATATAATTATCTCCCTATTGTGGATTTGATATAAGCTAAACTCAATTGATTTTGGGAGATAACTTCTTTCTATGATTTAGTTTAACACTTACTAATGTTGTCATTACAAAAGATTATCACGTAACTCTTACTACCACCTATTTTGTAGGTGATAAGGGCTCACACGCTAATCAGTTATCAGCCTGTTGCCACTGCTGATGCGCTAACTATTTATTTATTTATTCAAGATTTGATATACTGCTGAAACTGACATACAGATCACAGTGGTTTACAAACAAAACAAAAGCATAGAAAAGAACTACAAAATGCAATAGGAAATAAACCATGCACACAAGGGAATTAATTAAAATAGCATCCACATTTGGAGCTAACATTTATACCTGCCATCTTCCAGGTGTTTGAACCCGAAAGGACTGCCTCACTCGCTGGAATATGCCTTTTGGAAAAGCCACACCTTTAGAAGTGCCTCAAATTTTTTAACTACTGGATTCTGAAATGTGGTGTACCCCAAGGATCCTCACTCTCTTCTATCTTGTTTAACTTCTTCATGTCTTCCCTCAGCTCAATACATCTGGAACTAGGAGAGCTATTACTATTATACGCTGATGACATCGTGCTCCTTCTACCGCTGACATCTCTACACCAAGATCCAATCCAATCAGTAACAACTGGGATGAGCATTATTCAGTCCTGGGCTTTGGCAAATAATCTGAAACTGAATGCACAAAAGACCAAGATCCTTTGGTTCCAAAATCAAGGAGTTGAGGCTCCAACATCAATAACACTATCGAATGATAGAACCTGCCGAGTCGAATTAGAAGCTAGAGTTCTTGGGGTCCTTCTAGACTCCTCCCTATCATTCTCATCCCATATCAGTCAATTATGGGGAAAAACAATGTTTAAAATGAGACAACTACGCCTAATCCGATCATTCTTTGATCAAAATGTCTTTTCACTACTGGTTCAAATGCTGATCTTACCGCATCTGGACTACTGTAATGTCTTATTTTTTGGCGTTAAGATACAATATCAAACAAAACTACAAATCATACAGAACACAGCAGCAAGATTAATTTACAAACTAAATAGATACACTAGCATCAAGTTATATCTGACTAAACTGCATTGGTTAACTCATAGCTGAAAAAAATTAAGTTTAAAGCTGCCTATCTAGTATTTCAGATTCTGCAAGGCGCTACCTCTGAACTATTGATCAACATCTCATCTGTTTGCATCGTTCACTCAAACAGACTGAAAGAACAATTGGTCTTATCCCCACTGTTGTACAAGAGAATTCGATTTCAGACGATTTTTAACTCACTCTTCCTGGTTTCAGGAATCTCATTATGGAACTCGCTCCCTCTGGCCATGAGATTAGAGACTAACTATCTCAGCTTCTGGAAGAGGCTAAAAACTTACCTCTAACCAAAGACTGCTACATAATAATCACTACTCCTAGTCCCCGATGAACTATAGAACTATTATATGAAACAACTACTTCATCACACCCTATAGTGTTAAAGCATAGGTTAGATAACATGGTATCTAACCAACAAGATTGTATTCACCTAATGTCCCACTTACAATATTTTACCAACTGTATCTAACCAAAATGACTGTATTCACCCAATGGCCTACTCATAATATTGTAACAACCTCTGACCTACTGATGATGTAAACCACTGAACCACAAACAGGGGATATTAGTGGTATATGAGACCTGAATTGAATTGAATTGAAAAAGTTACCTTTGCTGCGTATAGTTTAAGGCAAAGAATCCAGAGTTGGGGAGCAACAAAGAAAAAGCACTATGATATGTCCTGGTAGTACCATGCAGAGAGTAGATGTCTAGAAACATCTACTCTCCACCCCCAGACACACCCCCTCCCTGAAAAAAAAAATATATATTTTTAGTGCAAGGTGTGTGCACAGAGAGTGCAAAATTACCATGGAACACCTCAGCGTCTGGTGCAGTAAGCCCTTACAAGTTGTGGTAAGAACATGCTAGTGCTTGCCGCAGCTTAGAAAAAGGACTCCTTTATTTGGTAAATTATCTGGACACAGGTCTGAATATCAACCAGGACCCAGAAAACTTCTGGAGACCACCTATGACCTGGATATTCAATGGCAGTGCCAAGATTCAGCCTAACATTGAATATTCAGATTAATTTCAGCTTACAGCAGGCCCTTTTACTAAAGGGTTGGTGTGTGGCAACAGGCTTGCCACGTGCAAATCTGGAACTACCACCGGACTTCCACTGGAACCCAGCGGTACTTCCCACCCCCAGCACGTGCCATTTCTGTCACTACAAAAATATTTTCAATATTTTGAAAAAACGCGATTTGAAAGCACAAAACCCCTCTACGAAAAACTACACTGGCTACCAATCGAAGAATGCATTGCTTTCAAAATCTGCACTCTGATTCACAAAATTATCTACAGTGAAGCCCTGGGATACATGACAGACCTGATCGACCTACCAACTAGAAACACGTCCAAATCAACATGAATGTACCTAAATCTGCACTACCCAAGCTGCAAAGGACTCAAAAACAAATCAACTTACGCATCCAGTTTCTCCTACATAAGCACACAACTGTGGAACGCATTACCAAAAGATGTGAAAACTATGTACGACCACCTAAAGGCTTTCCTCACCAATCCAACGTAAATCCCCATGTCCAGCAACACAGCTCAACCAATGATCGTACTGGACAATATACAATCTTCATTCCATACATCCTTCACGGTGCCTGACACACACCTACCTCATTTGACCACAATACAACCTTGTATTGTTATCAACCGACTAGCGAATGCCTTTACGGTACTATGTAAGCCACATTGAGCCTGCAAATAGGTGGGAAAATGTGGGGTACAAATGTAACAAATAAAATAAACTTCCGGAAAAAAACTAACCTGTTTAAAAAGGCATACCCGACCAATCCAACATAAATGCCTGATCTCTGCAACACAACAAAACTAAAGTACGTAATGGACATATCACAACTCTTCCGTTGTACGATTCCCTAATGTGGCTGTGCCACATGAACTTTATCTTAAAACAATATCACTTTGTATTTGTTTACACCGGAGTCTGCAAACGCCTCTCCAGTACTATGTAAGCCACATTGAGCCTACAAATAGGTGGGAAAATGTAGCCCTGGTGCTTACCCGGTGGTAATCAGGCAGTGCCACACACTGCCCATTTGTTACCAGGTTACCGTGGCAGCCCTTATCACCACTTCAATAGGTGATGGTAAGTGCTCCCCCCCCCCCCCCCTCCTCTGAAAAGGCTGCATGGCAAGTGATTCATTTACTACATAGCCATTTCTTTTTGAGACAAAAAGACAGCCTTTTACCCGCTGCGGTAAAAGGGGGCCTGAGCGTGCATCAAAACACACACACTGATGTAGCACAGGCCGTCTTTTATCACAGTTTAGTAAAAGGACCCTTCAATGCCTTTAAATTTGCTGACCATTGTGGGCTCAATATCAGGGGACTGGATTTTCATTCAGGCCTTCAGTAAGGTAGAATAACCACTGAGGTTGCAGGGATTTGCCGTTGTCTTCAAGTACTTGTTCATTTTATATTAATGTTTTATATGACTGCATTTTAATGATGTGCACTGCATTGGGTATGGAAAGTCAATTTATAAATTTAATGACAAGAAATTTACTGTGGTAACCCATGATCAGAGTCATTAAGATCAGCGATGCTGCACCAAATTGCTGACAATTATTTGCAGTTTAAATTGACCAGTGATACTCATAATCTTAAGATATTTTGACATTTCAAAAAATGTCAAAAAAACATATTTTCAATGTTTTAGAATGTTAAAGTGTAATTTATCTTTATTCATGTTGTTAACAAAAGTGTAATTTCCTGTTCTTGGGAATGACAATGTTCAAATGGGCCCTTTTACAAAGCTGCGGCAAAATGTGGCCTTAGTGCACCCTTATGCGGGTCTTTCTCACACACTGAGGCCATTTCTACCTCAGCCAGAAAATGGCTGATTTTCCATTTTCCAATTCAATGGCCATGTGCTAATGCTGCCATTAGTGCACAATCCCTTACTGCCACCTATTTTGTAGGCGGTAAGGGTTCATGTGCTAATCAGTTATCGTGCGGCAATGTTGATGTGCTGATTAGTACAAAAACTCCCACTGTCCCACTGCATATTTGCAGCTTATCATGGGACGTCTCAGTACACCCTACAGTATTTTTATTTATTTAACACATTTATATCCTACATTTTCCCACTTAGTTGCAGGCTCAATGTGGCTTACACAATATTGTAGAGGCAGGCTCCAGTTCCGTAAAATACAAATACACAATATAGTAGTAGGCATATAAGAAACATAAGTAAAAGCAACAAAGAAATAAAGAAGGGGTGGTGATAAAAGTCCAATACGGTCCATAGTTTTGCTGTGTCACAGGAAGTAGAAAGTTAATTTGGGTCAGGGGGATAGGCCTGCTTAAACAAGTTGGTTTTCAGTGACTTCCTGAAGTTAAGATGGTTGTGGATAGATTTCACGATTTTGGGCAAAGCGTTCCACAGTTGTGTACCTATGTAAGAAAAACTGGATGCATAAATTGATTTGCATCTAAGTCCATTGCAGTCTGGATAATGCAAATTTTAGTAAGTTCGGGATAGACTGGAGCTGTTTCTAGGTGGCAGATTTATAAGGTTCAACAAGTATCCAGGAACTTCACCCTAAATAATCCTGTGGACCAGGGTGCAAACCTTGAAGGCAATACGTTCCTTGGAGGGAAGCCAATGCAATTTTTCACGAAGGGGTTTGGCACGTTCATATTTTGATTTTCCAAAGATCAGTCTGGCTGCTGTATTCTGTGTGGTCTGAAGTTTCTTAGTTAGCTGTTTTTTTACAACCTGCATAAATTCTGTTGCAGTAATCTAAATGGCTTAATACCATCGATTGTATTAAGTTGCGAAATACATCTCTTGGGAAAAAAAGGTTTTATACGTTTAAGTTTCCACATTGAGTGGAACATTTTCTTTGTAGTGGAATTTACATTGTATAAATGTATAACATTTTAAGCTGTGGCAAGCATACCTTAGTGTTTTCTGCAGCTTAGTAGAAGGACCCCAAAGTAATCTAGTCATGACCATGCGGATTAACATGCCTAGATTGCACTGTCTGTAAATGTATTTATTTAGATTTTGCTCACACCTTTTCAGTAGTAGCTCAATATGAGCTATATGCAAGTAGGCTGGGTATTTCCCTGTCCCCCTGAGTGCTCATGATCTAAATTTGTACCTGAAGCCATGGAGAGTTAAATGACTTGCCCAAGATCTCACGGAGCAGCAGTGGGATTTGAACCAACCACCGCTGAACGTCAAGACAAGTGCTCCTAACCATTAGGCCACTCCTCCATTCTGGCTAAGGTGTGCCTGCTGTTAACTGGACTGTGAGATGGCATGCATGCAGACGTGTATAGGTTGAGAGAGGAAAACAATGTGCCAATGTGACAGTTTCATAAATAAGTGTGAGATTTTACCCTCCCTGGTGTCCACACAAAATAGCAACAACAACAAGAGGTGATTATCTGCAGCAGTGCGTATCAGTGAACAAACAAGAACATTTGGTCTGCTTGCTTGTTCACTGTCACACAAAATAGCAGGCACAAGGTATATGGGCAAACTTATCGTGCGTTATTTGCACTAGTTTTCAAGGAGCAACTACCCCCCTCCTCTGAAAATCAGCATAAAATGCATACACTGAACGAATCTGTGTACTTTAGAACTCTGCAGGCAATTTGAAAATTCCTGCCTAAGGAGTAATTTTATTATGGATTTTTTTTGTATGCAAATTAACCCAGGAGTAATCCCCCAGATTCTGTACAGGTCACCTAAATTTGGGTGTGGGTAATTAGTCAGGCACTAACAATTATTGGGGTTAGCAAGAACTTAATTGGGCAGCAACTAAAAGTTACACATGGATCTGCCCTACACCCTATTCTATAACATGTATGCTTGAATTTCATAGTGCATAACTCCAAAGGGGGTGTGGCCATGGGAGGGGCATGAGCAATCAAGGATATTCCCAGAATATAGGTGCAGTGTTATAGAATATCTGCATTTGTCAGTTGGGTGCCAGCATTTACACCAGCATTTGGTAGACATAATGTTGAGTGGAGGAGTAGCCTAGTGGTTAGTGCAGTGGACCTTGATCCTGGGGAACTGAGTTCAATTTCCACTGCAGCTCCTTGTGACTCTGGGCAAATCACCTAACCCTCCATTGCCCCTGGTACAAAATAAGTACCTGAATATATGTAAACTGTTCACAGTCGCTGCCTTAATTTTCTCTCCTCTCATACCATCCTCGATCCACTTCAATCCGGTTTTCGCCCTCTACACTCGACAGAAACAGCACTCACTAAAGTCTGCAACGACCTGCTCCTTGCCAAATCCAGAGGCCACTATTCCATCCTCATCCTCCTCGATCTATCCGCTGCGTTTGACACTGTCAATCATGATTTACTTCTTGCCACACTGTCCTCTTTTGGGTTCCAAGGCTCTGTCCTCTCCTGGTTCTCCTCTTATCTCTCCCACCGCACCTTCAGGGTACACTCTCATGGATCTTCCTCCACTCCCATCCCACTATCTGTTGGAGCTCCCCAGGGATCTGTCCTTGGACCCCTTCTCTTCTCAATCTACACCTCTTCCCTAGGCTCTCTGATCTCATCTCACGGTTTTCAGTATCATCTTTATGCTGATGACACCCAGCTATATCTCTCCACACCAGACATCACCGCGGAGACACAGGCCAAGGTATCGGCCTGCTTATCCAACATTGCTGCCTGGATGTCCAACCGCCACCTGAAGCTGAATATGTCCAAAACTGAGCTCCTCGTCTTTCCACCTAAACCCACTTCTCCTCTTCCTCCACTCTCTATCTCAGTTGATAACACCCTAATCCTCCCCGTCCCATCTGCCCGCAACCTTGGAGTCATCTTCGACTCCTCCCTCTCCTTCTCTGCACATATCCAACAGACTGCCAAGACCTGTCGCTTCTTCCTCCTCAACATCAGCAAAATTCGCCCTTTCCTATCTGAGCACACCACACGAACTCTCGTCCACGCTCTCATTACCTCTCGCCTTGACTACTGCAACTTACTCCTCACCGGCCTCCCACTTAGCCATCTATCCCCCCTTCAATCCGTTCAGAACGCTGCCGCTCGTCTTATATTCCGCCAGAACCGATATACTCATATCACCCCTCTCCTCAAGTCACTTCACTGGCTTCCGATCAGATACCGCATACAATTCAAGCTTCTCCTCCTTACCTACAAATGCACCTGGTCTGCGGCTCTTCACTACCTCTCTACCACCATCTCCCCCTATGTTCCCGCCCATAACCTCCGCTCACAGGACAAATCCCTCCTTTCAGTTCCTTTCTCCACCACTGCCAACTCCAGGCTCCGCTCATTCTGCCTTGCCTCACCCTATGCCTGGGACAATCTTCCTCAACCCCTACGCCAAGCCCCCTCCCTACCCATCTTCAAATCTCTGCTTAAAACCCACCTCTTCATTGCCGCTTTCGGCACCTAATCCTTTCGTGAAATATAGTATGCCCTATCAGACTGACTATACACTTTTTTGACTCTACACTTGCCTTTTGACTGTACACTCGTCCTTTGACTGTACACTTGCCTTTAGATTGTACACCTATCTTTTAGATTGTAAGCTCCTTGAGCAGGGACTGTCCTTCCATGTTAAATTGTACAGCGCTGCGTAACCCTAGTAGCGCTTTAGAAATGTTAAATAGTAGTAATAGTAGTAAACTGCTTTGAATGTAGTTGCAAAAACCTCAGAAAGGTGGTATATCAAGTCCCATTTCCCTTTCCCTATTTGAGATTCTACATGGAATGTTGCTACTGTTGGAGATTCTACATGGAATGTTGCTGTTCCACTAGCAACATTCCATGTAGAAGCCTGCCCTTGCAGATCAGCAACGCGGCTGTGCAGGCTTCTGTTTCTGTGAGTCTGACGTTCTGCACGTACGTGCAGGATGTCAGACTCACAGAAACAGAAGTCTGCGCAGCCGCATTGCTGATCTGCAAGGGCAGGCTTCTACACGGAATGTCGACAGTGGAGGAGTATACTAGTGGTTAGTGCAGTGGACTTTGATCCTGGGGAACTGAGTTCAATTCCCACTGCAGCTCCTTGTGACTCTGGGCAAGTCACTTAACCCTCCATTGCACCTGTTACAAAATAAGTACCTGAATATATGTAAACCACTTTGAATGTAGTTGCAAAAACCTCAGAAAGGCGGTATATCAAGTCCCATTTCCCTTTCCCTATTTGAGTTTCTAGATGGAATGTTGCTACTATTGAGATTCTGTTGCTACTATTTGAGATTCTACATGGAATGTTGCTATTCCACTAGCAACATTCCATGTAGAAGCCTGCCCTTGCAGATCAGCAACGCGGCTGCGCAGGCTTCTGTTTCTGTGAGTCTGACGTCCTGCACGTACGTGCAGGACGTCAGACTCACAGAAACAGAAGCCTGCGCAGTCGCATTGCTGATCTGCAAGGGCAGGCTTCTACACGGAATGTCGACAGTGGAGGAGTATCCTAGTGGTTAGTGCAGTGGACTTTGATCCTGGGGAACTGAGTTCAATTCCCACTGCAGCTCCTTGTGACTCTGGGCAAGTCACTTAACCCTCCATTGCCCCTGGTACAAAAATAAGTATCTGAATATATGTAAACTGCTTTGAATGTAGTTGCAAAGGCCAGAAAGGAGGTAGATCAAGTCCCATTTCCCTTTTCCCCTTTGTGCCCAAAGTTAGGCATGAAATATGCGCTAAGCTTATATTCTACGCACAGAGCGCCCTTTACAGAATACTAGCTTAGGGGGCCCTTTTACTAAGCTGCGGTAAAGGGGCCCTGTGCTAGCGGCGGCAACCATTTTTGCTGCACGCTGAGGCCCTTTTTACCACAGTGGGTAAAAAGCCTAAAAAATGAAATGGCCATGCGGTAAGTTTGTACTTACTGCGTGGCCATTCCAGGTAGAGCACTTACTGCTACCCACTGAGATGACGGTAAGGGCTCCTGCACTAACCCAGGGGTAATATTTGTTCTGGAACTTCCGGTAGCACCGGAAATGCCATGCGCTGTGGTGGAACTACACCAGAGGCCATATTAGACCTGCAGTAGTTCCAAATTGCCATATGGCAAGCCAATTACCACACGGCAACCCTTTAGTAAAAGGGCCCCTAAGCATGGATCATCCAGGTCCTCAACTTTGGGTGCCATTTATTGAATCTGTACCTATATATGTAGAAGTATGCACAGTACCAAGAAGGTGCGTATTTTTTATGTATCCTACGTGTAGGCATGTTCAGGGGCATAGTTTGGAGGAAGTGCAGCCAGCGCTGTGGTTTACATATGTTTTTAAAAATTGTATTCATGTGTGTACTTTGCACACAAACATTTAAGCCTGCTCCAGAGCAGGTGTAAACCTCTATGGCCTTGATTTTTCTGCCACTTTGGCCCTGGAATCTTATAAAGACACATGGGTGCCAGTATGTCTTTATAAGACAGACTTAAAATAGGCACTGTTCCCCCTAAGCTGTGTGGAGTCCTCCACCTTAGAGAATGACACAGGAATAAAATTTGTCCCCGACCCCATGGGTTCTGTCCCTGTCCCGTCCCCGCAGACCCTGTCTCCATCCCCACAGGTTCTGTCCCTACCCCATGGGCTCTGTGCTCATCTGCAGAAGGCTTGAACACTTATGATTTTATATTTTAATCTTTTTATTAAAGTATATAAAAAGGAACAATATACTGTGCAACTGTTGTGTATAAATTACAAATAGAAAACAATAATAACAATGAGCAGCTATAATAAACCCTCGCACCACCACCACCCTCTACCCTTCCAACCCCAACAACAGCTGACTTCTACTACCCCAAGGAATCCTAATCCACCCTATTAAAATGTCCAGGGGTACAAAATACAACCGTTCCAGATGCCCTAGAGGGGAGAAATATGCCTATGAAGCACTGTTATGATTTTTTAATCTGTGGACGAATAAGAAGTCATCAACAATCTCAGGATTCAATCTAGCTCTCCTGTCTTCCACAGTCCCTCCTGCAATAGAAGATGTCTTCTTAGAAGATGTGCTGGTAGCAGGATGTACAGGATCCCCCATGCAAATGTTGCTAGCTGTGGCCAGCATGTTTGCTTGTTTTTCCAAAAAATAAAAATATTGTCATCTGCATCAATCAAACATAAATAAATAACAGTCCAGTTTATTAACAGACTTCAAAGAAGAAAGTGACACAGGAACAAAGTTTATCCCCATCCTCACGGGCTCTGTCCCCATCCCAGTCTCATCCCCATGGGATCTGTCCCAGCCCCATCCCCATTCCCGTCGTTACTGCGGATCCCCCCCCCCCCTCCCGTGCCATTCACTACTCCACCTACATTCTTGCCAGTGTTGCTGCACAGTTTCAACAGGCAAGTTCTGCAGGACTCCTCTATCCCTAATGATTGAAAACACGATATTGAAGCAGCAACCTTCCCCCCCCCCCCCCCCCCCCCCCCCCACCACACACACACACAGTGGCAGAAATGAGTTTGGAGGACTCCTTCACAATTTAGAGGGACTATTACCCTCTTAAAGTTCTATTAAAAGGAGACACCTTGTTATCTTTTCACACCTGGAGTTGCTCCAGTATGCTATGAGAGGAGGGAAACATGAAGATGGTAGGATTAAAGGACAAGAAAACTAAAGCCTGCTACCTCTCAAATATGTTCCTGTGTCCATCCAGCACTAAAATTATCTGAAAATTAGAAGCCAGCGTGGTCAGTTCAAATGATGATAGATAGAATGTCATTACGGCACAGAATAGCATCAGCTTCCTTCATTATAGCATTATTTAAACCCTTTTTTCATAGACTGAGATCTCTTAATAAATCATATTACTTCCTCTCTTTGATGCAGCTTTTTGCATTTTCTGTTTAAATGCAGATGAGATAGCAGAGAATTGGAATGCACTCAACTATACTGAAAGGCTCAGGGGTGATTTTATGTGGGACCTCTAATGAGCCCCTTAAATTAGTGTTCACATAGTGGCTGAGCAGTCACGGGTCGGAAGATGAGGAAATTTGGGTCCTTCTGTAAGCAAGATTGATAGCATTGGCCATAGATAAATTAAGGGGGTAATTCATCTGAGTCTTTTTCCATAAGTACGTGGAGAGTAATTTTTATAACAGGATGCCTAAGGGAACAGTCCAAAACACATCTATTTTATAAAAGCAACGTGGAGGGGCATAATCGAACGGCGCCGGCCATCTATATGGACAGCCATCTATATGGCCGGCGCCGCAAAAGGCGGTCCCAAACCGTATTATCGAAAAAGATGTCCGGCAATCTTTCATTTCAATAATACGGTTGGGGCCGGCCAAATGTTAGAGATGGCCGGCATCGGTTTTCGCCGATAATGGAAACCGAGGCCGGCCATCTCAAAGCCGGCCAAATCCAAGGCATTTGGTTATGGGAGGAGCCAGCATTTTGTAGTGCACTGGTCCCCCTGACATGCCAGGACACCAACCGGGCACCCTAGGGGGCACTTCTAAAAATTAAAAAATATATATATCTCCCAAGGTGCATAGCTCCCTTACCTTGGGTGCTGAGCTCCCCAAATCCCCTCCCCAAATCCACTCCCCACAAATCTACACCATTACCATAGCCCTTACGGGTGAAGGGGGGCACCTACATGTGGGTACAGTGGGTTTTGGGGGGGGGAGTTGGAGGGCTCCCATTTACCACCACAAGTGTAACAGGTAGGGGGGATGGGCCTGGGTCCACCTGCCTGAAGTGCACTGCACCCACTAAAACCTGCTCCAGGGACCTGCATACTGCTGTCAGGGAGCTGGGTATGACCTTTCAGGCTGTCAAAAAATGTTTTGGGGGTTTTTTTTTGGGTGGGAGGGGGTTGGTGACTTCTGGGGGAGTAAGGGGAGGTGATCCCTGATTCCCTCCAGTGGTCATCTGGTCAATTGGGGCACTTTTTTGAGACATGCTCCTAAAACAAAATAGACCAAAAAGGTCTATGGGAATGGACATCCTCCTGATATTCAGCCTGCAGCATTTGAGCCACTCACAGCCATGGGCTGAACTAACCCCACATATTCAATGCTAGGTCATGTACATCTTCTGGCACTGAATAACCAAGGGGTCCTTTTACTAAGGTGCACTGAAAGATGGCCTGCGGTAGTGTAGGCATGGGTTTTGGTCGCACACAGATCCATTTTTCAGCGTGCCTGTAAAAAATGCCTTTTTAAACATTTTTGCTGAAAATGGACATGAGGCAAAATAAAAATTGGTGTGAGTCTATTTTGGGTCTGGCATGCGTAGCTGACGTGCGTAAAAAATGAAATTACCATATGGGCTACGCAGTAGCTGAGTGTTAACTCTGAAATGGAGCACATTGGGTATGCATAGGCACCTATGCATCTTAGTAAAAGGGCCCCCAAGTTTCCAAGTTTATTAGGGACTTTTAACGATATCTGAGCAGCTTACAATAAAATTATTAAAAATTTGGAGGATTGCATTAATAATTGACTTTGAGGGAAAAAAGGGAAGAACTACAATCATAATAGAAAAGAAGAGAGGGGAAACACTAGAGGGAGGAGAATTTATGTCTTCCGGAACACTGCCCGCATTGGGTGCATGAAAATAAGAAGTAACTAGCCGTATGCATCCAAAATAAAAGTTTTCAAATCTATTTTAAATTTGATTAAAGAGGATGATAAATGGAGGTGAGAAGGTAATTTATTCCAGGATCTTGAACCAAAAAGATAAACTGTCTTGTAGTGTCAAAACGATTTGCATGAAAAGGTGGACTTACCAGTTGATTTTGTTGGGCTGATCGAAGTGTTCATGAAGGACAATCAGTGGCGTTCCTAGCCTAGATGGCACCCGGGGCGGATCACTGCTGCGCCCCCCCCCCCCCCCCGCCTGCAAAATGACACCTTCCCCTGGTGAAATGACACCCCCCCAGGTGCACGCCGCTGGGGGGGGTGCCGCGGCACTCGCCTGTGGGCTCCGACTTCGCTAACTTCGCTCGTTCGCTGCAGCTCCCTCTGCCCCGGAACAGGAAGTAACCTGTTCCGGGGCAAAGGGAGCTGCAGCGAACGAGCAATGTTAGCGAAGTCGGAGCCCACAGGAGCGCGCCGCGGCACCCCCCCAGCGGCGTGCACCCGGGGCTGACCGCCCCCACTGCCCCCTCCTTGGTACGCCACTGAGGACAATACAACATTATAAATCGAGAGAGATAAGCTGGTTCACCTGAGGAATGGATTTTGTAAACAAGGAGTAGTATTTTGTAAATTATACGATGGGTCAGGGGCAGCCAATGTGCTGCTTTCAGAATTGGGGTAACAAGGTCATATTTATGATGTCCAGTAATAACTTTAATAGCTGTATTTTGTACTAATTGTAGGCGATGAAGATCTTTGATACAAAGACCTTTATACAAGGAATTACAATAGTCAAGCTGACTAATCACTAATGAGTGTATGAGAATATTAATGGCTGGAGGATGCAAGAGTGTTTTTGATAGAGCAAATAATGTGAAGTTTGAATAGTGATTTTTTTGACTTCTGATTATCAATAGAAATCAAACAAAATAAAACATGGAAAAGAAAATAAGATGATACCTTTTTTATTGGACATAACTTAATACATTTCTTGATTAGCTTTCGAAGGCTGCCCTTCTTCGTCAGATCGGAAATAAGCAAATGTTGGTAGATGACAGTATATATAAGTGAAACATCAAAGCATTCCAGTGACGGTCTAACAGGATGGGGGTGGATAGGTGAGAGACAAGAAGAGGGACAGGTGAGGTATGCATGGAGACAGGAGGGTGTCAAAGCAGTACAATTTTATGGTTTATAATGGGCTAGAAAACCCAGATCTTTGTTAAGTCCTGTCTGGTGGGTGTCAAAATATTTAGTGGTCACCTGGAAATTAACTAGGCACCAGCCGATATTCAGGCTAGTGCCTACTTAACTTTAGCACATAAAAATGCCCTTTTACACTAGGGCTACTGTGCGGGTAGCGGGTAGCAAACAACACTACTGCTGGTCACACCCAGGTGCCCTGTGGTAATTCTGGGCTTGCTGTGGTAGAAACTTATTTTTATTGTCTAGCATAGGGGTGGGGATTAGGTGTCCCCTCAGTAATCAGGCAGTGTGGTCACATTGTCACATGCTTTACGATTACCGTACAAGAAGTGCAAGAGCCCATACCGCCTACTAAATAGGCAGTAAGGGCTCAGGTGGTAATGGCCATGTGCTAATTTGGAAATTAGCATATGGCCATTAATAGAAAAAATTGAAATTTGTCCATTTTTGAACCACACTAAAAAGTGGCGGGAGCATGTGGGAAAGCCCATGTGCTAAAACTACCACCGGCCACTTTTTAGCATGGCTTAGTAAAAGGAACCCTAAGTTAGGACAGCAAAAAGGCTGGTCTAATGCTATTCAGTTACTTAACTGGTTAGTGGCTTGAAAATTGCCACTAATCGGCTAAGTGGCACTCTGCCCAAGCTCCACCCATGGCCCAGTCCTACCTAACCAGTTAGGAGAGAGCCAGTTAGCAGTGATATTCAGTGGCACTAAACAGTTAAGTGCCACTGAATAACTCAGCAGGGTTTAACTGGGCAGGAGCCCAGGGCTACATGAATGAAATTCTTGGGGTTTTTTCTTTTGTTTCTTATTTTAATTGCATAAGGTCTGTCCATTCAGACCAACAACTAAGCTCTACAGTCCTTTCCTCTCCCTTAGAGATCCTCTGTACTTGTCTTATGCTTTCTTGAAATCAGATACAGTCCTCCTGTCCACCACTTTTGCTGAAAGGCCATTTCATGCATTGACCAGCCCTTTCCATTTAAGAAAAAAGGCCTTAGATCAGTCCTGAATCTACTACTACTACTACTATTTAACATTTCTAAAGTGCTACCAGGGTTGCGCAGCGCTGTACAATTAACAAAGAAGGACAGTCAATCAAGATTGAGGCAGTCTAGATTTCCTGGATAGAGGTACAATGGTTAGGTGCCGAAAGCGACATTGAAGAGGTGGGCTTTGAGCAAGGATTTGAAGATGGGTAGTGAGGGGGCTTGGCGTATGGGCTCAGGGAGTTTATTCCAAGCATAGGGTGAGGCGAGGCAGAAAGGGCGGAGTCTGGAGTTGGCGGTGGTGGAGAAGGGTACTGAATCTGTCTGCTTTCACTTTTATCCTATGCCACCTCATTCCAGAACTTGTTTTCAAATGAAAGAGACTCACCTCCTGTGTATTTTTACCATGGAGGTATTTAAATGTCAAAAGGAGCAACAGTTCTTGCTCTTTTTGCATTTGGTATTGGTAAGCATTGGGCCATCTGGTTTGGTATTTAAATGTCTCCATCATACCTCCACTCTGCCATCTTTCTTCCAGAGTATAATACTGAGATTTTTAAGTCTGTCCCCAAACACTTTATGATGAAGACCACTGACCATTTAGTAGCTGCTCTACAGACTGATTCCATCTTGTTTATATCTTTTTGAAGGTGTGGACTCCAGAACTGTACCAGTACTACAAAATCTGACCAGAGACTTATACAGAGAGGTACTATCTCCTTTTTCCTCTTGGCCATTTCTCTTCTGTTCACTCAAACATCTTTCTGGCTTTTGCTGTTTCTTTTTCTACATGTTTGGTCAACTTAAGATCATCAGATGTACCTCTTCTATTGACCTTTCCCTTGGGTTTTTGCAGCTCAAATGCATGACCCTGAATTTCTTAACATTAAATATTAGGTGCCAAATTCTTAAACCATTTTTCAGATCCCTTCTCATGTTACCCGGGAAGATGCAGTTGTCTACCCTATTACAGTTGATATCAACTGTAAAGAGGCAAACCTTGCCCGCAGCCCTTTTTCAATATTGCTTACAAGAAATGTTAAAAAGAATCTGACCAAAGACTAGTCCCTGTGGCATATCACTGGTAATGCTCCTTGCCTCTTACAACTACAATTTGTTGCCTCCCATTCAATTAGTTTCTAGTCAGTCACTAAGGTCTAGACCATGTCAAATATTTTACTAAAATCTTACATGCACTGCATTTCTGCTCTCCCTTGATCCAACTCTGTGCTCACCCAGTCAAAGAAATTAACCAGATTCATTTGACAAGACCCACCCCTAGTAAAACCCTTCTTGAGCCCCTATGTCTTGCCCCATCCTTGGCCACCTTTAAATCTAGACTGAAAGCCCACCTCTTTAACATTGCTTTTGACTCGTAACCACTTGTAACCACTCGCCTCCACCTACCCTCCTCTCCTCCTTCCTGTACACATTAATTGATTTGATTTGCTTACTTTATTTTTGTCTATTAGATTGTAAGCTCTTTGAGCAGGGACTGTCTTTCTTCTATGCTTGTGCAGCGCTGCGTACACCTTGTAGCGCTATAAAAATGATAAATAGTAGTAGTAGTAATCCTGCAGCCTATTGGATTCCTGAAACTGCACTGTCCTCTGTTTTAGCATCACAATGGCCAGACTAACTAGTCTGTAGCTCCTGATTTCCTCTTTACTTCTGCTTTTGTGGAGCCAGACCACACCCACCCTTCTCCAGGCCTCTGACACCACTCCCCTCTGTAGAAAAGCATTGAATAGGTGAGACAGCAGAGCTGCCAAAACTTCCCTTCAATCCCCTGGGTTATATTCCATCCAGTCCCGTTGCTTTTTCTACCTCTAGTTTAGCTAGCTCCTCATGAACACAATGTTCTGAAAATTCTTCAAGGTCTACCTCACTTCCATTCTTATCTGTGTTTGTTTTCTACCGTCTTGCTCCTGGCCTTTCATCTGTGAACACAGAAGAGAAATATGTGCTAAGCAATACTGCCTCATCCTTATCAGCTTCTATGAATTCCTTCCCTTTACCCTTGAGCCACAGAATGCCACTTTTGCAATTCATCTTATCACAAATATGTTTTTGAAAAAAGTGTTGTCTGCCAATTTTACTGTATTGGCTTTATTTGCTTCCATTTGATCTTGACTACTTTACCAGTTTATTGTTTATCATTTATTAATTTACTATACCATCAATTATTGCAAAGCAAATCAGAATGATTCACAAAGAGGGGCATAATTGAACAAAAACGTCTATCTCCATGGGCATTTATCTCCGAGAACAGGTCCGTGAAGGGGCGGACCGAACCGTATTCTCGAAAAAAATAGACGTCCATGTTTTATTCGACAATTTGTGAACTGGGCGTTTTTGTTTTTCAGTGATAATGGAAAATGAAAGCGCCCAGCTCAAAAATGAATAAATCCAAGGCATTTGTTCATGGGAGGGGCCAGGAGTCGTAGTGCACTGGTCCCCCTCACATGCTAGGACACCAACCGGGCACCCTAGGGGGCACTTCTACAAAAACAAAAAAAAAGGTAAAAGAGCTCCCAGGTCCATAGCACCCTTCCCTTGGGTGTTAAGCCCCCCAAATCCCCCTCAAAACCCACTGCCCACAAGTCTACACCATTACTATAGCCCTAAGGGGTGAAGGGGGCACCTACATGTGGGTACAGTGGGTTTGGGGGGCGATTTGGAGGGCTCCCATTTACCAGCGCAAGTGTAACAGGTGGGGGGGGGGATGGGCCTGGGTCCACCTGCCTGAAGTCCACTGCACCCCCTAATAACTGCTCCAGTGACCTGCATACTGCTGCCAGGGAGGTGGGTATGACTGACATTTGAGGGTGAAAATAAAAAGTTGTGAAACGGCATATTTTGTGGTGGGAGGGGGTTTGTGACCACTGGGGGAGTCAGGGGAGGTCATCCCCGATTCTCTCCAGTGGTCATCTGGTCATTTAGGGCACTTTTTGGGGCCTTATTCATGGAAAAACAGGGTCCAGGAAAAGTGCCCTAAATTCTTGCTAAAAATGCATATTTTTCTTCCATTATCGGCGAAAGGCGCCCATCTCTGATCGCCCGATAACCACGCCCCAGTTCCGCCTTTACCACGCTTTCGACATGCTCCCATCAACTTTGTCCGCATCCGCGACGGAGTGCAGTTGAAAACGTCCAAATTCGGCTTTCGATTATACCGCTTTATTCGTTTTTGTGAGATAAACATCTATCTCCCGATTTGGGTCGCAATATAGGCGTTTTTCTTTTTCAATTATAAGCTGGAAAGTAATATACAATAAAAACAATTATTAAAAGAATTCCATTTAAAATAGGAAATGAAACAGACATACCATTCTTATTTGAGACACTGAAAGATCATCCCACATGCTTATTTACCAGTCGCACACCAACCAAACATATAGTAGTTATCTCATTCCAGTTATAGGGTTCCTGTGCAGAGACATTTAAGGATTTAGTCATCAGTAGGGGACAAATGCTACCTATGTCTTTAAAGCAGCATGGAAGAGAGGATAAGTTCTTTCCAGCCTAATTGGTTTAGGCAGTGAATTCCATAGCACCGGTGCAAGAAAATAAAAAGCTGAAGCAAGCGTGGATTCCTATCCTGCTCTAGAAGGTGATGGTAAGACCAGTCTGTTATTAGTAAGTGAGCGAAGAGTATGGATTGGTATGTAAGGAATAGTTAGGACAGCAAGATAGGATGGAGCTGCAGTATGAAAGACCTTATGTGTCAAGGTTAAAATCTTGAACTCTGTATTTGATAGGAATCCACGGAGGCATTGAAGAAGGGAAGAAGCCCTGTCATATCTAGAGGGATATGTAGTTTTTATAGTCTTTGTGTATTCTCTAGTATTGGTTTTTCATTTTTGATGTCTAGAGGCTTGACAAGTAATACAGGCTGCAGTGTTCTGAATCGTTTGTAATCGTTTTAAATTAGCGTTTGTAATACCTGCATAAATAGAGTTACAATAATCATATCATGTGATAATGTATGTGTATGATAAAGTATATAAAGAATCTAAATCAATCATATGGAGGAGTGGCCTAGTGATTAGAGCACCAGGCCTTGTATCCAGAGGTGGCTGGTTCAAATCCCACCGCTGCTCCTTGTGATCTTGGACAAGTCACTTAACCCTCCATTGCCTCAGATACAAACTTAGGGTCCTGTTTACTAAGGCATGTTAACATTTTTAGCACACGCTAACACTAGGGACATCCATAGGAATATATGGGTGTCTCTAACATTAACGTGTGCTAAAACCGCTAGCTCGCCTTAGTAAACATGGCCCTTAGATTGTGATCCCTCCTGGGACAGGGAACTACCTCGTGTAGCTGAATATAACTCACCTTGAGCTACTACTGAAAAAAAATATGAGCAAAATCCAAATTAAATAAATAAAACAAAATATTTCTAACTGAACATAAGTGTCAAAGGAAATAGAATGATTTCTTTACAGCATCTGAGAACTAAAAGAAAGAGCGGAATCAATGGTAATTCCAAAATATCTAAATGAAGATACAGGTGTAATCTGTCTGTCAGTTTGAGAGCTAGAGAAGGTATTGGGCCAGAGCCTGTAATCGAAAAGGCTGTTGTTTGGTCAGGATTTAAGACAAGATAATGTTCCCTAAGCCATCTGGCACTTCCTGGAGACAGACCGGAACTGGTTTCAGGTCAATAGAAAGTGAATCTGTGTAGTGAATTAGTAGAAAATCGTATGAGCTGATACCAAATGATTGAA
This sequence comes from Microcaecilia unicolor, assembly GCF_901765095.1. Classification (NCBI taxonomy): domain Eukaryota; kingdom Metazoa; phylum Chordata; class Amphibia; order Gymnophiona; family Siphonopidae; genus Microcaecilia; species Microcaecilia unicolor. The sequence goes on from NC_044031.1 coordinate 661,114,299, forward strand.
TAAACAACACCAGCGAGCTGACATATATATTGAACAGTTCCCTTAGCTTCTCCAGATACTCTTGTTTGTCTTCCTCTTTTTCCTTACCTTTTCAAAAACCGTAGCGACCTTCTTTTCCTCTTACTTTTATTTAAGGACCCTTTTACTAAGCTGCGCTACAAAGTGGCCTGTAGAATCAGTAGTGAGGGGCTTTCCCACACACTAAGGCCACTTTTAGTGTGGCTGTAAAATGGCCACATTTCCTATTTCACCCATTAATGGCTATGTGATAATTACCCAATTAGTGCACGGCCAATAGCACATGAGCCCTTACCAATACCTATTTACTAGGCGGTAAAGGCTCTATGTTAACCATGCACTAATTAGTTAGCATGTGGCGATGCAGCTGTGCTAACTGATTTGCGCTAGGCATGCCTACTCTCTGCCCCCAAACATTCCCCCAGCACTAAAAAATATTTTCTACTTTTTAGCACATGGGTAGCATGCGCCGAACTCAAAACTACTGCAAGACACCTGAGTGGTGAATTTTAACATGCAGTAAACCGCAGCTTAGTAAAAGGGCCCTTAGTTTCCTAACGAAAAGGTGTGTTTCTGTAAAAATATCTCCTTTCCGTTGCTTTTCTGCTTCCCCATCCTGATAACAACTCTTTGAGGTTTGCCCCCATCATTTTCATGATGTCTAAGTCCTTCACTCTTGAATGAATCCTGGAAGTGTGTAGTATATTATAAACACACACCAATGGGCTATACCTGACATTTTAAAGAAGTAATAAAAATAGTGGTTCAGAAGCTTCTGGGCTCATTTTGTAGGTTGATCCAGGGTTAAAAGAGCAGCTCATGAAGGGCTTCAGGACAAAACCTGAAAAAGACTGTTGGAGAGAGGGAGTATAATAAGTTCCTTGCTCTGCTGGGAAGAACATTTTACAGTATTTTATAAGTGTTTTTTTAAGGAAAAAAAGCATAAGAAACCAGGAGAATGTCCAATGAGTGTGCAATTGTTGAAGTTCTGCCCTCAAATTGTTGATTAGATTCCTGTCCCACAGTTTATATGAAATTGGCTTCTGTACAGTTCAGACATAACGTTTTTGATTGCTTATCTGTCTTGTTAGCACAAGGCTTCTTCCCTCATTATTTGGGTGATATTATAGTAAATTCCATTAAAAAAAATAAATCAGAATCTCAAGCGATGGTTAATATATAGACCTCTTGACTCAATCCCTTTTTTTGCTAAGGTTATGGAAGCCAAAGTTACTACTCAATTGATAGCATACTTGGATCATTTTAATATCTTGCATTGTTCTCATTCAGGATTTCGATCCAACTTTAGCACAGAGACTTTACTATGTACATTACTAGCTGATGTACATACTCTGTTAAGTGAAGGGGAAAAAAAAGCTCTTGTAATGCAGTTCGACTTATGGAGTGCATTTGATGTTGTGGATCATGCTTTACTTTTAAATATCCTAAATAACTTAGGAATTGCAGGGAATTTCCTGAATTGGATTTGAAGCTTTCTCACAACTAGAACCTATTCAGTAAAGTGGGAGGGAGTATACTCCGAGAAATGGAATGCAGTCTGTGGGGTCTCTCAGGGCTCCCCACTGTCCCCGGTACTCTTCAATGTTCTTATGGCTTCATTGGGTTATCAGTTTTAAGCAGCGGGCTATAAGGTTTTTATGTACACAGTCAATGTTACAATCATAATCCCAATAGAGTCTGAAGTGCTGCTTACATCCCCGCAAATAGAGAAATATATGACAATGGTAGCTACTTGGATGGATGTTTAATCATCTTAAACTTAACATTGAGAAAACAAAGTTTGTCTTAGTTGATAATCAAGATATTTCATTGAAACCATTTTATTTAGTGTTAGGTGGATTAAATTATAGATTGGAATTATCCCTGAAGATCCTAGGAGTCACTTTGGATCATAACATGTCTTGGGAGTCTCAGATAAATGACCCTTTAAAAAAATGTTTTTGAATGCGGAATAACTTAAGACACATTCAAAATTATTTCACTCAAGAGAAGTTTCAGCTGTTAGTACAAGCCTTAATTTTAACAAACCTTGATTACTGTAACATCATACATCTTGCCTGCACAAGAAAAGAAGAAGCTTAGAACTGTTTTAAAATACAGCAATTTGCCTAATATTTGGTCTAAATAAATTTGATCTCTCTATGCTATGAAAAGCTCCACTGGTTGCCAATGGAGGCTTGGATTCTCTTTAAACTTTGCTGTTTTGTTCACAGGATTTTGAAGGGCTTGGCTTCATGCTATATGTATCCATTGATAAGAGTTTTGGTTTCGATATATGACACTCGGAATGGCTTAAGATTTTTAGTACCCTCTTGTAAAAGTGTATATTTAAGAAAATCTTTACAGCTTTATTTTCTTATCAAGCATCTAAAATTTGGAATTCTTTACCAGCTTTTGTGATCTTTGCATCAGGATACACAATTTTTCGTAAATCCTTTAAAGCAATTTTATTCAGAAAATAAGTGTTTTCTCATTAAGATAAAGTATACATGATTTGTTTTCATAACTTTGTATTTAGATTGGATACTAAGCATAATTGTAAATTCCCAGCTTGTTTGAACTGGCCCTGTCTTTGTTCATTGTAATCCACTCCGAACCTACTTAAGGTGTTAAGGGGAATATAACATCAAGATAATGTAATGTAATGTAATTTAAAGAGAGAGTACAACATGAACTTCTCTGGGGACAGAAAGAGGAGCTCCTAAAAGTTGAAGGAAAATCCATCCCACTGATTCTAAAAGGATTCAGGAGAGAAGGAGAGTTACAAGAAATCAGCATACAAAGGAGAGAACAATAAAATCAAGGATCATTCACTGGTATAACCTGGCAACCTACCTAAAATCACAGGAAGTCTCTCATGTATGCAAATTAAGTGATGAGAAGAAACTGTTTTGGGTTTTTTTTTCACAACTTGGCACTATTCAACATTTTGAATAAATTGTCTTCATTTTGTAACAACACAATCTGGTGTGGCATTGTCTTTATTTCAAAACTACAGGAATGAGTCTATGGGCCTGAAGCAAGACTTTCCCCTTACTAGAGGAATGCCAGAGAGTCCCATGGGTTACATGAGAACCCAACAGCCCCAGGAGTTGGAAGGCAGTTACTCAATACATTTAAATAATTCAGCTGGGACCATGATAGAAATCTTTGGAAAGTTTAGAAAACACATGTTCAGGCGTCATGCTTGATTTTCATATAGGGATGGGTGATCCACTTGGGTGGATGAACAACGAAATCCCACGAAACACACAAATTGGAAGAAAAAGTGGGAAGTGGACCAATAACTCCAGAGACTGGGACAACTGAGTAGAGCAGGAAAAGTTTATTACAAACTCGACACAGATCTGTGTTTCGGCCACAAGCCTGCCTCAGGAGTCTTTGTAGTATGGTATGGCCAAAACACAGATCTGTGTCGAGTCTGTAATAAAGTTTTCCTGCCTGACTCTGTTGTCCCAGTCTCTGGAGTTATTGGTCCTCTTCCCACTTTTTCTTCTGATTTTCTTATAGCTCATATTACAGTGAAATATTGCCTTATCCTGAACTAGGGCAGCAGTAGAGGTCTATAGCAGTGTTTCCCAGGTCTGGCTTAGAGTACCCATTGGCAGTCAGGTTTTCAGGATATCCACAATGAATATACATGAAATTGATTTGCACATACTGCCTCCATAATATGCAAATCTCTTTCATTCATACTTATTATAGATATCCTGAAAACTTGACTGGCAAGGGGGTATTCCAGGACCGACTTGGGAAACACTGGCCTATAGAACATGCAACCACTGCTCTAATTTGACCAGTTCCCCATAATGTTTCCCTACCAAAACCATTTTGTGATGACAATTTCCAACCAAATAGACTGCAACAGTTATAGGCTTTTTGAGAGAACTCTTCCAGCCTTCAACAGACTAGTAGTATTCACCATGAAAGTAGCCCCTGTTAGTGTACTTTGGCTTCAACAGGTGCTCCGAGTGTGGGTTCCCTCACCACACTAATAGACTGTTCGGGACTCCCTGAAGGACCTCCCCAGCCACTATTGCCAGACTGCTCTTCATCAACTGCATCTTTCACATCAGACAGCTCCTTATGGCAAGCCGGAATAAGAAAGTTTTTCTTTTGTATAAGGGTTGAGTAGTGGCAACTTGTATTTTATAGGAAGAAAACAAGAACAAGACTGAGCAGTTCAGAGGAAAACATAGCTCTAAACACACTATTGTGTCAAACACTGCCACTGTTATTTCATCACCCTTTGGAACAAGGCAATAGAAAAGCCAGATATGAAACAGGGTGCTGATCCCCCTCCCCCAACAACTCTTCTCCCAACACCCAACCCACTCATTAAAGGACATCAGTTCAAATAGCAAAGGTCAAAAGGAGAAAAATCATAAAAGTCCACCAGAGACCGTTGTTATATATATTGTCAGCCAGCAGGCCTCTCTCTCCAAGCCGTGTATGGTTGAGTAGTGGCAGCTCTTTATTGAAATCCTTTCATCAGTATCATCTTTATTAAATGTTCCAGTTTCAAAGCTTGTTCTGCCCCGTCGTGTCCATCAGATGATTTTCCTAACTGCCTGAATCATTCTACAGTTGCCAGCTGTAGGTCCTGCACATCTGATCTTTCTGGGGCCAAGTACTTCACATTCTGTAGCTGATACTCTTACACCAGTAATGGGTCCCAAATGAAGTACCTTAGAAGGTCATTGTATCTACTCTGCAACCATTTTCCTGACCTCCGCGAGCCAATGTTCGTTAGGTTGGATAGTTTGCAGGTTTGTAGGTACTTTGAACCCAAGAATTGACTGAAAATGCACTCAGAAAGATTCAGCTATTCCTCTGGCATAACCTCTGATTTTATTCAGATAGAAGGTGATAATGACTGGCACACATTCTCCACAGACTTTTTATGTGCAGTAATCAAAGAAAATCGACACAGGCAGGGTCAGTATTCAGAAACAGTTGGTAGGAGCTAAGGCAATAGAAGTAACATGCAGAAACTACTCGTAAGTACCTATAAGTACACAAATACATAAGTATTGCCACACTGGGACAGACCAACTGTCCATCAAGCCCAGCATCCTGTTTCCAACAGTGGCCAATCCAGGTCACAAATACCTGGCAAGATCCCAAAAAAGCTCAATACATTTTATGCTGCTTATCCCAGAAATAAGCAGTGGAGTTTCCCCAAGTCAATTTATTAATGGTCTATGGACTTTTCCTTTAGCATGCTGCCCAGACCCTTTTTAAACTCCGCTAAGCTAACCCCCTTTAACACATTCTCTAGCAACAAATTCCAGAGTTTAAATACATGTTGAGTGAAGAAACATTTTCTCTGATTAGTATTAAATTTACTACTTTGTAGCTTCATCACATGCCCCCTAATCCTAGTATTTTTGGAAAGAATATACAAACGATTCACATCTACCTGTTCCACTCCACTCATTATTTTATAGACCTCTATCATATCTCCCCTCAGCCATCTCTTCTCCAAGCTGAAGAGCCCTAGATGCTTCAGCCTTTCCTCATAGGGCAGTTGTCCCATCCCCTTTATCATTTTCGTCGCCCTTCTCTGTACCTTTTCTAATTCCACTATATCTTTTTTGAGATGTGGTGACCAGAATTGAACACAATATTCGAGGTGTGGTCGCACCATGGACCGATACAAAGGCATTATAATATCCTCACTTTTGTTTTCCAACACAGCACTTTTTCCCCCTTTTGAGAGGTAAAGGCGCCAACGAGAACCTTATTCTGTCAGCAGTGTGGCTGAAACATAACTAGAGCCAGTGGAATGAGCAGATAATGGCTCTGCAGCATCTGTATGAAAATTGGCTGTGGGTAGCTGATGCTGTGCATACATGGCAGCATTTGCTGCAAACAGGAACCTTTCTTTTTTTGTATTATTATTATTGTGAGCCAGCTCTGTAAGGAGGGAGACTGTACCATAGCAGATTGGTGGTTGTGAGGCTGGTGGTGCATGCTGCACTGCTGATGCTACGCCTGTGATCTGATGTTATTTCTCTTCTTTTGCAGGCATCCAAAGACATGAAGGATGCCTGCAAAAGGATGCCAGACACAGCACAGATGAGAGCCCCCAACTTTAGCAGAAGATGAAGGGAGGATTTCACACCTACTTGCACTCAGTCTGCAAGAAAAAAGTTGATGGTTTGTTTGACCTTTTTGTCTATAAATAAGTGTTTTACATTGTTTATATATCTAGTCTGTTGTCACTTTTTTATAACCAATTTTGTGTAGTGCTGTGTATGTCAGAAGATATATCATTGATGAACTGAAAGTAAAGGTGTATGTGTAGTTTGAGTGAAATATGTGTGCTGCACTTGGTGTTTTATAGATAAAAGTGTAGAAAGCAATTTTTTTGCACTCAGTGTGAATCAGTCCTGATTTATAATATAGCTAGATAATATCACAATACTCTATGGGATGAATACTGAAAAGATTTGTTAGGGTTACTTCAGGAATTACCTAGCCAAATAATTGACTTTTGAAAATGCCTCTCTCCCCCACCCCCGCCATCTGGTCAAATTGAACTGGTTAAGTTGGACTGCACAAATAGCAGATCTAAAATTATCCAGATAAGGGTATCCACACAACTTTAACTAGTTATATTCAGTGGTGAAACTTAAATTACATTACATCTAGGCTTATATCCCGCTAACACCTTTCAGTTCTAAGCAGGTTCCAAACATCAAGAAAACCAGAACTTACTTCTGGGAAGCTACTGAACTCAGACAAGAAAGATTAGCTATGTTACAAACTTTTTGAATAAGAAAAATTTTATGTTCTTCCTAAATAAGAGATATGGCTGAGAGATAATGAATATTCCAGCAACATCTTTCCAGAGATTTATCATATAAGTACATAAGTACTGCTATACTGGGACAGACCGAAGGTCCATCAAGCCCAGCATCCTGTTTCTAACAGTGGCCAATCCAGGTCACATGTACATGGCAAGATCTCAGAAAAGTACAATACATTTTAAGCTGCTTATCCAATAAGCAGTGGATTTTCCCCAAATCCATTTTAATAATGGTCTATGGACTTTTCCTGTAGGAAACCATTCAAACCATTTTTGAACCCCGCTAAGCTAACTGCTTTTACTATATTCTCTGGCAACGAATTCCAGGGTTTAATTACACAATGAGTGAAGAAAAATTTTCTCCGATTCATTTTAAATTTACTACTTTGTAGCTTCATCGCATGCCCCCTAGTTCTAGTATTTTTGGAGAGAGTAAACAAATGATTCACGTCTACCCGTTCCACTCCACTCATTATTTTATAGACCTCTATCATATCTCCCCTCAGCCGTCTCTTCTCCAAGCTGAGGAGCTCCAGCCATTTTAGCCTTTCCTCGTAGGGAAGTTGTCCCATCCCCTTTATCTTTTTTGTCGCCCTTCTCTGCACCTTTTCTAATTCCACTATTGAGCTTTTTTTTGGAAAGAGATCGCTGGCCATCTTCCGACACAAATCGGGACATGGCCAGCGATCTCCTGATCCCAGCCAAATCGGTATAATCGGAAGCCGATTTTAACCGGCCCCAACTGCTTTTCGTCGCGGAGCCAGCCAACCTTCAAGGGAGGGTACAGAAGGCGGGACGGGGCGGGATGGGGGTGTGGCTATGAGATAGCCGGCTTCACCCCATAATGGAAAAAAGATGGCCGGCTCAGACGAGCATTTCGCCGGCTGCACTTGGTCCATTTATTTTTAGGTCCAAGTCACAAAAAAGTGCCCCAATTGACCAGATGACCACCGGAGGGAAACGGGGATGACCTCCCCTTACTCCCCCAGAGGACACCAACCCCCTCCCACCCAAAAAAATTTTAAAAAAGGTAAAATTATGTATCATACCTGATAATTTTCTTTCCATTAATCATAGCAGATCAATCCATAGACTGGTGGGTTGTGTCCATCTACCAGCAGGTGGAGATAGAGAGCAATCTTTTGCCTCTCTATATGTGGTCATGTGCTACCAGGAAATCCTCAGTATAGTCGATATCAAAGCTCCATCCGCAAGAATCACCAAACATAGAGAATTACACCCACAAAGGGACACTCCGCCACCCAACCACCACCGAAGTGGGGGGGGGCACCCACACCCGCCGACGCGGGGTGAACTGGCATGTGCTGCTACCGCAATCGCGGGAGGAGCTGGCTTAACCCATCACCGCCAAAGCGAGAGGGAAACAAAGCTACCCTACTACCACATGAAGCGGGAGGGAGCACTGGCATAATTTAGTTATGAATCCAACCACCGTCGAAATGGGGGGAAAGAAGCAGCAGCTCACTGTAACACAAAGTCGTCCCAACTCCAGGGAAATCCAAGTGGAAGAACTTGAAGTCGAAGTCCTCCTGAACAGGAACTGAAGTCTAAACTTGAACCTGAAATATAACTGAACTAGAACAAACAGTACAGATATCTGGGACGGACTATGGATTGATCTGCTATGATTAATGGAAAGAAAATTATCAGGTATGATACATAATTTTAACTTCCATATCATCAAGCAGATCAATCCAAATACTGGTGGGATGTACCCAAGCAGTACTCACCCAGGGTGGGACATGGAAATCCCAGAATGCAACACTGAAGCTCCAAACTGGGCCTCGGCCCGTGCTGCCACGTCCAAGCGATAATGCCGTGAGAAGGTATGAGCCGACGCCCAAGTCGCCGATCTGCAAATCTCCTCCAAGGAAATGGACCTGGACTCTGCCATCGAAGCCGCCTGTGCTCTAGTAGAATGAGCCTTCAGCTGGATAGGCGGCACCTTTCCTGCGGCCACATAAGCCGCCGCAATCGTTTCCTTGACCCAACATGCCACGTTAGGTTTAGATGCCTGCAGACCCCTATGGGGGCCCGCAAACAGCACGAACAGGTGATCCGACTTCCGGAAATCGTTGGTCACTTCCAAGTATCTGATGATAACTCGTCTAACATCCAGGCATCTGAGAGCGGGATACTCCTCTGGATAATCCTCCCTACGGAAGGAGGGTAGACAAAGCTGCTGATTCACATGGAAGCGAGAAACAATCTTGGGCAGGAAGGAAGGCACTGGGCAAATAGACACTCCTGCCTCCGTGAACCGCAGGAATGGCTCATTCAAGTTCAGCATTTAAACCAATGGGTGTCACAGACTGTAACACGAATATAAATCGCTGCTCTTTAAAGTTCTGTAAATACGCACATATCTGCGATAGCGTATATTTCGCAAGTAGGCAGACTGTGACAGAGTGTGAGAAAGGCCATCAGAATATTATAAGTTACACATGCATTGCCAAAATTTAGGCACACAAACTTATGCCGGCTCTATACTGCCCAGAAAAGGCCAGAACACAGTAAATCAAATTTTTGTCAAAACTAAGCTAACTCGCAAGATGTCCTGTAGTTACTGTGTATTTCTTAACATGGGAGCCATTTAACATTTGGATTCTTTTTCAAACTTGTAGCAAAATTCAAAAGGGGAAAGGGAATGGGACTTGATATACTGCCTTTCTGTGGTTTTTTTACAGCTATGTTCAAAGTGGTTTATATAGTATATACAGGTACTTTTTTTTGTACCTGGGGCAATGGAGGGTTAAGTGACTTGCCCAAAGTCACAAGGAGATGCAGTGGGAATCAATCCCAATTCTGCAGGATCACTGTACTAACCATTAGGCTGCTTCACCCTGATATTCAGCTAGTGGCAGTCAGCATTTTTTTAAACGCTTGCTGTCGCCGGCTAGCTTAGTATTCAGTGCCAAGCCATGTCCGGGCACTGGCACTGAATATTAAGGGCTAAATTTGGTGAAGATAGCCACCGGAGCCCTTGAGAGTCCTAGCTGTTATTCAGCCAGGGCCCGCATAAGACAATTATGCGGCCCAGTCTGGATATTGGCCCAGACCCGTATAGCTATCTTTCCTTAGTGTATGCAGCAGATGAATCCAGGAACTGGTGGGTTCTGTCCATCTACCAGCAGGTGGAGCTAGAGATTACAAAGCTGAAGGCAGTGATACCAGATGCTCAGCTCATCTTTCACTTCAGTATATCTCTATCTCTAGCAGGTGGTAGATGGTGTCTCTGCAGCTCCTAGAGTCGTCTCTTGGGCATGCTCCTGGGCCTTTTGGCCAGTTGAGCTTAGGGGTTGTTTGGGCTCTGTACCAACTTTAGGGGCATACCTCATGGCCTGGGTCCCTGCCTCACCCCATGGTCCCTTTCCTACCAGAGATTGGACTGTTGTTTGGACTGTAGCATTCCTCACTAATAAACAAACAAACAAACCTCTAGTCCACAACATACCTGTTTGCTGCTGTTATTAGCTGTTTAAAAAAAAAGAGCGATTCGGGACACAGGCTCTGCAGTTGCAATAGGGCGGCAGGTTACTATGAGGAGCCTTGGGAGCAGCATCTCTGGAGTCACTGTGTATGTGTGTGTGTAGCCTGCTGAGCCGGTTTGGTGACAGGCTTGCCTGGGAGGTCCCACTGTCGGCGGGAAGTCTGGCTCCACATCTGCCTTTGGGGGGTGCGTGGATTGGTGGCGGAGGCCACCATAGGTGGCTCGTGTTCTGAGCAAGCGTTGGCAACAGTGGGTACGTGTGATGCCAGGTGCACAGAGGCACAAGCAGGCATCATGGATTTCTTTCTTAAATGGGATTCCCACTCTGAGGTGTCAGGTATACACGCCATTTTCTTTTGGAGCCTCCTGATGCGGTTCCCGCTTTCCGGCTGTTGGCTGTGTTGGCAGCTTCGCCTCTGCTATAGGGACTCCTTCAGGCTTTGTACCAACCTCTCCTGATTCGGGGGAATTGTTTTGTGCCCAGATTTCGTCCTCCTTTTTCTCCACGTCCACTGGTTGAAGTGACTTTTGCCCCACTCAGCATTTGTCTGTAGCCCGCCCCTTTTGAGGGTTTCTTCGAGTACAGTAATGGCTTTGCTACCCTCTGCGGTAGATCTGGTGTTCCAAGAGAGGTGGCTGGGTGCTATGTTGGAGGTGGGGTCATTGGGACCCCTCTCTGGTTCCCCGTTGATAGCTTTGGGCTCAGGGGAGTTTTTACGCTCATCTCGGACAGATGGGTTCTAGATGGCAAGGTTTTCCAGAAGGAATCTGATGGTCCTTTTGTGGTGTGCCTTGTTTTTCGGGATGCACATCAGCCAGCCAATCTGGGAACTTCTTTGGGGCTGGGGGCTTCTGACCTTCCCCCCAAGTTCATTCTGCTACTCCATATGCCTATATGTTGCAGAAATCTGTAGGGGAACTGACAGTTCCTGTTTAGTTCTGCCTTTGGGGGATTTCTGGCTTGTTCCCTGTCTCATTCTCCACTGATGGACCCTGCCCCAAAGAGGGGATGTTTACTCTCCAGCTCAGCAGTAGGTTCCATTGCTCCCTTGTCTTCCTCTTTTCGGAGGGAGTCTTTTCAGGGCAATCCCTTTCTGCACAGAGGTAGCAAGAATCACCTGAGCTGGAAAGCCATGTTTGCCTAAGTGGGTGCATTGATGGCAGCAATCTCCAGTAGGCCTCACTGTCTGTGCTATTAAGATTTTCGTATAGTTTCTGCGTTGGCTAAAGGCTGTTCCTGGTGTGGGAAACAATGAACAGCATGGGAACAAGGCTTCTTGTGTGGGCCCTCTGAAAGAGCAAATGTTAATCGGTTGTTTACTCTTTCACAAAGTACAAAGAACAGGGGACATTCCATGAAGTTGCATAGTAATACATTTAAAACAAACAGGAGAAAGTATTTTTTTCACTCAATGCATAGTTTTATTCAGTGTATAGTTAAGCTCTGGAACTTATTGCCAAAGGATGTGGTTAAAGCAGTTATTATAGCTATTATAGCTGTGTTTGGATATATTCCTGGTGTTAAAGTTCATAAAGTGTTATTAAGTTACACCTGGGGGAAAGCCATTGCTTATCCTTGAAGCTGGTAGCATGGACTCTTGTTGCTTTTTTGGGATTCTGCCAGGTACTTGTGACCTGGATTGGCCACTGTTAGAAGCAGGATACTGGGCTAGATGGACTTTTGGTTTGCCTTAGTATGGCAGGTGTTGTAGGTATTTCACTTCCTGAAAATGAGTCAATTTTTTAAGATCATGCCTGAGCGGTAGAGTACAAATGTAGAAAATGAGAAACCTGTCCCGGATAAGGTGAGGCAGTTTACAACTAGTCAAGCTCACTGGCTGGGGTCAATTGTTAATTAACTAGGTAGGCTGGATAGGTCAGTGGACTTTTTCTGCCATTTATGTCACTATGGGGCCCTTTTACTAAGCTGCGTAAGCATCTACGTGAGCCCCACATGCGCCAAACTAAATGTGCCTAGGTGTATTCTATAAAGTACACCTAAATTTATAGAATAAGCCTAAATTTTCTCACAGTTTATAGAATATGCCGCGTGCTCATCCACGTGACTAAATTTAGTCTTAGGCAGTTATGCCAAGTAAAACATGGTGTACATGCCAACGCCTAAATTATGTATGGACCAGGTGTATTCTATAACCATGTACCTAGATTTTAGAAATGCCCGCAACCCGCCCATTCCATGCTCCTTTTCAAGTATGCAACTTAGAATTTATGCGCATCACATTATATAATACGCCTCAACAATTCTTGTAAATTCTAATTAATGCCAATTAGTGTCAATAATTGATTGTTAAGTGGCAATTATTAGCACTGATTGGCTTCTTAAGTAATTAAGTTGCACACGCAAATCCAGAATAGGACTGGATTTGCGCATGCAACTTAAGTTGCGCTATATGGAATCTAGGAGTATATGGCCTGACCTCTGAGAAATTGGTGCATAGTTTGAATAGTCCAAGATCTTTTATATCTACTCGGCTGACTCATCATATGAAGCGTAATTATCCATCGATGAAAAATATTTGTTGTAAACATCTCAGAGCTTACTTTTGCTTATCAGGGCGCGTCAGTTTGGAATCAGCTACCTCTTCAAATAAGGCAAATTGATTTTTATTCTCTGTTCAGGAAGGCTTTGAAAACTCATCTATTTGAAGCTGAAATCTGTTGATTTTGTTTACTGAATTGTATGACCTGTTAATTGTTATTCTTGACTAGAAGACATTTTTATTATGTCATCCGCATTGAACATTTGGAATAATTGTGGAATAGAAGAACTAAAATAGAATAGAATGTACACATGCCCTTACCACATTTGAGGGCTCTTCTATCAAATGCCTTAGCATATCCATACCCAGATAATTCCCATAAACTAAAGTGATTTTTACTGTATAGGTAAAATGGCTCCATTTCGTATTTTTTGAATTAATGGCCACATGCTAATTTTTCCATCAGTGTGTGGCCATTTGTGCATGAGTCCTTACTGCCCAGTCTCTATGCAGTAAGGGCTCACTCGCTAATCAGGTGCTAAATGGTTAGCGTGCAGCAATGTAGCAGCACTAACCAATTAGAACAGAACATACCTACTCTCTGCCCCCAGCATTAAAAAAAAAAATCTATCTACCTTGGGATGCCTGAGCATGCCCATAATAAGGCCTTTTATGCTGTGTTAAGCACACATTAGTGCATACTACAGCTTAGTAAAAGGACCCATTGATCATAAGTACATAAGTATTGCCATACTGGGGCAGACTGATGGTCCATCAAGCCCAGCATTCTATTTCCAACAGTGGCCAATCCTGGTTACAAGTACCTGGCAAGATTCTAAAACAGTACAATACATTTTATGCTGCTTATCTTGCAGTGGATTTTCCCCAAGTCCATTGTAATAATGGCTTAAGGACTTTCCTTTTAGGAAGCTAACCATTCTTTTTTTAAACCCTGCTAAACTAACTGCTTTTACTACGTTCTCTGGCAACGAATTCCAGAGTTTAATTACATGTTGTGTGAAGAAATATTTTCTCTGATTCATTTTAAATTTACTAATTTGTAGCTTTATTGTGTGCCCCCTAGTCCTAGTATTTCCCCTAGTCCTAGTATTTTTGGAAAGAGTAAACAAGCGATTCACGTCTACCCATTCCATTCCACTCATTATTTTATACTCTATCATATTTCCCCTCAGTCGTCTTTTCTGCAAGCTGAAGAGCCTTAGTCGCTTTAGCCTTTCCTCATAGGGAAGTCGTCCCATTCACCCTTATCATTTTTGTCACCTCTCTGTACCTTTTCTAATTCCACTATCCACCTTATAATTGAAAGAGAAAAACGCCTAGATTTCGACCCAAATCGGGAGATAGACGTTTATCTCACAAAAACGAATAAATCGGTATAATGGAAAGCCGATTTTGGACGTTTTCAACTGCACTCCATCGCGGAAGCATACAAAGTTGACGGGGGGCGTGTCGGAGGCATTTCGAAGGTGGAACTGGGGCGTGGTTATCGGCCGAGGAGAGATGGGTGCCTTTCGCCGATAATGGAAAAAATGTATGCATTTGTAGCTAGAATTTAGGGCACTTTTCCTGGACCCTGTTTTTTCACGAATAAGGCCCCAAAAAGTGCCCTAAATGACCAGATTACCCCCCCAGAGGGAATCGGGGATGACCTCCCCTGACTCCCCCAGTGGTCACTAACCCCCTCCCACCACAAAAAATGATGTTTCACAACTTTTTATTTTCACCCTCAAATGTAATACCCACCTCCCTGGCAGCAGTATGCAGGTCCCTGGAGCAGTTGTTAGGGGGTGCAATGGACTTCAGACAGGTGGACCCAGGCCCACCCCCCCCCCTACCTGTTACAATTGTGCTGCTTAATGCTTAGTCGTCCAACCCCCCCAAACCCACTGTACCCGCATGTAGGTGCCCCCCTTCGCCCCTTAGGGCTATAGTAATGGTGTAGACTTGTGGGCAGTGGGTTTTGAGGGGGATTTGGGGGGCTCAACACACAAGGGAAGGGTGCTATGCACCTGGGAGCTCTTTTACCTTTTTTTTTGTTTTTGTAAAAGTGCCCCCTAGGGTGCCCGGTTGGTGTCCTGGCATGTGAGGGGGACCAGTGCACTACGAATCCTGGCCCCTCCCACGAACAAATGCCTTGGATTTATTGGTTTTTGAGCTGGGCGCTTTCATTTTCCATTATCGCTGAAAAACAAAAACACCCAGCTCACAAATTGTCGAATAAAACATGGACGTCTATTTTTTTCGAAAATACGGTTCGGTCCGCCCCTTCACGGACCCGTTCTTGGAGATAAACGCCCATGGAGATAGACGTTTTCGTTCAATTATGCCTCTCCACATCTTTTTTGAGATGTGATGACCAAAATTGCACACAATATTTGAGGTGCAGTCGCACCATGGAGCGATACAAAGGCATTATAACATCCTAATTTTTGTTTTCCATTCCTTTCCTAATAATACGTAACATTCTATTGGCTTTCTTAGCTGCCGCCACACACTGAGTAGAGGGTTTCAACGTATCATCAATGATGACATCTAGATCCCTTTCCTGGTCAGTGACTCCTAGTGTGGAACCTTGCATTACGTAGCTATAGTTCGGGTTCCTCTTTCCTATATGCCTCACTTTGCACTTGCTCACATTAAACATCATCTACCATTTGGATACCCAGTCTCCCAGTCTCGTAAGGTCACCTGCAGTTAAGCCAGGTCTTTGACAGTTGTAACTGCGGGTGTGTAACTGTAAGGAATGCCGATACAGAGTTATGCTTGTGTTCTATAATGGAGTCTGGGTGTTCAGATGCTGTTATAGAAACATATGAAAATGTAGGCAGATAAAGACCACATAGATTAGGCTCTCACTTCACAAAATTGAGGAAACTAAAAGGGGGCACACACTTAAAAAAAACTGCCTCCTTTGTGTTGTGCAGAAACAGTGTACAGGGCAACCCACCCCTCTGCTCTCCGCAACAGACCATATGTTTAAAAATACAAGACAGACATCCAGATTTAATAAAAATGATAATGCTTTCTTTGGTAAATGGTTGGGTCCTGAGAACAAAATCTCTTTGGGCTCCATTTGTAAATTGTTTTCTCCTGTGTTGTGCCTCTGCAATAAACCTTTTATAAATCAAACCCATCACATTTCTGTGTGGAGGAAAGTCATTCTGTGATGTATGAGTGAAAGGGTTCTAAAATAAAGTGGGGTAGTAGTGACTGCCCAACCTGAATGAAATGAATTTCCTACGTAGAACAAGGGACAGGTCTCAAAGCTCTTTTATTAACTTGATGCAAACCATAACAGACATATAGACAACATTGCACAGTGGATTCAACTCATAAAGTTTTGCTTTCCTTCACTGTCTGTGCTACTGGAACTGTTCAAGGGTCCAGCTCTTAACAAAGAATAATATTAATATAAGAAGATAAGAATAGCCATACTGGCTCAGACCAGTGGTCCATCTAGCCCAGTACCCTGCTTCCAGCAGTGGCCAATCCAGGTCACAATTACCTGGCAGAAACCCAATTAGTAGCAGCATTCCATGCTACCAATCCCGGGGCAAGCAGTGGCTTCCCCATGTCCATCTCAATAACGGTCTATGAACCTTTCCTCCAGGAACTTGTCCAAATCTTTTTTAAATCCAGATACGCTAACCGCTGTTACCACATCCTCTGGCAATGAGTTCTAGAGCTTAACTATTTAATTGAGTGAAGAAATATTTCCTCCTATTTGTTTTAATAGTATTTCCTTACAATTTCGTTGAGTGTCTTTAGTCTTTGTACTTTTTGAAAGAGTAAAAAAATCAATTCACTTCTACTCATTTTACACCACTTAGGATTTTGTGGACCTCAATTATATCCTCCCTCAGTTGTCTCTTTTCCAAGCTGAAGAGCCCTAACCTCTTCAGCCTTTCCTTATATGAGAGGAGTTCCATCCCCTTTATTATTTTGGTCGCTCTTCTTTGAACCTTTTCTAATTCTGCTAAATCTTTTTTGAGATATGGTGACCAGAATCGAACGCAATACTCAAGACAGGTCAATGGCTGGTGTAAGTGGGCATGCACCTTGACTGTTGTATGCTAAATAAGTTAGTCACATTCCTCCCAATATTCAGTTCACGGTAGTAAGCGGCATCTGAGATGCTCACAGCCATGTGCTGAACTGACCTCAGACATTCAGTGCCATGGCATGCACGGCTCTCAGCATTGAATATTTGGTTAACAGAGGTCACCCGGAAGTGAAGCAGATACTGGCCAATATTCAGACCAGTGCCCAGTTAACTTTGATGCATACGTTTCGGACAGCCTTTTTGCTGCGCTAACTTTATGCAGTTACTTATCCAGTTAGTGGACTGAAAACTGCCACTAACCGACTGAGTAGTCACTTGGCCCACTCTCCGCCTCTGTTTGAGAGATGGCTGATTAGCAGTGATGTTCAGCAAGCCAAAGAAGTACTGCTGAATATCATGTGCCAGGTCACTCAGTGGATTTAACCAGGCAGGATTCTCTCCTGCCTGGTTAAACCCTTTTGAACATTGGGGTGGACTAGTTTTAGACTAGTGCCTTGCATTTATGTGTATAACACAAATTATTGGTGCCAGTCATGCAAGTAAGTGCTACTGTTCTCTACACTGAGAGTACTATTAGCACTTAAATTTAGATGACATCTTATAGAATTGTCCTTTTTGGGCTAGGTTCTATTTATGGTGCCGAAAAAATCGCTAGTCTACAAACACAATTTTTGGCGACTTTATAGAATTAGGGGGCTAAGTAACTAAGGAGAAACATCTACTGAGTGAGTGAAGTAGAAGGGGGAAACCATATCCACTCCCCCCCCCCCGATTCTATATAGCGCTCCTAGAGTTATGCGCAGTTATGCGCATAAATCTAGGTGTATTCTATAACTTTGCACATAGATGAATTGTTTCAACAAGCTATTAAGTGCTCTTAACAAGCAATAATGAGCACTAATGGGCAAAAAATAGAATTTATGCATGTACATTACTAAGCGTATTTTGTAATGTTCTACGCCTAAATTCTAACATACACAGGCAAAAAGGGACATGTTGAGGGGCATGGAAATGGGTGTTTCATGGACATTCCAAAATCTACATGTCTTATAAAATATGGGCCAGTACGTGTAAATGTACGCGCAGGGATTTACATCAGCTTTTCATTGGCGGAAATGGACATGCGTAGATTTACAGGTATGAACTACGATTAAGTATATTCTAAATACTGTGCATAGATTTACATGTGGTATTTAGAATACAGTTAGACATGATTGCCTAATGCATGTTAATTTTAGGCGCTATATATAGAATTGGGCACTTAATACCCAAACCTTATCCGTTTCTGTGACAGGACACTAATCCCAAAATCTATTCTCAACACTTTAATTGTACCTTGGCGTAACTTGTTTGAACTTTGTCACATCATCTAATTGAACAAATATGAAGTCCTTGGTAACAAAGCAATCCTGTCCCCAGTTGTAACGCTGTGCTTGGTGTTACTGTCTACTCTCTCATCCAAAATTCATCCATAAAAAGCACAGCCATCTTTCATTAAAACTGATTTGCACAAGAATACCGCATGAGCCTTTAAAAATAGGTGCCGGAAACTGCTCACAGAGTAATATTTTTTTAAAATTAGGGCTGCATTTCGATTATATTTTTAATCGTGATTCACTGCACAATTAAAGGTTTTTTTTTTCTCACTGCATCTCCTTGTGACTCTGAGCAAGTCATTTAACGCTCCACAAGGAGCTGCAGTGTGAAAAAATAAATAACATACCTTTAATTGCGTGATTAATTATGTGATTAATTGCGATTACAAATTTTAATTGAAATGTAGCTCTAAAAAGTTTAAAAAAATAAAAAGTAATGAGAAGATAAGACATAAAAGTACAAATTAAGGGTCCCCTTTACCAAACTGTGATGAAAGGTGACCCGCTATGGCATTGGCGTGCAGGATTGCTGCGCACTGAGGCTACCTTTTACTGCCACTGGTAAAAGGTGTTTTATTTAAATCGGCAGTAAATGGCCATGTGGTAATATAAAATTGCTGTTTGTCTGTTTACTGCTGGAGCCCTGAGGTGGTGAGGGCTCTTGCGGTAAATGTGCAGCATGCGGCATTGGCCGATTACCACTGAGTATGTCCCTGGTACTAGGAAATGTTTTAAAATTTTGTAGTGCTGGAAGCAGTGCACACCGGAAGTCTGAACCACCGCTGGGCCTTTGAGCGAACCCAGCGGTAGGGCCCGTTTTCTGCGCAGAAACCCGGCAGTAGCCCTACTGCCGGTAGCAAAAGGGCCCCTGAAGAATCTAAAATAGCATGCAGTATAGCTATAAACACCTTTACAGTTTTCACAACCTACTTCAGAAAAGCAAGTCTATTTTTAATGGCTGCATGCTAATGGCAAACATCCGTGCATGGACATTAATTACAAAATATCTTAAATCAGCCATTTGTCAGCTGCAGGAAAAATGGCCTTAGCGCACAGGGAAAACCTGTGTAAGGGCACGCTAAGGCCACTTTTTAGTTTTTACCACAGCTTAGTAAAAATTACCCTTTATCCAGGTAGCTATCCGGGTACATCTGCTGAATACTGGTATTGGGATAACTCCTGGCTGTGTCCAGACTCCTCCCCGGCACTAACCGGATAGTACCGTGGCGGTTTGCCCACATTTTCAGTGGCACAATCCAGTTCTATTCCACTGAAATTCTGGGTATCACCTGGTCAGAGCTGGTTAATCAGAGAGGAACCTCTCCCGCCTGGTTAACTAGCACTGAACATGGACCCTATTGTCTTTCCCCTCTTCTCTGGATTAAAGGAAAAAGCAGCAGTTTAAAGTAAAAATGTCCAACAAGCTGGACTTAATCCATGAGGATCTTTCACCTTGGTATTCTGAAGAAGTGTAAAACAAAGTACTGTGCAAGAACAAAAGACCTCTAAGAATGCAAAGAGCAGTTTAGTGTCCTTTCCTTCTACCTGAGACCAGTATTTTATCAATCGCTTTAGATTAGTGTCTCTCTCTCTCTCTCTCTCGAGCGCGCGCACACACGCTTGCTCTTGCTCTCTCTCTCCCTCATTAAGAGAAACTCAGAGAAAAACCACTGCTCGCCCTTTTTCCCCTTGAGAGCAGCAATTGGCAGACACAATTTCTTCAGGATTTCAAGCCTTTACAAAACAATAAAGAGACAAATAACCCTTATTATGGCATTTTCTCTCTGTCCTCCAAGTTCTTCATCAAGCTTGGCAATTGCAGTTTCCCCTCCCCCGCCTTGTGATCATCAGGCTTCTAAATCTTTCTAGTGCACAGATAAATCTTTCCTTTTAACCAGACACTTCATCCTCTCTGGGGGCTCACCTGGCTGTAGCTTTTGTTGTCAGCTTTGGTACTGTAGGCTAGGTTTTCCCCTTCAAATGGCAAATAATGCCTGGCATACCAACTCAGCTGAAACTCAGAGTTTAACTTCTGCTTTACCAATGTTAACTTTCCATTTTGACTGCATTAATCCGCAAACGAACCTTTTCCAGAGATGGGAAGGCGGTAGAACTAGAGGGCATGAATCGAGGTTGAAGGGGGGCAGACTCAGGAGTAATGTCAGGAAGTATTTTTTCACGGAAAGGGTGGTAGATACTTGGAATGCCCTCCTGCAGGAGGTGGTGGAGATGAAAATGGTAATGGAATTCAAGCATGCATGGGATAAACACAAAGGAATCCTGTTTAGAAGGAATGGATCTACGGAATCTTAGATTGGGTGGCAACGCCGTTAATTGGGAAGCAAAACCGATGCTGGGCAGACTTCTACAGTCTACGCCCTGATCGTAACTGAATAGATATGGATGGGCTGGAGTGTAAATTTTAAGGGGCTTCAATGTTAGTTTCAGAACTTTTAGTACAAGAACAGTGCTGGGCAGACTTTTATGGTCTGTGCTCTGAGAAAGGCAAGGACAAATCAAACTTGGGTATTTATTTATTTATTTATTTTATTGCATTTGTACCCCACATTATCCCACCTTTTTGCAGGCTCAATGTGGCTTACAGGATGTTAATATGATATAGTCATTACATGAAATTAGATACAGTCGATAATAAGCTGAAGGTAGAAGAGGATTTGGATGGGGGGTGTTGGGTAAGATTATGTGAGAGGTGTTTTACAGCACATGGGTGATATAAGGAGTGGTTTGTTTCATTGAGGATGTCTTTTGTAGGCCTTGTCGAAGAGGTGTGGCTTCAAAGATTTGCGAAAGCTGGTTAAGTTGTCCGTGGTTTTCAGGGCCATGGGTAGTGCATTCCATATCTGTGTGCTTTTGTACGCAAAGGTAGTAGCGTATGCCTGTTTGTATTTAATTCCTTTACAGCTGGGGAAGTTCAGATGGAGGAACTTGCGGGCTGATCTTCTGGCGTTTTTGGGCGGTAGGTCTACTAAGTTTAGCATGTAGAGTGGGGCTTCTGCGTGAATGATTTTGTGTATGATTGTACAGAACTTGAACTCAATTCGTATACATTTAAAGTATCACATGCCATGTAAAATGAGTTTATCTTGTTGGGCAGACTGGATGGACCATTCAGGTCTTTATCTGCCGTCATTTACTATGTTACTATGTATTACTGCTTACCAGTATCATGCACTCTTGCACAAAACATTGCTTCATCCCTGTGTGGAAATGATAATTCATCACTCTTCCGTTAGCATAGTCTTTCTCTGGTTGCCAGGTGTCTTTTCCCTAGGACCATTGTTTGTTTCAAGACTGGAGACGTTCGTTTTTCCAGGCTGCAAGTCCAGTCCTTGAATTTTATGCCATCATGAACCTCTTTTCAGTAGAGTATGAGTTTTTTTTTCCCTTACTGGGCTTCAAATAATTATACACATTTATCTAGGCATTATAGTGAGTTAAATACCAGCTGATTATTCAAAACATTTATTGATGCTTAACAACTAGATAAGATGAAACAAGATTTGCTTTCATGTGGTGGATCTGTATTCTAAAGATTTTCTTTACCTTTATGCTTACAGCTAAATAATTTGCATGCATATTGTGCTTTTAGTTGTAACCCCTCAGTGTCTGGATCAGTCTTATGTAAATTGCTTTGCTACACCTAGTATCAGCGGTATATCCGACCTGTACATACATAAATAGAATCTTTTGATCCCCTTTGCCCTCTCAGGCTCTCTTTGCTCCTATCAACAAGCCCTCTTAGCACTTCCGCCTCCAACCCACCTCCACTTCCACCTTCATATATCCCGGGGCACCACCATTTGCTATGCAGGGCCTCCATCTATGGAGCCTTTACCACTTGAAATCTGGAGTGCATCCCTGTTTTTCAAAATTCAAGCAGGCTTCTCAAAACCTGGCCATTCCAGCAGGGTTACAGCTTGCCAACACATCCCCAGAGCACCTAATTGCTATCTGTTCTCCCACCTATTTCACACCTCATACTTTCACTTTCCTTCCTGTCTCTCTGCTTCTCCTTACTTACACATTGTAAACTGCTTTGCTACACCTAGGGGGGGATGCACTAAAGTCGTTGTTAGAGCCGTTCCGTACCGAATTCCATAGCGAATTGGTAGAGAATGGCTATGCATCAAGGAAAGGGAATGCAAATGAGCTGCTCGTTGCAGCTCACTTGCATTCTCTAATCCTTTGTAAAACCGTTGGATAATCGGCCGGTAGAGCATGCGCAGAGCAGCCAAGCGTTATGCTGGCTGCTCTGCACATGCCAAGGACATAAAAAAAACCCACATCCTTTATGGATGGCCTTGCCCCCCCCCCCCCCCGCCCGAGGTTGCCGCCGCCGCTCCCGCTCTCCCCTTCCCCCCTGCATTGAAATCAGAACTTAACGCAGCCCCGGCCCCCCTCCCTTCCTTCCTTCCTTCCTTCCTTGAAATGACAGCTTCCCCGCCATCCTCCGTCCCCCATGGCCCCGCCCCCAACCCCCTGAGGTCATCACCGCCGCCGCTCCCCCCTCCTCCCTCCTTCTGCCACCGGTCCCTCACAGCGCCTCTTGCATCCGTGTGAAGGCGCTGCACCAGCAACAACAGCTGATCGCCTCTCCGGACTTCCCTCCTTTCCTCCATGGCCCGCCCTCGTCTGATGTAAGTAACTTACGTCAGACGAGGGTGGGCTAGGGAGGAAAGGAGGGAAGTCTGGAGAGGCGATCAGCTGTTGCTGCCGGTGCAGCGCCTTCACACAGAGGTGAGAGGCGCTGTGAGGGCCCGGTGGCAGAAGGAGGGGGGGGCGGGTGGACGGGGGAGCGGCGGGTGGTTCAATAGTTCAATACATATTCTCATTTGTAGTTTTATAGCAATGAATGTTTCATATGGTTTTGCACTGTTTATTAAATTTTAGAGCATTTTATGAATTTTTAGAAGCTTTTTTCTCTAAAACAGTAAACAAAAGAAGATACTTATGCCAGTCATTTCAGGGACATCTATGTATATTCATACTATACAAAGTTGGTATTACTCAAAAATCACGGCTTCCATTTAATGGGTGTGTACTGAGCTTGCAATAAAACACAGATGTACAATACTAACAAAATATGGAATACTGAAAGAACAACAAAGTCCCTTTTCTCTTTCTTCCTCTGGAACTCCTTCTCCTAACCAGGATTAGCTCAAACAGATTGTGAGAAGTTACTGCTAGGAACCAGCTTACTTAATCGGGCTATAGGTTTGCAAAAATGCAGTACCACCTTGAATCAGATTTCCTTACTAGGCTTCCTCCAGGGAGGCTCCAGATCACTGAGTAGCTCTTGAATCTTTCTTGGATCTTAATCTTTTATCCACCACTATGACGGCATGTTTTCTGACTAATCATCTAATCAAATGAAAATGCCTTGAACTATGTTATAAGTATAGCAATGTTGGTCCCATCATATATAAATCTTATGACACTGATGCTAAAGCTCATGTTCTTTAGACCATAAATTGTCATGGAAGGAAAAAGGCCTCAGAGAGCTCCTAGATGATCACAACGATCTTCTCTTCATCATTGGCCAATCTTCCAATTGAGAAATCCTTCATGCAATTTTTTTAGATAATTTTTTAGATAATTTTTCTTGCTTTATTCAACATTTTTTTAGATGATTTTGCTGCAATGGTGCATATCAAAGTGTTCACCAAAAAAGGAACAAAGAGGGACTACATTGATATGCTACGGTAATATTGGTAGTACTGTGCAGACACTTATCTTTCTTTGTCAGCTCTGTCTGTTTTCGGCACTGAAAGATCCTGTGCTGGACCGTGTTTTCTTCACCCCCTCAGGTAGAAAAGATGTAAAATATGCAGAGTGTGGGAAAGACAAGGAATCAACATGAAGTCTCCCAAAATCAAATGATTTGAAAACATCAAAGAAGCATCTGCTAGGCAGCTGTAAGAGAAGGGAGGGGGACAGTATAAGATCAGAATGTGTAAAAATGGTGTGGTAGAAACTTCAGCTAACAATAGCTTTGGGTATGAAAAATTATGATTGAGTAGCTCTCTGACTTGTAGTGACATAAAAAAGATTAGTGCCAACGCCCCACCTCGTTTATAAGATGGGAGGAGTAAATTGCAGAAAAATTTGGAGGGAGACATCAGACTAGATAGACCTCCTGTCCCTGGAGAAGCTATGCTTCAGTTAGGCATCTCTACCCTCATCTCCCCTTACGTTCCCGCCCGAAACCTCCGTTCACAGGACAAATCCCTCCTCTCATTACCCTTCTCCACCACTGCCAACTCCAGGCTCCGCTCATTCTGCCTCGCCTCACCCTATGCTTGGAACAACCTTCCCAAGCCCATACGTCAAGCCCCCTCCCTGCCCATCTTCAAGTCTTTGCTTAAAGCCCACCTCTTCAATGCTGCGTTCGGCACCTAACTCTTTCAGGAAATCCAGACTGTCCCAATTTGACCGCCCCTATCAGACTCACTGTTCACGTGTCCTTTAGATTGTAAGCTCTTTGAGCAGGGACTGTCCTTCTATGTTAAATTGTACAGCGCTGCGTAACCCCTGTAGCGCTTTAGAAATGTTAAGTAGTAGTAGTAGTAGATGGTTCTGAGTTATAACATCATGAATAAAGGCTTATTTTTGCCTACGAGTCTGGTAGTTTATTATTATTATTTGTTACATTTGTATCCAGTGGTATGCTGGAGCAGGCTCTCAAAGGCTCGCAAGAGCTGGTTGTTAAGTTTGTAAGAATTTTGGGAGTCGGTTGTTAAAGTAGGGCCCTCCATGGCTACTTTAATAACTGGCTCCCAAAATGTGGGCTTGGACCCCCTGCTGAATTCTCTTTTTCTTTGCTGGTGGGGATGCTGAGCCCTGCCAGCCAAGTAAATAGACTACTACTGCTCCCCGCTTCTTGTTTCCGGCTCTGGGCAGCAGGCTGGGACTTCTCGAGCATGTGAGAGAAGTTCCAGCATGCTGCTCAGAGCAAGATGTTGGGAGTGGTGGCAGTCCATTTATTGGCTGCCAGCAAAGGTATGCCTAGCGTGCCTGCACGAAGGGAGGGAGGAGAGAGAGCCAAGTGTTGCTACCCCCTCCCCCCGGCCACCCCTGGCCCTTCCAACTGCAGAGCTGGCTAGGTCCGGAGAAAGAGCCTGTTGTTAAAAATTTACTAGCACACCCCTGTTTGTATCCCACATTTTCCCACCTTTTGCAGGCTCAGTGTGGCTTACATATAACCGTTAACAGTGTTAGCTGATTACGGTTTGAACAAATACATAGAGGGGCATAATCGAACGCGAACGCCCATCTCCATGGGCGTCTATGTCCGAAAACGGGTATGTGAAGAGGCGGGACAAACCGTATTATCGAAAAAGATGGGCGTCCATCTTTCGTTCCGAAAATACAGTTTGGACGGACCAAATGCCATGGATTTGGTCCCTTCTGAGATGGGCATTTTTTTTTTTTTTTTGCGATAATGGAAACTAAAAACGCCCAGCTCAGAAACGTCCTAATCCAAGCCATTTGGTCGTGGGAGGGACAAATGTACAACACTACCATAGCTCTTATGGGTGAAGGGGGCAACTGCATGTGGGTACAGTGGGTTTTAGAGGCCTCCAATTTACCACCACAAGTGTTACCTGTGGGAGGGGATGGGCCTGGGTCTGCCTGCCTGAAGTGTACTGCAGTACCCACTAAAAGTGCTCCAGGGACAGGACTTGTTGCTGCTGTATAACTTTGGCACAGCAGTTCACACCTGAAGACTAATCTCGCTGAAAATGTCCTTTATTTGAATAAGCACCTTTACTCACAGTTAACTGCAGATCAGAGGTTGTGCCCCACTGGCAACGAGTCTCCCTGGTACTGAGATTAGCAGTAGGTCCAAGCTGGCAGAATGGTGTACAATGCCCTCTTTCAGCAACATTCAACTTAAGAACTAAGTGCTGTAACGTGGCTAACACATGAAAGGGATCTAAAGTGTCTTACACAAATGGCCACTACCTCATGGACTACCGGAAACAAAACAGGGCACACTCTGACCCAGTAAGCAGAGGGAAAAGCACCATGGGAGTAGGGCCTACCAACTACCAACATCGTGCGCATTTAACACAAGCTAGTGGAATCACGGAGCCCAATACCCTACACCCACCACAATGCATTGCTGATGTGACTCTGCAGTGCCCTTAACAGAAAAGGTGTCACACTCACCCGAGACCCACATCAGAACCAGGGAAAGGCTGTCAGAGGATAGAATGCATTCTGCTGACATGGAGGTGGGTACGGCATATGAGGCTGGCATACAGGCTGGGGAAAAAGTTTGTAAAGTGTATTTTTTTTGGTGGGAGGGGGTTAGTGACAACTGGGGGAATCAGGGGAGGTCATCCCCGATTCCCTCCGGTGGTCATCTGGTCAGTTGGGGCACTTTTTGGGGACTTGGACCTGAAAAAAAGGGTCCAAATAAAGCGAACCAAATGCTCGTCAAAAACGCCCTTCTTGTTTCGATTATCAGCTAAAGACGCCCATCTCTCCTCGGCTGATAACCACGCCCCAGTCCCATCTTCGCCACGCCTCCGACATGCTCCCGTGATCGTTGTTCATCTCCGTGACGGACAGCAGTTGAGGACACCAAAAATCGTGTTTCGATTATATCGATTTGGTTGCACATGGGAGAAAAACGCCCATCTCCCGATTTGGGTTGAAATATGGGCGTCTTTCTCTTTCGAAAATAAGCTGGATAGTATGAATGAATACAAAGTGATATTGTGGTATAATGAGATATATGTATGGTAGGAAACAGTTGGGGGGAACTTAGAGAGGGAAAGGGGGAGGAAGAGTCAGTTAATGTCCATTGCAGTCTTTGGTTATGTTGTGTCGCAAGTGACCCGTATTTTTATGTTGGGTCAGTGGGGTATGCTCTTCTGAACAGGTCTGTCTTTAGTGCTTTCTGAAAATTTAGGTGGTTGAGCGTAGTTTTTACTGCTTTTGGCAATGCGTTCCATAGTTGTACGCTTAGGTAGGAAAAGCTGGTTGCATAGGTGGATTTGTATTTGAGTCCTTTGCTGCTCGGGTAGTGGAAGTTCATGCAGATTTTGTGGTGTTTCTGGTTGGCAGGTCGATGAGGTCTGTCATGT
This sequence comes from Microcaecilia unicolor, assembly GCF_901765095.1. Classification (NCBI taxonomy): domain Eukaryota; kingdom Metazoa; phylum Chordata; class Amphibia; order Gymnophiona; family Siphonopidae; genus Microcaecilia; species Microcaecilia unicolor. The sequence goes on from NC_044031.1 coordinate 661,141,740, forward strand.
ATCCCGGTGCCTTGCCGTAAATAATTTTGTGAACAGTCGTGCAGATTTTGAAAGTTTAGTAAAGCAAAAGAAAAATCTGTGCCCAGAGAGGCAGATGTAGGAGAGTCCATAAAGGGAATTAAGGGGCCCTTTTACTAAGGCGCACTGAAAAATGGCCTGCGCTGGTGTAGGCGCGTGTATTAGACGTGTGCAGGTCCATTTTTCAGTGCGCCTGCAAAAGAAGACCTTTTTTATTGTGGGCGAAAATAGATATGCAGCAAAATTAAAACGAGCACGCGCCCATTTTGGGCCTGAGACCTAACCGCCACCCACTGACTTAGTGGTAAGGTCTCACACGTTAACCAGGCGGTAATCATCAGCATGCACACACTGCCGGTTATCACCCAGTTAGTGCCACACGTTAGAAAATAGAAAATATTTTCTGCCGCACGTTTCCTACACGTGTCAAAAACAGAATTACTGGGGCACAAGGTAGCCGAGCGGTAGTTCTAATTTGGCACGCATTGGATGCGCACAGGCACCTAGGTGCCGTGGTAAAAGGGCCCCTAAATGACTTACCTCTCTGTGCTGATAGACCCAAGTGGTTGTATGTGGCCGGTGTTCCATCATATCGGAATAGCAAATATCTGTGCACATATAGAAAGGAGCAGTATGGAGAAATGAAGAAAAATAGTGTTTTGAGAAATATTGGACAACATCTGACTTAGCAGGTTGCAATTAAAAACTAAAGAGCAAATTATAAGAATAAGCTCGCCCCAAGGAGCAGGATGTGTGCCTTGTGTGCGCTCCTTCATACTGTATGGCAATTAGAGAATGACACAGGGACAAAGTTTGCCCCTGTCCTGTCCCTGCAGGCCCTGTCCCTGCCCTGTCACCAACAATCTCAGGATTTAGTCTAGTTCTTCTGTCTTCCACAGTCCTTCCAGCAATAGAAAATGACTTCTCAGAAGATATGCTAGTAGCAGAAATACACAAGATTCCCTGTGCAAATTTTGCCAGTTGTGGCTGTCACTTTTCCTTATTTTTCCAAAAAATAACATTGTCGTCTGCATCCCTTCAAGATAAATAACCATTCAATTTATTAACAGCCTTCAAAGCAGAGGATGCCATGGGGACAAAGTTTGTCCCCATCCCCACGGTTACTATGGGTCCCTGTCCCCATGTCACTCTGTAATGGTGAGCCCTCCAGAAACAGACAACACCTACTGTACCTAAAGGTTCACAGCTACAATAGCCCCCCCCCCCCGCAGGCTTGCAGGTCATTTATATATTTAGGTAGAGTAGGTAGTTCTATGTTCCAGGAGGAGAGCTTACATATTTGTACTGAAATGAAAGAGTTGGAGTAGGAATTGAACCTGGGCCCTGTTGTTTACTGTGCACTACACTATTCCATCCACTTTCTTGCTGCTTTCTTAGGAATGGCCATAATATCTGGAACTGTCATAGAGTCTGGTATCTACTGTCACTGTCACATCTTTGTGGGTGTGGGTGTGGGAGGGGATCAGTGATCACAGGGAGATTAAAGGGGAGATCATGCCTTAATCCTTCCAGTAGTCAGCTGGTCAGTTGGGGCACCTTTTTCTGACTTAGGCCCAGATGCACTAAACTTTAATGACCCTTTAACAACAAATTTTTGAACCGTGGCATGAATTAAAGGCCATTTTCCGACCACAGTAGCAGAAAACGAAAACGGAATGCAGATGAGCAAATTGTGTAGAAACTCCATTGAAACGAGATGCATCAAAGTTTTCCGACTACCCTAACGTAGGAAAACTGCCGGAAAGCTAACGACAGGTCTGTACCTGTCGTTAGGGCTATCCGACTAAAAACTTTAATGTAAAAAACAAAAAAAAAGCGAGGGGGGTGAAAACGCGCATCAGGGGCGTCTTTTATTGACGCCCAAGGTTGCTGCTGCTCCCCGCTCCCCCTGCATCACTATAAAAGTGAAAAAAAAAAGGTTCGGGAGGGGGCAAAGGCGCTCATCAGGAGTGTCCTTTATGGATGGCCTTGCTCCCCCCAGCCCGTAGTCGCCGCTGCTGCTCCCCGCTTCCTCCCCCAGCATTAAATAAAAACACAAAACAAAACTCAAAGCTTTAGGAGCCCTGGCCCCCCTCCCTTCCTGTCTCTTAACTCTTTCTCCACACAGCTCCGCCTCCCTCCGCCCCCGTGCCCCGCCCCGCCACTCCCCGTGAGATCGTCGCCATCGCTTCCCCCTCCACCGGGCCTCCCCCGCATTACCGCCCGTGCAGCGCCTCTCACCTCTGTATGAAGGCGCTGCAAGGGCAAGAAGACCATCAGATCACTGCAGTCTTCAGGACGTCTCTCTCCTTCTCTGATCTGGCCCCGCCCCCGTCTGATGTAAGAAACCTACGTCAAACGGGGGCAGGCCCAGGTCAGGGAAGACGAAGGAGAGAGATGTCCTGAAGACTGCAGCGATCTGATGGTCTTCTTGCCCGTGCAGCGCCTTCATACAGAGGTGAGAGGAGCTGCACGGGCCTGGTAATGCGGGGGGGGGGGGGCGGTGGAGGGGGGAGCAACGGCGACAATCTCCGGGGGGGGGGGGGGGGTGGCGGAGACGGGGCACGGGGGCGGAGGGAGGCTGAGCTGTGTGGAGAAAGAGTTTAGAGACAAGAAGGGAGGGGGGCCAGGGCTCCTAAAGCTTTGAGTTTTGTTTTGTGTTTTTATTTAATGCTGGGGGAGGAAGCGGGGAGCAGCAGCGGCGACCACGGGCGAGGGGGGGGCAAGGCCGTCCATACAGGACACTCCTGACGAGCGCCTTTGCCCCCTCCCGATCCACGTGTTTGTGTTTTGGTTTTTTTGTTTTGGTTTTTTGACATGTGCAGAGCAGCCAGCATAACGCTTGGCTGCTCTGCACATGCTTTAGGGGCCGATTACCGACGGGGATTCCACCAGATTGATGCATTGTACTTTACAATACCGCACCAAACATGTGCGACTTGTTTTTTTGCTGCATTGTTCGTTTTTTAAAATTCGGTAACAGCTTTTACGTTTTTTTCTTTTTTTACGTTTGGTTGATGCATCTGGGCCCAAGTCATGACTGAAATAGGTCTAGATAAACACATACTTCTTTTCTGCCCTGTACCTTTTTTCAGTTCCATTATTGTGGAAAAATGTCCAGATTTTAAGCCCTCCCCAGTCCCACCCAAAAAACGCCTTGCTATTTGCACAAACAGTCAAAAAGTCCCAATTCTGCCTTTTCAAAAATCGCGATTTAGATGTTTTGGTGAGAAAACCATCCATCTGCTGCTTTGTGCCACTTTTGAGATGGCAGGGCTGCCAAGAGGGGAGGGGAAAGCAAGATTCCCTGGGCCCGGCCTCCAAGGGGGGCCTGGTGCCGGGGTCTGTCTCTCTTCTGCTCCTGTGTGCCGGGACCCGGGTGATTGCGTTAATGTGGTAACTTGGTCCCGGCACACAGGAGCAGGAGATTGACAGAGAGAGGAGCAGATGCAGGAAGGTAAGGGGGTGGGGCAGTGGTGGCCTGAGTAGGGGTGGGTGGCAGCAGCTGCAGCAGCCCTGGGCCTGGCTCTTTCTTTCGGTAGCCATGTGAGACGGTAAAATGAGCATCATAAAGTTTGAGGAGGAGGAGGAAAATAGATTTGGGGCTAGGTAAGATCAGGGGTGTAGCCAAACAGCCAATTTTGGGTGGGCCTGAGTCCAAGGTGGGTGGGCACAGAATTCATGCTCCCCTGTCCCTAGCCCCCCAGGGCCGTGCCGATGCGGTAAGCGAGGTAAGCGCCGCAGGGGGGCGCCCACCTCTGGAGGGTGCCGCCGCGGTGCTTACCCTCGCCCCGCGCCGCCGAGGCCTTTAAATCTTTTGGTCGCAGCAGCGTCAGTAAAAGCGCTTCCGACCAGTGGCATAGCAAGGGCGGGGCAGTGGGGGCGGTCCGCCCCGGGTGTCACCAGAAAGGGGGGTGCCGCCGCTCCCGCTGCTCTTCATCCTGGCACCCCCCCCCCGCACCAGCCCTTTAAAAAGAAATTGCCGACGCGATAGCGAGCGCAGCACCTCGTGTGGAAGTAAAAGAAGCGGATCCGATCATCTCATTGGGCCTTCCCTCACTGTCCCGCCCTCCTCTGACGCAACTTCCTATTTCCTCTAGGGCGGGACAGTGAACGAAGGCCCAATGAGATGATCGGATCCGCTTCTTTTACTTCCACACAAGGTGCTGCGCTCGCTATCGCGTCGGCAATTTCTTTTTAAAGACCAAGTGGCAGGGAGAAGACGAGGCAGGGTGAGGGTGGGGGGCCCTTGGATAGCAGAAGGGACTGGGTGGGAGCCAGATGGGGTGAGGGTGGGGGGCACTTGGATAGCAGAAGGGACTGGGTGGGAGCCAGATCGGGTGAGGAGGACTCGGATGGGCAGAAGTGACTGGGTGGGAGACAGATGGGGTGAGGGTGAGGGGCACTTGGATAGCAGAAGGGACTGGGTGGGAGCCAGATCAGGGTGAGGGGGACTCGGATGGGCAGAAGGGACTGGGTGGGAGACAGATGGGGTGAGGGTGGGGGCACTTGGATAGCAGAAGGGACTGGGTAGGAGCTAGATGGGGTGAGGGGGACTCGGATGGGCAGAAGGGACTGGGTGGGAGACAGATGGGGTGAGGGTGGGGGCACTTGGATAGCAGAAGGGACTGGGTGGGAGACAGATAGGGTGAGGGGGACTCGGATGGGCAGAAGGGACTGGGTGGGAGACAGATGGGGTGAGGGTGGGGGGCACTTGGATAGCAGAAGGGACTGGGTGGGAGACAGATGGGGTGAGGGGGACTCGGATGGGCAGAAGGGACTGGGTGGGAGACAGATGGGGTGAGGGTGGGGGGCACTTGGATAGCAGAAGGGACTGGGTGGGAGACAGATGGGGTGAGGGGGACTCGGATGGGCAGAAGGGACTGGGTGGGAGACAGATGGGGTGAGGGTGGGGGGCACTTGGATAGCAGAAGGGACTGGGTGGGAGACAGATGGGGTGAGGGGGACTCGGATGGGCAGAAGGGACTGGGTGGGAGACAGATGGGAGAAGGGGCATGGAGCTGGAACTGGGGTCTGAAAAGTGAGCAGGAGGGAGAATGGGGTCATGCCTGGTGCAGGGGTTGGATGGGAGAATCAATGGATCTGGAACTAGGGGCAGCCGCAGGTGGGAACTGGGAGCCGAAAAGAGGGGGCAGTGAGAGAGGGGGGATAGATCCTGGATGGAATGGGGAGTGAGAGGGAGGGGAGACCCTGAATGGATGGGAGGGGGAAAGAGAGAGGGCAGACAGTGGATAGAAGGGAGTGAAAGAGCAGACAGTGGATGGAAGGGGGCAGAAATAGAAGGCAAATGCTAGAGGGAAAGGAGAGAAAGAGGGCAGATGGTGGATGGAAGGGGCAGAAATAGAGGGCAGATGTGGATGGAAGGGACATTAGAGAGGGCAGACACTGGATGGCAGAGAGAGAGCGAAGACAGATGCTGGATGGAAGGAAGACGGTGAAAAGAAGATGAGGAAAGCAGAAACCAAAGACAACAAACTGTAAATATATATTTTTATTATTTTGCTTTAGGATATAGTATTTTAGCTGTGTTAATAAATGTTTATAAATAGAACATGTAAATAAGGTAATCTTTTATTGGACTAATTTTAATATATTTTGACTTAACTTTCAGAGAACAAAACCCCCTTCCTCAGATCAGGATAGGATACTGTAACAGCACTATACTGTATTGACCTGAGGAAGGAGATTTTGGCCTCTGGAAGCTAAATGTATTAGTCCAATAAAATGGTATTATTTTATTTTCTGTATTTGTTTTATTTCTATTTGTTAATTTGTAAAGTGGTGATTGGTATTTGTTAGTTTTTTCAAATTTACATCTGCTGTCTTTATATTTTGCACAGTACTAGGAGACATTTTCTGTTTCTGTGGTGTTGCAGAGTCTCGCATCGTGGGTTCAGTTTAATTTTTGTCTAAATAGAAAGTTTTTGATTACTTATTCTATAGTGGATTAGGGTGTATCTGTGTTTGTGAAAAAGACATGGCTTTCAGTTGGCATTGACTGTGCAGGATTGACGATCTGTACTATTCTGTCTGGTTTCGTTTTACAATAGGTGAATTGATGTTCTAGTGCTCACTGTAGTGCTTAAGATGCTTTCCTTTTCCTTGTGTGACTCGTAGAAACGACTGCTTATGGTATGGTAAAATTGCTCTATAGGTCGTGAGTGTTTTGTATTCTCGGTATGCCTAGTACTGGATTTGGGGGGGGGGGGTGTTAAACAATGACCAGCCCCGGGTGTCAACTACCCTAGCTACACCACTGCTGCCGACGTCTCCCTTCCCTTGCACTCGTTGGTTCCCTCAGTGTCCCGCCTTCTTCTGACGTCAGAAGAAGGCGGACACTGAGGGAACCAAGACCGCAAAGGGAAGGGAGACGTCGGCAGCGCTCCGCTTTCACTGACGCTGCTGCGACCGGAAGTAAAAGATTTAAAGGCCCCAGGGTGCGGAGGGAAGGGCAGAGAGGCATGGATGGGAGGGCAGAGAGGCATGGATGGGAGGGCAGGGCCCAGGGAGAGGACAAATTGCTGGAAGGGGAGGGGAGAGAGGATTGCTGGCTCTGGATGGAGGAGGGAAGGGCAGAGAGGGACAAGGATGGACATGGGGGCCCAGGGAGAGGACAAATTGCTGGAAATGGAGGGGAGGGGAGAGAGGAGGCAAGGATTGCTGGCTATGGATGGAGGAGGGAAGGGCAGAGAGGGACAAGGGTGGACATGGGGGCCCAGGGAGAGGACAAATTGCTGGAAATGGAGGGGAGGGGAGAGAGGAGGATTGCTGGCTATGGATGGAGGAGGGAAGGGCAGAGAGGGACAAGAATGGACAATGGATGGGAGGGCAGGACCCAGGGAGAGAGGAGAAATTGCTGGAAATGGATATAGAGCAAGAAATGAAGAAGAAAGGAGAAAAGTAAAGAAATAAATGGAAAGGAAGCCCTGGAAATGGAGTTAAGAGGACAGATAGCAGCAGAATCAGATACTGCACCAGCATGATTGAAAAAAGAAAGTCACCAGACAACAAAGGTAGAAAAAAATTATTTTATTTTCATTTTAGCGTTTGGAATATGTCCACTTTGAGAATTTACATCTGCTATCTTATTTTGCAATGTATAGCAATTTGTTTCTAAGAATATTGCTGACAATTCCTTTCAGTGTGGCAAGTGGTGAGCGATCATTTTCATGGGGGGGGGCGTGATCATTTTCACGGGGGGGGGGGGGCGCCAACTGATAGTCTGCAGGGGGGCGCCAGAGACCCTAGGCACGGCCCTGTAGCCCCCCTCTGCTCTGATTTGCTCTGTTCTCTGCTCTTTGTCCCACCCTCCACCTGCAAGCCCCAAATATTAAATACCTGAGCAAGAAGGGATCTAAAAAACCCCGCCAGCTGAAGATTTCCTCCTGCTCAGGCAGTCAGCGCTTTTCCTAACAGCAGCCAGCAGCACTTTCCTTGAGCTGATGCCACGGCCAGCAGGCTGTACATGCATGAAAACTAAGCATGTGCAGAGGGGTGTTGGTGTCAGCTCGAGGCAAGTTCTGCCAGTTGCGGTTTGAAAGAGCATCGGCTGCCTGAAGAGGAGGAAATCTTCAGCTGGTGGGGTTTGAGGATATCTGCCAGCCATAGGAAGAGTGCCAAAATTTTGGGTGGGCCTGAGTCCAAATAGGGTGGGCCCTCGCCCACCCAGGCCCACCCATGGCTACGCCACTGGGTAAGATATCTTGAACCTAAGGATCTGTCAAATCTGAACAAAGCAGTAAAATAAAAAATTAAGCAGGACTAGAGTGATAGTTGTAGTGCTTAAGACATCTGCTTCAAACATCTGTGTGAGCCCATGGTTCAGAGTCACAGCCCAGTCAGCTCAGCCTTTCGTTCTGCTGAGGCAGATAAAATGAATACCAGTTTAATTGGGTGATCATACTTGTGTACTGTCGGCCAGATGCACTAAATATTTTTTTCATAGTCACGTAATAGAAACTCTCCTTAGCACATCTGGTGTTTTAGGTCTGTTCAGCACTTTGGACAAATGTGCAGCAGCAGAGAGAATTATTTAATTACATGTTCTGACTCTAATAGAACTCAAAGGGTTTTTATACTGTTTGCATACATCGCTCCAAACAAAGATACTGTAATTATGAATCAGCTTACTCTTCAATTAGGGTGTTGGTGTCTAGTGTTGTGGCTTCATTATCATTTTCAGCCAATAAAGTTAAGGTTTTATACGGGTATTGAGGGGGCAGAGCAGTCAGAATTATAGAAAAATTATTATAGGTCTTGCAAGAAAAATAATGGGACACAAATGCTTTTAATCTTTTTTTGATTCACAGCAGGTAATGTCATAGCTGACCTCATTAGCACGTCTTACTGTGTTGCCTTTGCCAAAGTTTAAAGTATGCACGTACTTTCACTTCAAAAATTATCCCAGGAAAATTATGCATGTTTATGTCGATATATTTTTCAGAGGGAAAATGGGCACACACTTTTGAAAATGTGAAAGATATGTGCAGAAGAGTAAACCCCTCCCCTACTCAATTTCTGGAAATGGTTCTTCAAAATGCAGATAAATGTACACCCCTTATGTATACAGGCACTACACACACCATGGCAGAAAATTCTCTAAAAGCCCATTTCTGTGGATAAAGTGCTGCTTTATCCACTAAAAATACTTTAAAAATTGCAGAGCTCAGGGAAGTGTCCAAGATGGTGTCGTGAGGCTGAGCTGTGGAATTGTGTCTCTTACCTGTTTGCTGGGAAGTTTTCCTCTGTGCAGAGATGCTGCATACCAAGAGGAAGGGGATAATTCGGGAAGGTCCTTTGGCCACCCATACTTTATCCCCAGTTCAACTGATGATTTTGCAGTATGCAGCAAAGACCCCTGCATCTTGATCCAGAAAGTTGGACCCAGCTATAGCGGCGGGCGAAGGAGAGCCTTCCACCTTTGGGCTGGAGCTTGCTCGACCGCCGTGACCTGCTAACAAGGCAATGACATCTGATCCTATCCCTGCAGAAGTCGTTTGTGGGCACCCCCGTGCTGAGGGCAATTCTGCTGCTGGTATTAGCAAGGAAGGAGGTAACATCAGAGACTGCCCAGGAGCTGTTTGAGATTTTTGCAACGCTGTTGCTGGAGAATATTTGGAGAGTTCTCCAGAAATTGGATGTGTCCGTTGAAAAATCCATGAACGAATTATCTGAATTAGTGAGTAAATTTGATGACTTAACTAAGACCTTGGTTGATACAAGAAAGGAGTTTTCCGAACGGATTTGTTCCATTAAGACTGATGTTAAAGCTTTGCAAGATTTCTCCTCTAATTTAATTAAGGATAAAAGTGTAATTCATTGAACAGATTGAAATGTTCAATAGATGATTGAATCTATGCTTTTTGAGTTTCCATAAGGCCCCTGGGATTTTGTCCATAGAATGCTTCAGAAAATATTTGCTGGGAGTGTTAAAATTTACCCCTGAAACAATACTTCCATTGAATTAAATATATGCATCTTAAGTCTACCGGCGACCCAAGTGAGGCTGTGGAACAAGAGGGGCAATTAGAAAATCTGAATGTGCCAGCATTGTTGACTTCCTTAAATGAAAATTCCGCGCATATGACACTGATCGCCTCATTTGTCTTCAAGCAAGATCTTAATGCTGTTATGACGTTATATTTTAGGAATTCTCAGACTCTTTCTGTGGAAAGAAAGTTTGGATTTACGCAGATGTTACAAAGCAGACTTGAGGAAGCCTTTTTAGTTTTGTGTCAAGATGTATTGTCTTTGGGGGCATCTTTTTTTTGTTGGCTTATCCTTGTAAGTGTTTAGGGGCCCATTTACAAAGGGGCAGGAGGGCTAATGCACAGGTAGCACGCGCCCAATTGGTACTACCGCCAGGGTAGTGTGTGTGCCTGGCGGTAATTCTGATTTTGGCACATGCCAAATCCCAAATACCGTGGGGGCATTTCTGGTAGTAACAGGCAGCAGGGCCGGTCTTAGGCAGGGGCCCCGTGGCACTTCCTCCTGCTCCCTGCCATTCGATCCTCATCTTTCCTTCCCAGCTGCCCTGAGTTTAAAAAGTTGTAGCGGCGGCAGCAACAGCGAAAAAGCAGGTTCGCCTCTAGCCTTCCCTTCTCTCTCAGAGCCGACTTTGCGGAAACCGGAAACAGGAAATTGCATCAGAGAAAGGCGGCACAGTGCGCACTGAGAGAGAAGGGAAGGCTAGAGGCGACGGCAGTATGCCCACGTTGGTGTGCGCTGCATGGTTACGTGGGTAGCACGTGAGCCTTTACCCATCACTCCCTCCCCTCTCCCTGTGCACCCCAGCTGACCTTGTTAATCACCCAGGGCAAGACTCTGGGAGGAGTTAATTGCTTTACTCCAGCTGACCTTGTTAATCACCCAGGGCAACCACTCCAGGTGCCTGAGAAAACAACTGTGGCAGGAGTTAATTGCTTTACTTGCAACTCTCTTTTCCTTTGTGTACTTGCTAAACTGGATATCTATGCCACCTCAAGTTTCCGGCTGGAGGCTTCAATTAGAACGTTGGAGGTGCCTTTTATATATAGAGATGATCGAGATAATGAATTGTGTGATTTATCTATATGACTTTTGAATTTTAATCTTGAAATTTGTGGAATCTTTTGATCCTTTAAAGTGCTGATTATACACATGTGAGATTAAGTGCTTTTCATCTGCATGATTGTAACAGTCTCTCAATCTATACGAGCACAAAAAAATATAGGTTTAAAATTTTGTATTGTTTAACAAAGTGGGCTTTTTTAATCTCCAGTGAAAACTTACCACACTACTGGAGATATTAACACTCCATGAATGATGCAGCTCGCAAATTTTAACACAAGCTGCATTATTCATTTTACTGTGCTTGCATTTGCATGCAGCTCAGCTCATTATTATTTAGCACATATCAAGCTGCACATTTTTGTGCTGAGCTGTGTTATTGACAAATAATGCACATTAATGCCATAGCACAGCTTAACATTTAGGGGTAATTCTATAAAGCACAAATTCTGTACCAGCAATTATTAGTGATTAGTGCTTAGACCTGATTCCCACACCCAACTTTAGGCGCTGTAAATGCTGGTGCCTCATTTTTGGGAGTTGGGCGCACAAATGACAGTATTCTATAACATACCCCTCCCACGGTCACACCCCTCTGGAGTTGCACACTAGGGGGGGTCTTTTACAAAGAAATTTAGGCGCCAGTATTGTAGAATAGCGACTAGGTCAGATGTATATACAAATGCAAATTATTGCCAATTAACTCCAGCTATCAATTGTTAATGCCTTGATGATTAATTAATTTGCCCACGCATCTACTACTACTACTACTTGACATTTCTAAAGCGCTACTAGGGTTACGCAGCGCTGTACAATTTAACATAGAAGGACAGTCCCTGCTCAAAGGAGCTTACAATCTAAAGGACAAATGTACAGTCAGTCAAATAGGGGCAGTCTAGATTTCCTGAAAGGTATAAAGGTTAGGTGCCGAAAACAACATTGAAGAGGTGGGCTTTGAGCAAGGATTTGAAGATGGGTAGGGAGGGGGCTTGGCGTAAGGGCTCAGGAAGTTTATTCCAAGCATAGGGTGAGGCGAGGCAGAATGAGCGGAGCCTGGAGTTGGTGGTGGTGGAGAAGGGTACTGAGAGGAGGGATTTGTCCTGTGAGCGGAGGTTACGGGCGGGAACGTAAGGGGAAATGAGGGTAGAGAGGTAATGAGGGGCTGCAGACTGAATGCATTTGTAGGTAAGAAGGAGAAGCTTGAACTGTATGCGGTATCTGATTGGAAGCCAGTGAAGTGACCTGAGAAGAGGGGTGATATGAGTATCTGCCCTGCATGCTCAAATTTGGGCACACAAATTTTGCTGACTTGTATAGAATCCAGGGGGTCCGTGTATAATTGCTGTTATTGAATACTGTCATAAGTCTACATTTTAGCATCTAACTTTAGCCATGAGCAATTATGCCACATCAAAGGCAGGTGTAAATGGACCCTTAACTGCTGTCCATCACTGACAGTATTCTATAAGTTTAGCATGTAAGTGCTAGGCAATGCCCCTCCTATAACCACACCCCTTAGCAGTTGTGCACTAAAGGAATTATGTGCTAAGGTTACGGAATTATGACTAAGGGCAGTTACAAGGGGAACTGCACGTTAGTGCCAGCAAGAAAGCACTTTACATAGTATATACAGGTACTTATTTGTACATGGGGCAATGGAGGGTTAAGTGGCTTGCCCAGAGTCACAAAGAGCTGCAGTGGGAATTGAACCCAGTTCCCCGGGATCAAAGTCCTCTGCACTAACTATTATTATTAGTTAGTGCAAAGTAGCACCTAATTTAACAATTAAGTTACATGTATAAATGTCATTCATTCCATAACCTCTATGTGCAAATTGTTTGCTAAGCATGAAAATGTTTGTGAAAGAATATAGAATTATGGGGATAAAGCCTTAGTAAAAATCAAAGACCACTCAATGGCAGGGGCTACCTCCTCCTTCCCAAATTATTATTATTATTAGCATTTGTATAGCACTACCAGACGCACGCAGTGCTGAACACCTGACACAGAGAGACAGTCCCTGCTCAATAGAGCTTACAATCTAAAATAATACAGACAGACAAGACAATTAAGAGCGAGGGAAGTACTGGGCGAGAAGGAACAAGGGGGGGGGGGGAGGCAAATGAGTATGGTTAGGAGCCAAAAGCAGCAGTGAAAAGGTGGGTTTTCAGCACAGATTTGAAAACAGGTAGAGATGGAGCTAGACATACAGGCTCAGGAAGTTTATTCCAGGCATAAGGTGCCAGGAGAGAAAAGAAAGGAAGCCTGGAGTTAGCAGTGGAGGCGAAGGGGGACGACAAGAGAGATTTGTCCAGTGAGCGGAGATCATGAGGAGGAATGTAGGGAGAGATGAGTAGTGGAGAGGTAATGGGGGGCTGCAGAATGGATGCATTTAAAGGTCAGTAATAGAAGTTTGAACTGTATATGGAAGCGGACAGGGAGCCAGTGAAGTGACTTCAAATGGCAATCAAAAGACACCCCCTTCCCCAGGCACCAGATCAATGTGGCAGAAAGAAGATAGCATGGGGCCTTGTAGCCCATGCCTGCTTGGAGTCTACCAGTCTTGCCCCCTGCAATGTAAGGTGTCACATTAGAGGGGGCAGAACTGAAAGATGCTGAGGAGTCTGAGGCCCTGTGATATGATTTTGTGTTGCTGCTTCAGGCCTCAGGGTAACAGCACATGAAGTGATGAGAGGAAATAATGAACATTGGACAGATGGAAAGGAAGATCAGGACTAATGGTGGACATGGAAGAGGTAGAAGGAGGAGATCAGGGGACGTATTGGGGGGAAGTGGAAGAAAAGCATCCAAATGCAGATTTATGCCATTTTTTTGGATGTTTTTTTTTCTTTTGAAAATGAGTCCCATGGTGTTAGGAGGCCATCTTAATTTTTCTACCCAGGGTCCATTGAATCCTAGCTACATTTCGGTTAGGATGTAAGATGTTTGGGGCAACGCAATAGCTACCATACCTGAATGTAAGCTACCATGAGCTAATGTATTTAAAAAACAAAGGACAAAATTACTACAGAGACTGAGCACCCTTTATCATGCAGGAAGAGAGTTATCCCATTATATCGAGAATGAAAAGCACTGGTGAAATATTGCAGGAATAAACCAGAGCACCTAGAAACCTAACAGTACTATAGTAAAATCATGTCTTTATCAGAATGAAGCAGCAGAACAACCAACAACTGAAAAAGGCTTGAGCCAGAATCCAAATAAATAACCCCAAATTTCATCCTATACCAGTGCTTCCCAAACCTGTCGGAACCCCAGCCAGTCAGCTTTTCTGGATATCCACACTGAATATGTATGAGAAGATTTTGCATGCAGTGGAAGCAGTGCATGCAAATCAAGCTAATGAATATTAATTTCAGATATCCAGAAAACCCGACTGCCTAGGGTTTCTCCAGGACAGATCTGGAAACCACTGTCCTATGCTAATAATTGCATTTGTGACAGAACCTGGTTAAAGATGTCAGAGCAAGATCCGTCCTCAGAAGGAGAAGAACCTGCTGATGGAGGCCTGGCAAGCAAAAGATGAGGGAAGCAGCTGAAGTGGTCTAGTGTGTTGTACATCTTTGTGAGTGTCTTCCCCGCCCAGGCTCATCCATCATCCATCTCCAAGCACTTCAGTGCAACTGGGCATGAAGCAGCAGTGAGAAATTTATGGTTGAGAGTGTCCTTTTTCATCTTTTGACAGGTTATAAAAAATAAAGCAGGAACTGAACGAGAGAGAATTAAGTGGAGGGAAAAAAAATTCTGTGCCATGTTTTCCATTGTTATCTCAATATCAGGAAAATAATGGTCAGATCATCATCTGGAACTTTTTTTTTCTGTGAAAGTGGGGAGAACGACAGTAACAATTAAAATTTGTCTGCTCCATCATTTTATTGATGCTTTATCATAACACAAAGCCTCCCATGTTGCTCTGTCCTCAGCCTCTTATACCACTGCATTGCTGGAACTGTAGTGCTGAGCACTTCTTTATGGGGTCTTACTGTCCATAGGTCATCAACTTTTCAGAGGCAGATTTGGGCAGATTAGCACTGTATGGGAAATCATCAGAGGAAGCAAGTTTTTTGGGGGACAGGAAGGTGACAAAATAGTTCCACAATCATCGGTACAAACCTGGGCAGCAGCTGCTGCTATCCAAATAAGCACAGTTGAATGTTGTACCCAGTTTTTGTTTTTGCCAAATAATAAGTTAAATTTAGAACTTGGTTGCAGACAGGCTGACTGACTGAAGTTCATATTGATTGAATTGACAGGGGAATCCAAAATAAACCTCTTTTCATACAGCCTAGTGCTTGGAGCTTTTAGGAAGCTATGACAAATCTGAAATCTATTTCCCCAAAGGCAGTTACAGTTACAAAGATTTCCTGTTCTGCTCTCTTATTTTTCTTGTTTTTTCTTCCCAGACTTAAGCCAGTCCACATTTCTTGTTGTGCATAGATAGTTGTAATTCATTCAGGAGCTATTTCCTGTGCTGCTCCTGGTTCTTTCATCAAATGCCCCCATGTAAGCAGTTTTTTACTCAGTCTGTAAATCCTAAACAGCAAGAGCTTTAGCTAGGAATTATACCAAAGCCTACCATATGCCCCCAGGAGCAGTTCAAGGCCCTGGCACCCTTCTCCACCCTGTAATTCAGCATATCCCCTTCCCCTCCTTATACCCCACCCCCATGGCCAATATCTCTTCTTTCCTTTTCTACCACCTCTCCTCAACTGTGGTCAACATCTTCCCTTCCCCTCTATCTCCCCACCCTGTAGCCAGCATCTCCCCTTCCTCTCTGTGCTTCCTACACCCCAAGGTGGCCAACCTTTATATCTCCTCACCCTGTAGCCAGCATCTTCCTTTCCTCTCTGTACTTCCTACACCCCAAGGTGGCCATCTTCTTCCCTTCACCTCTCTGCACCAAGATGGTGAGCACCTCCCTTCCCTTTTCTGCCTGGCCTCCCTCCTTTGACCAGCATCTCTCCTTGTCCATGGCCAGCATCTCCCTTGTTATTCCTACATCCAGTTGGCCAGCTCTCATCTTCACTTCCTTACTCCCATCCCCTGCATCTCACCCCCTTTTCCTGGCCAGTTCTGATGCTCCCTACCCCTACCTTTTCATCATGCAATAGCCCCTGTAAGTACAGGCCATGCTGAAGCACTGCCATGTCCTGCCCTCCCTCCAACAAGAACTCTGCCTCAGAAGGGGATGGGACAAGGAAGCACTTGAGTGTGGGTCTAATTTTAAAGATCCATGCCTCACTCACTCTTCTTGAAACTTGGGGACAAGATATGATAAAATGGGAGAGGGGTGTGCACCAGATCTGTGCTGCTATCCCATGAATACTGCCACCCTAAGTGGATGCCTTGCCCACCTGCTTTTTCACAGGCATTGCTAAAACTGTATTACACCGTTAGTTTGGCATTATTTAAGTGCTAGCTTGCAGTACATTATATTTTAAATGATTAATGTGCATACAGTTGTTACTGTATTAGCAACTTCTTGTTTGCATTACCTACTTGAATTATTGACTTGCATTCCAATAAACAGTAATCAAATGGCTTGTCCATTTTTCAACTAATTTTATGGAAACGTTGCATAGTATGGGTTTTCAAAAATAATTTGTATTCAGACAATTGACATCCAAAATAGCTGTCAATAGCTCTGTGGCAGAAGTTTGGCCATTTTGATTGACTGAGTTTGACAAATAGAGACTTTCATTCCTGAATGTATTGATACTAGATATGACGACAAGTCAAAACAAGAGGCAAGCTGTGCAGTTGTAAAGATTTATATACACATCCAGGAAAAGCTTTCAGTCAATCAGAATGTTCCCTCAGCCCCATCCATTTTATAAAATAGATCCCGTCTTTCCCAGCACTTGAGTTCATCATGTTCCTTCCCCATCAAACCTGACTGAATTCTTTGAGATGACCAGAATAATAGGTCATCTCAACTGATGCCAGATTTGGCCTATCTGGATTTCAGTAACACCACTGGACCTGTTCCACAGAGTTGTAAGCAAGCTAGCAAGTCTGGGAACTGAAACAAAACTAAAAATCTGGGTGAGAAGTTGGTTTAGTAATAGGATTCACAACATGGGGGTGAATGGGAGCCACCCTGGTGAAGAAAAAAAATGCTGCAGAGATAAATACTAAGTCCAGAGTGCAAGAAGGGAAACTGTACCTCTTCACATATGAAATATAGCATAGAGTGACAGATACAACCCTATACAGCAATAATATAAACAGCACTGGGCTCCAAAGAAGGCTGGAGTTACCTGCGTAGAAGGACTTTAGTTATATCACAAACTTTGGTGAGAATGGTGAGCCTGGACCTTTTTTTCACCACAGCATCACTAACTTTGGTGAGTGTACAGATTAGTGCAAAACTTGGTGATGGTCATGGAATTTATTACCCCCCCCTTCAGATTCTATATATTTGGTGCTCAAAATTGCACGCAGAAATTTGGGTGTGTGCATGTGGAAAATGGGCACACACCCAAATTTCTGTGCATAATTTTGAGCACCAAATATATAGAATCGGGGGGGGGGGGGGGGTAATACATTTCATGACAATTGTTAACTCATGGTTTAAACCCTGTCTATACAGGCACCACAAACAAATCATATTTCCATACCCGACACTCCTAATGGTTAGTGCAGCAGCCTGAGAACCAGGGGAACTGGGTTCGATTCCCATTGCAGCTCCTTGTGACTCTGGGAAAATCACTTAACCCTCCGTTGCCCCAAGTGCAATATATATATATCTGTCTATAATATGTAAGTCACTTTGATTGTGGACACAGAAAGGTGGTATATCAAATCCTCTCCCCTACCCCAGTATCAATATTACTAAGCAGGTCAATATTCAAAAGCATTTAGCAGCCAAATTTGGAGTGGAGGAGTGACCTAGTGGTTACACCACCAGTTTTGACATCCCAAGGTGGCCAGTTCAAATCCCACTGGTGTGATCTTGGGAAAGTTACTTAACATTCCATTGCCTCAGCTACAAACTTAGATTGTTAGCCCTCCAGGAACAGGGAAATACCTAATGTACCTGAATGTAACTCACCTTGAGCTACTACTGAAAAGGTGCAAGCAAAATCAAAATAAATTTTCAAGTGTGGGGGGTGTTCAACAGATAATTTTAGACATAATTATATAGCTAAAATTATGTGCCCCCAAAAAAGAGCAAGATATGGAGCATTTAATGGTGATCCCACTTAGACTTGTATATCTGTGTAGTGATATTCAGTCACTAAACATATAAAACAGACACTGCAAAGATAGCAGGTATAACATGAAACATCTAATTTGAACCAGCCCCGAGGATCTTACACAAAAGATATTCAGCGGAGAATTCATCAAGCAGCATTAGGGCTTTTAAGTCATGTTACTTGACTCTTAATACGACTTGAACGGCCCTAACTCCGCTTGACTAAAAATACCATGGTGATATTTAAGTCACAAAGAGGCTCAATTTCAAAGCACTTAGGGGTCCCTTTACAAAGGTGCGCTGAAAAATGGCTTGCGGTAGTGTAGGCGCAGGTTTTGGGTGTGAGCCGATCCATTTTTTAGCTTGCCTGTAAAAAAGGCCTTTTTAAATTTTTGCTGAAAATGGACGTTCGGCAAAATGAAAATTGCTGTGTGTCCATTTTGGGTCTGAGATCTTATCATCAGCCATTGACCTAGTGGTAAAGACTCACGCGATAACCAGGCGGTAATGACCTACGCGTGCTTAATGCCACATGGTGCACGTCCATTATGCGTGTCCAAAAATAAAAAATATTTTTCAGATTTGCGTGTCGGATGCACATTGAAATTACCGCAAGAGCCATGCGGTAGTCGGGTGGTAACTCATTTTTGGCGCAGCTTAGTAAAAGGACCCCTTAGACTTACAAAGTTCCATAGGTTGCTATGGGGCTGTTTTTCAAAGCATTTAGACTAACAAAGTTCCATAGGTTGCTATGGAAATTTGTTAGTTTAAGTGCTTTGAAAATACGCCTCTATGTAACTTTGTAAGTCTAAGAGCTTTGAAAATACGCTTCCATGGGTTATATAATAATAATGTATGCTTTTCATTTTATTACTATGCAAATATCCTGTTGCAACTTGCAATGATATACCACAAGTAGTGTAGGGCCCAAAAATCATGGTAAAATAACCACAGCAAGCAGCTGGGGTTATTTTACTGTCCAGGAGCATTGGGCCGCAAAGCAGTGGCCTGATGCTTCCAGGCCTGCAGATCTGGGTCCTTCTAGGCCCCTCTAACTTATGTTCCCCCACCAAAGGGCTACTTTTAAAAATTATTGGTGGTCTTGGGGGGGGGGGGGGGGGCCTTCACTGGCTTCAAAATGGGGCCCCTAGTGGCAGTACTGTGAGACTATATATGGAAATATGACCCCTAGTGGCAGTAAGGTGAGAATACCATGAGGGGGTGCCATTTTGAAGCTGGTGCAGGAGTGGGCAGGAGCAAATGGGTATTGATCCTGCTTATGACCCCCTAACCCCCCCCCCCCCCCCGAACCACCAATAATTTTTAAAGATAGCCCCTGTGGGGGATGGGCAGGCCTTGTGTTGGGGGAGGGCTTAAGTCTGGTGGTGGGGGGCCCAGGGAACTCAGATCTGCAAGCCTGGGATCATTGGGTTGCAGTTTTGCGAAATGCTCCCAGGCTGAGGGAATAATGCCGCTTGTGAGGTAGCTCACAAGCAGTCTTATTCTTCTAAAGCAGGATTTAGCAACCTACAGTGCTGAGATCCCATAGGTTGCTGAATCTGGTGGTACATGGCAAATTTTTACCACATCTTCTGGGCTAGATTCTATATATGACACCGTAAAAATCGTCACTGAAAAAAAAAATACACCTAGGCTTATTCTATAAATTAAACCTAAACTTAGGCGGTTTATAGAATACACCTAGGGTCCATCCACATGACCAAATCTAGTCGTGGGAATTCACACCAAGTAGAACTTGGTGTAAATGACAGTGACAAAGTTAGGCATGGAGCAGGTGTATTCTATAACAACATGCATAATTTTCAGAAACATCCATGGCCACTCCCTCCTTTTAGCGGTGCGCATTAGAATATACGTGCATCACTTTAAAGAATATGCGTAGCAAGTTGTGCTCCTAAATTCTAATTAAAGCCAATTAGTGTCAATAATTGCTTGTTAATTGGCAATTATTGGCATTAATTGGCTTGCTAAGATAATTAAGTTGCACACCCAAAACAGAATACGACCTGAATTGCGCTCACAACTCAAGTTGCACTATGTAGAATCTGGGGAATAGGTGTACCTGTTGCTTTAAATAGGGAAAAAATGACAAAAAAAAAAACAGCAAAATCAGTGCACCAACAGTGAAATAAAGGGTCTTGATGGATGGGTGAGATAGAGCCCAGGGCCTAAACTAGAGAAAATTAAGAGAGATACACAAGGCAAATAGAGCGCAAGAGGGGTGAAACATCTTTATTAGATGATTCCTCAGAATAAGCATTTACAGTCCCTCAATATTAAACAAAAGCTATTCAAAACTGAAAGATTTATTGTAAGCTGTAGCTTCTTCCTTATTTTTCTCTCAGTCTCTCAATATTGACTGGATAATTGTTACATCAGGGAGCGCTAGGAAGGTAAAATTCCTAGATGCAATAAATTTATGCTTCTTGGAGCAACTGGAGGAACCAACAAGAGGGGAGCTATTTTAGATCTAGTCCTTAGTGGGATGCAGGGCATAGTACGAGAGGTAATGGTGTTGGGTCCGCTGGGAAACAGTGATCATAAGATGATCAAATTTGAGCTAATATCTGGAGTGATGTCACTAAGTGTAATTGCAGTCACTAAGGAAATCGACTGTAAAAGAATTTAATTTTTGAAAGCGTGACTATGATAAAATGAACATAAAATAAGAACATAAGAATAGCCATACTGGGTCAGACCAAAGGTCTATCTAGCCCAGTATCCTTTTTCCAACAGCAGCCAAGCCAGGTCATAAGTACCTGGCAGAAACCCAAATAGAGGAAAATGGTTAAAAATAAGCTAAAGGGATCAGCTGCAAAGGTTAGAACTTTAAATCAGGCATGAATGTTGTTTAAAAAATACCATCTTGGAAGCCCAGACCAGTTGTATTCATATATTTACAAAGGTGGAAAGAAGAGCAAATGACTGCTAGTATGGTTAAAAGATGAAGTGAAAGAAGCTGTTAGAGCCAAAAGAACATCCTCCAAATAATGGAAAAAAGAACCCAAATGAAGAAAATAAGAACCAACATAAGTACTGGCAAGTTATATGCAAAGCATTGATAACGAATGCTAAAAAAGAATATGAAGAGAACCTTGCTGCAGAGGGGAAAACTCACAGTAGCAGCTTTTTCAGGTACATCAGAAGCTGAAGGCCTGAAAGGGAATCCAGGATGCACAGCCAAAGTGGAAAGACTAAATGAATTCTTTGCTTGTGTCTTTATGAAAGAAGATGTAAAAGATCTTGAGTCAAATTGATGAATTAAAGAGCAGTAAATCACCTGGGCCAGATGGCAAGCACCCTAGGGTACTGAAAGAACTCAAACATGAAATTGCTGATCTGCTGTTAGTGATACGTAATCTGTCATTAAAATAGTCCTTAGCACCTGAAGTTTGGAGGGTTCCAGGGGTGATCCAGGAAATTATAGACCAGTACGCGAGAGTTTAATGCCGGGAAAAATAGTGGAAACTATTATAAAGAATAAAATTATGGAACACATATACAAACATGGTTTCATGGGACAGAGTTAGGATGGATTCAGCCAAGGGAAATCTTGCTTCACCAATTTTCTTCATTTCTTTGAAGGTGTGACTAAACATGTTGATAAAGGTGAAACGGTTGATGTAGTGTATCTTGATTCTTAGAAAGCTTTTGACAAAGTTCCTCATGAGAGACCCCTCAGAAAATTAGAGTCATGGCATAGGAGGCAATGTTCTGTTGTGGATTAGGAATTGGTTATTGGACAGAAAACAGAGGGTAGGGTTAAATGGCCATTATTCTTAATGGAGGAGGGTGAATAGTGGAGTGCCGCAGGGATCTGAACTGAGAGCAATGCTATTTAACATATTTATAAATGATCTGGAAATCAGAACAACAAGTGAGGTGATTAAATTTGCAGATGACACAAAACTATTCAAAGTTGTTAAAACACATGCAGACTGTGAAACATTGCAGAAAATCAAACTCCCTCAACAAACAGAAAATGTATTTTCTTTTTCGCTGGGGATTCTGTGCTTGTCAGACCAGCTTCAGCCCCACCTGGAGAACTCTCTCTGTCTCTGCTCCCAGTTTTTATACCCTGGCTGGTCCCTCTCTTCCAGCCTCAACCCTTCAGGTTTTCTGGTCAAGAAAACTTAACTTGCCTTCTGTTACCAGCTCTCTGGAAATATTAGCCTGGTATTCCCCTTAACTCTCCACCTGCCCAGTGATAGTATATAAAAATGGGGTCCTCAAATCCAGTTCTTGAGGTCCACAACCCAGCCTGCTTTTAAGGATTTCCACAATGAATATGTATGAGATCTATTTGCATTCATTACTTCAATTGCATGCATACATCTCATACATCTCATACATTGTGGAAATGCTGAAAACCAGGCTGGATTGTGGACATCGAGGACTGAATTTAAGGACCCCTGATATACGCAATCATAGGGACATAAAGCAATTCAAGTTCAAACCTGGTTTGGTACAACTTCCACTAAAAAGTAATGTGTGGTGTGGATAAAGATCAAAATTCAAAAGAGAGAAACAAAAATGTACATAATACGAAATGACAATCAGGGAAAAAGCCTCAAAGAGACTATGAAATAGGTCTCAACAAGCTAAACGGACACAATGGTCCTCTCTTCATCATAGGCAAAAAACCCTGAGGCCACAGCAATGAAAAATCTATTTGCTGTAGCCAAAAAAACGCTTTATTTAAATATAAATTTTTCTTTTCAAATTAACAGATTTTCAATGCATTGAACACTACTCTAGGAACACAGAAAAATATCCATAAATAACTGCTTCACTTATCTCTGTTCAATGTTCTCAATCAGATGCTGCTTCCGCTATGCGGTCCCTCAAAAGCTGCCCTGATCCGACGGTGGCCAGCGTTTCACTGCTTCTTTAGGGTCTCAGGATGGGACGCTCGCACAGCTCCCTTCGGCAGCGTACTGGCTACAGCGAATAGATTTTTCATAGCTGTGGCCTCAGGGTTTTTGCCTATGATGAAGAGAGGACCATTGTGTCCGTTTAGCTTGTTGAGACCTATTTCATAGTCTCTTTGAGGCTTTTTCCCTGATTGTCATTTCGTATTATGTGCATTTTTGTTTCTCTCTTTTGAATTTTGGTACAACTTCCTCCATCTGTGTACCAAGCAGGGCTTTTTTTGAGGGGGTACTTGGGGGTACCGAGTACTGCCACCTTTTCCATTGTCTGCTAAAATTGACCCATGGACCCCAAGTTTTAATGAAAGAGCTCAGGCTCTACACACCAATTCTGCCTTGTCATAGATTCTGTGACCGGTTGAAAGGTCCTGGCTATTGTGGGGTGGTCCTTCAGTGATCACCCCACCCCTGAAGGGTGGCCTAGCATTTGAGTACCAGCACCTTTTTTGCTAGAACAAATGCACTGGTACCAACCTTGAGAGAGTAAACTGCCTGGAGAAGGGACTGTCCAAGTTTCAGATTGTCAGTTGGGCTCCTCCATGATACTGTAATCCCCACACCACTACATGGTAAGAATAGTTCGTCCAGATGGATCCAGGTAAGTAATGCCAGTTACACAGGACACACTTCTTTTTTTCCTAGATGATGGCAAAACTCTCTTGACAAATAGCAAAAGCTTGCTGGCCATCATCTCCTTGTCAGCAAAACATTCTCAGGCTCTTGAGCATTTCATCATGGACCATCAGTCTGCTTCCCCAGTTTACTCCACTACCACTCATAGGCCTCAAAACTATACTCCACTCTTTTCTTGCATGAGAAAGAAAGCAAATCTTTCCACCTTTTCTTTTCCTCTGTCCATGGTCTTGTTCTATACCCAGGACCCCACTGCTGGGGGTCAGCAGCTTAATATTCTCTTGTCAGCTTAGTAGAAAAAAGCAAGACAAACTTTCCTCCAAAAATCCTCTAATTATAAATTTGTTGACCTCATTAACTCCTCCCTTGGCCATTCCCAATGGGCAAAACCAGATGGAAAATTCACCAGATTTTTCTATTACATCACATTTTGTTAACATGAAGCAACCTAAGCAGGGGTTAATTAATAACCCCTGCTTAGGTATGGATCCTCAGAAGCTTAGCCGAAATTGGGTGGCGGAGCAGGTGGGGGGGAAGAGGGGTTGGTGGTTGGGAGGCGAGGATAGTGGAGGGCAGACTTATACGGTCTGTGCCAGAGCCGGTGATGGGAGGCGGGACTGGTGGTTGGGAGGCGGGAAGTACTGCTGGGCAGACTTGTACGGTCTGTGCCCTGAATAAGGCAGGTACAAATCAAGGTAAGGTATACACATATGTTTGTCTTGTTGGGCAGACTGGATGGACCGTGCAGGTCTTTTTCTGCCGTCATCTACTATGTTACTATGTTAAAAAAATAAACTAAGACCCATATTGTAGCTAGTAGAATTTTGGGGCCTTTTACTAAACCGCATTAAACATGAACAGACAGGGAAAAAGCTTTCTGTAAAACTCGTAAAAGTGTTTTGTGATAATTTGCCTGTTAGTGTGTGCTAATTGCATGCTTTTTATTTTTATTTTTAATCTTTTTCAGGAGGGACCATGTCATGGGCGGGGAATGGGCATTATGCAGGTAGCGCATTCACATTATTGAGTGCTAATTGGATAGCATTGACTTATCGTGGGAGCACTTAGGGGCCTTTTTACTAAGCCGCATAGGTGCATACGCGCATCCTACTCATGTCAGTTTTGAACTACCGCGTGGCCCAGGCGGTAATTTCATTTTTGATGCGTGCCCGCTATATGCGCCGGAAATTTTTTTTTATTTTCTGACACACGGCACCAACCAGGCAGAAATTGTCATTGTACACGTACTGATGATTACCGCCCGGTTAATGCGCGAGACCTTACTGCTAAGTTAATGGCTGGCGGTAAGGTCTCAGTCCCAAAATGGATGCGTGCCAATTTTCACTTTGCCACATGTCCTTTTTCAGCCAAAAAAAAGACCTTTTTTGCAGGCGTGCTGAAAAATAAACCTGCGCATGCCCAATACAGCGTCTACACCAGCGCAGGCCATTTTCTGTGCACCTTAGTAAAAGGACCCCTTAATGCCTCCTAAATAGGAAGCTGTAAGTGCTCCTGTGTTAATATTTTTGCAGGTCTCGCGCTAGTACATCTTAGTAAAAAGGCCCTTTTTTGAGTGATGTTCCAAAAGGGTATTACAAAGGGAAAGAAAAAGGGCAGTTTTGTCTGGTTAGCAGCATCAAAATGAATTAGGAGTGGAGGAGTGGCCTAGTGGTTAGGGTAGTGGACTTTGGTCCTGAGGAACTGAGTTCAGTTCCCACTTCAGGCACAGGCAGGCAGCTCCTTGTGACTCTGGGCAAGCCACTTAACCCTCCATTGCCCCATGTAAGCCGCATGGAGCCTGCCATGAGTGGGAAAGTGTGTGGTACAAAAATAAATAAAATAAGAAAACAACAACTTTAAAATATATCCATGGATGTCCCATGATAGCTGAGTGGCTTATTCAAAAGATTAAGCTCCCAGACCTTGCAGCTCATGCCTATTCTATGGAAGTCACTTTCATGCCTATGACATAACAGCTTGCTACAAAGAGCTCCAATGGCATGACCTTCATATAGTAATCATGATAATTTATTTAAAGATTTAAAAGTTAGTTCTTTTGCTCTGAACATGGCAAATCTACCCTTGTTTGAAAATCAGCAGGAGAGTTACGTATCATACCTATTTTCCAAGCCTTTGTCAATTATTGCCCATCAAGTCACTGATTTTTTAAAATATATTTTTATTTGACTTTATTTTCAAACTCATAAAACCAACAATATTGACATAATATCTTTAGCACAACTGAACAGTCCAATAAATTACCCCCTTACCCCCTACTCCTCTTCCCACCCATCACCCCCCTAACATTTATTTTTGTTATATTTGTACCTGACACTTTCCCACTCATGGCAGGCTCAATGTGGCTTACATGGGGCAATGGAGGGGTAAGTGAGGGTTAAGTGACTTGCCCAGAGTCACATGGAGCTGCCTGTGCCTGAAGTGGGAATCAAACTCAGTTCCTCAGGACCAAAGTCCACCACCTTAACCACTAGGCCACTCCTCCACACAGGTAGCAGGTAGCACTTGATTATCTAGGGGACTTGTAATTGGGATATAATGTTGCTCAGAGTTTATATGAACATCGTTTTATTACCTTTCCTCCCAGGTTTAGGAAAAGTACAAAAGCAGCATGGGGCAGCTACATTTCTGAATAACATTTTTTTTCCTGTTCTGAAAAATGGGAAATATTTGTCAGGAATCAGTTTGGCAATTTAGCATTATTACCGGGGTCTACTTGTGGACAAAACGGAAGTGGAAATCTGGAGCCAGGGGAGAGGGCAGGTGAGCCAGGGAAGGAACAACAGGAGAAGAGGGGCTGGATTAAGGATCAGAGTGACTGTTCTCTGCTGTGCTCCAGTCTCACCTTTTCCTCTCCTGTCCTCTGCAAGCTGTGTAGAAGGAAAGGGCTGGTGCAGAACATCCCTGATATGGCCAACCCATCCACTAAATTGATTAGGTGTCCTCCTGGGATACAGATTTCAGGGGGGCAACACACCGCCAACACAACCAACCAGACAAGGGCAAACACCCCAAATACTGAGAAAATTCTTATGTGCCCAGAGAGGGTTTATTTCCACTGGGCTTAGCATTAGCACCTCAATAATTTTGAAAAATTGATTCCTATGGCAATGGGAAGAGGGGGAAGATGCTGGACACCTTGGGGAGATAGGAAAAGAGAAAAATACTGGACACGGGGGGGGGGGGGGGAGATCACGAAAGGAATAGAGAATGCTGGGCACCTAAAGGAGTAGGGAAGGGAAGAGGAGATACTAGACACCTGGAGGAGGATAGGGAAGGAAAAGGGAGATGCTTGGCTATTGGGGGAGGCATCATATGGCTGAAGGTTCACCTAGGGCATCAGATACCCTTGGACTGTCTCTGATCCCTGCTGCTCTGGAGTACAAGAAGAAATAGCAGAACTGTGTTCCAGCCTTTTACCTAGAAATTAAGCCTTGGTCATTACTAGCTGAAAGGCACATGAATATTCAACAGAAGAGAGACAGCCCCCCCACCTCCTTAGGCCTATGCCAGCACTCTGTTTCCCTTCCCTCCAACATACATTTCCTACGTGCCAAGCCCACTGCCAGCACACCTCCCTTTTCTGTGCTCTGCAGTGATCATCCACATCTGTCCTGACTGCTGCCTGACTTCCATCCCACACCAGCTTTTCCTGTCCACCCTCCTACTTCTCCTGCTGTAACTCTCCACTATATGTCTGCCCTGGGTTTCACTGCCTCTGATCCTGGGGATGTCTTTTCTGTCTCCCACAGTGTTACAAAGAATGTATGCTCTCTATACTATGTGCACCCATTCTGCTGTATAGAGCACAATAGTATTATCAGGGGTGTATAGCACTTTACAGGACTTGTAAGAGACAGACCCTGCTCTTCAGAGCTTGCAATATAGTCAAGACAGAGAAGACAGAGATTTAAAACAAGAAGCTTTGACTTAAAACAGTGAGATCATGATTGGGAAGAGCTAAGTGGGATTATTAAGAAAACAACAAATTTGGGTTATGTGGAATGGAATGGGATTTCCTCGGGATCCATAAAAAGAAAAAGCCAATGGCATGGGAAAGACTCTAGGTTATCCCAAAATATTTTAGCAACTGAAACCATAAGTTGATATTGAGACTCATCAGATTCTGAGAGGAATCGACGGGAGTGTGTGAATAGGAAGACATTAATATGATTAGTCAGAAACAAGGGTGATAAATCAGAGTGCCAGTTCTGAAATTATGCATCCTTGAAAGATACTTCTGATGCTGCCAGTTGTCCTTCACATTTTCCCAGTTTGGCATCTTGCCTGCCTTAACAAGGAGACAGCAGCAGTGGCAGCAACTTTGTGTGCCCCAAGGGCTGGCAATCCATGAGGTTCATTGTCCCAGCATCAATTTATGTGGTTCAGCATGCTGGCATTCAGACGGGCTGACATTTCAGATGTGGTATTTACACATTAGAAAGCTGTCATCTTGCACCATGAGGGCACTGGTATTATTTGTGAGTTAGAATGCTGGCATTTCATGCGCTATTAGCATCCAAAAAATTTCTGTGGGTTCACTGAGCCCAAAAGGCCAGCTGGTCTCGCTGAAGGGAGCTGAGAAAATAAACAAAACAGCCACAGGGGGAGAAGGCTTATTCTTTAAATGGCATGAGAAAACATCAAACAATATCTCATCTAAATGTTTGTAGCTTTTGTCCAAGGAATTCTGCCCACCTGGGAGATCTTTAACCATATACCCAGGACTTAACCCATCCTGTGAAAAGTTACCCTTAAACTAATAAATTGTGTCTAATAAACTGGGGACTTTCTGAGTCTCAGTCTCCAAAAACCACTGAGGTCAATTTTTGAAATATCTAACCTGGATATTTTCAAATCAGGGTAGTCCCAAGGATTTAAGACATCCTAAATAACCCTTCAACAGTGCCGCCCCACTCCCACCCCAGAGTTCCCTATCCACTCCCACCCCAACCCAGTGGCCAACATCTCCCCTTCTCTTCTAACCACTCTCCCCCCCCCCCCCCAAAGTTGGTCAGCTTCTCATCTCTCCTCAACTCTCACCCCACTTCCTCCCTTGTTGTTGCCACTGCTGCCTCCCACCTCCCTGACCATCCTAAGATTGAAGAAATATCAGTGCTGTGTGGACCCTGTAAATATAGACCCGCACTGAAGTGCCATTTAGTCCCACCCCCTGCAACAGGAAGGCTGTCTCAGAGGGCAGGACAAAGTGGCCCTTCAGGGTGGGTCTGTGCATACGGGGCCCACACAGTGCTGACATTTCTTTAATCTTTCGGCCGGCCCAGGTGGAAGTAGGGGGTGGCAGCTGCAGGCCAGGCAGTGAGAAGGGAAGTGGGGGAAGGCTCTTGCATATGCCAGAGCCATGCCACCACCCTATCCCCAATTCTGCTACCCTAGGTTGGACTTTAGTGGCTGGACTGCCCTGTTTAAAATTATACCTATATTCAGTGGCACTATTCATTTAAGTGACACCAATGAATATTCTCATGTAACTTGAACCTTCTATGTATATAAACATCCAAATGGCCCACACAAATGCATATATTTATAGATTTAGCAACTGAATATAATCGCTTTGATGTAGAATTTATACGCCTAAGTAGAGTTGTCCTGAGACATCCCACATCCTGCTCCCACATTGGAAAGATTTACATCCAGATTTATCTATTCAAGTGGTCTAGATTTTTTTCTGGGGAAAAACAAACAAACAAACATTTATGTGGTCAGCCCTGCTAACTGTTTCTGAATATTGACCTGTTTGCATTTTATACATATTGAGAGGTTGGTGACAATTGATTGTAACTCAGAAACAACCATTTAATCAAATGCTGGCATTCAAGTTCAGATGGTGGTTGGTTTAAAAAAATGAGGAGAATGAGGTTCCCTCACTGAAAATGCTAATACAGTGATAAACCTTTTAGGCACCATGTAATGTCAAATGTGATGAATTACAAGGTTGGTGGACATGGGGGAAGCCATTGCTTGCCTCTGGATTGGTAGCATGGAATGTTGCTACTATTTGGGTTTCTGCCAGGTACTTGTGACCTGGATTGGCCACTGTTGGAAACAGGATACTGGGCTGGATGGACCATTGGTCTGACCCAATGTGGCTATTCTTATGTTCTTATGTACTGTCAGTGGAATATCATTCATTTTCATTTGGCTCTAGAGCTTCCACAGAACTGCTCAGCTTTGGAGTTAGCCATTATTACCACTTTGGACCCTTGTGGCAAAGGCTTGCCTTTACCTTACTAGGACAATTTTTCACTTTAGTCTCAATGTCTGGTCTCCTGACAAATTGTTTTATCATACAAACTGAACACACACAAACCCTTGGATTCTATAAAGGTGGCCCATATTTAGATGCCTAAAATTGGACGAGGATCCCAGATCCATGTGCAAAATGCTTAGTTAATGAGCTCCAATGATTTAATTATTGGAGTCAACGAGCATTTAATTAGTACTAATTATGATAAGTGCGCAGATTTGGCTGTGTGCTATTCTATAACAATGGGTGCCTAAATAGGAACATGCACAACTCAAAAGGAGATGTGGCTATGGGAGGGGCATGGGTAGATCAGGGACATTCACAAGATTTAGGCGCAGTGTTATAGAATAACGAAGATCTGCACCTAGCTTGCTTGCAGGATTTACATCAGGTTTCAGCAGGTGTAAGTCCTGCCACCCAAAGTTTGGTGCGGAGATCCGCAGTAAGCACTATCCAATAAAGAGTGTTCATCCTGGAGTACATAGTAACATAGTAGATGACGGCAGAAAAAGACCTGCACGGTCCATCCAGTCTGCCCAAGAAATGTGCCACTTTTTTGTGTATACCTTACCTTGATTTGTACCTGTCTTTCTCAGGGCACAGACCGTACAAGTCTGCCCAGCCTCCCACCATTGGCTCTGGCACAGACCGAATAAGTCTGCCCAGTACTATCCCTGCCTCCCAACCACCAGCCCCGCCTCCCAGTACCGGCTCTGTTATCCAATTTCGGCTAAGCTCCTGAAGATCCATTTCTTCTCAACAGGATTCCTTTATGTTTATCCCACGCATGTTTGAATTCCGTTACCTTTTTTATCTCCACCACCTCCCGCGGGAGGACATTCCAAGCATCCACCACTCTCTCCGTGAAAAAATACTTCCTGACATTTTTCTTTATTGAACAACAGTGTGCACAGATTTTTTCTGGGGTCTAATTTTTGGCGCCATTTATAGAATCTGGCCCACAGTGGGTAATTTTATAACTTGACATCAAGATGTAGATACTACAATGAAGTGCACTTAGGACCAATTTTACAATGGCTTCAGGACACGCCTAAGCCATGCGTCAACTATGTCTGATTAGGCCTTATTTTTTTCAATCACATTTTACAGTACTGGTTCAGATGTTGGTGTTATTCCATCTGGATTATTGTAACTCTCTTTATGTTGGATTGAATGTAAAAGTTTTACAGAGGTTGCAAATGATACAGAATACTGCTGTGTGATTGGATTTTCGCTTGAAGGAAACTTCATTCGCTGAGGAAACTTCATTGGCTCTCTCTTGAGGCACATGTTGTGTTTAAAAATGTTCTTATAATTTTTCATGTTTTCTACGGTAGTACTTCGGAATTGCTCATTCAATTCTTTTTGGACTCTCTTTTTACTTCTTGGGTGCGTGGTAGCTTTTTATTAAAATTTCCAGCATTTAACAGTGTGCGGTTTAAGTGCCAATTTGATGCTATGTTCTCTTTTCATGCAGTTTCTATTTGGAATGCACTACCATCGTGTATTCGCTAGAGGCACAGGGCCGGCGCAACCCGGTAAGCGAGGTAAGCATGGCATGGGGGTGCTGACCTCTGGAGGGCGCCACAAACCATGTTTACCGCCGCTTACCTCAGCTCCCCAACAGCCCTCGTTTCGTTTCTGCGTCACCCTGGGGGTTTAAATTTTTTACTTTACCTCAGTCGCAGGGGCCACGTCAGTAAAAGCACTGCTCACTCTAGCCTTCCCTTCGTTCCCTCTCAGTGTCCCACCTTCTTCTGACGTAATTTCCTCTTTCCGCGAGGGCAGAACACTGAGAGGGAATGAAGGGAAAGCTAGAAATGAGCAGTGCTTTCACTGACGCGGCCACTGTGAATGAGGTAAAATAAAAGATTTAAATCACGCAGGGCGGCAGGAACAAAAAGGGGGATGTTGTGGGAGAAGAGGGTGGGCATGTGGGGGCTGCGGCAAGTCACTGGACATGGTGATGGGAGGTGAGGATAGGGGGCAAAGGTGGAGAAATCAGTGGACATGGATGGGAGGGGAGGGTAGAGGAGAATTTCTGGGCATGGATGGGAAGGGATGATAGGGGCAAAGGAGAATTGCTGGACATGGATGGGAGGGGAGGGCAGGGGAGAAAGGAGAAATTGATGGACATGGAGGGGAGGGCAGGGCCCAGGGAGAGAGGAAAAATTGCTGGACATGGAGAGGAGGGCAGGGGAGAGAGGAGAATTACTGGGCATGGATGGATGGAGGGGACAGGGGCATGGATGGATGGAGGGGGCAGGGGAGAGAGGAGAATTGTTTGATATGGATGGAGGAGAGGGCAGGGGATAAAGGAGAGTTGCTGGATATGGATGGATAGATGGATGGAGGGGAGGGCAGGGGAGAGGAGAATTGCTGGACATGGGTAGATGGAGGGGAGGGCAGGGGAGAGAGGAGAATTGCTGGACATGGGTGGATGGAAGGGAGGGCAGGGGATAAAGGAGAGTTGCTGGATATGGATGGATAGATGGATGGAGGGGAGGGCAGGGGAGAGGAGAATTGCTGGACATGGGTAGATGGAGGGGAGGACAGGGGAGAGAGGAGAGTTTCAGCACATGGATGGAGGGGAGGGCAGGAGAAATTCTGGACAAGAATGGAGGGGTAAGAGAAGAAAATCTTGACATGGCTGGAGGGGAGGGAAGAGAGAAGAAATGAGATGAACATGAATGGAGGGGAGAGAGAAGAAATGCTGGACATGGATGGAGGAGTGGGAAGAGAGAGGAAGTGAGATGAACATGAATCGAGGGGAGAGAGGAGAAATGCTGGACATGGATGGAGGAGGAGAGGAAAAATGCTGGACATGGATAAAGGAGAGGGAAGGGGGAGAGAAGAAATGCTGGACATGGATGGAGGGGAGGGAAGAGAGAGGAAGGAGATGAGATGAGGGAAAAGGAAGAGAGGAGAAAAACTGCACATGGATGGAGAAAATAGGCAGAAGCTGGATCCACTCTATACCTCCTCCAGTCAAGTCTGCAGAGGACCCAGCTTTTACTTATCGATGTAGGGCAAGAAATGAAGAAGAAAGGAGGAAAGTAAAAAAAATAAATGGAAAGGAAGCCCTGGAAACGGAGTTAAAAGGACAGATAGAGAGCAGCAGAATCAGATACTGGGCCAGCATGGTCAGAAAAACAAAGTCACTAGACAACAAAGGTAGAAAAAAAAATCATTTTATTTTCATGTTAGTGTTTGGAATGTGTCCACTTTGAGAATTTACATCTGCTGTCTTATTTTGCAATGTATAGCAATATGTTTCCTTCTGTTTATAGCAATGTGTTTCTTTCTTTACCACCTCCCGCAGGAGGTCAATTCATTAAAAAGTACAGAGAGGGCGGTAGATACCTGGAATGCCCTCCTGTGGGAGGTGGTGGAGATGACATGAAATGACATGGTCATGGCTTTTTTGAGGGGGTACTTGGGGGTACTGAGTAGCGGCACCTTTTCCACTGTCTGCTAAAATTGACCCATGGTTCCCAAGTCTTAATGAAAGAGCACAGGCTCTACACACCAATTCTGCCTTGTCATAGATTCTGTGACTGGTTGCAGAGGGCCTGGCTATTGTGGGGTGGGTCCCTCAGTGATCACCCCACCCCTAAAGGGTGGCCTAGCATTTGAGTACCCGCACCTTTTTTGCTAGAAAAAAAACGCACTGGACATGGTAAATTTGGTTGACATTTCCCACGTCATTTCAAATAAATACACATCCCTAGGAAGAACTAGATCTAAAGTGGCTCCCCCTCTTTCCGTTTCCTGAACCGGCTACTCCATGAAGTAGTCATTTATTTCATCTAGGAACTTTACCTTACTAGCATTTCCTGACACAATATTCATCCAGTCAGGGGTAACTGAAAGGGACAGTGTCCAGCCTGTAGATTGAGTGTGATTGGGATGGATGCATCAGCTGCATTTGGATTTTGATAAGTATTCATAAGTATTACATTTTATTTTTCGTAGTGTTTAAAGATCTCTCTCATGGGTTTTGAAGTTGATTCATTGACTTAGTGAGTCCTTAACTATTGGTGTGGAAGCTTATTACATACATCTGTTTCAAGAAAATTTAAACAAGATTGTGGAAGATTGAAACATTTGGATGTTGTACAGTTTTGAATGTGGAGTTTGTTAAAACCAATGATTGGATCTCCACATGAGTAGTTAAAAATAGGGCTCCATCCTAGCCAGGTGGACAGTAGTATAGTCCCACTTAAAGTCTCTTTCTCTTTACAAATGAAATGAAATTAATATCCATAAGGATTCTACCCGCAATCTGTTTCTTGCCTAATTTTAATTTTGTTTGACTTAATTCTCTAACATATAGCGTTAATCCTCCTCATTTGATCCACCCTATCATTGCAATATAACTTGTACCCTGGTTTCACACTGTTCCATTGATTATCCTTCTTTCACCAAGTCTCTGAGGTGCCTATTATATCTACCTCTTCATTTAGGGCCCCTTTTACCAACCTGCAGTAAAAGGGAGCATGCAAGCAGCTAAATAACAGTTCTCAATATCTTTCAATCATGCACGAAAAAAACTTCCTTATAAACAAAAAGACCTGTTGACAGTAGAGGGTGGTTTATTGTATGGAGCAGCTGCAGACGGTAAGAGGCAGTGGCTCCTATGAGTCTTTAGCCAATGAGGCTTGGGTATCCTTGCTAACATTTTAACTGTGCACGATGACTTCCACTGGTTTTCAGGCGATGGGGCCCATGGCTGCATTGGGTCTTCAGCCAACAGGACCCTGAGATCCAAGCCATCACTTTGATTCGGCAGATCTTCAGCTGGTTAGAACTGACATTCTTTCTTGCACTTTGAATCTGCAGGCCTGAAGATTTCCATTGGCAGTCTACCTGTGTGCACTCTTGATTCCACTTGGCATGCGCTGAACAGTCTTAGGCTATCAGATCTCAGAGCATGCAGAGGAAAAGCTGGAGTCATTATCTGCCTTGCTAAGGATGGTTATCCAACAATTACATGACACAGACGTGTTGTGAGACTCATGGCTAAGTAAACTCAACAACCTGATAGGTGTATTTACAAGACAATAATATATGCTGTCAAAGGCATTAGAATGAAAGAGATCTATGTAGGTAAGATGCTGTATGTGCATTTAAAAGGTAAATAGATTTTTCTTAGCTTGATAGTAATATGCTGGGTAAGTACCTAAAATATAATGTGAAAAAATCTTAATATATTTCTCAGAGGACAAACAGGCCATATTCTTACCTGTGGTGATGTCATCCACATTGCCTGGTGTGGAGTATTAAAAGGCTAACATGTCTTTAAGAGCATGCACAGCAAACCCATTTCGCATGCATGAGTACCTTTCCACCCACCGCGTGAACATGGAACCAGCAGTTTCTTCTCATTTGCTGTTGAGGAGAGGACACACTATTCGCGGCTCCTCACATTGTCTGGTGAATGAGTTGTGCCTTTCCTGGGAGATTTTTCTCCTATTTTTTTTCTTTTTTGTCTGCGCTCTGTAGGACCTCTTAGGCCTGAGCTCCGGTTGGGACTCATTCTCTGTATTTATTTGGGTGCTGTGCCCCTTTTTTGTAGTATCATCGAGCCATTTGATTTGACCATGGCTGTTTATCCTTCCATGTCATCGAAAGTTCCCATTGGTTTTAAGGGCTGTACCCGGTGCAATAGAACCATCTCTGGCAAAGTCACTCATTCCTGGTGTTTTCAGTGTTTGGGGCCAGAGCATACCTTTTCCAGCTGTGTTCTGTGTCTTTGTAAGAAGAAAAGGAGCCAGCTGGCCAGAGAGGCTCAGTGAGAAAAAAACTTTTTGGAGCCCAAATGCTGACTGTCAGTATCGGCATCAACATTGGCATTGATATCAGTCGAGAGTTGCACCAGCATCTGGTGCATTGGTTGACATGGCTGCTAGGCCAGTCTCAGACACTGGGAGTGCGCATGCATCGAGCAGGTCTTCACCTGCCTTGATGCTGACTGCTGTGCAGAGCCCCCGGGACCGGTCAGCATTTGGACTCAACCTCAAGGCAATGTGAGGATTTGACGTTGACCTCTTCGTCACCGAGAAGCATCGATGACCGGCATCTGGAGAAGGCCAAGCTCCAGCGCACCAAAGGAACCCCTGGTCCCCAAGAAGCGTCAGTGCTGGGAGGAAGTTTCCCGTCCGTACAAGAGATGTTGATACAGTTGTCTTCTTGCAGACAGGATCCTGCACCCATTTTGACCCCAGCAGTTCAGCAGTGTGTCTCTGACCCAATGCCCCAGCCTTTCCCAATGGCCTTTCTCAATGAGCACATCCAGGTCATGCTTCATGAGCACTTGGTGAGACTTTTACAACAGAGTGCATCAGTGTTTGGGATGCTTGCACCTACCATACCTCTTGCTGCTGCCCCACCAGACCTTCAGCTTGAGGGGAGGTCTCCGATGCCAATGCCACTTGCGGCTCCATTGCTGACAGCCGCCCTTGCAGGCACCCCCTCAACATCAGTGGAGTAAGCTTCTTTGGAATTGAGGGTGGAGCTGGCACCTTGATGCCCATCTCGAGGAAGGTTCATCTTCATCGAGGCGGCCCTGATACCGATGAGGAGCACTCATGGGAGTCTGATAAGGATCCACGGTACACCTGACCCCTCCCCTCCTGAGGAAAGAAGAAAATCTTTACCTGAGAGACTTTCCTTTCCATCTTTTGTCAAGTAAATGGTGGTTGCTATTCCAATTCATTTGGAGATAGAGGACGAGCCCAGGGCTGAGATGTTTGAGGTCCTTTAACTACGATTTTCCTCCTAGAGAGGATGTGAGGTCCTATTTCACAAGATCCTGCGGGACGTTCAGGTGAAGAACCAGGAGTCCCGTCTGTGGTCTCTGTCCTCCCTAATAAGATAGACTCGATGTACCGGATCCTGAACTCTCCTGGGTTTGATAGACCTCAGTTGTCTCGTCACTCCTTGGTGATGGAATCCACGCTCAAGGAGTTCTAAAGACTATGCTTCGGCACCCCCTGGCAGAGAAGCTAGAACCCTGGATTCTTTTGAGCAGAAGATGTATCAGGCCTCTATGCTCATCTCCTATATTCAATCTTACCAGCTCTACACAAGACTATACTTGTGGAACTTGGTGCACAGTATGAGTTTTTGGATTCTCCCCACAGGAGTAGGCCGAATATCTTCGACAGCTGTCAAGCAGCAGAATGTGTGTTGTAAGTTCTTGGCTAGGGATACCTATGACACCTTTGATGTGGCATCCAGGATCTTTGCCCAGAGTATAGTGATGCGCAGACTCTCATGGTTGCGTGTCACTGACTTGTACCCGGTGGTCCATAAGAAGTTGGCAGATGCCACATGCCAGGGAGATACCTGGCATGTGGTCACCTTATTTGGAGACAAGGTGGAGGAGGTCGCTGACCTCATCAAGAAACATACTGACACCAGGAGGTTTTTGGGCAAGTCAAGAAGGAGTCCCTACTACTCCCAGAGATGAAGGCACATTCCTTACCAGCTTCAGCAGGCTCAGCCCCAGTGTGCTCATTCTTATCAACAGTGTGCACCCAAGGTCCAACTAGCTCCCCATTCAAAGCCAGGGATAAGTGTGTTCTTCAAATATTGCATCTCAATTACACCTTGCATTGGCAGCAGAGACTACCAAATTTGCCCACCGAGAGCGTCTCACAGCAGCTCTCAGCACAAGAAGGTACTTGTAGAGGAACTCTCCACCCTCCTAAATGCCCATGCAGTCAAGCCTGTTCTGCCAGGGGAAGAAGGGAAGGGATTCTATTCCAGGTACTTCTTTGTGCCCAAGAAAACAGGGGGGATGCGTCCCATCCTAGACTTAAGGGCCCTAAACAAATTCCTGGTCAAAGAAAAGTTCAGGATGGTTTCCCTGGTCACCCTTCTCCCCATGATTCAGGAAAATAACTGCCTATGCTCTCTGGACATAAAGGATGCTTACACTCACATCCCAATACTTCCAGGTCACAGGAAGTATCTTTGATTTCAGCTGGGGACACATCACTTCCGGTACAGTGTGTTGCCTTTTGGCCTCACATCTGCAGCTAGGGTAATCACCAAGTATCTTGCAGTAGTCACAGTGTCACTACAAAGATTGGGAGTCCATGTTTGAAAGGTATTAATCCACAAACGAACCTTTTCCGGAGAGGGGAAGGCGGTAGAACTAGAGGACATGAAATGAGATTGAAGGGGTGCAGATTCAAGAAAAATGTCAGGAAGTATTTCTTCACGGAGAGAGTGGTGGATGCTTGGAATGCCCTCCCGCGGGAGGTGGTGGAAATGAAAACGGTAACGGAATTCAAACATGCGTGGGATAAACATAAAGGAATCCTGTTCAGAAGGAATAGATCCTCCAGAGCTTAGCCGAGATTGGGTGGCAGAGCCGGTGGTGGGAGGCGGGGCTGGTGGTTGGGAGGCAGGGATAGTGCTGGGCAGACTTATACGGTCTGTACCAGAGCTGGTGGTGGGAGGCGAGGCGGGGATAGTGCTGGGCAGACTTATACGGTCTATGCCCTGAAGAGGACAGGTACAAATCAAGGTAAGGTATACACAAAAAGTAGTACATATGAGTTTATCTTGTTGGGCAGACTGGATGGACCGTGCAGGTCTTTTTCTGCCATCATCTACTATATTACTATGTTACTATGTGTTCCCCTATCTGAACAATTGGCTTGTGAAGAGCACGTTGAAGGACGGTGCTTAGGAGTCCACATGGAGAACTCTTTGAGTGTTGGAGAAACTAGGGTTTGTTTTAAACTTCCCCAAGTCCCATCTCCATCCCATTCAACAATTGGAGTTCATAGGAGCCATGCTAGACACATAGCAGATATGGGTTTTACTCCCTTTGCCATGGGTAGAAATTCTTGTTGCTCTTTCCACTCAAGTCCGAGCCAGCCAGCAGGTCACAGCTCAGATGAATTTGTGGCTTGGAAGTAGCCGAAAAATATACAGGCCACATGTCCTCCACTGTCCTGTCACACCCATGGCTTGTCTTCACTTGAGAACTGCCCAGTGGACCCTAGCTTCCCAGTCAAGCTTCGTTGAAACTGGCAGGTGACACCAGAATTGGTTCAATCTCTGCTTTGGTGGACAATTCGATTCAGTGTGACTGTGGGACTTCGATTCCAAATTCCTCAGCCCCAGAGGGTGCTGATGATGGGTGCATCCCACTTAGACGGGCTCCACACTCAAGGTGCTTGGTCAGCCCAGGAAGTGGATCTCCACATCAACCTTCTGGAGCTATGAGCAATCTGTAATGCTCTAAAGGTTTTCAGCTGGACAGACTGAGGATTAAGCTGAGAACATACTTCATTGAATGGCTTCCTAGTGGAGGTGGTGGAGAAAAAAAACTGTATCTGAATTTAAGAGAACATTTGACAATGTAGCATATGTTATTACATCATACTTTGTGAAGGATGGGGGATGATCAAGAGTGAGAGAGGACAGCAAGAATATTGAGGGAAGAGAAACAGAGAAAAATGATGGCAGATAAAGCCCATATGGCCTATCCAGTCTTCCCATCCATGCCATCTACTATCTCTTCCTCTCCCTTACAGATCCTATGTAAGGGAGAGGAAGAGATAGTAGATGACATGGATGGGAAGACTGGATAGGCCTCTCCCTTACATAGGATCTGTAAGGGAGAGGAAGAGATAGTAGATGACATGGATGGGAAGACTGGTAGGCCATATGGCCTATCCAGTCTTCCCGGCTATGTCATCTACTATCTCTTCCTCTCCCTTACATAGGATCTGTAAGGCAGAGGAAGAGATAGTAGATGACATGGATGGGAAGACTGGACAGGCCATATGGTCTTTATCTGCCTTCATTTTTCTCTGTTTCTCTTCCCTCAATATTCTTGCTGTCCTCTCTCACTCTTGATCATCCCCCGTCCTTCACAAAGTATGATGTAATAACATATGCTATGACATTGTCATATACCAATGTATGATATAACACAAGCTTTATTGCATAAAATGAAATATACAGTACATTATGTAAGGGGAGGGGGGGGGTTGTCCTGGCTGTGGAGTAATCTATAGACAGATTCTCGTCCCAGGGCCCCCACAGAACATTTGTTTCTCCCAGTGCACTCTGCTCTTTGCTCAGTGCATGCACACTCTTCTCCATGTGAGCAGGTTCCCTCTATGGGAAAGGAATTTCCCTTCAAGGCTGTAGCATAGAGGTCTCTCAGAACCATCACTGAGACTGATGTGGAGTGTTCCTACTATCTTTACTGAAGATACTGCAAAACAATTACTGCTTCAAGACTGTCTAATAGTCCGCACTATTACTTTATCTGAGTCCGTGATCTCTTTAGATAATAACCCATCCTTTGGTGTCCTGAGTCCTGAGTCCATGAGCCAACCTATTCCCTTCAGCCTTCCTTGCAAAGCATTTTTTCCTCTCTGGGATCCCTCTCCACATAGATCTTTCTAAATGTGAATTATTGTGTGCACAATATGTAGTTCAGTGGTCCAGCTCCTAGGTGGACCTTCTCTCTCCTTGTTCCTTTGCCTTGAGGGTCAAGCAGCTGCTCCATTCCTTAATTAAATAGTAGGCAGTAAGATCTGTCTGTTACACTCATTTCATGCTAAACATAAACTTAAACTCAAGGGTGGTTTTACACCAGACAAACAAAATAGTCTTGGGGTTGTGGTGGCCATTTTGTGGCCAGACCTGCAATGGGCAGGAGTGAGCATCACTTCTGTTCATAAGGCCCCCCTTAGACTGCCATGAAGTTTCAAGGCAGGCCTGGAGGATCCTAAGGGGGTAGGGGTGGGAATCGAGCCTGCACTTCATTTTCCTTTATGGAGTGAAGGGGGGAGGGGGTTGGTGTGGGACTGCCACACTTCATTCTTCTTCAGGGAGGAAGAAGGGGGATTGGGGGTTGGGAGGCTCAGCCCATAATTCATTTTCCTTCGGACGAGGGAGGGGATCAGAGGATTAGAGGCACCTGAAACTACCTATGCAGGTCTCAGCCCATATTCAGCTGGGTCTTGTATGGGTCCTGACTGAATATCAGCCTGGAACCGCACAAGCTCTGGCAACCAGTGCTGTCTGAATTAGCCCTGGATATTCAGTGCTGGTGCTCCAACATGGCCTGAAACTAAATATCCAAGGCTAAGTCTGACCACAGCATATTTTTTTTTAATGCTGATTGCTAAGGGCTGAATATTGACTGGTAAATTGCTAACTTTGCCTGAGAAACAATCATAGCATCTAAATACTTTCAACTTTAAATTCTATTGACACGATTATAGAATACCCCAGATTCATGCGTGCACAATTGCACGCTATTCTGCGATGTGCATGTAAATAAATTGGGTAACGAGCCAATTAGTGCCAGTATTTGGGTGCTAACAATCAGTTATTGGTGTTAATTGGCAACAGTTTGGATTTATGCTTGCATCTCATTAAGCGCTATTCTATAAAGATCCATGCAAAAAATGTTTAGTACACAACTCAAAAAGTGGCATGGTCGTGAGAGGGGCATGGGTGAGTTAGGGGCATTCACTAAAGATGCAAACAGTATTATAGAATTCGGAGGATTCACGCCTAACTTATGTGCCAGGATTTACACCTGGTTTCAGTTGCTATAAATCCTCGCACCCAAAGTTTGGCATGGATCTCGGCGCTATGCGGTATGCTATAAATGGTGCCTAACTCGGAGTGCCGTTAATAGAATAGGATTCTATGCAAGACTTTTTTTGTTTACTGAATCTAGTTCTATATTTTTGATCTAATAAGAAAGGCAATTTTCAAAACTTTCATGTGGGCAAAACCCTAATTCATCTCCTCTATGATGCTTACGAGACCTGCTGGACTTGTCACACTGAAATCTTGAACCCAAATATTCTAAATTACAGTGTCCTTACTGAGCCAAGAGGCTGGCTAAGCCTGTCTTTCTTTAAATAGTTAAGGGGCAGCTCTGCATAAAATAACTCCTTAAAATGCAAATTGTTCAGAAAGTGAAGAAAACAAATAAACAACCAAGCCCTTCAATAATCTGAAAAGCTTTTCTCCTTAAATAATGACATCTTTGATTTTTTTTTAAATGTAACTTTGAGTTTATTATTATTTAGTTGAAATTTAAAATCAATGGAGAAAATCATCATAGATCATTTCTGTAATTTAGTAGTAGCAGCTCTTGGAATTGATCATTGCTGTGTTCAAGTACACTTTATTTCAAACCCCACTGATAAGGTCAGACTGAATGAAAGTTGCCATAAGCTAATAAGGATGAATGCTAAAGGCATCGATTATCGAGCCTGCTTGTTAAGGTCTGTATGAATAAGAGTGCCTGTAGCTTCACTATTGGTGCCATGAACAGGAGCTGACTTTGCTTAAATTCATTCTCTTCATCAGCGTCTCAGAGGATGGCATTTTTAGACTGCGAAAGAGCCCAACAGGAAAAGACTCTGACCTCTATCACTTTTCATTTTAAAACCACAAAGGATTGGAAATAAGACCTTTTAAAAAGAACATCCATCTAAAAAAAATGCAAAATGAATTTTGTGCAGGAACTCTCTCTGCTCCATGAATATAATTTTTCATGTGGTTTCAGCTGAACTCATTCTGTAACAGCAGAGTTTTCTTAAATCAGCAGCAGCCCTCCCTGGGGGAAAGGGAGGGGAGAAGGGTGTCTTTGGATAACATTATTCATTTGAACAGAGCACCCAGATACTCATGAGGCTGAAAATCTTGGCTTCTTCACATGCCCAGCTAACAAAGAAAGTGGGAAAGTTGAAGGTAGTCCCCTGTATGCAAGTACCATGGGGGTTCCAGTTGTGTGATGGTTTCTTTGCACTGCCTTCTCCGGCATCTCCCCCCCCCCCCCCCCCCCCCCCCCCAGCTAAGGCTGGTTACTCATTCACCAACCAAAACTGGATGGATGACTGAGTTGGCCAGAAGCCAGCTACCTGACAGAGGGACCAATGCAGAAAGCTGCTGCATAACTACACAGTTGAGAAGATAAGAACATAAA
Organism: Microcaecilia unicolor; assembly: GCF_901765095.1. Classification (NCBI taxonomy): domain Eukaryota; kingdom Metazoa; phylum Chordata; class Amphibia; order Gymnophiona; family Siphonopidae; genus Microcaecilia; species Microcaecilia unicolor. The sequence goes on from NC_044031.1 coordinate 661,184,405, forward strand.
CGTTGTCATACTGGGACAGACTGAAGATCCATGAAGCCCAGTATCCTGTTTCTAAAAGTGGTCAATCCAGGTCACAAATACCAGACAAGATCTCAAAAGAGTGAAACAGATTTTATCCTGCTTATCCTAGAAGTAGTTGGTGCTCAGAAGGCACAAGTGAGACAAATCGGTCCGGCACAGAGACCTCCCCTTGACAAAGCGTTTTTACGAAACAGGCACCTGTCGGGGAAAGGGGCATGTCTCAGATAAGTAATTATTAAGCCATCTAAGATATGAGTTTGAGAGTGATCAGGGGATAGCAGATACTGCATAGGAGGGGGGAGGAAGGTGAGACAATGATTATAAACATGCACACAAGCTTAGATTCACTGGAGAGTGAAATGAAATCAGCTGTGTAAGTTTATGAGGCTCCTCCTCCATTATCAGCAGTAGCTATTCGATCACGGTTGTTAGCAGTGGTAACAGTACTCTTGCAGTAGCTCTACTTTTAAGTAATTTGTTATTTTCCAACAATATAAGTAGAAGATAGCCATTTTGGTTTGACAGTATCCTAGAATTAAGCAGTGGATTTTCCCAAGTCCATCTTAATAATGGCTTATGGACTTTTAGGAAATTATTCAAACCTTTTTAAAACCCCACTAAGCTAACTGCTTTTACCACATTCTCTGGCAACAAATTCTGGAGTTTAATTACAGGTTGAGTGAAGAAATGTTTTCTCCAAATTGTTTTAAATTTTACTACTTAGTAGTTTCATTGTGTGCCCTCTTAGTCCAGGAAGCAGGTGATAGCCTGGCTCTTCTCTTCTCCCAAGCCTTTAACAGTGGGTGTGATTGACTATCCAGTCACTCATACTGTATCAGAATTAACTTGCTGTGTTTCCTCTGAAACCAGTTCCATATAGCTGATCAACTGTACATATAATTTACTCTCAATGTAGCCACCCACATTTTATTTATTTATTTGTTACATTTGTATCCCACATTTTCCCATCTATTTGCAGGCTCAATGTGGCTTACATAGTACCGTAAAGGCATTTGCCAATTCTGGTATGAACAAATACAGCAATGTTGTGGTAGAATAAGGTTCGCGTGTACAGACACATTAGGGAATCGTAGAGAGGAAGAGAATCGTAGAGAGGAAGAGTTATTATATGTCCATTACGAGCTTTGGTTTCGTTGTGTTGCAGGGTACAGGCATTTAAGTTGAGTCGGTAGGGTATGCCTTTTTTGAACAGGTTAGTTTTTAATGATTTCCGGAAGTTTAGGTGATCATAAGTTGTTTTCATGGCTTTTGGTAATGCGTTTCATAGTTGTGTGCTTATGTAGGAAAAGCTGGATGCATAGGTTGATTTGTATTTGAGTCCTTTGCAGCTTGAGTAGTGGAGATTTAGGTATGTTCGTATTGATCCTGTTGTGTTTCTGGTTGATAGGTCTATGAGGTCTGTCATGTATCCCAGGGCTTCGCCGTAGATAATTTTATGAACCAGGGTGCAGATTTTGAAAGCAATACCTTCTTTGATTGGGAGCCAGTGCAGTTTTTCTTGGAGGGGTTTGGCGCTTTCGAATCACGTTTTTCCAAATATAAGCCTGGCTGCCGTGTTTTCAGCAGTCTGAAGTTTCTTTATAATTTGTTCTTTGTATCCCGCATAAATTCCGTTGCAGTGGTCTACATGGCTTAGTACCATTGATTGTATCAAGTTGTGAAATGTTTCCCTTGGGAAAAATGGTTTCATGCATTTGAGTTTCCACATTGAGTGGAACATTTTCTTTGTGTAGATTTCACTTGGTTCTCTAGTGTGAGGTTACGGTCAATTGTAACACTGAGAATTTACAAGCTGTCTGGGATAGGGAGGGTATAATCTGGGGTGTTTATGTTTGTGGGTTTGTTTGTATTGTATTGGGATGAGAGGATGAGACAGTGTGTTTTTTTCTGTGTTGAGTTTTAGTTGTAATGCGTTTGCTCATAAGTCCATGATATTCAAGCTGACCTTGATTTCGTTGGTGATTTCTGTCAGATCACGTTTGTAAGAAATGTATATTGTGACATCATCTGCATAGATGAAAGGGTTAAGGCCTTGGTTGGATAAGGATTTGGCTAGTGAGGTCATCATTAGGTTGAAAAAGATCAGTGATAGTGGTGATCCTTGAGGTACTCCGCATTCTGCTTTCCACGGTGGTGATATGTTTGAGCTTGATTTCACTTGATATGTTCTAATGGTTAGGAAACCCTTGATCCAACTAAGTATGTGTCCACCAATCCCAAAGTAATCTAGGAGACATAGAGGCATATTTTCAAAGCACTTAGCCTCCCAAAGTTCCATAGAAACCTATGGAACTTAGCCTCCCAAAGTGCTTTGAAAATAAGCCTGTTAGTAGTATTTTATGGTTTACCATGTCGAACGCACTGGACATGTCGAATTGGAGGAGAAGTATGCTTTTGCCTGTTGCTATTTCCTGCTTGAATTTGGTTAGGAGGGTAATTAGTACTGTTTCAGTGCTATGGAGGGGGCGAAATCCTGATTGTGATTCATGTAATATTGTGAATTTGTTTATATAATCAGTAAGTTGTTTGGTTACCATGCTTTCCATCAGTTTGACCACCAGTGGGATTGATGCTACTGGACGGTAGTTAGTGATTTCGTTTGATTTTTTTCTTGGAATCGTTTGGTATTGGGGTGAATAGGATGTTGCCATTTTCCTTAGGGAAAATACCTTGTTGAAGCATGTAGTTTAAGTGAGATGTAAGGTCTGCTATGAAGCGGTGGAGGGCGGATTTTATTAGGTAGCTGGGGCAGGTATTCAATTTACAGTGAGTGTTGGAGAGCCTATTAATCGCCTAGGTGACTGTTTCCGCGGTGAGGAGAGTGAAGTTTGACAAGGTTTGGTCCACTGGGTATTCATCAGGGGTTGGGTCCAAGCTCTGTCCCCATCCCCGCGGTTACTGCGAGTCCTCCCTCCCATCCCCGTGTCATTCTCTACGCAGTATAACAAAAAGCCAGTTTGTCTTTGGCAGCAATTAACAGTAAAGTGATAATTACACAGACAGTGCTTGATGAGAGTCTGAGACCTTTTGAAGTGTCTGCTTCCTAGGAAGCTGATTCTCTAGGAGATGTGTAGTCAGTCAGCCTTGTAGAACTGCTAATTCTATCTATATTTTGTGCTTTAAATCATAAAACAAGGTAAAATAGTTTTTAAAGTCCAGAGTCTGATATCTAACAGGCACTTCTGTTTGCTAGAGACACAAATCAAATGGCTGTATTTCACTCATGTGAAATTATTTAGAAGTTTTAATACAGAGGAAGATTCAGCAGGATACCAGAAATTAAGAGGTAAAATCAGTTAAAAATATGAATTTCAGCCCTAATGATCCAATTGATGCAGATCACTGTTTTTTTGTTGTTGCAGATCCAGCTCAGGTCACAAGCAAAGAGAAAGAATGCTTGCTTGAAAAGTGCAGGGAGGAAAAATTGCCTTTATCCAAACAAAACAAATGAAAGTTAACTATGGAAAGAAAACTCAATAAGACTCAGGACTGGTACCCCACATAGACTGAGCAATTTGAGCTGTAAATAATCAAAGATTGTATTATTTAACCTGAATTTTAGGAGTCTGATGTGAACACAGCCTCTGCCTTCCCCAGCCTGCAAATAGGTGGGAAAATGCAACAAATAAATAAATAAATAAATATAGTCCCATAAACAGAATATATGACTTGCACAAAAGCATAAATAACCTTTGCCAAACTTTCACTAGATAAGTATGGTCTCGAGTTACACACCCTTTTCAAATAAAATCAGATGAGTAGATGAGTCATAGAATCAATAAGGGGTTGCATAGTTAATTCATCATCTAAAATCTTAATCTCAGCCTGCACAGGAATAATAGCCCCAACCACTGACAGTGCTGGAGCAACACAATCCATTGTTTTATGTCTAAACCAAAGCCAGAGCAATTTAGGATTATCGTAATTCATTTACAAACAATTCTTGAACATTCAATTCTTAACAGCCAAACAACCACATACCAAATAGAAAGCATCAATACAATCTCTCCTCAATTCTACCACTATCTGAACATTATCTGATCCACATAACCCAAATACTTAAAACCTCAATGTCTCACAAGCCCACCCTGGGGTTGCATATACAAATGAAATAGAAAAGCGGAAAGACGGGACCCCTGCAGAAACTCACAAAGACTACCTTAGGGCATCTTTTACTAAGGCACACTCACGTTTTTAACGCGCGCTAAAATTGTGGACACGTTAAACGTTAGAGACTCCCATAGGAATGCATTGGCGTTTCTAACATTTAGCGCACTCCAAAAACGTGAGCGCATCTTAGTAAAAGAGCCTCTTAGCATCTACCATACCCTAACCAAATACCACCTAATGAGTCCTAGATGAAAAAAAAAGACTCAATTCAGGCAAATACCTTGCCCCCAACTCCGCTCACAGGACAAATCCCTCCTCTCAGTACCCTTCTCCACCACCGCCAATTCCAGGCTCCGCCCATTTTGCCTCGCCTCACCCTATGCTTGGAATAAACTTCCTGAGCCCTTACGCCAAGCCCCCTCCCTATCCATCTTCAAATCCTTACTCAAAACCCACCTCTTCAATGTTGCTTTCGGCACCTAACCTTTATACCTTTCAGGAAATCTAGACTGCCCCAGTTTGATGACCCCTACTTGTCTGACTGTACATTTGTCCTTTAGATTGTAAGCTCTTTGAGCAGGGACTGTCTTTGTATGTTAAATTGTACAGTGCTGCGTAACCCTAGTAGCGCTTTAGAAATGTTAAATAGTAGTAGTAGTAACTCCATGGGGCCCTGAGCCACTGCAGGCTGTTGACAAATCAAGCAGTTAGCTTAGCAGGATTTTAAAAAAGGTTTGGATAATTTCCTTAAAGAAAAGTCCATAAGCCAATATTAAGATGGGCTTGGGAAAATCCACTACTTTTTTTCTAGGATAAGCAGCATAAAATCTGTTTTAATCTTTTGGTATATTGCCAGGTAATTGTGACCTGGATTGGCCACTGTTGGAAACAGGATACTAGGCTTGATGGACTTTTAGTCTGTCTCAGTGTGGCAAGGCTTATGTTCATATGTAATAATCTACCCCATATCCAAACTCCTCTGTAGAATATCAGCGAGAACCACCAAAATAGTCTTAGTCCCATACTCGGGTGAAACCCTATATGGCAGGATGCCAATATACTCCGGGACCCAGTCCTGAAATTGGCTCACGACTTCCTTCTCAATAAATTTGCCCAAAAAGATTAAGATAGATATTGACCAATATGGCAAGCTATTATCCTATATAATAATTCTCACCTCCAACGTTCTGACAGTGCCTGGAACCGTGGCTCTGTGGTCTGCTTCCGTCGGTAGATCAGTGACATCATCAGCTTCACACAGCCTCTTCTTTGGCTTCTGTTTCTGCTGTTCCTGTGGTCCCGCAGGAACAGCTGAAACAGGAGCCAAAGAACAGGCTGTGTGCAGCGTCCCTGTGTGCAGGAGGTAAAACCTTTTTAAAAAAAGACAGCTCTTTGGGACAGAGAGGTGGGGAGGGGGATCCTGAAATGACAGGAGAGGTAAGGGGGGGTCATGAACGACACGGGGGGGGGGGAAGGGGCATTTCTGCTTATGCTGTTACTGTGGTCCCGCCCTTGAGGGCGGGACCACAGAAACAGCTGAAACAGGAGCCAAAGAAGAGGCTGTGTGCAGCGTCCCTGCGTGCAGGAGGTAAAATCTTTAAAACAAAAGACGGCTCTTAGGGACAGAGAGGTGGGGAGGGGAGTCCTGAAACGACAGGGGAGGTAAGGGTGGGGGTAATGAACGACACGGGGGGGAGGGGCGCTTCTGTTTCTGCTGTTCCTGTGGTCCCGCCCTTGAGGGCAGGACCACAGGAACAGCTGAAACAGAAGCGAAAGAAGAGGCTGTGTGAAGCGGATGACGTCCCTGTGTGCAGGAGGTACAAACGAGGGGGGTCATGAAACGACAGAGGGGGGAAGGGGAGTGGGGAACGGTGGTGGGGGAGGGTTTTCGATGGGAAGGGGAGGGCAAGAGGGTCCCGGCAGGGGGGGACCAGGGGTCAGTAACACGGAGGGTGTTGCAATTGGAGGAAGGGGGGAGTCTGGAACTCAGTGAGGGAGCCTGGAACGAAGGGAGGGAGGAAGGAAGGGGGGGTGCGGAACACGGAAGGAAGGAAGGAAGGGAGGAAGGAAGGGAGGGAGGGGGCATGGCTCTCGGAGGGGACAGATCGATACAGCGAGGGAGAGTGGGGGATTGCCTTGCTAGGGCCCATTTCATTGTCTACCGAAACGGGCCTTTTTTACTAGTCAACATATAAATTCTGTCTCTTAAGAATAGTGTAACACAGTTGGGTTAAAAATTGTTTATAAATTCCTGGTGGGGCCGCGGCATGCGGAGTAGCATTGAGTTACCTTGGAGACAGTGTCAGGAGCTGCAGGCTCGTGGGCAGAGCCCTGCAGCTGAAGGTGTTTTAATGCATGCAGAAAAAAAGGAATTGCCAGAGACGTTTAGCAAGGTAAGAAAAGCTGGAGAAATACAGTTAAATGGTTTTTCTTCCTTTATTTTCAAATAAATGTTTTGTATGTGTAAAGGGAATTATAAGTGCACCATGTGTCCAGAACTTTGACACAGCTGCATGCAGGGTTCTGTCATAGTCTCGGGCAGGGTTCTAAAACTGTTGTGTTGGCAGTTGGGAGGGAATTATTTAAGGGGTCCTTTTACAAAGGCGTACTGAAAAATGGCCTGCGGTTGTGTAGGCACGGGTTTTGGGTGTACGCAGAATCATTTTTTTCAGAGTACCTGTAAAAATGGATATGCGGCAAAATCCATTGTGGGTTTGAGACCTTACCGCCAGCCATAGACCTAACGGTAAAGAATTTGGGCAGTAATGACCTACGCGCATCAGATGCCACTTGGTGCGCGTCCGCTATGCGCGCCAGAAAATAAAAAATATTTTTGAGATGCGCATAGCGGATGTGTGCCAAAATTGAAATTACCACAAGGGCCACTCGGCAACTCCAATTTGGCATGTATTGGGCATGAGTAGGCGCCTAAGAAGCCTCAGTCATTTTGGTGCTTTTAAATCGAGTTTTTGTCTTTGTGACTGGAGTGTGTCTGGTTTAGGATAATTTTGGAAACCTTTTGTCGTTTATGGCTTCAGGTAAGTGGAAAAATTCTTGGGACAAAGTTAGTTTTCTTTGGTTTGTCCTTAAAATGTAAAAAAAAAAATAAAAAAAATAAAATATATATATATATATATATATATATATATATATATATATATATATAATACAAGGAAAGGCGCTGGAAAATTTAATAAAATAATTTTCATTGCTTAAGCTGTCAGAAGACATTGGTTTTGATAAAAAATATACTGACAGATGTTTGAATAAAGTATTCTACGGGCCAGTACTGTCAAGCTGTGGGATACTACTCTGGAGGAAATTTAATAGAGTAATTTCTAATCACCTGTCAAAGTCTGATCTGTGAGGGCATTAAATAAATGCTGCGCTTCCCTAACTCAAAGTAAGAGAGGAAGATTTTGATAGAGCCTTTACGTTTTAAAATAATTGCCTGGCCTTATTAAACTTGTAGTGAGTGGCTTTGGCTAGCAGAAAAGTAAACAGTGATGTTTAAATGGTAAAGTCTCTGACTCAGGAAAGTGTTAATAAATGAATTCAGTGTTGAGCTGGTTATCTTTGAGCGGTGTCACTAGGTTCCGCAGCAAGCTTATTGATAACTTATTGCCAAAGTTCAACAGCGTCCTATTGTAAAAATAATGTAGAGCACTGAAGAGAGACACAGCGATGTTTAAGTGGTGAAGTCACTGGCTGAAGTATTTGCTTGAAGCTGAAGTCAGTGTTGAGCTGATCTTTTGTGGAAGCTGTATTTAATAGTTCAGTGACAAGCTTGTTTAATGTTGAGCAACCTTACTCTGTAAAAAATAAATACATAAATAAAAATTATAGAGCAAAGCAGTGAGTGATTCCTAACAATTATGCTGAATGTGGGAAATAAAAATTAGAAAAAAAAAATTAATTCAAGTGTTCCTTACACTTGAATTAATTATTTATTTATTTTCTAGTTAGCTTAGGGTGACATAATTTTTTTACATTATAATAAATCTTAGCATAGCTGCAGGGTATTATATTTTTGATTTGTTAAAGTCAGGTAGTAGGGTTCCGGATTGGAGAGTTCAGAGAGAGAGAAAGAATGAAGGTATGAGCTCCAACTAAAAGGTAGGAGAAGAAAAGAAGTTTTACAAGAAAGACCAAAGAGAAGAGAGAAAGGTGACAAACGGATATTTAAAACTACATATATTAAATATAAGTTCAGAGATATACTTACCTGAGATACTGGAGTCCTGGAGTGAGTGCTAATCAGTGCACTTTTTCTAGTGAAAAAGGTGCTGGTACTCAAATTCCAGGCCACCCTTCAGGGGTGGGGGTAATCACTGAGGGACCCTCCCCACAATAGCCAGGCCCCCTGCAACCAGTCACAGAACCTATGACAATGCAGAATTGGCGTGTAGCGCCTGAGCTCTTTCAATAAAAATTGGGGACCATGGGTGAATTTTAGTAGACAATGGAAAAAGTGCCGGTACTCAGTACCCCCTCAAAAAAAGCCCTGGTGCTAATCCTGGAAAACAAGAGGTTAAAACAAAACATCAATTCTTAAGTTAGGAATTTTATTTCAGACACTAACATTTAGTTAAGAGAAAAAATATTTTACAGAGGGCTTACTTATCTGATATATTTTCCTAGTGCTGTTCATATAAGTTCTGTATTGTTGTTATTCTTAGTTTTGTAAATTGAATCGTTAGGTTGCTAAAGAAAAGAAAGATAATTGATTACAGTGTTATTGAATATTATTTAAAGTGATTATTTAAAGTGATTAGTAAGAAAAAATTGGAGTTAGCAGACTTTATCTGATTTCCACCTTAAACCTTTTCCTTTCCATTTTTTCTAGTAGATACCTGTTAACCTGGGGGGGGGGGGGGGGGGGGGATCACACCTGAGGTAATGCCACTGACTACACAGGCAAGGTAATTGTAGGGTGTGGTTCGGCTCCAAGGGGGTGGTGCTCACAATAATAGGATGGACCAACAATTCTTTTTAGAGGTGTGCAGGCCCCAAAAAATATTTTTTTATTAGTTGTTTGTGTTTGCAAGTTTTCATTTTGTTTTATTTTTATAAATTTTCATTTTATAAAAGTTTGTTTTTATACATTTTTTTCATGGTAATTTTGTTAAGATGTAGCTGCCGTAGCTGTGCCCCCTCCGCCTAAAAAACAGCTCATGGCAAATCACCCCACCTCAATCCCTTAATCAAACTGAAATCCCCAATGACAACCTGTATTCTCCTTAAACCATCACCCAAACTAAGGTAAGTTTTAATGTTACTATACTTCCAAAAGGGCAGCAAGGATTATTGAAAGCAAAGAGCTTGACAAGAGGTAGGGCAAAAAAAGGAACCAAACGCACAATGGGACAATAAAATCAGGGAACAAGCCCTGAAGCAGGAAAGAAATGCCCAAGCCTTCCCTGGCCTGGTTTCTGCTGGGCCAATCAGGAAAAAGTAACTAAGATTATCAGAAAAACAAGACATCACAAGGAATGTGCTTGCTAGAAAAAAACTCTTAAGAAAAACATAAGAGTAGCCTTACTGGGTCAGACCAATGGTCCATCTAGCCCAGTATCCTGTTTTCCAAACAGTAGCCAAACCAGGTGACAAGTACTTGGCAGAAACCCAAATCGAGGCAATACTCCATACTAGAAATCCCAGGGCAAGCAGTTGCTTCCCATGTCTGTCTCAATAGCAGGCTATAGACTTTTCCTTCAGGAATTTGTCCAAACCTTTTTTAAACCCGGATACGCTAACCGCTGTTACCACCTCCTCTGGCAAAGAGGTCCAGAGCTTAACTATTCGTTGAGTGAAAAAACATTTCCTCCTATTTGTTTTAAAAAGTATTTCCATGTAACTTCCTTGAGTGTCCCATAGTCTTTGTACTTTTGGAAAGAGTAAAAATTCAGTTTACTTCTACTTGTTCTACACCACTCAGGATTTTGTAGACCTCAATTATATCTCCCCTCATCTGTCTCTTTTCCAAGCTGAAGAGCTCTAACCTCTTTAGCCTTTCTTCATGCTCTTTTTTTAACCTTTTCTAATTCCGTTATATCTTTTTTGAGATATGGTGACCAGAACTGAACACAATACTCAAGGTGCAGATGCACCATGGAGCGATACCAATTCTGCTGCACGCCAGGGTCGTTATGCTCATATTAGCCCTCTCCTCAAGTCACTTCACTGGCTTCCTATCCGTTTCCGCATACAGTTCAAACTCCTCTTATTGACCTATACGTGCATTCACTCTGCAGCTCCTCAGTACCTCTCCACTCTCATCTCTCCCTACATTCCTCCCCGGGAACTCCGTTCACTGGGTAAATCTCTCTTATCTGCACCCTTCTCCTCCACTGCTAACTCCAGACTCCATTCCTTTTATCTTGCTGCACCATATGCCTGGAATAGACTTCCTGAGCCGGTACATCAAGCTCCATCTCTGACCGTCTTCAAATCTAAGCTAAAAGTCCACCTTTTTGATGCTGTTTTTAACTCCTAACACTTGTTCACTTGTTCAGAACCCTTATTTTATCATCCTCACTTTAATATTCCCTTATCTCGTTTGTCCTGTTTGTCTGTCCTAATTAGATTGTTAGCTCTGTCGAGCAGGGACTGTCTCTTCATGTTCAAGTGTACAGCGCTGCGTACGTCTAGTAGCACTATAGCAATGATAAGTAGTAGTAGTAGTATTATAGTATTTTTGGTCTTATTCATAATAATTCCTAGCATCCAGTTTGCTTTTTTGGCCGCATCCGCACACTGAGCAGAAGATTTCAGCGTATTATCTACAACAACACCCAGATCTTTTTCTTGAGAGCTGACCCCCAAGATGGACCTTAGCATCAGGTAACTGTGATTCGGATTATTCTTTCAAATGTGCATCGCCTTGTATTTGTCCATATTAAATTTCATCTGCCATTTGGACGGAAATGATAAAGGGGATGAGACGACTTCCCTATGAGGAAAGGATAAAACGGCTAGGGTTCTTCAGCTTGTAAAAGAGACGGCTGAAGGGAGAGGTTTATAAAATACTGAGTGGAGTGGAACGGGTAGAGGTAAATCGCTTTTTTAGTCTTTCCAAAAATACTAGGACTAGGGAGCACGCAATGAAGCTACTAAGTAGTGAGAAAATATTTCTTCACTCATTGTGTAATTAAACTCTGGGATTCTTTGTCAGAGAATGTGGTAAAAGCAGTTAGCTTAGCAGGGTTTAAAAAGGTATGGATAATTTCATAAAAGAAAAGTCCATAAGCCATTGTTAAGATGAACTTGGGAAAATCCACTGTTTCTTTCTAGGATAAGCAGCATAAAATCAGTTTTACTGTTCTGGGATCTTGCCAGGTACTTGTGGACTACATTGGCCATTGCTTCAGAATACTGGGCTTGATGTATCTTTGGTCTGTTGCAGTGTGGCAACGCACATTTTCTTATGTCAATTTAAGGCTGACACATATGCATGGCAGTTGTTAGCAATATAAAGAGGGGGATCCCACTGGACAAGCAAAATATGGAGTAGGCTTAGTAAATAGTAAAAGTGAATTTTACACAAGAATTCAGGATTCTATGTTCAAGAATTCAATAAGGAAAACATTTTAACAAGGCTTTCAGAATACTTTTCCCAGAACTAGGAACATGGTACAAGAAAGGCTTTGGAGTAAGCTTTTCCAGGATGGAGACTATAAGCCAGTCCTGGATTTCTGGTGAATTTTGGGACCTGTAGCATTGATTTCAATGGGTAGAATGGACTGGGTAGAGACAATAATAGCTCCTCTTGGATGACAGGTTTCACAACCAAAGTGTCACTAGTTTGAGACTGACAGATGCCTTACGACTATTAACAACTCTGGGGAAAAAAACTGAAATTTGGAATTTTATCCTGTTTCTCTGTGAAAATGACTTAGAAAATGTTCTTTCCTTTTCCCATGTCATTTCAAATGAATGTACATTCCTAATTCCTGTAATATGTAAACTGCTTTGGTTGTACTACAGGAAGGCAGTATATCAAGAATCTAATAAATATAAACTGATCTGTAAACACTCCACTTTGAAGGGAAGAGTTAACAATCAACCTAAGAGGTCCAAATAGCTCAACATCACAGTTCCTCATCAACCAAGTAGGGAAGGGATCCCTGTTGTTGCCAAAAAATTTGAATCTTAGACATCATCAGATGAAGCATTCATGGAAACTGAATAAAAACACTCCAAATTAGAAGTCTCAATGTTCCCAGTACAAAAAAAAAGGGGGGGGGGATTCAATGGAAGATGGTAGACCCATCTGTATTTTATTTGCCTAATCCAAGAATAACACAACAAATCAGTAGCAGAGTGGTCACATCCTCCCCCAGCCTCTCCTCAAACTTACTAACCACCTTATAGCTGGTGATCAGACTCTTCAACCTCCTGTTTCCAGGCATGTTTAAGTTTAATAAAAACTTGATATACCTCCAATTCCAACACAGAATGATATAAGCATTGTACATAAGGCTAAAAACATAAAATCATATGGGAAAAGAATGCCATTAAATATAGGAATGAGGACAATCAAGCACTCTAGAGAGCAATCAGAGCAAATGCTTACTGGTAAAAATATGTTTTTAAAAGGGATTTGAATTTCAGGAAAGACTCTGCACTCTGTTTTTTACCAGATATGTCATTCCAGAGTTTAGGTGCTAAAAGGAGAAAGTAAATTGATGAGTAGAGTCATAGTGAATCATACACCCCGATCTTGGTTCAGAATAAGCCATTCTTGGACACCGTGTGTTGAGTGCCAATCCTATAATGATATCTGTGCACTGAGATGCTATTATAGAATACTAGCGTAAGTTGTCATTGGCGTGCCTACACTTACCACCGGTAGGTGCAACCATTCATGCCAGGTCAATGGCAGGTGTAAATGGGTACACCTAAGTACACCATACTGTTCACATAACTAAACAATGCTATTTTTTTCCTTTCTCCTCCTCTTTCTTCTCTCCTCTTTCCTATTAATGGCATTCCTTTTCTTTCAGATTAGTCTGTAAACCACCTTGTACGTTCTCTCAAGAACTTGATAATAAACAATAGTTCTATAAGTTATGTGTATAAGTTGGACATATGCCCATGCTCTCCACTTGTATGCACCCTTGTAGTTACATGCTAATGCCCAAATTCTGTATATGGTGCCTAGAGTTACATGTGTTACATTGGGCATGTCCAATGTGACGCATGTAACTTAATTGAACAATAAGCTAATCAGCACTGATAATTGGTGATAACCAATTATCAGCACTAATTGACCCTAATTAGAATTTATGTGCATATCATATTCTACAACAATCTGTGCATACATTTCAATGTGCATAGCTATTTGGGGCTTGGCTAGGAGCATTTTTGGTGCATTCCTAAATTTTATGCACCCAAATTTGGGTGCCAAAGAAATGTGTGTAGAGCGCTAGTCTATAATCGTCACACAAAGTTGGGTGCTGTTTATAGAATGGTGCATAGCACTAGGATCCACACCCAACTATTGGGCATGAGAGTTTACAGCAACTAAAACCTGTTGTAAGTCCCTACACCCAAACTAGGCACAGATTTCCTGGAGTCTATAATATTGCACACATCTTTATTGAATGCCCCTGATCTGCCAATATCCCTCCCATGGACATGCCCCTTTTTTAGTTGTGCGCTAAAAGATTTACATGCACATCTTTAGAGAATAGCAGCTAGCAAAGATTCATGCATAAATCCAAATTGTTGCCAATTAACGCCAATAATTGATTGATAGCACCCAATTGTTGGTGATAATTGGCTCGTTACTCAAATTGCACATACAAATTGGGCACACAATTATGAGCACTATTTATGTTTAAATCTTGTTTATTGACAAAAAACACTGTGTCACAGCCATAGTGCCAGTAATACAATACATGATTTGACAAACATTTTAGACAATTAAATATGTCCTGCAGTCTCCATCCGAGCCTCCCCTGGTTCCTTCCCCTCCGGTTGAACAGTGCAGCAAACGCTTACTAAGGATCTTAAAGCCTAAAAATTCAAAAGATGACTGCAAGCTCTCGGGGTAACAGTCCTCCAAAAAGGTTCCTAGGTAGTATGAAACTGCATTCCAGTGGTATGAGAGGTCTTGAACTGCCATGCATTCCATGCACATCTGCTTAATTATAAATGCTCGCCACTGCTATAAAATCAGCCTTTCCACATTCATCCATGTGAAAAGTATCAACTTTAAAGCAAATAGGATGGTCCTTCTTAAAAAAAAAAAAAAAGCTGTTAAGCCTCTCAGAAGGCAATTTGAGCACTATTTATAAAATTGGGGATTATACGACTCATGCCAACAACTGTCCAACTGTCTCCTCTCCCATTTCAGCTCCCTTAATCCAGAATTGACTGCTGGACCACGAAATTCCTTTTCCTGAAAGGGACTATTCAATCCAAAAGCCTGCTTGCCTCTGAAGACTAGCAGTATATTAAACCATTCATTCCCCCCCCCCTCTAAAATTAGCAAAATCAAAATATGGTTCAGTGGGCAGAAGTCTAATAAACCCTGACTCCCTATCAACCTTCCTAGGCTGAGTAGAACACCCACCAATCTGAAAATAAACAAGGTGATGATCTGACCACACCACAGGGGTCACCTTCACAGTCTGATGAAAGTTTATCATATTATTGATATTGTAGTTTAATTTGCTCATATCCAAGTTTACTTCACTGTTGCACTGGTATGTTTCATTGACATTTGGTCATTTACTGTTGTTTTGCTGTTAATACAATGTAAGTTGCCTATGTTAAGCTACACATGTACACCAACTTAGGTAAATATCTTTATAAAGCTGACTAATAAACCCTAATAAATAAAAGTATGTGTCTGTCAATGAGTAAATAGCTGTAACTTTAAAAGCATAAATGGCTATTTAAAGTTATACATGGATTTTCAAAGCTAGCATTTAGACGGAGAGTGCAGCAGAAAATGCATATACATTTAAATGTTTAAGTTGAACTTGATGGTGGAGGGCAAAGTACCTATGTTAGAGAAAAAGAAGGTGCATATATCTGTGGATACTTTTTAATTGGGCACTTTTCAAAAGGAAAGTGTATGGTAAATTCAAGAAAGGTTGCTTAAAGTTTGGCGCCAAGCTCGTATTCTATAACAGCAGAATTGAACGCATACGTTTTTGGTTTCAAACCAAACTTTAGGTGTGGCCACCTTAATGCAGCAGTTCGATGCATAAATACAACTGTTTTATAAAATACACATAAGAATAGCTGGAATGCTCTTGACACGCCCATGCTCCTCCCATATTAATGCCTCCTTTGCATTTGCACGTGAGAGAAGTTAGATGCGTGGTTTTTAATTGCACCAATGAAAATTGCTGCCAATTAACACTTATTAATGACAATTATTGATATTTGTCACCAATTATTTGTCAATTGAGTGCCAATTAGTTAATTATGTTATGCGTGTAACTGGCCCTACTCTAAAACTGTTGTCAAATTGTGCAGCTAAGTTAGGGCACCATTTATAGAATTGGGGGTATATGTATATTGTCCTTTTTGGAACTGGTGCAAAGGCCATGGGGAAAAGTACCTGTGAGGGTAACATGGATGGGCATAATCGAATGGGGGCGCCCATCTCTAAGGATGGCCCCGTAAAGCAGCGTCCCCGACCGTATTATTAAAACAAGATGGGCGGCCATCTTTCGTTTCGATAATATGGTCGGGGACGGCCAAATCTCAACATTTGGGTAGACCTTAGAGATGGCCGCCCTTAGAGATGGCCGACCTCAGTTTTCGCATATAATGGAAACCAAGGACGGCCATCTCAAAACCGGCCAAATCCAAGCCATTTGGTCATGGGAGGAGCCAGCTTTTATAGTGCACTGGTCCCCCTCACATGCCAGGAAACCAACCGGGCACCCTAGGGGGCACTGCAGTGGACTTCACAAATTGCTCCCAGGTGCATAGCTCCCTTACCTTGGGTGCTGAGCCCCCCAACCCCCCCAAAACCCACTACCCACAACTGTACATCACTACCATAGCCCTTAAAGGGTAACAGGGGGCACCTAGATGTGGATACAGTGGGTTTTGGAGGGCTCCCATTTACCACCACAAGTGTAACAGGTAGGGGGGATGGGCCTGGGTCCACCTGCCTGAAGTGCACTGCAGTACCCACTAAAAACTGCTCCATGGACCTGCATACTGCTGTGATGGAGCTGGGTATGACATTTGAGGCTGGCAAAAAATGTTTTTTTAATTTGGTTTTCTGGATGGGAGGGGGTTGGTGACCACTTGGGGAGTAAGGGGAGGCGATTCCCGATTCCCTCCGGTGGTCATCTGGTCAGTTCGGGCACCTTTTCAAGGCTTGGTCGTGAACAAAAAGCGACCAAGTAAAGTCGGCCAAATGCTCGTCAGGAACACCCTTCTTTTTTCCATTATCAGCCGAGGACGGCCACCTCTTAACCACGCCCCCGTCCCACCTTCGGTACACTGCTGACATGCCCCCTTGAACTTTGGCCATCCCTGCGACGGAAAGCAGTTGAAGCCGGCCAAAATCAGCTTTCGATTATGCCGATTTGGGCGCCCTTAGGAGAAGGACGCCCATCTCCCAATTTGTGTCGGAAGATGGCCACCCTTCTCCTTAGAAAATAAGCTGGATAGTAACATAGTAAATGACGGCAGATAAAGACCTCTACGGTCCATCCAGTCTGCCCAACAAGATAAACTCATCTTACATGGTATGCGATACTTTATATGTATAGTTTCGAAAATAGCTCTCTAGAGGGCTAGTTACTGAAGGTTTTCTTCCATATTGTGTAGAAAGGTACCTAAATGGGGAAGCAGGGTCTGGGTGAAAAATCAGGTGAGCAAGTGAAAGTTTGGGGAGGAAAAGCAATGATTTAACAATACAATCAAAGGTAAGGGTAGAAGGAGAATACAGATGCCAAGCAAACTACACATGCATTTAAAGAGGAAGCTGCTAAATTGTGTCTGGACTTTTTGTGGAGTGCCAGACTGGGTTGTGGCTGCAGAGACAGGTCTGCTACTATTCAGCATGCTCTAGCACATTAATTATCTTTAAGATGGATATATCCCAGTCCACCTAGCGTGAGAGCCTAAAGATTTATTTCCTTTCGAAAGGCACCATCAATCAGAGCTCAGGCTGCTCCAGCACAACACAGTAATAGTGGAAAGCAAACAAGATGAGGGGAAGGATGAGATACACCGCTGTGCTCTCCATAGGAAGCGAGTTGGCACAGCTCTGCCAGTGCATGGAAAAGAGGTTAGATGTGCCAAGTCTCACTCGTTAACCCCCTCATTCTATAACATCAGTGCCTAAAAGACGTACCATTTGGGTGCTTAGATTCTAAATGCTAACATGCATGTGGATGTCACAGATTCACATGGAAATGCTAGTCGGTCGCTAAGCGGTGTACTATAATTTTAGGATGCAACTTGTATAGTGCTCAAATTCAAGGGGGCTTTCACGTGAGTGGGGCATTGGCATCTCCCACAATGGCACACAAATGTTATAGAACAGGAGTCCTCGGGACACACCAAGCCAGTCAGATTTTTAGCACACCCACAATGAGTATACTTGAGAGAGATTTCCATACAATGGAAGCAGTGGATGCAAATTTATCTCATGCATATTCATTGTGGGTGTCCTGAGAACCTGACTGGCTTGATGAGTCCCGAAGACTGTGTTGAGAACCCCTGTTCTAAAATAGTATCATTTATGAGATGAAAGTGAAGTATTTTGGGACTTAGGCCCCGAGTTCTCGCCCTAGGGGGCACATTTAAATTGAAATTTGCTTGTAGATGTATAATTTCCTTAAATACAATGTTTTATGTATTTTTTGAACCAGATAAGCTGAGACAGTTTATAACTGTTAAAGAGAGTGGTGGCGAAAAAGTTCTGGTCACCCCAGTAGGGAGCTGAAACCGCAGGCAGGAACTGGGCTCTACCCTTATAATTAGTTTTCTTTTTCCTAATTTCATTTCCTTATATCTTGATCTCATATTGTGGACTAAGTAACAATGTAATTTCCTTTATTACTCCCTGAGTTATAGGGGAGGGGGAAAATATGCCTTTGAATATTTACCTGATTTTCCTATGTTTACTTAAATGTAAATTGTATTTTGAAAATGATAAATAAAAATTAAAAAAAAAAAAAAAAAAGAAAGTGAAGTATTTAGGTGTGTGCATTTACACCAGCCACGATAAGCAGGCGTGCCTAAAGGTTGGCACGTAAATGCTGACATACACTAGTATTCCTTATCGGAATCTGGGCATCAGATCCCATTATAAAATTTGCATTTAGGGCCCAGCATTGTGGTACCTAACTTGAAGCGCACTTTACAGAATTGCCCTCTATCACCCGGATTCTATATATGGTGACTAAATTTGTGCGTGCAAATTAATTGATTAATGAGCCTAGACCTTGTTATAATCACTGGGAAGCTGAAGATTAGGTAACCCTCACCTATAGGAAGGAATCTGAGCACATTGGTTATTTATTATTTATTTGTTACATTTGTACATTTTCCCACCTTTTTGCAGGCTCAGTGTGGCTTACATAGTACCATAAATGGCGTTAGCCGATTCCGGTATGAACAAGGTGATATTGAGGTACATGTATGGTAAAGACCATTGGGGGGAACTTAGAGAGGGAGAGGAAGGATTAAGATATGTCCAGTTACGGTCTTTGGTTACGTTTTGTCGCTGGTATCCCTTGCCAGTCAGGATTTCAGGACATCCAAAATGGAGTTTGCATGAAAGAGATCTGCATATAATAGAGGCAGTGTATGCAAATCAAGATCATGCATAATCATTGTGGGTATCCTGAAACCTGACTGGCTAGGTGTGTCCTGAGGACTGAGTTGAGAAACCTTGGTTTAGAGTTAGGGCACAGCATGGAAGGGGGCTCACACAGACAGCCTAAGAACTGCGGTGGGTATGGTTTGTGATGGGGGATTGGATCAGGGGAGGTGTTGGAAAAGTAGTGTAACACATGTCGGAGGCTATGCTGTGGTTTTTGTTATTTATTTATTAAGCGGACCTACACTGTGTAATATGCAGTGGGGCTCCCACACTGTTTGCCACTGCATATAATGCGGTGCTCTGTGGTAAGTGTTCTGGGCAGTGAAAGCAGGGAAAATGTGGACACACCCCTTGCATTTTCTACACAGGCTTTGCTCTTACCCTGTGCTAGTTTATGCAACCTGTGCACACTGTTCCCTCTAAGCTGAGCGGGCATCCTCCAACTGCATTGCTACCAGTGGGGGAGGGGGCGCTTCAATATTGTGTTTTCAATCACTAGAAGTAGGCAGGTTCCCTGAGTCCTGCAGAATTTGCCTGTCCCTCACTATTAAAAATGTGATAGTGACACAGCACCCCCTACTGGCAGGACTGTAGGTAGAGGACTTCCTGCTCAGCTTAAAGGAAACAATGCCTCAGTGGCGTAGCAAGGGGGGCTGCCACCCGGGGCGGGGCAGTTCGCCCCCCCCGGGTGCAGCACGATGACACCCCCCCCTCGGCGCATCGACACCCCCCTCCCAACCCAGTGCCTACCCTCCTCTGTGCAACCAGCTCCCTACCTTTAAAAAAAATATCGGAATCTGAGGCGAGGCGCAGCGCCTCGCGCCTGCACGTAAAAGAAATGTGGACCGGCTCATAGGACCTTCTCTCACTCTGTCTGTCCCGCCCTTGTGGAAATAGGAAGTTGCGTCAGCAGAGGGCGGGACAGATAGAGCGAGGGAAGGCCCGTTGAGATGGTCCACATTTCTTTTACATGCAGGCACGAGGCGCTGCACCTCGCCTCGATTCCGATATTTTTTTAAAGGTAGGGAGCTAGTTGGACGGAGGAGGGTAGGCACTGGGTCGGGGGGGTGTCATCGTGCTGCACCTGGGGGGGGGGGAGCTGGCAGGGTGCACCCCCCCTGAGCTGACACCTGGGGCGGACCGCCCCTCCCCCCCTTGCTACGCCACTGCAATGCCTGTGCACTGTAAGTGCAAAAACATACCCCACTTTAGTAAAAGGGCACCATTATATTTTTACAGAATTGACCTTGGACGGAGAAGGAAAGTGATCTATGTTGTATTTATCAAAATTGTAATTGTGAGCTTTATAGGCTTGATCCCCGAATTTTGTAAATACCTAGCAGTGCCTCTGCTTGCCACTCATAGATTCCATCTATCCTTGTTCTCTCCCACTTCCCCAGTTCCCCACTCACACTCTATGGCTCAGTCCCAGAGCTGGTGATATGGCAGACTCAGTTCTTTTCACACCTGCTCTTCTTGCTGTTGGTACCGCCTCTACTCAGTTAACTGCAACATGGTATGCTACAGAACTCTACAGAGCTCTGTACAATAATGGGACAATTAGTGCCACATAATTGCTTGTTAAAAAGCCAATTATTGGCACTAATTGACCCATTATTCTATTAAATTATATGCCCAACTCAGGAATGCACCTAAATTTGCACCTGCAATTTTTGGTGACCTTTATAGAAGCAGGGGGTTTATGTTGGACACTATTTAACACGCGTTGCATTGTTGATCGGAGACCATTGTTGTGTTAAATAAATGCTTCTGTGAGGCGCTTTGAGCTCTCAGAATAGCATTAGCAGCATGGGCACCTAAGCAGCAGTCTGCTGCTCAGATTAGTTCCACCACTGAAGGTCTTCTTTCACATTTTAAATTTCTGTTTTAAATGTTAAAAGCTTTATGAGGCTTGATGGTAAAGTTAGTCTGACATTAGTGATTTAGGAGTCCTTTTACTAAGGTGCGCTAATAGATTTAGTGCACGCTAACGATTAGCACATGCTAAATATAGCTCAGTCCATTGTATATCTTTGGGCTGCATGGCACTTAACGCACACTAAATCATTAGCTCAATTTAGAAAAAGAACCCTCAAGGGCGGGGTTTTTTTTATTTAGTCTATCAGTCATTGCTCTTCTCTGAAATATTAAGTTTTTTTACGTTCGGCGGCTGAATGTCACTACATAGGTGTCTGCGTTAGATGGGCACCACCCTTAGAATGTCCCAGATTCTGCCTCTTATTTATACTGAAAATTTGGGGGTTATGAAAATTAATTTAGCTAAAACAATTCATTCAAATTATGGAAAACATTTTTTTCAAGAAGTACTTATGCAGTTGCCCCACTGTTGACTGCTTAGCTGCTTTGGAATACTGACCCTTGAAATTCGGGCCTTGAACCACCCAAACACACACTTTTAGTTGTGGAGCAGAGAATGATTTTCAACCTGATAAATTTAGCTGGTGAATTGCTTAGAGGTCCTTTTAATGACGCTTAGCATGTGCTAACAGACATTAGCATGCATCGAGTGCCAAGTGGCCCATAGGTATAAAATAAGATATGCAGAATCAATGTGTTCTAATGGACATTAGCATGTGTTAAGCTTTAGTAAAAGGGCCCCTTAGTTACTTGGACAGATATTTGGAAAATTAATCTCATGTGGCTTCTACTCCAGTGGCGTAGCCACAGGTGGGCCTGAGTGGGCCAAGGACCACCTAGTTAGGGCTCAGGCCCACCCAACAGTAGCACATATTTAGCAGTGGCTGTTGGGGATCCCAAGCTCTGCAAGCTGAAAACTTCCTCGATGGTAACAAAAACGCTGCTCTCCACAATACTGGCACCTGCACATGCTCCATTTTCAGTGCATGCCTGCTGCAGACTGCTAAGGTGGAGGGAAGCATTTTCCCGCCAGCTGAGATATTTTTTTTTGGTGTTTGTGGGGGAGGGAAAACACTTGGTGCCCACCCACTTCTTGCCTAGGCCCACCTAAAATCTGCTGTCTAGCTACACCCCTGTTCCACTCTGTCTATATATTTTCAGGGACACTAAAAATAAAGTAATTTTTTGTGAATTTCACTTGTAATGCAATACAACATTTAAAATTTTGTAGATTTCTACCTTGGACACATGGTCTGAAAAATCTCACTCTTTGGAGTAATAAATAACACTCTTTGAAATGATTCACCTTTGACATCTTTGGATTTGCATGGGGCTGTCTCAGTTGACTCTATTCCATTAACTCCTGCTGTCCTACACTCACTCTCCTTTCCTGCATCCCTCATAGCTCCCTCTATCCCAAACCTGGGATTTATAGGGGGAAGAAAGTCTCAGAACTCCCTCTGTCAAACAATTCAATACCTTAAACATCTGGAGATTCTTCTACTTCATCCCTGGCGGCTGCGTCTTCTGGCTTTCAATTGCTCTATCTAACCTGATTCATGGTTCTTTTAGACCCAGGCACATGAAATAGATCCGCACATTATGAGTGTAATCCACTTTACCTGTAATCTATAGCACCTCAGCCCTGGCTGCTGTCTAGTTGGCTAATTGCATAGGAATGAGCCTTTGACCATCAGACGCCTTCAGATGGTTCAGAGCAGATTGTATGTTAGCTGCTCACTGATCTGAAGCAGAGGTTTCATTTTCAGAGAATTACATCAGGAGAATTACTTGCATATCTTGCTTAGTGACTAATTTTGAACCACTGGATCGTGCTGGAGGGGAGAATTGCAAGCACATTATAGGGCAGTGTTCAATGAGCAGCAATTATGTGGTTCATTTTTATTTAAAACTTATTATACTCTATATAAAAATAATTTTTAGTGCATTTACTCTCTATACCTTCAATCTGTTTACTGCTGCAATGATGAGACACACATAAAGTAAAAAAGGCTGTCAAACTCTTTAATTGACAAATGTGACAGTAGTTAGGTTGGTTCGTGTAGCATAGCACTAAATGCCTTGCATATGACAGCATGAGTCTTCAGATTGCGAGATGTGACTCACAATCATGCTACACTTATGAAGTGACCTTGAATAAATCATTTCTCCCCTCCTCTGCTCACCCTCACTCCATTCTAAATCCTCCCAGTGCTAGCATTGGGACCATTACCTTAAAAGTGAAATGTGTAAAGAGGTTAAGCAAAAAGCCAAAGATATATCTAATGAATGCATATCTGCCTTAAGGCATTTCTGTTTGAGGGCTAATTTATCCATCATAAATATAGAGCCATTAGAAGTACTTAGGATTATAGCTGCTTTTCACTAGGCTCCTGAATGCTTAAGGATTTGATTTTAGCTCACACCTTTTTCAGGGGCCAATGCAGAAAGCTCCATCTGCAGCTCATTGAGAAATGTCAACGTGCCTGTCCGTGCCTGAGTGTACAGGAAGGGTGACATTAAATTAAAAAGTTGCAAGCGGTCTGAAACCACCCTGATCTCTGTCCCTTCCCACCCAACCCAATCCGACTCCACTCCGTCCCCCCAATATTCCCTGGTAATCTAGGGAAATCCCTCAAACACTCCCCAAGACTTCTCCCCAAGCTCCCCCCACCCCCCCCCGCCACCACCACCACCACCACCACCACATGTACCTTAATGAGGGGCAGGAATGATGCCCACTTATTCCTGTCTCCAGCTCCGCCATCTTGAAAAATGGTGACACCCGGCCCCACGCAGTCCATCCTGGGATGCATCAGGCAAGGGATCAGTCTACCATATAATGAAATTGGGTTGGGGAAGGGAGGAGGCCACTAGATGCCAGGGAATTCTTTTTTTTTTTAGGTTGGAGGGAGAGGAGTTAAGTTGGGTCATTTGTGGGAGGGAGACCACTAGACCACCAGGAATTTTATATTTTAATTTGAAGAGCAGGGGGTTGGGTTGAGTGGGAGAGGCACTAGGGCACTCTGGCCTATATTCAACTTATTCTTGCTGTACACTGCCTAGGGTGAATCTATTCAAAAAGGTGGTGTATAAATACTAATTAATACATAAATAGACACCAAGGACCATGCAGAAAGATACCATGGGCAGGTGGGATAGGAAGAGGGAAGGAGGGGGTGTTTCTAGACACCTTCAAACAACCCTATGCTGCCCCAGACCTGACAGAAAATGTCCCACATTGTCCGCATATCAAAACCCACTGTTATCTTGTTGTATCATTTTGCTAAAAATAATATACATAATTTTTGCAATATTCTGTGCAGAATTTTTTATTTTTCTGTACAGCATTTCCTCAGGACTGTGATTTGTACTCCTGAATAGCCTGCAGTGTATAATCCAGGTCCTGTCTGTATTACCGCCGTGACACCTGTTACGAAGTGCCAAGTAATGGCAGTATGGGTTTCGGTGTCATTCTAGTGCTAACCCATTCCATGCATTTGCCTAGCAGGAGTACTTGCCCTTGTCTATTTATTGACATAATGTTTGAGAACTTTTGGTAGCTGGTTCTTTCCACAGGGAATGGCCAGGGGAGGAGTTGATGAGGACTTTGAGGTTACAAATAGTACTGGTTGTTTGACAGGCCTGGATTTAGGCATAGATAACTGCCTAGGATGACAAATTTTGAAGGTTCCAAACACCAAGGCCAAAGAAGAGACTGTTTCTGCTTGTCTTAGGGCCTTGTTTTCATATTATGTTTTATCATTATGATTGGTTATAGATTCTTTTATATTTATGTTTGAAATTTGGTTTGTAAATTTTATTTTATTTTTTGATCAGAATGCCCCTTATGCAGCTCACTCTTGGGTGAAATGTGGCCAAATCGGGCTTTGTTATTCTTCCCTCACTAGTTTGTGTCAATAACTTTGCTTTCAGACTTCATAAGTCCTTTTGTTGTTGTTTTATGGTGATCTGCTGTTCTGTTGGAGTCCTGCAGATCTTAGTCTCTCATTTACACTAGAGAGTTGCATAGGGACAGAAATGTTATCCATCCCCATCCATCCACAATGGAATCTAACCTATACCCACCTGTACCTGCTAATATCCATTCCATCCCCACCCTTTCCCACAATTAATGTCCTCCATCCCCACCCACACCTGAAGGAATCAATGCTATTATTTACTTGCTTGCAGCCCTCTGTTTCCTCCCAACCCCAACAGCCTCCTATGGGTTTTTTTTTAATGGTATTCACTATTCAACCAATGAGCGTTCCAAGCCTCAGTCTGGTGATCCACCAGCCTCTCTGAGCATTCCAAGATTCATTCTGGTGCTCCAACTGTCCCTATCCATACATTCCAAGCTTCACTCTTGTGCTCCAATTGCCTCTATCAGTACATTCCAAGCCTCATTCTGGAGTTACCAGAGATTTTGACTGCACTCCTGCAGGAATCCCACAGCATCTTCTTCCATCCCCATGGGAATCCCATGGCAATTTCTTCCATCCCCGTGGGAATCCTGTGGCAAATTCTTCCTGCAACACCTGCCCGTGGACACCAAAATCTTACACCCAGCCTTGCTTTGGGAAGGAAGATTCTCTTTGTTCTTTTTAGCCATTCTAACAAGAGGGAGCACAGGGCTCCTGAGCCACTGGGGTTCTGGCTGCTGAGCAAGGCTTGGACAGAGTGCAAGAAAGTTGAGTGTTGTATAGTTGAGACTCCTGACCAATGGAACAGTACACTGGGAAAGAGGTCTTGCAGCCGGAGAATTTTTGCTGATGGGGTTATGACTAATGGTGAGGTGTACTGGGAGAGAAGATGCCCAGCAAGTGTTTAGCTACATTTCATATAAGTTTTGGCATTGGTCTGGGGAAGTGATCATTTGGGAGACTGCCAGATCAGAGTTCCCCTAGATTCAGGGAACCTATAGTGGAGAGCCAGGTGGAGAGAATTGCTTGCAAGTATTTTTCAAGACTTGAGAGGAGCTGCCTGCTAAGAAGGTGGTGGACCAAAGAAGAGGAGACTTGACAGAGAATCCTGAGAGTCCCAGGAAGAGGAGAGGAGTTTTGAAGAAGGAACCAAAGAGCCTGAAATTAGAAGAAGAGAGCACATTTATGCTTGTTTTTCTTTCTTTTTTTTTTTCTGTCTTTGAAATTCCACAGAAGAACTACTTTGATTTTCTTGATTCACCAGTGAAGTATGTTTTTATAAATAATCTTCTGGACCAGTCAACTGATTTTTTTTTGAGTGACTGATAGATGCTGGGAGTCATGTGAATGTCCAGTTAACTAGAACCGTGTAAAGTGAAATTTCCTCTATCTTTCAGAACCCCAGCACAAGGAGATAAGGAGAGATCCCACTCCTCACAATCTATAGGTCATTGGGACTGCAATACAAGTCCCTTCAGAGACCGGCTATACAGGTACATGTAAAGAACACCTCACACGTTATGTTACTGCTGCGTGTAATTTATAAACTGTAGAAGTCCCAATTCTGAAAGATACATATTCGCTCTGGAGGTTCATTAAATGCAGGGCTAGCCCAAAAGTTCTGGGAGCCCTAGGCAAATCAGCTTTGTGTCCATTCCACTGATTCTGACTTACTGGTTGCTCTTCCTCCTTTTAAGGCTGGCACTGAAAGTATGTGGTCATGGAGTCCCACAACTGCTGATACTGATATCATGGTGCTTGGGAATCATGGCCCTAAGATCATGCATTTTGAATACACTCCTGGTATCGGCCTTGTAGAAGAGGAATAAGAGTGGTGGGGAGATAAAAACATAGTTCTCCGAGGACAAGCAGGCTGCTTGTTCTCACTGATGGGTGACGTCCACGGCAGCCCCTCCAATCGGAAACTTCACTAGCAAAGGCCTTTGCTAGTCCTCGCGCGCCCATGCGCGCACCGCGCATGCGCAGCTGTCTTCCCGCCCGAACTGGCTCGTGTTTGTCAGTCTTCTTTTGTCCGCGCTCGGTACGGTCGTGTTTGCGCCGTTCGCGCCCCTTAAGTTGACCCTCGTGCGTCTTTTTGACTTTTCGCTAGTTAAAAAAAAAAAAAAAGGGGGATTTCGGAGAAGGGCCTTTTCGGTCTTTTTCCCCTTCCCGTATTTCCAGTTTTTGCCCCGTTAAATTTCCTTTCATTTTTGGGGTAGGCCCTTTTGAGGCCTCGGGTCTACTAGTACTACTACTACTATTTAGCATTTCTATAGCGCTACAAGGCATACACAGCGCTGCACAAACATAGAAGAAAGACAGTCCCTGCTCAAAGAGCTTACAATCTTTGAGTTTTTTCTCTCCATTTTTTTGGTGCCTTACCGCAATTACGAGTTTTGATTTCGCCGGTGTGATTTTTCCGCCCATGTCATCGAAGTCTCCCAGCCGCTTCAAGAAGTGCACCCAGTGCGCCCGGGTAATCTCGCTCACTGATAGGCACGCGTCGTGTCTTCAGTGTCTGGGGGCTGGGCACTGCCCGCAGGCCTGTAGTCTTTGCGCCCTTTTACAAAAAAGGACTCAGGTAGCGAGATTGGCCCAGTGGAACGTGTTGTTCTCGAGCTCTTCGTCGGCAACAGCACCGGGGGTATCGAGTGCATCGACGTCGACAGCGTCAAGACCTCCGACCTCAGCAGCGACTGTATCGATTGCATCGAGGCATCAACCCTCTGCATCGTCGGTACCGAGACATCGGAAGGCTGCGTCGGTGGTACCGGGACCTCCACTAGTGCTAATGTCGTCGGACGGTGGTGCTTCGACTGGAGTGCAGGTGAGGGCTGTCCATTCCCCTGCTGGTGGCGGTGAGCCTTCGGGTGGGTCTCCCCCTACCCTGAGGGCTCCTGCGGTACAGCCCCCCCGAGACCGACCTTCTTCGGCCTCGGCCCCTAGGAAGCGACGGTTGGATTCTACGTCCTCCTCATCGGTACCGGGAAGTTCCGGTGACATGCTTCGTTTGAAAAAGTCAAAGAAGCATCGACACCGGTCTCCTTCCCGCATCGGTACCGAGAGCTCTGGGTCGCCGAGGGAGTCGGCACCCAGTAGGCATCGGCACCGGGAGGACCGCTCACCCTCTGTTCAGGAGGTGTCGATGCGCTCCACCTTGGACAGCCCGGAACAGCCTCCACACCCGGAACAGACTCTGACTTCGACGCCTGCATCGGCTTCCATGTCTTTCTCCACAGCCGCCCTGCACGAGAGTCTCCGGGCCGTTCTCCCAGAGATCCTGGGAGAGCTGTTGCGCCCTTCCCCTTTGGTACCGGGGGTGCTTGCGCCTCCGGTACCGTCAAGTGAGGCGCCGGCTGGCCCCTTGCCCGGGGTGAGGTCTCCGACATCGGTGCCGCTTGCGGTACCGACTGCGGTCGCCTCCCAGGAAGGCTCCCCGACGACGTCGGCAGAGGGAGCTTCGCCGGTGCGGGCGAGGGAGTCTACCTCTCGACGCTCACACCGTGGCCGTGTTTCCACGGAGTCGAGCCTGGCACGGCTTCAGACACAGGTTCATGAACTTGTGTCTGATACCGATGGTGAGGCCTCGTGGGAGGAGGAGGAGGACATCAGGTATTTCTCTGACGAGGAGTCTGATGGCCTTCCTTCTGATCCCACTCCCTCCCCTGAAAGGCAGCTTTCTCCTCCCAAGAGTCTGTCTTTTGCGGCCTTTGTCCGGGAGATGTCTACGGCCATCCCCTTCCCGGTGATTGTGGAGGACGAGCCCAGGGCTGAAATGTTTGAGCTCCTGGACTATCCTTCTCCACCTAAGGAAGCGTCCACAGTACCCATGCATCATGTCCTAAAAAAGACATTGCTGGTGAACTGGACCAAGCCTCTAAGTAATCCCCACATTCCCAAGAAGATCGAGTCCCAGTACCGGATCCATGGGGACCCAGAGCTGATGCGCACTCAGTTGCCTCACAAATCTGGAGTTGTGGATCTGGCCCTAAAGAAGACTAAGAGTTCTAGGGAGCATGCTTCGGCGCCTCCGGGCAAAGACTCTAGAACCTTAGACTCATTTGGGAGGAAGGTCTACCATTCCTCTATGCTCGTGGCCAAAATTCAGTCTTACCAGCTCTACACGAGCATACACATGCGGAACAATGTGCGGCAGTTGGCGGGCTTGGTGGACAAGCTCCCTCCTGAGCAAGCCAAGCCATTTCAGGAGGTGGTCAGGCAGCTGAAGGCGTGCAGAAAATTCCTGGCCAGAGGGGTATATGATACCTTTGATGTTGCGTCCAGGGCCGCTGCTCAAGGTGTGGTGATGCGCAGACTCTCATGGCTGCGTGCCTCCGACCTGGAAAATAGGATCCAGCAGCGGATTGCGGACTCACCTTGCTGTGCGCACAATATTTTTGGAGAGAAGGTCGAACAGGTGGTAGAGCAGCTCCACCAGCGGAATACCGCTTTCGACAAGTTCTCCCGCCGGCAGCCTTCAGCTTCTACCTCCACAGGTAGACGTTTTTATGGGGGCAGGAAGACTGTTCCCTACTCTTCTGGTAAGCGTAGGTACAATCCTCCTTCTCGACAGCCTGCGGCCCAGGCTAAGCCCCAGCGCGCTCGCTCTCGTCAGCAGCGTGCGCCTCAGCAAGGCCCCTCGGCTCCCCAGCAAAAGCAAGGGGCGAGCTTTTGACTGGCTCCAGCAGAGCATAGCCGACATCCAAGTGTCAGTGCCGGGCAACCTGCCGGTCGGGGGGAGGTTGAAAGTTTTTCACCAAAGGTGGCCTCTCATAACCTCCGATTAGTGCGTTCTCCAAATAGTCCGGCAAGGATACACCCTCAATTTGGCCTCCAAGCCTCCAAATTGCCCACCGGGAGCTCTGTCTTACAGCTTCCAGCACAAGCAGGTACTTGCAGAGGAACTCTCCGCCCTTCTCAGCGCCAATGCGGTCGAGCCCGTGCCATCTGGGCAAGAAGGGCTGGGATTCTATTCCAGGTACTTCCTTGTGGAAAAGAAAACAGGGGGGATGCGTCCCATCCTAGACCTAAGGGCCCTGAACAAATATCTGGTCAAGGAAAAGTTCAGGATGCTTTCTCTGGGCACCCTTCTCCCCATGATTCAGGAAAACGATTGGCTATGCTCTCTGGACTTGAAAGACGCCTACACGCACATCCCGATACTGCCAGCTCACAGACAGTATCTGCGATTTCAGATGGGCACACGTCACTTCCAGTACTGTGTGCTACCCTTTGGGCTCGCCTCTGCGCCCAGAGTGTTCACGAAGTGCTTGGCTGTAGTAGCAGCGGCGCTTCGCAGGCTGAGAGTACACGTGTTCCCCTATCTCGACGATTGGCTGGTGAAGAACACATCCGAGGCAGGAGCTCTACAGTCCATGCAGATGACTATTCGCCTCCTGGAGCTACTGGGGTTTGTGATAAATTATCCAAAGTCCCATCTTCTCCCAGTACAGAGACTCGAATTCATAGGAGCTCTGCTGGATTCTCGGATGGCTCGTGCCTATCTCCCAGAGACGAGAGCCAACAAATTGCTGTCCCTCGTCTCGCGGGTGCGAGCGTCCCAGCAGATCACAGCTCGGCAGATGTTGAGATTGCTGGGCCACATGGCCTCCACAGTTCATGTGACTCCCATGGCCCGCCTTCAAATGCGATCTGCTCAATGGACCCTAGCTTCCCAGTGGTTTCAGGCTGCTGGGGATCTAAAAGACGTGATCCACCTGTCCACGAGTTTTCTCAACTCCCTGTATTGGTGGACGATTTGGTCCAATTTGACTCTGGGACGTCCTTTCCAAATTCCTCAGCCACAAAAAGTGCTGACTACGGATGCGTTTCTCCTGGGGTGGGGGGCTCATGTCGATGGGCTTCACACCCAGGGAAGCTGGTCCCTCCAGGAACGCGATCTGCAGATCAATCTTCTGGAGTTACGAGCGGTCTGGAACGCTCTAAAGGCTTTCAGAGATCGGCTGTCCCACCAAATTATCCAAATTCAGACAGACAACCAGGTTGCCATGTATTACATCAACAAGCAGGGGGGCACCGGATCTCGCCCCCTGTGTCAGGAAGCCGTCAGCATGTGGCTGTGGGCTCGCCGTCACGGTATGGTGCTCCAAGCCACATATCTGGCAGGCGTAAACAACAGTCTGGCCGACAGGTTGAGCAGGATTATGCAACCTCACGAGTGGTCGCTCAATTCCCGAGTAGTGCGCCAGATCTTCCAGGTGTGGGGCACCCCCTTGGTAGATCTCTTTGCATCTCGAGCCAACCACAAAGTCCCTCAGTTCTGTTCCAGGCTTCAGGCCCACGGCAGACTGGCATCGGATGCCTTCCTCCTGGACTGGGGGGAAGGTCTGCTGTATGCTTATCCTCCCATACCTCTGGTGGGGAAGACTTTGTTGAAACTCAAGCAAGACCGAGGCACCATGATTCTGATTGCTCCTTTTTGGCCGCGTCAGATCTGGTTCCCTCTTCTTCTGGAGTTGTCCTCCGAAGAACCGTGGAGATTGGAGTGTTTTCCGACCCTCATCACACAGGACGAAGGGGCGCTTCTGCATCCCAACCTCCAGTCTCTGGCTCTCACGGCCTGGATGTTGGGAGCGTAGACTTTGCCTCTTTGGGTCTGTCAGAGGGTGTTTCCCGCATCTTGCTTGCTTCCAGGAAAGATTCCACTAAGAGGAGTTACTTCTTTCTATGGAGGAGGTTTGCCGTCTGGTGTGACAGCAAGGCCCTAGATCCTCGCTCTTGTCCTACACAGACCCTGCTTGAATACCTTCTGCACTTGTCTGAGTCTGGTCTCAAGACCAACTCTGTAAGGGTTCACCTTAGCGCAATCAGTGCATACCATTACCGTGTGGAAGGTAAGCCGATCTCAGGACAGCCTTTAGTTGTTCGCTTCATGAGAGGTTTGCTTTTGTCAAAGCCCCCCGTCAAACCTCCTACAGTGTCATGGGATCTCAATGTCGTTCTCACCCAGCTGATGAAACCTCCTTTTGAGCCACTGAACTCCTGCCATCTGAAGTACTTGACCTGGAAGGTCATTTTCTTGGTGGCAGTTACTTCAGCTCGTAGAGTCAGTGAGCTTCAGGCCCTGGTAGCCCAGGCCCCTTACACCAAATTTCATCATAACAGAGTAGTCCTCCGCACTCACCCTAAGTTCTTGCCAAAGGTTGTGTCGGAGTTCCATCTGAACCAGTCAATTGTCTTGCCAACATTCTTTCCCCGTCCTCATTCCTGCCCTGCCCTGTCAGCTGCACACATTGGACTGCAAAAGAGCATTGGCCTTCTATCTGGAGCGGACACAGCCCAACAGACAGTCCGCCCAATTGTTTGTTTCTTTTGATCCCAACAGGAGGGGAGTGGCTGTGGGGAAACGCACCATATCCAATTGGCTAGCAGATTGCATTTCCTTCACTTACGCCCAGGCTGGGCTGGCTCTTGAGGGTCATGTCACGGCTCATAATGTTAGAGCCATGGCAGCGTCGGTAGCCCACTTGAAGTCAGCCACTATTGAAGAGATTTGCAAAGCTGCGACGTGGTCATCTGTCCACACATTCACATCTCATTACTGCCTGCAGCAGGATACCCGACGCGACAGTCGGTTCGGGCAGTCAGTGCTTCAGAATCTGTTCGGGGTTTAGAATCCAACTCCATCCCCCTAGGCCTATGTTTATTCTGTTCCAGGCTGCACTCTCAGTTAGTTGGATAAGTTGTTAGGTCAATTTCAGTTATGTCCTCGCCGTTGCGAGGCCCAATTGACCATGTTTGTTGTTTTGAGTGAGCCTGGGGGCTAGGGATACCCCATCAGTGAGAACAAGCAGCCTGCTTGTCCTCGGAGAAAGCGAATGCTACATACCTGTAGAAGGTATTCTCCGAGGACAGCAGGCTGATTGTTCTCACAAACCCTCCCGCCTCCCCTTTGGAGTTGTGTCTTCCCTTGTCTTTGTCTTGCTACATATGGGACTGACGAACACGAGCCGGTTCGGGCGGGAAGACGGCCGCGCATGCGCGGTGCGCGAGGACTAGCAAAGGCCTTTGCTAGTGAAGTTTCCGATTGGAGGGGCTGCCGTGGACGTCATCCATCAGTGAGAACAATCAGCCTGCTGTCCTCGGAGAATACCTTCTACAGGTATGTAGCATTCGCTGTTCCTGTTGCTCTGCTCAGCTAAGTCAATTTTTGGCTAATAGAGCATGGCGATCCTCATTAGTCTTCTGTTCTGCCCAGCCATTTTGCTGCCCCCAAACAGGGCCGCCGAGAAGGAGGGTGCAGGAGGGGGAAAGATTCCCAGGCCCAGCCTCCAAGCGAGGCCCAGCACCAGAAGATTCTGCTCCCCTAGGTCTGTCTCTCTCCTGCTCCTGTGTATCAGGACCTGGGTGATCACATTAACGCGATAACCCTGGTCCTGGCACACAGGAGCAGGAGAGTGACAGACTGATGGAGGAGCAGATGCAGGAAGGTAAGGGGGTGGGGGACATCAGTGGCCCAACTTGGGGGGTCAGCAGCGGCACGTGCTGGGAGAGAGTGGCAGTGGATGTAATGGCCCGAGAGAGAGGGTAATGGCAGTGGCCCTGCCCTGGGCTCAGCTCTGTCTCTCGGCGGCCCTGTCCCCAAATTCTGACACTCTAGACTTTCAAAGGCCAAAACGGACAACAGGGTTTTAACAAAAGATTTGGATGCGTTCTGCTGTTTACGGAACGCTGAGCACATACGGATAACATTTGTAAAATCTAGCTTTTATTTGGAGGAGGTTTCAGATTGTCCCCTACTGTGCCCTCTCAATCAGGTGAGAGGGTGGAGAAATGTATTCCTCATCACCAAAAATTAAGGAGAACTATGGAAAATAAGGTAGGAAGGACAGGCTGTAGAAACAATCAAAATAAAATAGATACAAAAAAAAGTAAAACACGATAAATAATGCTGTTTGACTGTTACAATATTGTTGGATACCATGAGATCTGCCCTCAGGTCTTCCAAAAGACCTAAATGAATAACATGCCAGCAATATTGATAACCATTCAGAGTAAAAACTGCTCTTTCTGGGTGGAAATGATTTCAGGGACTTGAAATGGTGATACCAGAGATTTTTGAGAAGCAGGGATGAGTGGATGGATACCTTATGAGCTGAGGTGGCGTGGGCATCCTGAAGATGAGTGACTATTGGACATCGGATGACAGGACTGTTAATATTAGCGATTTCTGGGGGAAAGGGCCCGCTGCACAGGGACTGGGCAGTTAGCAGATCAGTTTCATGAAATCGGGAGGCGGGGCTGGTGGTTGGGAGACGGGGATAGTGCTGGGCAGACTTATACGGTCTGTGCCAGAGCCAGTGGTGGGAAGCGGGACTGGTGGTTGGGAGGCGGGGATAGTGCTGGGCAGACTTATATGGTCTGTGCCAGAGCCCATGGTGGGACGCAGGGATAGTGCTGGGCAGACTTATACGATCTGTGCCAGAGCCGGTGGTGGGAGGTGGGGCTGGTGGTTGGGAGGCGTGGATAGTGCTGGGCAGACTTATACGGTCTGTGCTCTGAGGAGCACAGGTACAAATCAAAGTAGGGTATACACAAAAAGTAGCAGATATGAGTTATCTTGTTGGGCAGACTGGATGGACCGTGCAGGTCTTTTTCTGCCGTCATCTACTATGTTACTATGTTAGATAACCGCCTCAATTTGCCTGTTGGTAAGGCTGGCCCTGATTGAATGAGAACCCTTCAGAGCTGTGTGATATTCTCATTGCCACACTGCAGGAGAAGAATAATCTTCACCCGGGACTACAAAGTACTAGACTTCTAGGTAAAGAACAAGTGAATAATGTTCCTGCTGCCTTTTCTTTCTATGGGAATTTTAACTGCTCCCCTCCTGTGCTGTCTTATAGATGATGTGGTACTTTGATCTGACACACTCACATCAAATGAAACAATTCCTACAAAGAAAGTCAAACAGACACAATATCAAAAGCACACTGGGAATTATTCAAAAAGGTCTTTTTTTCCCTTTCTGTGCATATAATCTGAATTGAATACATATATTGTGCCTTATTCACTTCAGATATATATCTATCTATCTCCAAGCTGAATATATCTCTAAGCTGAATTTGGAAGAGTTTTCCTTTGGTTCTTTAGATGAGAACTATCTTAGGCAGGTTGGTTTTGCTTTGTTGTGTTTGGTTTTTGTTTGGTTTTACAGTAGTTTTTTCACTAGGGAGCCTGTGCCTCTTTGTATTATCATAGACAAAATGAACTCATTATACATACACACCAAAATACATCTTCAAAATCCATGTCATATATACAAAAGGACATTTTTAGCTGTATCACCATTATTATAAACTCTCAAGGTAACTTTCACACACACAATTAATATACATATTCAGGTCAATTTTCAGTAGTGGCTGTGGACCTTGTTTTTCAAACACTGATTATGGCATTTAAAAAACTGGAAAAGAAAACAGAAGTGGGGGAGGACCAACAAAACGTGAAAAAAGGAAACCCTGGAGTCTCAACTATCTGAAAACTAAGGGCCCCTTTTAGCACGCTGTGGCAAAAAGGGGCTGGCCCTGGTGTCGGCGCGTGTTTTACCACAGCTGGTAAAAGGGAAGTCTCATCTTCCTGCAGGGTGGAAAACAAACCAGCAGATCAGTATAATATCCAAAAAGACTTTATTGAGGATACCGTTTATGAAACAATGCCCGACACAGGCCGTGTTTCGCCCAACAATAGGGCTGCGTCAGGGGCTAGTCTGTATCTTTCTTAAATAAGATCGGTATCAAATTATATGTCAAAGCAAGCAGCATGAGCAGCATAAAATAGAATATCCTGGATGACGCCAGATAGACAATGAATAGCCTATTCATTGTCTATCTGGCGTCATCCAGGATATTCTATTTTATGCTGCTCATGCTGGTTTTTTATGAAGAAGGTTCCTTATATCCTTGCTTTGACATATAATGTGATACTGATCTTATTTAAGAAAGATACAGACTAGCCCCTGACGCAGCCCTATTGTTGGGCGAAACACGGCCTGTGTCGGGCATTGTTTCATAAACGGTATCCTCAATAAAGTCTTTTTGGATATTATACTGATCTGCTGGTTTGTTTTCCACGTTGGATTTTGCAGATCGTTTGCCTTGTTGTTTTCTTGGACCCTCATCTTCCTGCAGGAAATGGTCATGCAGCAAGTAAAGCACTTGCCGCGTGGTCATTTCAGGGGAAGCCCTTACTGCCACTCATTGAGGTGGCGGTAAGGGCTCCCACGTTAACCCGGCGATAACTGGGCAGCACATGGCACTGCCTGATTATCTCCAGATACACTCCGGCGCTACAAAAATAAATACATTTTTGTAACACCGGAAATGACGGCACACTAAGGGTTACCGCCACTTAGTAAAAGGAGCCCTAAAGCTTGTCGGAGTATTTAGAAGTGAAAGCAGTTAAAAGAATAATTTCTCTTGAGGATGACATGCCAAATTACAGATACTTGTGTTTAGAAGTGTTCAGATCATTGTGACTCCTGAGGCAGGCGGTTACACCAAACACAGCACTGTGTCCAGTCCTCTTTCTGAACTCTCACTGTCTTTGGGGATTTGTTTTATGCAGACCTGTTGGCCCATTTTTTTGTCATTCTTTACAGTAAACCTGCCATTTGTCGTACTTTGACTCCAAGATTTCATTTTTTTCACTTTTTGGTTGGTCTCCCAACTTCTCTTTTCTTTTCTGTTTTTGTGTAAGAGACTTTTTCTCCTTTTTGGTGCTTGCATTAAAAAAAACTGCATAGTCAGCACATCTACACAGAGAGGCCACAATACTGAATATATACAAACATCGTCACCACTGCCACCAAAAATTAGGCATTGGGAAAAATGTTGAGTGCTCTTTATAGAATAGTGCTTAGTGGGTATTCCGGCACCCAACTTTGGGCATGAGAACTGAGACCTGGTGTAAATTCAGGCACCCAACTTGGGCACACTGTTCCTAAATTCTATAACACTTCACGTAATTCTTTGCAATGACCCTGACCCACCCGTTCCCCTCCCGTAGCCACACCCCCTTTTGGGTTGCGCACAAGATTTGGGCATGGATACTTATATTGATTGTTAATGACTCATTAACTAATTCATTGTCTTGCAGATCTCAGGATTGTGTGCACTTTTAGGGGCCATGGAGGATAGTGCCAATATTCATCCTCTGTGAGTTAATTCTAGAACTGGGCACATCCAGTTAGGTGCCCACAGAGCGTGAAATAGGCACTTAGGTTCCATTATAGAATACTAGTGTGACAGCCAATCTTTGAACCTAACATTTAGGTGCTTACAGTTACGCCAGCCATGGAGGAAGTGCAGTAGCTATGGGTGGACCTGGGTGGGCACAGGCCCACCCAATCTTGGCTCAGGCCTACCTAGCTGCAGCACCACACTGCTCACTTCCCCCCTCTCCTCCATGGCATCCTGGCAGCTGCACTTCGGTCTCTGAACCCCTTCCCTCCCTGGTGTCGATACAGGTGTCCTCGGCGCCTGCAGCGATTCATTCTCGCTGCTTTCGCCGGCCCCGCAGGCTTCCATCTGTTGTGTTTCGCAAGAAAGGAAACAGGCAATGATGTCAGCGACGGCGGGATATGGCAGATGGAAGCCTGCGGGGCCGGTGCAAGCAGCGAGAGTGAATCGCTGCAGGCGCTGAGGATACCTGTACTGACAACGGGGAGGGATGGAGTTCAGACACGGGAGCGCAGATGCAGGGATGCCGCAGAGGAGAGGGAGAAGATATGGGGTACGTGAAAAAAGACCTCTTATGTTCTTAAAAATATCTCCAGGAAGATATTTGTGGTGTGTGGTTGGGGGGAGGGGGCACGTGCGCGTGGTAGGGCCCATTCAATTTAACTCTGGGCCCATACAAAATACCAAATCTAGCTACGCCTCTGCATGGAGGGATGCATATAATTTAGTGTTATGTAAGTTACGTGTGTGTGTCCCCCCCCCCCCCCATGCTCCACCCTTGTGTGGGCTCCCCTTCCAAATGACATGCTATGTAAGTTAAGCGGATATTTGTATAATAGGGCTTAGGCAGCATACTAGCATTTATGTGCATCATTGAGCTCTTAGGTGCATAAAGCTAGTATTCTAAAACATTATGTGCTTAATACACACATCAATGTGAGCACCTAGGTTCTAGAATTGTCCTTTACCTCCCAGATTCCATATAGGTCACCCAGATTTGGGCGCAGGTCAAAGATCTTCATGTAAATTAGTTGGTTAGGTGCTAACAATCAATTACTGGTGTTAACAAGCACTTAATTGGTAGTAATTAGGGGTTATGTGCAGATCTCTCCTACAGTCTATTCTATAACATGCACGCCTAAATTTCATAGTGTGGAACTCCAAAGGGGGATTGGCCATGGGAGGGGCACGGGTCAGCGGCATTCCCAGAAATTTGGTGCAGTGTTATAGAATATCTGCATTTACACCCCTAATTGTCATCAGTTGGGCACAAGTGTGTATAAGTATTGTCAGGCATAAGTATTCATACCCAAAGTTAGGCACAAACATGCAAATTCTATAGATTGTGACTAGAGTTGCGTATGCAAATCTGGATATATTCTGATTTGTGCGTGCAACTCGTCGGTTAACAAGCCAATCAGCATAGATAATTGAATATTATTGCACTAATTAGAATTTACGTGCACAGCTTCCTAAGTGTATTCTATAAGTAGTTCATATAAATTCTACGCAGTATTATAGAATAACCTGTTCTGTGCCTAAAGTTAGGTGTGAGCATTCACACCAGCTTTGCATTGGTGTAAATGGCTGTGTATTAATCTTAGTCATGTGGACAGCACTACTTTAGACGTGGTTTATAGAATACGTGTAGGCGCATTTTCCGTACACACTGATTTTTCAGCACCAAATATAGAATCTGGGTCAAAATGTATGCAAAGGGCTTTCTGCATTTCATTATTATATAGTCCATAGTAACTTACACCAGTGTGGATTATGATAGTACCATAGTAAATGACGGCAGAAAAAGACCTGTAGGGTCCATCCAGTCTGCCCAACAAGATAAACTCATATGCGCTACTTTATATGTATACCTGACCTTGGTTTGTATCTACCATTTTCAGGGCACAGACCGTAGAAGTCTGCCCAGTACTAGCCCCGCCTCCCAACCACTAGCCCTGCCTCCCAACCACCGGTGCTGCCACCCAATCTCCGCTAAGCTTCTGAGGATCCATTTCATCTGAACAGGATTCATTTATATTTATCCCACGCATTTTTGAATTCCATTACCATTTTCATCTCCACCACCTCCTGCGGGAGGGCATTCCAAGTATCCACTACTCTCTCCATGAAAAAATACTTCCTGACGTTTTTCTTGAGTCTGCCCCCCTTCAACCTCATTTCATGCCTTCAGCATCTACCTCTTCAGAAGCTTAGCCGAGATTGGGAGGCGGGGCTGGTGTTTGGGTGCTGGGGCTAGTTCTGGGCAAGACTTCTACGGTCTGTGTCCAGAAAATGGCAGATACAAATCAAGGTAAGGTATACACAAGAAGTAGCACATATGAGTTTATCTTGTTGGGCAGACTAGATGGACCGTGCAGGTCTTTTTCTGCCGTCATCTACTATATGTCCGCTAGTTCTACCGCCTTCCCGTCTCCAGAAAAGGTTCGTTTGCGGATTAATACCTTTCAAATATTTGAACGTCTGATAAAATAATACAAGATTTTGCTGTTTTAATACATTTTAAGAGGCAAATATCATGCGTTATTCCTTTAACACATGTTAGTAGCTACCTCCTTTAGGGCCCGTTTACTAAGCTGAGCTAGAGGCGCGCTAACATTTGTAGTGGTCGCTAACGCTAGAGACACCCATAGGAATGTATAGGTGTATCTAGCATTAGCGAGTGCTAAAAACACTAATGCACTTTAGTAAACTGGGCAGTCAGTGACATCCAGGACCTAGGATCTATACTGCATGGTCAGTGCTGCCCATAGGGGAGAGGAAACAACTGTGGAACAAACTGGACTTGTACAGGCCAGATGTAATGGGGTTAGGCTAGTGAGGGAGTTAAAAGCACTATCCAGTGAATCTCGCTGGGCGTCAGCAAGTTATTCAAGATATTGACAAAGTACTCTGAAAGAAATTATTTTATAGAAACTCAGTAATTACAAAGCCCTTTCTGTGAAAATCTCTATATTCATGACATGCAAGGCTGCACAAAGATCCTTTGTAATTAGTGTGCGGAGTATCTTTGGTTATCCATGAAGAAAAAAGGATTATCCATGCCTACATAAAACTGCTGTGGCTGTTAAGTCTCTAGAGAGGGGGTTGATTTTGCACATGCCATGACAGTTACAAACCCCACTCCTAAGCAAGATATGATCTCTTTTGTCTCTCAAGTTTGCTGCTAGTAGTCCCCTTAATAATTTTGTGTTTTACTAAAGGGTGTTAAGCCCTTAATGCACGGTTAGCACACTCAGGCCACCACAGAAACGTGTTAGAGTTTTGTGGTATTTTGCTTGTTTGCACGTGGGTGTTCCCATATTATTTAGCTAACAAATTAGGATTAGTGTGTGATATCTGGCTAACGCCCTTTTAACAAATTGCAGTAAAAAGTGGCCTTAGCATATCCTTAGACAGATCATTCCGCATAATAAGGCCATTTTTACCATTGTCGTCAATGGGTGGTGGTAAGTGCTTCCCCCCCACCACTACCACCATGACCACCACCACCACATGGCCACACGGTAAGAATAATCTTACCACATGGCCATGTCATTTTTTAGAGGCTTTTTACCTGCTGCAGTATAAAGGGCCTTAGCATGTGGCAAAAACAGCCCCTGCCACTACCTCAGAGCCCTTTTTACTGCAGCTTGGTAAAAGGACCCCTTAGTGAGACACTAATGACAACATTAGTGCATGACCTACAATAAAATATGTTTTTTTTAAAACCCCATTGAATCTGGGCTTAATGTGCGGTAAAAGCACGCGTTGCCACATGTTAAGCCAAGACTCTAGCTAATTTTAGTAAAAGGGCCCCTTAGTCTTGGGGTCATCTTCGACTCCTCTCTCTCCTTCTCTGCACATATTTCAACAGACTTCTAAAACCTGTCGTTTCTTTCTCTATAATATCACCCAAATTCGTCCTTTCCTTTCTGATCACACTACCAGAGCCCTTATCCACACTCTTATCACCTCTCGCTTAGACTATTGCAACTTGCTTCTCAGAGGTCTCCCACTAAGTTAAATCTCTCCCTTCAAACTGTTCAAAATTCTGCTGCACGAATTATATTCCGCCAGTGTCGCTATGCTCATATTAGCCCTCTCCTCAAGTCACTTCATTGGCTCCCTATCCATTTCCGTATACAGTTCAAACTCCTCTTATTGACTTACAAGTGCATTCACTCTGCAGCTCCTCAGTACCTCTCCATTCTTATCTTTCCCTACACTCTCCCTAGAAACTCTGTTCACTGGGGAAATCTCTCTTATCTGCACCCTTCTCCTCCACTGCTAACTCCAGATTCTGTTCCTCTTATTTTGCTGCAACATATGCCTGGAATAGACTTCCTGAGCCGGTATGTCAAGCTCCATCTCTGGCCATCTTCAAATCTAGGCTAAAAGCCCACCTTTTTGATGCTGCTTTTAACTCCTAACACTTACTCACTTGCTCAGTACCCATGTTTTATCATTCTCACCTTATTAATTTCCTTATCCCTTATTTGTCCTGTTTGTCTGTCCTAATTAGATTGTAAGCTCTGTCGAGCAGGGACTGTCTCTTCATGTCCAGTGTGCAGCGCTGCATATGTCAAGTAGCACTATAGAAATGATAAGCAGTAGTAGTAGTCTTTTAGGGGTTGATATTCAGCCAGTGGTGGTGGACATTTTTTAGCTGCTGCCAGCTTTATTCCCAGATATTCAATACCAGGCCCTGTCTGGACACTGGCATTAAATGGCCGGGTTTATGTGGCCAGCTATCTCTTATGTGGTTAAGTACAATATTCAACACTTATCCACATAAGTGACACTGTATAAAGACAGGACTTACTTTTATGCAGTCTAATTTAATGGCTAAGCTTAGGAGGTTAGGTGCGTAACTGTATAAGTATTGAATCCTTCCCCAGACCGACTACAAAATAACTGACTTTGAGTTTAGTGGCCCTTGGTGACATTCAGCAACACTAACCAATTAAATGTTGCTGAGTTTCAGCGGAAAGCCCTGTACAAGTGATTTAACCAGCTAGGATCCATTTGTGGCCAGTTAAATCACTTTGAATATCGACCTCTTAATCTCTTGCTGTAGTGGCCCCTTTGTAGCTTTGAGAGGAAAGAGTGCCTACAGCCTCATGTAAACCTATGAATTGCATATCTCTACTTGACATCCTTGAATTGGTGGAGTAGCCTAATGGCTACCATAGTTGGCTAAGAATTGGGGAAGCTAGGTTCAAATCCCATTAAATCTCCTCATGATCTTGTACAAGTCACTTAACCCAGAAGAAGACACAGGAGTAGGCCATAGTAAAAAAAAGGAATGTAGCACAGGAAGAAGTTGATGAGTCACAGAACCAGTGATTGCAAGGGTATAGCCAGACACCTAATTTTGGGTGGGCTTGAGCCATAAGTGGGTGAGCATGACAAACCCCCCAGCATCTCTTCCTCAGGTGATGGGGGGGGGGTCACAACTCCACTCCCCTGATCCCCCAGTATCTTTAAATCTTTTAGGTCTTCCTTGGCAGTGAGAAACAACTCATTCTTTATGCTTGCACTTGCTCCAAGCCTTCCCTCCGATGTAACTTCCTGGTCCTGTGAAAAGCAACAGGAAACTAGCCCAGAGATTGAGCAGAAATGATGACGTTTGCCCTGAGCTGTTTTCTGCTGGGCCATTTAGGAAACAGGAACTGGGATTACCAGAAACACAAGCCTTTGGTATTAGAGGTGTATAAATAAACTGAGTGCCCTGGGGATGGGTCCCAAGGTGGCAGACTGGATCAGAAATTGGTTGACTGACAGACGACAAAGGATGGTGGTAAATGGAATTCACTTAGAAGAAAAGTGTGGTAGCCGTGTTAGTCCACTCTTAAGGTTATCAATAGAAATCAAACAAAATAAAACATGGAAAAGAAAATAAGATGATATCTTTTTTATTGGACATAACTTAATACATTTCTTGATTAGGTTTTGAAGGTTGCCCTTCTTCGT
Source organism: Microcaecilia unicolor (assembly GCF_901765095.1). NCBI lineage: Eukaryota > Metazoa > Chordata > Amphibia > Gymnophiona > Siphonopidae > Microcaecilia > Microcaecilia unicolor. The sequence continues at coordinate 661,227,346 of NC_044031.1, forward strand.
CAGATCCACACCTATCCTGTTAGAATATCAATGATATGCTTTGATGTCCCCATGCATACCTCCTTCCCACCCCCATCCTCCCACCCTGTCAGACTGTCATAGTAATGCTTGAATGTTTTCACTTACATACACTGTCAGCTAGCACATTTGCTTATTTCCGATCTGACGAAGAAGGGCAACCTTCGAAAGCTAATCAAGAAATGTATTAAGTTATGTCCAATAAAAAAGGTATCATCTTATTTTCTTTTCCATGTTTTATTTTGTTTGATTTCTATTGATAAACTTAGAAGAAAGAAAGGTAAGTAGTGGAATGCCTCATAGATCAGTCCTGGGACAATTCTGTTTAATGTCTTTGTCTGCAATATTACTGATGGGACAGGAGGAAAAGTCTGCCTTTTTGAGATGACAAAAATATTTGCAACAGAGTGGACACCTGAAGGGAGCAGAAGCCATGAGAAGTGATCTGTAAAAATGAGAAATGTGGACTAAAGCATGGAATTTAAACTTTAATGCAAAGAAATGCAGAGTGATGCATGTTAGGTGCAGAAATCCAAGGAGCTGTATATCATAGGAGGAGAGAGGCTGATATGCACCGAACAGGAGAGGGACCTCAGGGTGATGGTGTCAAAGGATCTCAGTGTGGTGATACAATTTGACAAGGTGGTGACCAAAGCCAGGCAATAGAGGAGAAATGCATAATCAGCAGAAGCGGTAAATCTGAAGCAGGTTGAGAAAGGTGACCAGAATAGTATGGGGTCTGCTCCAGAAGACATATAAGAGACTTGAAGACCTGAGTATGTACACACTAGAAGAGAGAAGAGACATGGGTAATATGATACAGACATTTAAATAATTGAAAGGTAACAATGAGCAAACAAATATTTTTAAACGATGGGGAAGCTATAGACCTAGAGGACATGAAATGAAACTGCAGGGAGGTAAACTTAAAAACATCAGGAAATACTTTTTCACCAAAAAGGTGGTAGATGCCTGGAACACCCTCCCAGTAGAGATGGTTGGGACAAACACAGTGACAGAATTCAAAAAGACATGGGATAAATAGAGCTGATATCTATTTAGAAAGAGGATGAGATCAAAGGAAAACAAATGACACAGAGGGGTATAATCTGCATGGAAAGGCAGGTACTATTCTAAACAAAGACATAGAGAAGGTAACCTGCATGTTGTCCACAAAATGAATGATATGATTCCAGCTACCTTGCTGGGAAGAGTAGATGGACTATGCGCCATCTGTTACTATATTATTATATGGACTATGTAAGACATGACTAGATATGGGCTGTCTATAGGAAGCAAAGTAGCTCCTCCTGGAAGGCAGCTGTCTTCCTAACCCAAGGGTCGTAGGTCCAAGACTGACTCATGCTTTATAGTTATTAACACTGTTTAAAAAAAAGAGAGAGATGAAATTTAATGATATTGAAAAAAAATTGACATTTCAAAATCTTTTTTTTTCTTGTCCTTTTGGGTTAGACCCAAATTTAGCTGAGTTCTTCTATCAGCTTTTTTATTAAGTCAGCCTCTCAGTACTTTCACTTTGAATGGTTCATTATGTCACAGAGTCCCTAGTGGAGATTTACGAGGCTTGAATACTAGATTAGAACAAGACAAGAACCAGGATTGCTCAAGGTAAGTCTTAATGTCATTGTGGGGCTCATTTTCAAAAGAGAAATATGTTTAAAAATGGTATAAAGCAGTATTTGGACATTTTCCTTACCAAAACGTTGAAATCACTATTTTTGAAACTCATTCTCGCAACATTTTTTCTATGCTGTTCATCCGCAATGCATTCAAATCACAAGGGGGCAGGATTTGGGTGTTCCTAGCACTTGGATGTTTTTCTGCAATAATGGAACAAAACAAAAATGTTCAGGACTAATACGAAGATGCTTTGAGCTAGACCTGTTTTAATAATATCTAAGCCACAAAAAAGTTCCCTCAATGACCAGATGTCCACTGAAGGAATACGTGAATGGCCTTCCTTATTCTCCCAGTGGTCATTGACCCCCCTCCTACCCCCTAAAGATGTGAAAGGAACAGTACATACCAGCCTCTTCAGATGTTATGGCCAGTCCTATTAGAGCAGAAAGCAAGTCCCTGGAGTAGCCTAGTGGTCCGTGCACTGCACTGTGGAGAAGTGCACCCAGGCCAATAATCCACTCTAACTGTTACACTTGTGGTGGAAAATGTCAGCCCCCCCCCCCCCCCAAGAAAGAAAAACTACTGCACCAACATATAGGTGACACCTGCAGGCATAAGGGCTATTGCTAGTGGTATATACTTGGATACAGTAAGCTTTTAATGGGTTTTGGAGGGCTCCCCGTACAATATAAGGGGTAAGGGTGAGATATGTACCTGGGACCTTTTATGTGAAGTCCACTGCATTGCTGCCTAGAAAACCCCAGTGCTTTGCTCGGATGTCTGTGTGGCCAGTCTACTAAGAATGCTGGCTCCTCTTATACCCCAGTGGCTTGATTTTATGTGTTTTTCACTTTTTTCCCCCCGAAAATGGTCCAAAAAGATAGACCCATTGAGTACAACAACATCTAGCAAATGGCCATTTTCAAAACAAAATGTTTAGCTTTTCAAAAATCACGATATTCTGCACATGGATTTTGAATGTTTTGAGCAAAATGTCCAAAGTTGGATTTAAATGTCATATTGAAAATGCCCCTCTGTATCTCCAATGTGATGCACGTGGGAAAGAGGAACCCAAACTATAGCTACGTGATGCAAGGTTCCATATTAGGAGTCATCAACCAGGAACGGGATCTAGGATATCATCATTGATGATATGTTGAAACCCTCTGTTCAGTGTGCGACAGCGACTAAGAAATCAAATAGAATGTTAGGTATAATTAGAAAAGTGATTGAAAACAAAAATGAGGACATTATAATGCTTTTGTATCACTCCATGATGCGACCGCACCTCGTATATTGCAATTCTGGTCACCACATCTCAAAAAAGATATAGTGGAATTAGAAAAGGTACAGAGAAGGGCGACAAAAATGATAAAGGGGATGGGACTACTTCTCTATGAGGAAAGGATAAAGTGGCTAGAGCTTTTCAGCTTGGAGAAAAGATGGCTGAGGAGAGATATGATAGACGTATATAAAATAATGAGTGGAGTGGAACAGGTAGACGTGAATCGTTTGTTTTCCAAAAATACTAAGACTAGGGGGCATGCAATGAAGCTACAAAGTAGTAAATTTAAAACAAATCATAAAAAATATTTCTTTACTCAACATGTAATTAAACTCTAGAATTCGTTGCCAGAGAATGTAGTAAAGCAGGGGGGGGGGGGGGGGGTAAAAAGGTTTGGATAGCTTCCTTAAAGAAAAGTCCATAAGCCATTATTAAAATGGACTTGGGGAAAATTTACTGCTTATTTCTAGGATAAGCATCATAAAATGTGTTGTACTATTTTGAGATCTTGCCAGGTACTTGTAACCTGGATTGACCACTGTTGGAAACAGTATACTGGGCTTAATGGACCTTTGGTCTGTCCCAATATGGCAATACTTATGTACTTTTGTACTTATAAAATGTGCATCCAGCACAAGAATTCACACAAGGATTACCAAAAGTAAAGAGCCAATCAGGAAACAGGAACTAAGATTACCAGAAATACAAGACACAGCTAGGTATGGGCTGAGTATAATAGACTCTTCAGAGACAGAATATCAACTCCAATCAGATGGTTAGTGCAGTGTACCATAAAGAGTAAGGCTCACAAGAAGTTAGCTGTCTTTCCCAAGCGGTGTAGCCTGACATAGGCTGCTCTCAAATGTAGGTAACCTGCACTAACCAGACAGGGAAAAAATTAGACTGTTCCTGCTGGTTTCACGTCAAGCCCCTGACACAGCCCTTGAGGGGGCAAAACATGGCCATGTTGGGCGGTTAGTGGAAAGTTATATGTTGATTTTATGTATCTGGGTTGAATAAATTTTGTTTTATTTTACCATGTGGATCTGCTTTACTTTTCTACTATTCTAAATATGTGTCCAAGCTAAAAAAAAAAATTTAAAAAGCTTATATTTAGGCCGCAGAAAACAGATGCCAATGTGTGTTTCATATTCGGGTTTTACTTTATTTATTTATTTATTTATTTAAAGCATTTATATCCCACATTTTCCCACTGGTTGTAGGCTCAATGTGGCACATGCGCACAATCCTCATGCCAAACTCCCTAATGTTCAACCCTTTGAGCGTACCTATATTTGCATCTCATTAGCATTGAGCATTACGGCATTCTGCGCTGATTCAGAAGTATTTTTACAGCACTATTTGAAACAGCGCTGAAGCATCAGGACCTAAACTCTGAAAAATATCCAGTCATCCTTCTAGCTTGCAGACAGTTAATTTTCAAATCAGTAGAATACTGAAAAAATTCAGACATATGGCAGGCTAGGCTCCCGAGTTCTCAGCACATCTGACAAGGTCTCCCTAAACTTTTGGGCTCTGGGCACATGCCTAGTTTGTCTGTGCCTTAATCCTTCCCTGACTGTGCCTAAGTAACTTGCCTTGAATTACCGAGGGCCAGATGCTCAAAACGCCAGTGCTGTACAAAACAGCGCTGGAAAATACTGCCGTTACAGTGCGGCAGAAGAACTTCCCAATGCTCAGCTGTAATAGCATGCAAATTTTATACACACTGTTAGTGCTGAGCACTGAGAAGTAAGGGGGGGGGGGGGATGTGCCCAGCACATGTGCACATAACCTGTGTGAAGACGCTGAGGTTCTTGAGTAGAGGAGAGCAGAAGAAGTAGAGGAGAGTGCCAGTCAATCAGTTCTTCGCATTCTGTAAACTCCTCTGGCAGATAGGCACAGAGGTTTGGAGCAGTGGTGTAGCTATGTGGGGCCACGGGGGCCTGGGCCTCCTCCCAAATTTCCTCTGGGCCTGTGGTTTTCCTGGCAGCTGTCCCCTACCCTTGCCAGCTGAAGCCTTGTCCAGCGTCGGTCTCCAGCACTGCCGCGTTGCCTGCCCTGCTCTGCTGTGGCAGTGGGTGGGGAGCGGCAGGGCAGGAGAGGGGGGTGACACACCAAAATGTGCCCTCCACTTCGGCCTCTGCCCCCCCCCCCCCCCCCCCCCCCCCGCTGCGAGGTCTGGCTATGCCCCTGGTTTGGAGGCAGCAGATCATACTGGGCAGTGCTGTTGACCCGGCAGAGGCTAAAGATACGGGACTACTGCATGCGGTCCTAGTAACAGTGAAGGTAGTGGTGGCCCAGTGGTGGGGCTCAGGTCTGTTTTGGGAATAGATGAGGGAGATACAGTGCAGCAGTAGTGGCTTTCAGCCAGATGGTGTCTGTTGGGAACCCAGGAGACAGGGCTGGGACTGCAAATTCTATTGCTTATGGCCTCTTCAGACACCTAACGCCAGTTCTGAGGTGGCATTAGGTTCCCTGCGGTAAGGGTGCCCTTGTTCAGAGCGCTCTTCATCGAGCATCAGAGGGAATAGTCATCTAATTTAAATTGCATTAGCATGCAATTTGCGGTATCCTCAGGTGCGCTCATTGTTTATGGAGTTAAGTGCATTTTGCGGTTGCCTTTAGCGCCCGCATTTGCTTCTGAGCATCGGCCTGACAGAGAAGGCATGAGCTAAATCCAAATCTCCTCCCTTCCCTGTTCCTCATCCCTATAAGGTATCCACAGAGACAGCAACAGCTTCACCGTCAATTCTCCTGTAGGCATTTGCTCCATTTAGCAGTAAAACATTTGCAGATTAACTCCTGCAGAGATAGTTCCTCTCCTTCTTATTTCTGGTTTGCATGCTTAAAAAAAAAAATCTGCTAAGTAGCCAGAGTTTATCCCATAATGATTCTATAAGAACTTGTCAAGCCCTTCTTTGAATTTGTTAAGCTGAATGACTTTTCCTGATAACCTGCTTTAGTTCTCCCTTTTATCCTTCCTTTTCCCTTTCAGTGCATCTTCCCTTAATTTGACTAACAGATACACCAGGCTAAATAAATACAGCACATACTGTGCACCTATCTTCAGAGGATGGGATTAGGAGAATTTAGTTTTACTGAATAAATCCTTCCACTGCATCAGGCAAATGAAGCCAGGGGCAGAGTTTGCTTGTGTACTTTACCTTGTTAAGAATAATCCCTCCCTTTGCTGTATCTGAAAAATCTGTCATGCAGGGCCAACTCTTTAAGAGGATGAAGAATCTTCCCTTATCATTTTTTTGAAAATTCCATTTGAAATCTTGTCACTATGGAGTATGAGAACATCTGTGTCTTGTGGGTAAAACTGGTTTCCATACAAAGCAGAATGGAACAGGTGGAATAGCTAAGCTCTTTTTAGCCACAGAAGCACCTCTGAGTTGACTGATGTGAGGAGGAGGCTGTAAGCAAAAGCCTCTGGGCTAGCTGTGAGCAAACCTATACATTGCTGGCAAATACTTGTCCACTTAGATGTTTGTACAGCCCTACACGAGCTTGTGAAGTTGAACATTGTCCCTCTTCATAAGGGGGATACAGTACATATGATCCTCAAAAAATCCATATAGAACAATGGGAGCTGATGTAAGATACAGTGAAAGATTCTGTGACCAAATGATCACTAGCTCCTATTCCGTGCCGGGATTCATGGGAGAAAGTTCACACAGATTTTGGCCTATGAAAACAGAGGGAAGATACTCCCTCAGGGTAATGTCTCCAAATGGGGGTTGTTCTGCAATACCACACCGGGTCTGACCTCATGTTAGATACAATCTCAGTGTCTGAAATGTATGGTTAATACTCATTCTCAGTATGGAGGTAATTTAAGAAGGGATGGGCATAACTTACACGTAAAAAGCTGATTTGCACTGGGAAATTGAAATATAGACACACACACACACACACACACAGAGTACAGACCTGTGGTGAAGAGGTGCTGAAAGGAGAGCTGCTGTACCCTGTGGCTGCTGAACAATGCAGAGGGGAGGGGGCCCCCCTGCAGGAGGGCCCCAGGCTGAAAGGCCTAGCACACTTGGAGCTGAGAAATACTATGAAGGGGAGGCTTCCTCCACCCAAGCCCCAAGCATGCAACCAGGAGAACCAGGAGAGCCCAGGCCTGTGGACGGAGGAAGGACCAGAGCCCAGCAGCGCTTGCTGAGGAGCCAGCTCACCCTGACTGTAAGTCCTGGCCATAACATTCCTAAGCTGGGTGAAGAACAGGGGGCAAGAAGGCAGGGCCCGGGTTCCAGAGCAGGGTTCTCTGCATCCAGTATCAGAGGAGAGGTGGTGGAAGAGAATAGCGGAGAGTCTGAAGAGGACGTTAGTGAGGAAGAAGAGGAGGAGGAGGAATCCAGGCCTAGGGCCTGGCAGAAGAAAGAGGCCCAGCATATGACTCCTGAAGAGGTAATTAGATCAGTGAAGAAAATGAATCGAGTAGAAGGTGAAATAGAGGTACTGAGGAAGCAGCTGAAGCTAGCAAAAACTATGTGTAACCTGGCTTCCACTGGCCCACGAGACAAGTATGTTAAGGGAGTTGAAGCACTCCAGAAGCGGCTTACAGCAAAACAAAGGCAGCTGCAAAAACTAAAGAACTGCAGAGATAATCCCCTTCGTGAGGTTTTCCTGAACAGGGAACGCATGCAGCAGACCCAGACGCAGTCCCAGATCCAGCAGGAAGCAGAACCCAGAGACACACAGGACTCCGTGGTTCCAGACACCCCAGAGGCTATGCTGGAAGGGACAGCAGGGGAAGAGAAACAGCAGCAGCCAGAAGGAGGGAAAGACAAGACTGACACAAATAATTCCCAGTTATCACCAGTATTTTATTTCCTACAGGATTCCCAAGAGCTAGGTGCTCCATCCACTTACCAGCCTTGTAGAACAGAGGCTCCTAGTCCAGTTGTGGCAGGTACTGTGGATAAGGAGGGGCTCCAGCACTGCATGCAGCAAGAGAGCCTGGCAAGTTTGGAACACAAAAGAGCTATGAAACTGAAAAAAAATTCAAAAACGTCCCTTATACTTAGAGAGCTGGCAGGGCATAGCCGAACCCACAGAGAAGAGCTCAGGTTTGCTGGGAGAGACAGAGAAGAAAGACAGCCTGGAGAATCAGAACAGTTTGAATGCTGAGGAGAATCAGAACAGTTTGAATGCTGAGGTAGGAGAAGAATCACTACACACTGAGCAAGTACAGAAGTTACCAGGAACAACGGGAGGGAAAGTAGAGCAAAAACAAGGGGTTTTGCAGATGGAGACAGAGACTAAAGAGGATGGGAAAGTACAGGAATGGAGTAGTGGAGTACTACAAGAGATGGAAGAAGCTGAGAGCAAATATGGTGGACAGAGGGCGGGAACATCGTGGGAACACCACAGTCACTCATGGACAGAATTGATAGGGCAGACCTCTGAGCAGGGCTGTCCAAGAGCTGCCATCCAATCTCAATCAGAAGTGCTGATGACATCATGGGGGAAGCTCAGTGACAGGCAGGGGCTCCCAATAGATTCTGCCACTCAGAAACAAGAAGAAAGAGCAGAAGGGAGCTTCTCAGAAACTCATGCCCATCAAAGCAGGAGTCCCAGAAAGGAGAGAGAGAATTGTGGAGAGTGTCAGCTGCACCAGGAGGCGGAGCCAAGACCCAGATCGAGTGAGACAGGGCATGGAGGAGAGTGTCAGCTGCACCAGGAGGTGGAGCCAAGACCCAGACTGAGTAAGACATTGCCAGATACAGAGAGAGTACATGAAGGAGAGTGTCAGTTGCACCAGGGGGCGGAGCCAAGTCCCAGACCCAGTAAGACAGAGCATGGAGGAGAGTGTCAGCTGCACCAGGAGGCAGAGCCAAGACCCAGACTGAGTAAGACAGTGCCAGATACAGAGAGAGTACATGAAGGAGAGTGTCAGCTGCACCAGGAGGCGGAGCCAAGACTCAGACTGAGTATGACAGTGTCAGAAACAGAGAAAGTGCATGGAGGAGAGTGTCAGCTACAAGAGGAGACAGATCCCAGACCTGGTCTGAGTGGGACAGTTGCAGAGCAAGGGAACGAGTGCTGGTTGGGAACAGCAGCAACTGGCAAAGGACTGGAAGTAGAATATTGCAGAGGGGGAAGAGACAGAAACAGCACAAGTGAACTGAACATAGTGGGTTAGTGGACATGGGAGAGGAGGGAGGGGAAGAGAGGGGGAGGGGAGGAAGGCAGGAAGGGAGTGGGGAAGGGGGGAGCATACTGGTATCAGCCCCTTTATCCTTTGCAGCAGTAGTACGGGGAGGAGGGGCAGAGACAGGGAAGGAGGAGGGGAGGCAGGAGTCAGACATGGAGACAAGGGGAAATCCATTTTCTGGTCCGTTGCGGGGTCCCGGGAGCGGTGTTACCCCAAAACGTCGAAATGTTGTCCAGCTGCGTTGGGTGGGCACAGGGGTAGCACCACCTAGAGAGGTTGTTTTAAGAATGGTATTCTCCCTTGGCTTTATCCCTGAAGATTTGTATGCATGCATACACCCTGTGGGAATCCCTGAATATGATATTAGTTTCTTAACAGGGCGAGGTTTGGACCTGTTTTGGGAAAAGTACACAGAGGTGCAGCATCAGGGTAGATGGGTGGATTTTAAGGCTGTCCCCATCAGTAGACAGGACGCAGTCCAGATTACCATTTTGGTACGTAATGAATCTCTTATGGCTGCAGACCTGTCATACTGGTTGGGACGGTATGCCGAAATTAGGACCCCATTAAGCAAAATACCAGACCAGAGTCGTGTGTGGGCGGGGGGGTGGAGTGCCCTTGTAAAATTAAAACAGGCAGGCTATGTCACCCAACATATACCTTCAGCCGCATACATTGGAAGGGATCGAATTCAATGCTTTTATGCAGGACAACCCAGACAGTGCTACAGGTGCGGATCTTTCCGTCACTTAAGCATGTCATGTACAGTGTTAAAGTGCTCGCGATGTGGTAGTACAGATCATGACACCAGCGACTGCACTACCATACGCTGTAACCTGTGTGGAGGCTTGGGGCACCCTTTTAGCAAGTGCCCACAAGCATCGCACAATCAGGTAGAGGAAGAGAGGAGGGGGGAGGAAGGGGCACAAGCAGAAACTACAAGGATACAAGGACAGAAGCGGGAAGCATTAAAGGGATTAATGGATAAATCAAATACCACTATTCATACAGAGGCAGGCACTAAGGGAAAGGGAAAGGGGGAGAAAAGGGCATCAGGTTTGGATCACATTCAAAGAAGGGGTATTTGTGAAAGGATGGAAGAAGGAGGTGGGGAGAAGGGGGGAGAAGAAGGGGAAGCATGGACCCTGGTAGGGAAACATGGAGGGAAGGGGGGTCGGAGGAAGGAGGGGAGGGGGCTAGCCCGAGCGGGGAGAACAGATATTCTGGAGAAGAGCCAGAGTAATCGATATGCAGTGTTTCAGGTTTCAGGTGAAGGAGAGGGTGATCTTGAGATGAATCCACCCCAAAGGGAGGTTTTGGAGGAGAAGAGGAGGGAGGGGAGGGGAGCAAGGAATGAATCATCTGAAAGACTTAACAGAGAGGAGCCAGCAGTGTTACCCCAAGTCTAACATCACATCCTACTAGTTTAACGAAGGGCCTCATGCAGGAAATAGAGGAGGGTAAGGAAGGGATGAAAGGGGAAAGGGCTGGTCCAGAGGAAACCAAGAAAAAAAAGGGTAGAAAGAAAGCCGGGGAAGATGACTCAGAGTGGGAGGATTTGGAATTAGAAGAAATTATAGAGGATCCTGAAGAAATGATGGGGGCAGGAATATCTGTGAAGAGGGATTGCGGTGAAGAGATGAGGAGGGGTAAGAAATTTAAGAAATAAACCATGGCTGCCTTGTCCTTAATCTTTGCAACTCTGAATGTAGCCAGCATAAAGGCAGAGAGAACTAGATTTGTCGCCTTTAGCGATTTGACCCAGTGCAAGGTAGACTGCATCCTGTTGCAGGAGACTCATTTGGATTCTTTGCAGCTCCTGCACCGGGCCAAGAGAGATTGGAAAGGGGGGCCCTCATTCTGGTCTCTGGCCAAAGAAAGATGCGCAGGGGTGGCTATTCTTTTTGCCACCCGAGAAGTGGAGATTACGAGGGAAATAGAGGTGGAGATAGGGAGGTGTGTTGTCTTAGACGTTTTCATTAGAGGGGTAGCAGTGCGAATCATTAACTTTTATGGGCCCCAGATTAGTTGGGAACGCAAGCAGCTGTTGCTCCGGGTGAAACCGTATTTATATACAAGCAAATTGGTGGTATTTGGAGGAGACTTTAATATGGTCTTACAGCAAGCAGATAGAAAGGGGTCCAGGCGTCAGGTGGGTTATGACAGCCTCCAGCTGGCAGCAATTGTAAAACAGGCAAGACTGGAGGTGGCGGGAGGGAAGGGGTTCACTTTTAGAAGGGGAGACACGGAGAGCCGTATTGACTGGCTCTTTGTAGGCGGGTTGGCTAAGTTTCAGGGGCAGCCGAATAGATGGACGGAATATTCAGATCATGCCTTAGTTTCCACAGTCTTAACAATATGCGAAGGGGCGCAGAAAGGCCCAGGATTTTGGAAACTGAGTGCAAAGTTATTAGAAGTAGAGGAAAACAGACAAATATTTGAGGGTTTTTTAGCAGACCAAGAAACACTATGGGAGGTGATGGATGATAAGGGAGCCTGGTGGGACATGGTAAAGGGGCGAGTCAAGGCCCTTTTCCGGTCCCTAGCCAGGAAGCAGAGTCTGGGGTTACAGGCACAGTGCTGTCGTCTTCGTAAGCAATTGGACCACGCGGTCTCCAACCATCTAGAGAAGGGAGAGATAGAAGCTTTGCAGGCCCAGTTGAGGCTGTTGCAATATGATCGATACGCTGCTTTGCTTCTGGAAAGGGAATATGGGCATCGGTATTCCCCGGATCCTTTCCAGAATTGCAAGGTAGCAGTAGGACACAAGGTCATTTATGCTATGAGAGATGAAGCAGGGCAGCGATTGACGAACCAACGTTCAATCGAGGCCAGGGTCATTCGGTTTTACACCCAATTGTGGGGGAAAGAGAGCTTGGTTTCTAACTTCATGCTATCATACGTGCAGAGTGCCCCAGGCTTGGAAAAGGTTTCGGAGGGGGAGATGGAACAACTGCTTAGGCCCATTACCACAGGAGAGGTAGATGATGCTATTGATACGCTATCAGCACGTACAACTCCGGGTCCCGATGGGCTGACCCCAGAGTTCTACAAAAAATTCCGTGTGGTCCTGATTCCAGTGTTAGCTGCAATTTTTAATAATTGTTTGCAGAACGGGCGTTTGGCCCCTTCACAGCAGTGTTCTATTTTGGTTCTCCTCGCAAAGAAGGGAAATCTGGAACTTATCGAGAACTGGAGACCCATAAGTCTTCTGAATGTAGATAGGAAAATAATGGCCAGGATTATTTACAACCGCCTGGCTGGGGCAGTGGGTGGTCTCTTGTCCTCAGCACAGTTTTGCTCGGTGAAGGGGAAAGGGGCAGTGGAAGCAGTTTGTACCATCCGTGAAATAGTGGAAAGGAGTCAAGGTGGGACAAAGGGAAAGTATTTGCTGACCCTTGATCAGTCTAAGGCTTTTGACAGGGTGTCCCAGGAGTACCTATGGCTAGTGCTTCGGTGCTATGGGATACCCGACCAGTTTATAGGGTGGATCCAGACTTTGTATCGCAATGCAAGGAGTAGCACTCTAATAAATGGTTGGGTGGGCAAGAGCTTTGCAGTGAGGTCAGGGGTACGGCAGGGGTGTCCCCTCAGCCCCTTGCTGTACGTCCTTTCCTTAGATCCTTTCCTCAGAAGGTTGAGTGGAGGGTTTAGCGGTCAACTAGAGGGCATCTCTTTGGGTTCACACACATGGCGATGTGTCGCCTACGCAGATGATGTCACAGTAGTAATCAGTAGCAAGGAGGAAGCCGAGCGAGTTCAGACCTGGATGGCAGAATACACACAGGCTGCGGGGGCCCAGATAAACCAGGAAAAGAGCTCCGCAATTTGGGTAGGACAGGGCAGACCAGCTTTCAAACTTCCCAGTCAGTACCCAGTAGCAAGGGATGAAGTACGGATCCTGGGTCTCTGGGTAGGCAGACAGGACTATGATACGATCAACTGGGAGAAGGGGCTGGGGAGAGTCGAGGAAAGGGTGGCCCAGTGGAAATCATATAAGTTGCGGTTTGTGGAAAAACTGCATGTCATTAAGACCTATCTGATACCCCTTCTCCTGTTCATATCCAAGGTCTGTTTACTGCCTATATCGTTACATGCCAGAGTATACAGCTTGTTTTTCCAACAGCTATGGGGGAACAGGATGAATATTATCCGGAGGGAGGTGACCTATTTGCCCAAAAGGGAGGGGGGGTTGGGAATGGTCAACCCTGTGGTACATTTTAGTTGTTTCTTTTTCCAACAAAATCTGGGAGGGGTCTTGCGGGAAGGGAGGCCGGCTTGGGCAGACTGCATGGCCTCCTGGCTTCAGCGGTACTTGAGGGATTGGGTGAGGGGAGGTCAGGCAATGCCCCTGCGAGGGAAGGCGGGATACTTGCCACAGTACATCTCACCTCTGTTGAGATTGGTGAAGAGATGGGGTATCACAGTACAGGAAATCCAGAAGGAGGACAGGAGGCAGCTACAACACCGCATTATTCAGACACACTTTTCAACACGTCTAGCCTTGAGGGACTGCCCAGGTCCACTACAGGAGGAAGGTCTGGCTTTCCTCAATTCATCACGCCTCCCCCGGAAGATTGCGGACATGGCCTGGCTGACTTTCCACAGCCGGCTTTATGTTCGAGCTAACATGAAAAATAGAAACAGCAATGATCGTAAGTGCCCGAGGGGGGAGTGCGTGACGGAGGATGAAACAATGGACCACTTCCTCCTCAAGTGCCCGTTCAATCAACAAGTCTGTCAGGCAGTAGCCCGCCAATTAGGGATTCCTTTCTTCCACCAGCTATCTTATGCAGAATGGGCCTATGGAGGGTTTCCAAAAGGAAAGGGGTGGTGTAGGGAGACACTGTATATCATCGCTGCAGCCCTTTGTTACTTCCTGTGGCAGGCACGCTGCCAAGCTTCATTATATCGGAAGTGGCTGTCTGTACAGGAGGTGGCAGGGGATGTGGTACATTTTGTCCAGCAGCTGGCAGTGAGGGAGAAGGAGCATTGTTCTGGACTACAGTGGGCAAGGCATTGGAGGGGTTTTTCGTTTCAGCCTCCCTGAGTGGGAGGGTTTGTTGAGGGGCGGGGGTATTGGCCAGTAAGGTTTTATTTATGTATTAGTTAGCGGGTTTTATTGCTTGTTTTATCGCTTGTTTGTATGCTTGGTTTGTCTTGTTGCAAGTTTCAATAAAGACAATATGACACACAAAATAGTTATGCAAGTTCTGATCCCGCACAACTAGAAAGGTTGCTTTTGGAAAAAGAAGCTAAGGGGTCCTTTTACCAAAGCTTAGTGTGCGCTAATGGAATTAGAATTTGCTAAATGCTAAGAAGCCCATTTTATGTCTATGGGCTTCTTAGCATTTAGTGTGCTAATTCCGTTAGCGCCAGCTAAGCTTTAGTAAAAGGGCCTCTTAATACGTGGTTAGCTCGCAGTAACAGGATATCACACAAATGTATTAAGGTGATTTGTAGTAGTTTGCATGATACTGAGCATTAAACCATGTGTTAGTACATTTTTCTGAATTTTCTTTGAGGGGGCGTGGCATTAGTGAAGTGTGGGCATAATATCGTTAGCCAGCTAGTGCATTATGGAGCCATTTTACAAAAGCGTGCCAAAAAGTGGCCTGCAGTAGTGTGGGCATGTATATTGGACGCGTGCTGGACCATTTCTCCACCACGTCTGGAAAAAAGGTTTTTTTAGGGGGGGGGGGGGGGGAGACTGGGAAATGGAAGTGTGGCTAAATTAAAACCAGCGCACATCTATTTATGGCCTGAGCACTTAATGCCACCCATTGACTTAGCGGTAAGGGCTCACGCATTTTCCACGCGGTAACCATCCAGCACACGCCAACTGCCGATTACCACCAGGAACGCCCTCGCGATAGAAAATAGAAAATTATTTTCTACCGCAGGTTTTTGGCACACATCAAAATTCAGAATTACCACCAGGCGCACACGCTAGCCGGGCGGCAATGCCGATTTGATGTGCGCTGCACGCACTTAGGCCCTTGCGCACCTTTGTAAAAGAACCCCATACCTGGCTAACGCACAGTTAACTCATGAGCACTTATTGCCTTCTAAATAGGAGGCAGTAAATGGTCCCAAGTGAACATCCAGCAGGTACCATGCGCTAATGGTTAAATTAACGCATGATCTATAATAAAAAATACAGGAAACGCCCCCCCCCCCCAAAAAAAAAGGTGCTGTGTTAAATCTGGGTTTACTATGTGGTAAAATCCTGTATTACAAACCATTAAGTCCAGATTTTAGTGCACTTTAGCAAAAGTGCCCCTAATTGAAGTAGTTTTTTGTTGTTGTTGTTGTTGTTTTTAGGTGTGTAGGCAAGGTTATAGAATTTATCTATTTGGGCTTATATTTTTATGCTGGAGTAATGTGGATAAATATCCTTCATTTCTGTTATGTTTATTTATTTAAAAATGTTTTACTGCTTACACCTAAGTGGTGCACAGGATAAAACATATACAACATTTAAAAACACACAAGAGCCTAATAAACAGATCCCCTGATATTCAGCCAGCGTCGGACAGCGTTTTTTTGTCTGCCACCAGCGCTAAAACTGGAAATTCAGTGCTGGGTTTCAGCATTGCATTTCTGTTTTTTTTTTTTAAGCCAGCTAGCACCTGACCAGTTAAGTAAATATTCAGATGTAACTGGCCATTGGTTCACAGATAAAGATAAGACAGCTATTTATGTGATCTTATTTATCCACTAAACCTGGCTGGTTACATCTGAATATCGGGACATAAACGGACTCCGTCCTTGGAACACCCCCGGAATGCTCCTGACGTAACTAGCTTTAAGTTCAGTGTTAACCGGTCATTTTTAGCACCACTAATCTCTTAGGTTGACACTGAAAAAGACCATATGGCTGCAAACAAGCTAGTAAACCGGTTAGCGTCTTTTCCCAGCTAGTTAACTTGCTTTGAATATTGGCTGGAGAGTCTTCAAATAATAGGGCCAACATCATTACCTGTCAAAAGAGGCCTGTACAAATAAATGAGTTTTCTTGCTTTCTTAAATTGCAACAATGTTGTACTGAGCTGTAAAAGTTAAGAACATAAGCGTTGCTATACTGGCACAGACCAAAGGTCCATCATGCCCAGCATCCTGTTTCCAACACTGGCCAATCCAGGTCATAAGTACATGGCAAGATCCTAAAACAGTACAATACATTTTATGCTGTCTATCCTAGAAATAAGCAGTGGATTTTCCCCAAGTCCATCTTAATCATGGCTTATGGACTTTTCTTTTGGGAAGTTATTCAAACCTTTTTAAACCCTGCTAAGCTAACTGATTTTACCACATTCTCTGGCAACAAATTCAAGTGTTTTATTACAAGTTGAGTGAAGAAATATTTTCTCTAATTTGTTTTAAATTTACTACTTTGTAGTTTCATTGTGTGCCCCCTGGTTCTAGTACTTTTGAAAAGAGTAAACAAATGATTCACATCTATCCATTCCACTCCATTAATTATTTTATAGCCCTCTATCCTATCTCTCCTCAGCCATCTCTTCTCCAAGCTGAAGAGCCAGAGCCGCTTTAGTCTTTCCTCATAGGGAAGTCGTCCCATCCCTTTTATCATTTTTGTAATCCTTCTCTGTACCTTTTCTAATTCCACTATAACTTTTTTGAGATGCGTATTTCTGATTGCTTTTTTTGTTTACTGTTCTTCATGTGTTGATGTGGGTTAGTGTATTTCTTGGTTATTTGTTGGGTACTTTTTGTACTTTGAAAGTCGTAAACAACAAAAAGGGGCCCTTTTGCTAAAGGATGTTAAGCCCTAATGCACACTTACCCCTGGATTCTATATATGGCTCCTAGATATGGGCGTGACCCTGAGATACACATGCAAATTAATTTGTTAACACACCGTAAGTCATCAATAATCAGTCATTAATAACCAACTATTGATTTTAATTGGCATCAATTAGGATTTACATGTGCATCTAACTGGCTGCGCTCTAGTCTATAGAGTTTGATGTCCAAATCCCATAGCATGCAGCTCACAATGGGGAGTGGCCATGGGAGGAACATGATTGTGTCAAGGGCATTTTGAAAAGTTGTGCATGTTGTTACAGAATAATGGGTTAGTGTGCCTAACTTGGGTGCCAGCATTTACACCAGGTTTCAGCAGACATAAGTCTTGTGCCTGAAGTTAGGGTGCTGGAATCAGACAGTGCCAATCTTTTCCGATACCCATTTTTGAGCGCCATTTTTAGAATCCAGGAGTAAGTGTGCCCTTAGTGTGTGAAAGAGTCTGCCACAAAATGCATTAAAATCATATAAATATTTCCCAGCGTTATCACTTGTAATTTCACTTATATAAGCTCTATTAAAACTGGAACGACCCAATCACTCTTCATGTTGTGCTTCATTAATTTTTTACTTATGTGATGTTTTTAATTTAAAACATTCTTTTTGGACCATCAGAAATGGCATATCTCAAACATGCAGTCAATACTGCTAAGCTCCTGCCTCTAATCGTCATTGGGCCTCAATCCATATGCAATATTTTTATGCAACACAGTTCATATTAAGTAATGTCAGTTAATAAAAGTGTTTTTTTTTTCAAAAAACAATTTCACAAAATAACATTGTCACTTATCTTTGTCACCTTGGCCCACTGACAATGTGACCAATGTTCCAAAAACTCTTCAGGGAAGTGATCCGCAAAGTTTCTCATTCGCATAACACTGCAAAGTACCATCTTTAGAATGAGAAAAAAATATTTATATGATTCTATTAGGAGTTCCCTGTGTTTAATTGTTGTTTCTGTTTAAGCGGATTTATCATTAACAGAACACATTAAAGCATTTTACAGTATTTAGCCTGTTGGCTCATGCTAAGTGCAATAACTATTTTTCAAAAATATTTTTTTACAGGGGGTGTATCATAGGCAGAGAATGGACATGGAAGCATTAACCAGCTAATGTGTTCGCATTAGAGCACAACAACTGGCTAAAGTTGAGAAAACGTTAAATACAACCACATTAATTTTTTTAAGTCCCATACACTAATGGGAAAAATTAGCATGGGACCTGGAATAAAATAAAAATTAAAAAGACCTAAATACTGCCGTGTTGAATCTGGGTTTAGGGCACTGGAAAGTCCCATGTTAAGATATGCCGAACTCAGATTCTAACGCCCTTTAGTAAAAGGATCCTTAAATACATAAAAATACTAGGGATTTTTTTTTTTTGTACACAGAGACTGAAATGTCTGTTTTCTAAGGCTGATGAGCTACAGAAAGTTATCTTGTACATGTAATACATTCAGGCAATAAATCAAGGTGTGCTGCAAACTCTTTTCAATTAGGTTGGCAGCAGTTGAGACAATTGGGAGTGTTCTGTATCTTCTCCCTCATTTTATTGTCTCTGATTGCATCTCTCTATAGGTATTCAGCCATTTCATGCTGTGCAGCAGGTGCCTGTCCTGAAAAGTGAACATTTTTTTTTGTGGTCTTGGCAGCAGCCAGGATGCCATCAGTTGCACAGCAATGGTTCTTCCACATAGCAAATTCTCTAAAGTGTCTGCCAAATCGGCCTTTATGTTTTATGGAAAGCTCATGGAAGGCAAAGTCTTAAATTTAAAAGAAAGTTCTGTATGAAAAACAGTCATTTAAAAAAATGACTTTGCAGTTTGACCTGGTGGCTCATTGGCAGTGAACGACCACAGGAGGTAGAGGAACCCACAATTCCTACATCAAAGTAGTGCAGCAAAAAGGAGTAGGAAGCTCTGGCCTTTGCAATAACTTAGGGAGACGTATAAAAATGAAGTCTTTATTAGGAAACATCAAGTGACTCGACACAGCAGCTGTGTTTCGGCGCTTATGCGCCTGCCTCAGGAGTCTTAGGATGTTCCAAAGATGTAAAAAAAGGAAAACAAAGCTTTCTTATGTAATCAGGTTATTGCATGTCAAATCCCAAATGATGCAAATCAGATACTTTCACGGTTTTCACCAGCAGTTTCAGTGGGAAGTTGAAGACAGTACAAGTATCTGATTTGCATCATTTGGGATTTGACATCCAATAACCTGATTACTTGAGAAAGCTTTGTTTTCATTTTTTTACATCTTTGGAACATCCTAAGACTCCTGAGGCAGGCGCAAAAGCGCCGAAACACAGCTGTTGTATTGAGTTATTTGATGTTTCTTAATAAAGACTTAATTTTTATACGTCTCCCTGGGTTATTGCAAAGTCCAGACCATCCTACTCCTTTTTGCTGCGGCTCATTGGCAGTGCCTTATATTGGCATGTGGAGGTCTTGGGTTCCATTCTTGGTTCTGGTGTTATGTTTCTCAGCCTGGCAATGCGATATTCACAGTAAGGATGGACAGCCAGAATTTTTTAATTTTCTGTCATTTCTGGGAATGTTGGTTTTGTTTGGTTCTTTTCTAGGCATTTGTTCGTTATGAGAGTTATGTTGTTAAAAGTGCACACTCTTTGCAAAGATATACAATAATATGGGATATGCCTTTGACATGTCTCATGTCATTGCAAACAACAGTCCATCCCTAATTCACAGCCCTTGGGGGGTTCTGATAAAATAGAAGACTAAGTCCTGGATGGTGCCACATTCTAGCCCTGGTTGTAACTAGTGTGTAGCCAGACCTATCATTTTGGGTGGGCCTACTGTTAAGATGAGTAGACCTTCCAACCTCTTCCCTCTCCCGTTTTGTCCTGCATCTCTTTTCTTCTCCTCTGCCTGGATCTCTTCAGCTGGCACAGGGCTTGGATATTTCCACCAGAAAAGGTAAGATTTGAATGGGGGGGGGGGGGGGGGAGAAGCAAAAAGGAAATGTATGCCCCCCCAGTCCACCCCTGGGTACCCCAAAAATGGACATCCTTAATGCTGAAGAACCAAGTGACCTTTTCCTCCTACTCATACCTTGTGTTAAAGCTCCAGTGTTGCACTCACCCTTCTGTGCACTTCTTTGCATCTGCCTGAATAATTAATATCTTCATTACTGTGGGATTTAAATGCACTGTGCACTGATGTCTACCTGAGGCAGTGTGTATAGTTAGTTCATGTGCATTTTTTTTTTACATTGGGTACCCATAAGATTATGCACTAAAACAGAGCTAACCTATATGCAAATCCTCATGCACTTTACTGCATTAGCCCCTGACTATGTTTGATGGAGAGGATGGTGAATATAAAATAGGAGAAACATTTCCAGGTAGGATGAATGAAGGATCTCGGCATCAGATCCCAGCCTGATTCTGATTAAGGTAGAATGAAAAAAATGGAAAATCTTCTGGTGGGAGAGGGGGATTCTCAAAGTTTACCGTACTTGCAACGTTTGATTTAGATTGGTTGTAGCCAGTCGAGTATGCATGTTATTCACCATCTAATGCACAAAGGGGTTCTGCATTGTTTTTACCATTCACGGTAGCAATTTACCGATAATCCTATGCAAATGTATTAAAATGAGCTGATTAGTATTAAAATGAGTATTCCATGTAATGTACAGACGTTTCTGTGTGATGCACAGAAAGGAGCACCTCCCTTTAACGTTCAAAATGTTCCGACAGTTCTGGAGCTGTTGTTGCTGAGAGTGATCCAACTTCTCGGTGGAGCAGTCTGCTTCCATTTTTTAATAGTATCTGCACATGTGTGTTAAATTTACCATGTGTGTGTATTATATGTGTGTGTATTCCGCACGTAACAGTAGTGCTAAAAAGTTGTTGTGTAACATTTGTTGATAGTATCTGCATGTGTGTATGTGAAATATGCATTGTGCATGTATTATATGTGTGTGTCCCGCACGTAAGCACTGTAAAAATGGACATATATGACACACGGCTAGAATGCATACCTATAACATGATTGTTGCCTTTTTTCCCTGGGCATACGTATAACATTGACGCTTACCGCGAGATTGTTCTACGCATGTGCTATGTGCTTTCCCTACCGAGCCACTTGCAGAATTTCCATGCATCTCATTTGCGTGCGATTTCCTTTGAGTATCAATTGCTGTTTCAAAATTGTTAAATGCGGATAAAGATGCACGCGGTTTTTAATGGCGACTTTTGAGCATCTGGGCCCTGGGTCAAAACCAAAAGTTACCATTTAAAGAGGGAAATAAACAAAGGTTATGTTTTACCTGCAGAAATGGGGATTTTGATTATTGCCCCTCCTCAGTATGGAGAAGTCTGGCCTTCTGTTCTACATATAGTTCCTCCCCCCCCCCCCTCACATTGAATCATTTCTGGAGGAGGGGGGAGCAAGGAGAGGATGAGTGGGATTGATAATGTGCTTTGTTTTGATTATTCAAAAGTGTGTAGTATTGTAGGAGAAAACATATACTTGCAGATCAAGGTATGAATCTCTATGGATTTGGGGGGGGGGGGGGGGAGGGTTGGTTGGTTGGTTAATAAGCAAAGTATAAATACCCTTGCATGTTTGTTTTGATTAGAGGTGCAAAATGCTACCAGTAAATTTACCCATAATGTTTGAACTAACTTACAGTCATTTGATTATTGTCCCTACATTGTGTCAGCACTTTTAAAAATACTTAGAAGAGCTAGTTTGTAGTTCGCCAGTATTTCTCAAATTGTGGTTTGGGTGCCATGAAATCCCTAGTTTGGGATCACTACTACAGCAGCAAAAAAAAAAAAAAAAAAAAAAATATATATATATATATTAATGGAAGAGCAGCAGAATCGACCCATGTAGGCCAACACATGCTATAACTCGGCCTGTGAGGGCTCAGTAGAAGGCGGAATCTGCATTGACATTGTCAACCAACAGCAAAAGTTGGCATGGAGAGAGGCATAGAAGAAAGAGGTTGAATTTGGGCAGGGCACAGTCCAACAATGGTACCCCCTTGGCCCTTCCATTGGAGGAGTAGCCTAATGGTTAGTGCAGCAGGCCTTGACCCTGGCAATCTGGGTTCAATTTCCACTGTAGCTTCTTGTGACCATGGGCAAGTCACTTAACCCTCCATTGCCCCAGATACAAAAATTTAGGGGTCCTTTTACTAAGGTGCGCTGAAAAATGGCTTGCAGTAGTGTAGATGTGGGTTTTGGACACATACTGATCCATTTTTAGCACGCCTGTAAAAAAGGCCTTTTTAAAATTTTTGCCAAAAATGGACATGTGGCAAAATCAAAATTGCCGCACATCCATTTTGGTTTGCGACCTTACCACCAGCCATTGACCTAGTGGTAAAGTCTCATGCGGTAACCTATGCACGTCAAATGCCACTTGGTACACATCCGATACGCACAATCGAAAAGAAAAAATATTTTTCAGCTGTGCGTATCGGACATGCACCAAAAATGAATTTACCGCAAGAGGTACGTGGTAACCGGGCAGTAACTCCTTTTTGGCATGCGTTGGGTGTGTGTAGACACTTACACGGCTTTGTAAAATGGCCCCTTAGATTGTCAGCCCCCTAGGGACAGAGAAA
Source organism: Microcaecilia unicolor (assembly GCF_901765095.1). Lineage (NCBI taxonomy): Eukaryota > Metazoa > Chordata > Amphibia > Gymnophiona > Siphonopidae > Microcaecilia > Microcaecilia unicolor. The sequence goes on from NC_044031.1 coordinate 661,249,888, forward strand.
AGTACCTGTATATAATGTCTAGTAGTGCTATAGAAATTAGTAGCAGTAACTGACAAGACATTGAGGACTTTAACTAAGGTGTGTACGCTAAATGCTAAGAAGTCCATTTATTCCTTTAGGCTTTTTAGCATTTAGTGCATGCCAATCGTTAGTGCGCACTACATCTATAAGTGGACCTTAACAAAAGGAGCCCTAAGACTTAATAAGTGCTGAGAAATATCATTATTGTACAAAACAAAACATTATATATATTTATAATGATTAGAAAAACACTGAAATTCATATTAGATAATGGGTGTGGCAGACAACAGTGAAAGATTTAAGGCCATGATAGCTAGAGGAAAAAAACTCTATGATGCCCCCTTTCCCTTGCTGACCTAAGCACCCGCTTATTTTGCTTAATGGTTAATTCAGGACTGGGCTTTGTAAAATGGGTATGTAGAGAAAAATGTTTGGGGAATATCACAGTATACCAGAGCCTCAGGAGAAGCCATCTTAGCAAGAATCACTGAGTGCCTCACATTCACGGTATGTGATTGGTCCATATTAACTGTGATTATAACATGACACTACAGAGAGACTGTGCAAACCAATCAGAGTCTGTGTCCCTTAAAAGAATCTGTGTCTGTCTTCTGAGCATGGCTGTTTCTAGGAAATTTGCTAAAGACCTGCATAAATAATTTGAAGGATAATGACTGTGCAATAAAACTATAATTGAAAAAAGGAAGAGTTTTATTACTTACCATATTTACTTTTGAAATATTGCACAGCACACAGAGGACACTTGCTGTCTTGTAATATTTTATTGCTTGTTATAGACTCAGAGGATCTTAACCAACACAGATTGTTTTTTTTTAACATACCCATAAAATGGTAAACAAGCTTTTTTTTGAATAAGGCCCAATGAGTTTCTGACTCACTCTTTGCAATTTATTGTGCAGCAAATCATTTATGCAGCTCTGAATGGTGGAAAATAAAAACTTGAGGCTACGCTACAATTAAAGGACTATGCCACAGCAAGAAGCCCTTTAACTTTCTTGGAAATACAGAAAAGTAAGGGGGTAGTTCCATAACCTGGCTTTAGTGCTGTGGAGCACAAAGCTCAGACCCAAACCTTTTTTTCAACACAGACTAATAGAGACCAGGTCATGCTAGAGCTCTGAAGGGGAGGGAAGATGAAGAACACTATTGTGAAAGATTGCTGGCAGCCACAGAGTCATACTGAAGGTTATTCTTGAAGAAGCTTTCCCTCAAGGGCTTTAGTCTGGGCACGCTATGAGGTAAGAAGAGAAAGGACACTTCCATTCTAAGTCATATGTGACTTTCAACTGGAATTGTTAAATGAGAAGGGAAGATAAACAAGAAGGCAAAACAGTGAGGGGATATATAAGCTGCAAACTATGCAATTATTTATTTATGTATTTATTTATTAGGATTTATTTACCTCCTTTTTGAAAGAATTCACTCAAGGTGGTGCACGATAAGAATAAATCAAACATAAGCAATAGACAATTACAGCAGTAAAAATATTCAAATAACAATACAAAATATGGCATAGTATACTACTTAATATCACAATATTTGCTCCAAAATCCAACAGTAATCCCAGAGATTGCAGGTAATAATATATTAAAGAAAGGAAGCCTCAATATCCCAGGGTGCCTACAGAGATGGTCAACCCTTAAAAAGACACTTATCACCGGTTTCAATCAGTTCTCTGAAAACCAACTTCAGCGGAAAACAACTCCTCATAGGGAGAAAAAAACGCTGAAGCAAAATAATTTATATTGCAAACTGTCTCTAGGATAAACCTTTTAAACTAGGCACCTACTTTCCTTTACAGAATATATTTTATTTATTTTTTTGTTACATTTGTACCCTGTGCTTTCCCACTCATGGCAGGCTCAATGTGGCTTACATATTGTATACAGGTACTTATTTGTACCTGGGGCAATGGAGGGTTAGATGACTTGCCCAGAGTCACAGGGAGCTGCCTGTGCCTGAAGGGGGAATTGAATTCAGTTCCTCAGGACCAAAGTCCACCACCCTAACCACTAGGCCACTCCTCCTCCATATACTATGTGGGCACCTAAATATAGGTGTACTGTTATAGAATTATCCTCCACATATAAAAATTAGAGATCTCTGGAGCTTTTCTGCCTTACTGTCCCTTTTTTGGATGCTTGTCACCCTCTGAAGCCTCTTCTGGTTACTCCAAGGTAGTGGCCCTTGTGCAGAAACCCTCCATTGACCAATCATGGGAATGTAACATCAATGAAAGCCCTGAGAAAGGACAGAGAAAAACTATGGTAGGCAGCTGCCAAGATGATGGAACAACTCATAGAGATGCTCTTTCTGACACAGGATGCACAGCTGCTGATGTCTGAAATTACTAGGCTGGTAGTTCAAGCACTGAACCAGAACTTTGATGAACTAGCAGCCATGATCAGTGGTGTGGCCAGCATGTTGGAGAACTATAGGAGCAGTTTGTGGAAGTAGAGCAGGGGAGGAGGTGGAGCAAGTGGTGGATGGTGAGGTCACAAGCTATGAGAGGGGCCGGTGGATTATGAGAATCACCCCTGCTGCAATTTATGCATGCTTGGCATTTTGGAAAATGTGACTGATACAGAGCTGAGGGGGTTCTTAGAAACCTGACTCCCCCTTGAAAATTTTGCTGCTGCCCTGAGATCTGTGTATATTAAGCAAGTGCATTGGGTTCGACCTAAGCAACTGGAGACAGGAAAATCTCAGATAGTTCTGGTTTGCTTCCCAACTATATTCAGAAGGAGCCGATCTAAAAGTTACAAAACAGACCAGACTGAGATCATAGAGTTCTTGTCTTTCTCAATTACTCAAAGAGAGTTGCTAGGTAGTGGAGACAGTTTGTGCTCATCTGCTTCAAACTGTGCTGTGGGTCCAGCATGATGGGAGAAGCAAGATCATCACTTTGGTGGCAAAACTGAAGAAATTTCTGGTACAGTTGGGGGACAAGGGCAGGGGTAGAATGAAAAGGAGTGTGGGGAGCCAGGAAGTGCACGGAAAAAGCATCACAGAGAACACATCTGTGACTGAGTTTTTTGTGTTCATCACATAACTGGGTCTGCATGATGATGCAGACAGAGGAGATGTCATGGTGGACTAGGACATAGCCTGTGCTCTACATGCCCCTTTCAATTTGATGGACTTTGAGTGAGGGAGAGTTGAGGGTGGTTTTGGGAACCATCTGGGGGGTGATTGTAACTGTGGGATAAGCTTTGATGCGCAAAAAGGGAACACCTCTTTGGAGTCCTTGTTGAACCTTGGCAGAGGCACAGTGAATGGCAGAGTTGTGTTTTTTGTTAAGTCATAGTGAAATTGTTTGTCGGATCTGTGACAGTGTTTTGTCAAGAGCTAGAAGATGGGGAAACAGAAAATTAAGAGTAAGATCCAAGGTACGGTGCCTCTGAATGCATTTGTTCCTTTTGACAAACGTTGTACTTCAGTGTCCCAAGATAAGTTATTGACTTTGGTTTCAGTGGTAGGAATACAAGATTCAGGCACCTCCATCAACTCTGGTGGTAGACCTACTTCTTCACCACCAGTATCTTTAGTATCCCTTCAAGTGGCTACAGAGAAGGTGCCTAGCACGGTGGTATCTCTGAGGAATGTAATTATTTAACTGGTTCAGCACCTTCTGACATAGAAGATGAGACTTCACTTTTTAAGGCTGTTTCCTTGGCAGTAGATGCTCTACCTCTTGAGGACAATTTTTACAAAATGGCGCTACCGATTAGCATGTGCTGATTGCAGAGAAGCCTATGCAGTTCCCATGGGCTTCTTTGCATTCAGTGCACACTAATTGGTAGCTCCACTTTGTAAAACGAGACTTTGGTGTGTTGTCTCCTGAACGGAGAAATTGCTGAAAGAACCTGTGGCTCAGTTATCTGAATTTTTTACACATATAGGGGGGGATTCTATATATTGTGCCTAAAAAATCTGCGCGGAAATCATTTCCACCTAAGAGTAATCTATAAGCAGCGCCTAAATTTAGGCACAGTATATAGAATACAATTCGTTGATATTTCAGCGCCTAAAACTACACACGTCCATTTCCACCAATAAAAACATTAAATCCCAGTGCGTAGTTTTAGGTTCACTGGGTCATATTCTATAACTATGCGTGAAAATTTCAGAATGCCCACAAAATGCTCATTTCCCTGCCCATAACCATGTCCCTTTTTGCCTGCGCATGTTAGAAGCTAGGCGCAGTGCATTACAGAATATGCTTAGCGAGTTCTGCATATAAATTCTAATTATTGCCAATTAGTGCTCATTATTGCTTGTTAAGTGCGGTTCTCAACGCTGATTAGCTTGCTAAACCAATTTAGTTGCATGCGTTGTTATAGAATTCACTTGGATTTTGGCTCCTGCGGTAATTTCATTTCTGACACGTGTAATGGATGCACACCAAGTGGCATTTGGCACATGTAGGTCATTACCACCTGGCTACTGTGTGAGTCTTTAATGCTAGGTCAATGGCTGGCAGTAAGGTCTCAGACCCAAAATGGACACGTGGCAATTTTCATTTTGCCGCATGTCCATTTTCAGCAAAAAGTTTTAAAAAAAGGCCCTTTTCACAGGCACGATTTAAGATGGATCAGCGCATGCCCAAAACCCCCGCCTACACTACCGCAAGCCATTTTTCAGCACGCATTTGTAAAATGACCCCAATGTTAGGCACGCTGTATAGAATCTGGGGGATAGTGGAAAAAATTTTAGCTTTAGATAATTATGTGCTCCAAATGGATAATTGGGCTAAGGTATTATAGGCTTGGATTCTACTTTTCAGACAACAGGAGTTTTTGATATACAAGACAGTTATGTTTGCATTATAAAACGGAATCCCTAGAGAATATGCTTAGAGCTAAAAATTTACAACTTATGGAATTTGCTCTTACTCGCATTTTATTGCCTGAGATTTTACTCAGATAGTATTTTAGGGAGCTATTGGCTTTATCTAATCCAGAGTCAATATTGATGTTGAAACCTTTCTCATAATATGGTTCTTTAGGGTCATCAGAAGGATGAAATTAATGTTATTTCCACATCTAGGAGTCTTGATTTGTCTGTTTTTTGTTTTGGGTGTTTTTTTGTAATCATCTCAGGACAATATTGAGAATCGTGCTGTATTTCTGGTAACTTTTCTGTCTAAGAATAAGTTTTCAGTAATGAAAGCTTTAAATAAGAAAGAACCCTCTTCTTTGGTCAGAAATTGATGTTGCTTGACCCACACCAGTGCCAAAGAAGGCTTTTCTTCAACTGAAAGTTAGGGTCATTACATTGGGTGCTAACTTTTTATTAAAAGTTTCCCTGAAAATGTTTAGTAACTTATCAAGACAGTAAGGTTACCTTTCCAATTTGATGATTTATTTTTTTTTTAAGGGGGTTTGATTGTGATCTTCATTGTAGAAGCACTATTTTCATTCTGGATGCGTTTATTACACACATGTCTAAATCCCAATTTTAGAAAGCCAGGATATACATGTCCAAAACTCATGCACATATGGCAAGAGGGCATGTTATAGGTGGAACTAGGTCAGGGCAAAAAGGTACACATGCATTCTCTATTTCAGAAGTGAAATATATGTTCATGTCTGTGAACAGTGTTAGGTTTTACACCTGCTCCTGGGGATGTTTGAGAGAAAGTTGCTTGTTTTTGAGCAGTGCTCTACTGGAAGGGTTAGGGGTGGTCTCCTCTTTAATCCCCCAATGCCCCCCTCACAGTTGATACTGGCAAAGGATTTCAGCTTCTGTGAAACCATGTATGTATATATTTCTGAAACGGCTGACTATACATATACATGTCTATACGTGTATGTTTCTGAAATGGTTGACACGCATACGCTGAGCATGCATAGGCGCCTTCATGGCTTAGTAAAAGGGCCCCTCGAAGAGGTATGTTCTGAATTTATCACTCTTTTGTGTATTATATTTTCTTTGTATTTGCATTTATTGACTAAAATTCTGACTTGCATTTATAAGATCAACATTTAGTCCCACCAAAATTTGTTAAAGCTGAGTCCCACAAAAACTAAAATATTATGCTTGGAACGGTTGTATCGACTGCTCCTTCATCACATCCCAAAAAAGATATAGCAGAATTAGAAAAGGTACAAAGAAGGACGATCAAGCCCAGCATCCTGTTTCTAACAGTGGCCAATCCAGGTCGCAAATACCTGGCAAGATTCCAAAAAAGTACAAAACATTCTATACTGCTTATCCCAGAAATATTGGATTTTCCCCAAGTCCATTTAATAACGGTCTATGGACTTTTCCTTTAGCAAGCCGTCCAAACCTTTTTTAAAGTCCGCTAAGCTAACCGCCTTTACCACATTCTCTGGCAACGAATTCCAGAGTTTAATTACACGTTGAATAAAGAAAACTTTTCTCTGATTCATTTTAAATTTACTACATTGTAGCTTCATTGCATGCCCCCTAGTCCTAGTATTTTTGGAAAGCGTAAACAGATGCTTCACATCTACCCATTCAACTCATTATTGAACACAATATTCGAGGTGTGGTCACACCATGGAGTGATACAAAGGCATTATAATATCCTCATTTTTGTTTTCCATTCCTTTCCTAATAATACCTAACATTCTATTTGCTTTCTTAGCCGCAGCAGACACTGAGCAGGTTTCAACGTATCATCAACAACGACACCTAGATCCGTTTCTTGGTCCGTGACTCCTAGCGTGGAATCTTGCATGACATAGCTACAATTCGGGTTCCTCCTCCCCACATGCATCACTTTGCACTTGCTCACATTAAACGTCATCTGCCATTTAGACGCCCAGTCTCCCAGTCTCGTAAGGTCCTCTTGTAATTTTTCACAATCCTCCCGCGATTTAATGACTTTGAATTACTTTGTGTCATCAGCAAATGTAATTACCTCACTAGTTACTCCCATCTCTAGGTTAGTTATAAATATGTTAAAAAGCAGCGGTCCGAGCACAGACCCCTGGGGAACCCCACTAACTACCCTTCTCCATTGTGAATACTGACCATTTAACCCTACTCTCTGTTTTCTTTTAACCAGTTTTTAATCGACAATAGAACACTACCTCCTAACCCATGACTCTCCAATTTCCTCTGGAGTCTTTCATGAGGTACTTTGTCAAACACCTTCTGAAAATCCAGATACACAATATCAACCAGCGGCTCACCTTTATCCACATGTTTGTTCACCCCTTCAAAGAAATGTAGTAGATTGGTGAGGCAAGATTTCCCTTCACTAAATCCATGTTGACTTTGTCTCATTAATCCATGCTTTTGGGAATATGCTCTGTAATTTTGTTCTTAATAATAGTCTCTACCATTTTGCCCTGCACCGACGTCAGACTCACCGGTCTATAATTTCCCAGATCTCCTCTGTAACCTTTTTTAAAAATCGGCGTTACATTGGCCACCCTCCAATCTTCCGATACCATGCTTGATTTTAAGGTTAAATTACATATTTCTAACAATAGGTCCGCAAGATCATTTTTCAGTTCTATCAGTACTCTGGATGAATACCATCCAGTCCAGGAGATTTGCTACTCTTCAGTTTGTAGAACTGCCCCATTACATCCTCCAGGTTTACAGAGAATTCATTGTTTCTCCGATTCGTCAGCTTTGAATACCATATCCGGCACCGGTATCCCACCCAAATCTTCCTCGGTGAAGACCGAAGCAAAGAATTCATTTAATCTCTCCACTACGGCTTTGTCTTCCTGATTGCCTCTTTTACTCCTCGGTCATCTAGCAGTCCAACCGATCCTTTTGCCGTCTTCCTGCTTTTAATATACCTAAAAAAATTTTTACTATGTGTTTTTGCCTCCAACGCAATCTTTTTTTCGAAGTCCTTCTTAGCCTGTGAAATCTTTACATTCCCAATATGTCTAACAGATTTTTTTCCCCACTGTTTAAACAGTGGCTAGGAACTTTTGAGACTACTTACTTGATTGTGAGAGGAGATTATAATTGTGTAATAGACTCCAATCTGGACCAGTCACCAGGGATGTGTGAAGGTCTGTTCAAGTCAGTGAAGCCTGCTTTGCACACGTGTGAAAGGCTGGATTTACTGGATGTATGGTGGTACTACATCCCTAGGAGTGGGATCTTAACACAAATTTCTAGGGTACATGGATTTATGTCCAGGTTGAGATATTTCTTGGTTGCATTTATGTCGAGCGTTACTGGTGTTGAGATTGGTCTGTCCTATCCCTAGTTGGAGTGTACCTGGGAAGAGGAGGGAAACCTGCCTGAAAGTGGTTTCTATTTTCTTGGGTTCCCCAGTAATGAAATGTGGGAATGGTAAAAGGCAAAAAAAATAGGAGTAAACCCACTAATACTGGATCCAAGTGGCTACTCAAAGGACAAACAGTTTAGCCTGAAGAAGGGGAAGTGCTCATCTGCAGAGTGAAGCAGCCTTGAAAGAGCCAACAAAAATTAATAGTGATGTGAAGGGGTTTGCCATAATAAATACTCATTATGTTTCAGAAGGGATTGTGCATGTTAAAACAACAGATTGTACTTTATTCATGTCAAATCTTGCCCTCATTTACATAATTAAATCACATTTTCTTTCATAGAATGTATGCTGATCACTGGTATATTTTGTTAGCAACCTTTTAAGTTTATTTGATTTATTTATTTATAGTTAAGGTCTCTGGAAATAGTGACTAATATCTCTTGTATCATCTTAATTTATAGTCTGTGTATTAATGCAATCAGCATGGTGGCTTATAAATCATCTGTCTTACCTCTGATTAAATGTATGTTAATAATAGCTTAGATTAATTTTATGTAATGACTTGCCTCTAATCCCTATCTACTTTCCCATTATAGTGTAACTCATGCACCAGTGCTGAACTAGGACCACTGGACACCAATCTTTCTATGGGGTGGGTCATAAAGGGGAAACCCCTCTGTGGTGTGACCAGCAACTGCCATAAATGCTTTCCTCAGAGGTAGGAGAGAGGGACTAGGGCTATAAATGAAAAAGGTTAGCAGAACAGAAAAAAAAAAGGTTTGAGGCAATAATCTGTAAAAGATTGTCACTTGAAAAAATTTGGTTAAGGGTGAGGGGGTAGAATAAAAGAGAGAAAGGCAGGAATAAAGAACAGAAATAATCATTCACAAAAATATAATACTTCTTAAGAGTTTCAAGATTTACAATATTAACTGCAGTAACATACTGGGCAAGATCATCCTTTGCAGCCGTCCTCACGCTAGTCCGTCTTGCATTAACCTCAATGATGTTAAAGAGTTCTGCAACCCCAGGTGCAGTACCTTACCTTTAAAAGACAGTCTTATCTCTCCGGTGCATTAGCACCTAGTGTAGAGTTATCCCTGTGCTCTAAATGTAGTTGCTACTCTTGCTGCCAGAATCAGTGTCTGCTGGGGTACACCAAAGCGTGTGAATGTCCAATATTAACAGGTATGAGCTCATGTGTTATTGCAGCCCTTCCACTGGTTAGTGCTGATATAGCATCAATGGTTCCTCAGCTCTTCTAACCACTGGCATGGCTTCGTCTTTGTAGCTCTTCTCAAACTTTTTGCCTCTTGCGGAAACCAGTCTCCTTAACTTAAAAAAATGAAAACGATAGGAAGCTCTTTACTACACTCAATTTCTTCTTATAATCTACATATAAGTGTTCTCTTCCACACACTGTGACAGTACCTATCCAGAAAATAAAATACCATTCAGCCTATCTGGAATCTCCCTGCTGATCTGGGTGGGGGTGGGGGGGTCATAAGAGTGGGAGTAACACTCACTCACTCCTGCCTGTTTTGGGTCCAACCTCAAAATGGTCATCACAATCCCAAGCGACAATTTCAATGCTGCTCGTATGACCCCCCCCCCCCCCCCAACACACACACACAGAAGACCACCAGAGAAAGTCCAGGTAAGTCTGGGTGGGGGGAAGAGTGGAATTGGAACACTGACATGTCCTTCTGTGGGACCCAGCCAATATTCAGCCAGGGCCTGCATAAGTTGTGGTGGCTAGCATGCTCTGAATTAACCTCTGATATTCCGTGCTTGTGCTCAAACATGGCCTGACATTGAGTATCTGGGGCTTAATTCAGCCCGCGGCAATCAGCATTTTCAAAAAAACGTTTACTGCCACATGCTGAATATTGACCAGCTCAGGCTTCTCCTTTTCAGTCTGAAAGCAGAGCCCTCAGTTCTCTTTCTTTTTCTCAGTCTCCACTTCTCTGGTTCTTCTGAGAAGATAAGGGCAAGAGGTTTTTGTATCTCCCTATTGCTCTGCTCCCCCCAACTCCATGGACGACTTCTTCTCTTGTACACATGGGGCTCTTTGATCTCTCTCTCTCTTGCTTGCTGATAGCCAAATGCTGGGGCTCTTCCGCCCTTCTATTGACTTCCCAAGCAGTGACAAGGCTGCCTCCCCTTCTGGTACTGCTGTTGCTTCCCTTGTTCTTTGGTACTTCAGTGGAGGGGGAGGGATCTCCAGAAGACCCCTCCTCATTCCAGAGAGGTAAATTTCTTCTACCTGTTTACATTAGGATCTTGAATCCTCCTTTTCACTCTTGCTGGGGTACACCCCAGGTAGACATTAAGACAAGGGTCTACCTTCAAAGGCTGCAACAATTGCTCCCATCTGCAGTGTCTGGAATGTGTTCTGTAGTGGGACATGCAGAGGCTGGGGGGCTTTAGGATTTAAGGGATTACTCACTTTTCTGATACTCCACTCCATATAAGGATACATCCAGTCCAGTTTTTGTTCCAAGCCAGAAAATATTTTACTGAAAGTCCATCAAGATAAATAGGATAGGCAAATAAATGATGAATAGTACAAATTTAAAAGTTAGGCGTATTTTATAGAATATGCTCACGCACCGTTTGTATGACTAAAATTTAGGCACACCCATTTAGGCCACCTAAAACCAGGCCTAAATACCTGCACCTAACTTAGGTACAGATTGGATGTATTCCATAACAGTGTGCATTGTTTTTTTTTAAATGCACTCAACTTGCCCATTCCATGCATATGGTCATGCCCCCTTTTTGGCTCCATGCATTAGAATTTACATGCATTGCGTTATAGAATACACCTAGAAAGTTGTGTTTGTAAGTTCTAATTAAAGGAAATTAGTGCTACTAATTGGTTAAGTACCAATTATCAGTGCTGATTGGCTTGTTAATCAATTAAGTGCAATCTATCTGTATACAGTACTGTTTTTCATATATTACACACATATTCACTGGATTTATTAATTCATTCATATGTTTTTCATCTCAGGTTCATGATACATTTTTATTAAGATCCTACTGTTAGAGGTCTATGATACAAGTGTCAACTCAACTCTATATTCTCCTTTCATGCCATTTCTATATAGAATGATCTACCTCAATGTATCATAACCGAGTCAAATTATTTACAGTTTTGAAGGAAATTGAAAACCTTCTTATTTGACAATTAACCACCTTTCTTGCATCAGATACCCTTCACACTGAATCAGGAGATTGCCTGTCAGTAGGGTAGTTATACAAAACAAGGACAGGAGGCACTGACAGAGAAAAGCACTGTAAAAGCCGGTATGCCTCATCCTTATATTGAAAGCACCAGTTCCAGGACCGTAGCTTGGTTTCACCTCCAGATATGGTCCTCTGCTGACACAGTCAGGTACTTATGATATGAATTAGTATGGGTGTGACTTTTTTGTCAGTATTCAAATTAGTTGTTTGAGGTGAGAGGTTTAGGTGCCACGCTTTTGCTAATCCACAGGGCCATTCAGTTCACTCACTTATTGCAAATATTGTAGCAGGACGTTTATCCACTCCTACCCTAGCTGAGATAATATTTAACTATCTCTCTGACCTCATGTGCAACTTTCTTTAAATTAGTCACCTTACTTTCTAACTCACTCTCTTACTTATCTATATGTTCCATCTTTGCTTTACCCTTCACTATCAATTAAAATGTTCTATTACATATTATGTTGGCATTGTAAATAGTATACTATGCCATACTTTGTATTGTTATTTGAATATTTTTACCGCTGTAGTTGCCTATTTCTCATGTTTGATCTATTCTTACTGTACACCACCTTGAGTGAAGCTAGAAGAATGGTCTAAGGTTTGGCAATTAAAATGCAAAGAAATGCAAAGTGATGCACTTAGGGAGTAGAAATCCACAGGAGATGTATGTTTTAGGTGGTGAGAGTCTGATATGTACGGACAGGGAGAGGGATCTTGGGGTGATAGCATCTGAGGATCTGAAGGTGACGAAACAGTGTGACAAGGTTGTGGCCATAGCTAGAAGGTTGCTAGGCTGTATAGAGAGAGGTGTGACCAGCAGAAGAAAAGAGGTTTTAATGCTCCTGTATAAGTCATTGGTGAGGCCCCACCTGGAGTATTGTGCTCAGTTTTAGAGGCCATATCTTGCTAAGGATATAAAAAGAATTGAAGTGGTGCAAAGAAAAGCTACAAGAATGGTATGGGATTTGCATTACAAGATGTTTGAGGAGAGACTTGCTGACCTGAACATGTATACCCTGGAGGAAAGGAGAAACAGGGGTGATATGATACAGACATTCAAATATTTGAAAGGTATTAATCTGCAAACAAACCTTTTCCGGAGTTGGGAAGGCAGTAGAACTAGAGGACATGAAATGAGATTGAAGGGGGGCAGACTCAAGAAAAATGTCAGGAAGTATTTTTTCATGGAGAGAGTGGTGGATACTTGGAATGCCCTCCCGCGGGAGGTGGTGGAGATGAAAACAGTAACGGAATTCAAACATGCGTGGGATAAACATAAAGGAATCCTGTTCAGAAGGAACGGATCCTCAGAAGCTTAGCCGAGAGGCAGAGCCGGTGGGGGGAGGTGGGGCTGGTGGTTGGGAGGCGGGGCTAGTGCTGGGCAGACTTCCACGGTCTGTGCCCTGAAAATGGCACATACAAATCAAGGTAAGGTATACACAAAAAGTAGCACATATGAGGTTATCTTGTTGGGCAGACTGGATGGACCGTGCAGGTCTTTTTCTGCCGTCATCTACTATGTTACTATCGTGCTTATTTCCGAAGGAGAAGGGCACCCATCTTCCGACACAAATCGGCATAATCGAAAGCCGATTTTGGGTGTCCTCAACTGCTTTCTGTCGCGGTGATTACCAAAGTTCAAGGGGGCGTGTCGGCAGTGTACCGAAGGCAGGATGGGGGCGTGGTTAACAGGTGGGCGTCCTCGGCCGATAATGGAAAAAAGAAGGGCGTCCCTCATGAGCATTTGGCTGACTTTACTTGGCCCATTTTTTTCCACGACCAAGCATCAAAAAGGTGCCTGAACTGACCAGATAACCACCGGAGGGAATCGGGGATGACCTCCCCTGATTTCCCCAGTGGTCACTAACCACCTCCCACCCCCCAAAAAACAACTTCAAAAAATGGCAGTTGAAGACATCCAAAATGTGGATGTTTCTGTGAGAAGGACATCCATACCTTTCCTATGCCTCCCTCTCTTTATTTATTTGTATTTTGGATCCCCAGTGGGATTTGAACTGGCTACCTCTGGATTACAAGACCAACGTTCTAACCACGAGGCCACTCATTCACCCACTCCATGCCTCTCCCTTGGAATTTGGTCATCCCTGTGGGGAGGGCAGTATGCAGGTCCCTGGGGGGGGGGGGTATGTGTGTGTCAGCGGAGGCATAACGAAGGCGTGGACGTCCTTCTTTCAAACATTTTGGATGTCCGCAACTGCTCCCCACAGGGATGGCCAAATTTCAAGGGAGTGGAGTAGCATGGAGGAGTGGTAGAGTGGCTTAGTGATTAGAGCACTGGTCTTGCACTCAAGAGGTGGCCAGTTCAAATCCCACTACTGCTACTTCTGATCCAAAATTTAAATAAATAAAGAGGGTGTCAGAGGCATAACAAAGGCATTGGCTTCCTTCTCACAGAAACACCCACATTTTGGATGTCCTTAACTGCCGTCTCTTCCCCTCCTTAGGAAGGAAATCATGTGCAAATGAGCTAACAGCGAGCAGCTCATTTGCATGCAATTTCCTTCATGCATACCCGTTCCTTTCCAGATCAGTAAGGGAAGGGGTTTTTCCATTCAGTTAGTGGGACCAGTGCACTATGAATGCTGGCTCCTCCCATGACCAAATGGCTTGGATTTGGTCGTTTCTGAGATGGGCGTCCTTGTTTTCCATTATCACCGAAAACTGTGGACGACCACCTCTAAGGTCGACCTAAATTTCATGATTTGGGCGTCTCCGACCGTATTATCGAAACGAAAGATGGACGTCCATCTTGTTTCGATAATATGGGTTGCCCCGCCCCTTTATGGGGCCGTCCTTAGAGATGGGCGCCCTTAGAGATGGACGCCCCCATTCAATTATCCTCCTCCACGTTACTATGTAATTCCTTCAAAAAGGCAGTAAATAAACCCTAATAAGCAAATAAATAAACACATTATTGTTTTATCAATTACACCTCATTTGGTTTAATTATTTGTAGAGAATGGAGTCGATATTCAAAGCAATTTAACCTCCTGCCCAGTTTAATTGCCTGTATGGGGCTACCTACTGATATTCAGTGGCACTTAGTTGGATAGTGTCGCTGAATATACCTTCCAATTACCTACGCTGAAACTGACTATGTTGTGGGTAGCCTGGGGGCAGAGTCAGCACTTATGCAGTTAAGTGCCGATATACAGCACTTAACTAGATAAGGCAACCAGACAAATCAGACTGCATAAAACACAGCCTGGTTTCACCTATCCGGTTAAGGGATGAATATTCGCCTTAACTTCATAAGCGCTGACTTAAGCCAGTCCTGAAACATGACAACATTCCACTGAAATATGCATCCTGGAGATGAGCAGAACCATTGTCCCATGAGGACCTTTAAATGCAGTCCACGAGCATATGCTGGTGTTTGAGACTCACCATTCACTTGGGCATTGGCTGTGTAAGTGCACGACAAGTATTGCCTGGGAATCAAATCTGCACACTTTAAATTCTCTCCCCCTTCCCTCTCTCTATTGGAAGACAAGCTGCAAACATAGCCCAAATTAGTTCATCTGAATTTGTAAGGCAAATATTGAAAACAAACATTACAGTGCTCATTACAACCTAGGATCTGTTTAACAAGTACACCCTGATTTACTAAACAGTTGCTTCCATTTTGTGCTGTAGGGTCAGACAGATTTATTAAAGGTTTACTCCATAAGGGTCACAACCTTCTGCAGTAGAATTTGTGGGAAGGCCAGCATAATGATTGTATTTATTATCCTCTTACCAGCCTACACACAAAAGAGGTCACTGAAAACCCTCAGAATGCACCACACATCCCTAAAGGTAGAGTGAATAACTGTTATGCTGTCTGGTTGGCACAGCCAGCAAGGGCCTTGAAGTATAATGTGTTGCTGGGTTTGTCATCAGGCCCGATGTCCTTGTGTCCTGCTTTGCAAAGACCCTGCCTTCTCTCGGAGCTGGAGCTGCCAGTTCCTATTGAATCCAATACAGCTTCTGTAGGACAGTCATTGAACTCTGCCTGGGAGTGCATTCCCTGGAGCCTCCAGAGATTGTTATGTATTTATATGTATTAGCAAGCATATTGTGTTGTCTTTTCTGTCTCTAATTTTCTTTCCTGTCAATATTGGCAATCTTTTCCTGTTTTTATTTGATTTATTGTAAACCACCTAGAATTTTGTTAGAGCTGTATATCAAATTTTAATAAACTTGGAAACTTGGATAAGGAGATGTTGGGTCTCGGTCCCTAGGGCCTTGGCAACAGCAGGCAAGGTAGCTCTGTGAGGGTGAGCCCAAATCTTCATCATCTTCTCTCTTCTGCAGCAGTGTTCCTACTCCCTTCAGCTCCTGACAGACTTTCTCACTGCCCTCCTTTCCCCCTCCCCGACACCCACGTAACTAAAAACAGAAATACCTGAAGTGGCAGGGATCCCAAAGCCTCACCAGCCGAAGAACTCCTCATGGCCAGAATATTTGCAACCAGGGCAGCTGGTGGCAGTCTCCCCAATCAGCAGTCCTGCCAGGCTCTGTGCATGCTCAGTTAAACTGAGCATGAACTTGGGGTGGGGGAGGGGTGGGGGCTGTACAGGGATTCTGTTGCCAGTTGCCTACTAAGTATTCTTGCCAGGAGGAGGTCTTTGGCTGGTGGGGCTTGGACATCCCTGCCAGCCCACAAAGGAAGCACCAATTTTGGGTGAACCTTGACCTACCTGGGGTCACCTGTGGGGTTACAGCATTGCTCTGTGCATAAGAAAATGCAAAAAAGAACAACCCATCTAAAAGTCCTTAAAGTGAGATTTAAAACAAATCGGAGAAAACTTTAATTTTCTTCACTCAACGTGTATTTAAACTCTGGAATTCGTTGCCACAGAATGTGGTAAAGACGGTTAGCTTAGCGGGTTTTTAAGAAAGGTTTGGACGGCTTCCTAAAGGAAAAGTCCATAGGCCATTATTAAAATGGACGGGGAAAATCCACTGCTTATTTCTGGGATAAGCAACATAAAATGTTTTGTACTTTTTTGGGATCTTGTCAGGTATTTGTGACCTGGATTGGCCACTGTTAGAAACAGGATGCTGGGCTTGATGGACCTTTGATCTGCCCCAGTATGGCAATACTTACAGTATGTACTTATGAGATTGAGGGGAGAGAGAGCTCACACAGACTCCAGTCACATCTTCTAGTTTTGCTTTTATCCTTCAGTGTCACCGGTGCTCTGTATTCCATAAGGGCCTCACATCCTGCTTTATGTACTTCAGGAACCAGTCTGGAAAATGTTGCATCATATAAATCACATTTTAAAGCAATGCCTAGGAATTTTCCAACAGTCTTTATGCTGAAAAATATTACTGTAATAAAGTCTCGGAAGGCAGCCCCTCTCATAGCATGCAAGAGAGGAAAACCCAAGCAAGCAATAAGCTGTCTTTTCTGCAAGGGTGCAGTGTTACTTCCCTCTAGATGTGAGAGAATGGGGAGGCTCGGTTTGCAAGAGCTGAGGCAATCAGTAAGAAACCTCAGTGAAGACTTGCTGCAAAGATGTTGCCTTGTGCAGAAAGCAGATAAAAAAAAAAAAGTTGCTGCGTTATCAGAGTACATTGCAGCTGCCCTTTATTCTTTCTATAGCAAAGTCCTCAGCCTCTGAAACCACTGGAAAAGATATCAAAAAATTATGAAACTTGTATCCAATGAGTTCAGGGAAGAAACTGCTGCTGATTTATGGTACATTGTTCCATGTCTGTGCTCTTGATTTAGTGTTAGACACATATTAATGGCTAAAGGTTATCTTGCAATTTGACTGTCATCCTGTACAAAAGAATCAGAGATCACATTAAACTCTTAAGAGTCCATATGTTAGCTCTTTGCTCAATAATTTTAGTAGGTCTCTTACAGGCACTTGAAAAAAATGCTCAGGGCATAGCAAAAATGCACAGACTGTTGAACCTCTTTGGATAAAAACATTTTTAAAAAAATAGATTTATATTTACCCATTCTGCTCCACTCCGTATTTTGTATTTTGTACAATTTTTAAACTTTGTACCCTAGACCATAAGATCCTCTATGGAGCAGCCCCAGCATATATGGATGCCCTTGTCAACTTACCACCAAGAAATTCACCTAGAACTGCTCATTCTTACTTAAACCTCCATTACCCTGCGTGTTCTGGACTCAAGTATAAAACCTCATATGCTTCCACCTTTTCCTATGTCAGTACTCATTGGAGGAATGCGTTACCTAAATCGGTAAAAACGGTTCAAGATCATCTGACTTTCAGGAAGTCTCTGAAGACCTACTTAGTTGGGCAAGCTTACCCTAAAGATCCTTTCTTGCCTCAATGATTCCTGGACTCCGACCCCTCTAGTGATCTTGCGGACTTACCTACTTTTTTCCTATCCCTTTACCTTTTCGTCCCATTTATCCCTTTCCATTTATTGTACTCGCCTGTTTGCTACTTAAATGTTGTAAGCCACATTGAGCCTGCCAGCGGTGGGAAATTGTGAGGTATAAGTGCTGTAAAATAAAATAATAAATAAATCTCCCTCAGCTATCTCTTTTCCAAGCTCAAGAGCCCTAACCTCTTAATCCTTTTCTCATACAGGAGGAGTTTCATTCCCATAATCATTTGGTCGCCTTTCTTTGAACCTTTTATAATTCTACTACATTTTTTTAAAGATACAATCACTAGAATTGCACACCATACTCAAGGGGTGGTTGCACCATGGAGTGATACAGAGGCATTATAATATCCTTTGACTTATTTTCTATCCTTTTACTAATAATTCCTAGCATTCTGTTTGCTTTTTTGACCACCAGACTACACTGGGCAGAAGATTTTAGCGTATTTCCACAGTGTTATGCTAGTTATTCTTCAAAAGTAATTAATTACAGTTACTAGTTACTTCTCAGCTTAAAGCAATTAGCTACAGTAATTAGATTACTCATTTAGGAAAGTAATTGATAACTGATTATAGTTACCTGCTTATTGTAACTAATTGCTTTTCCTTTACTGATATCACATCCAAGAATACTTATTGTAAAAAGCCTTATGGTTCATGAAGAGGTAAAATATCTATCTTATACACTACCTTAATATGAATATTGTATAACTTCATCTCTTGATGCTTATTTCAAGGAGGTTTGACCAATTCATGCCAACCACATCCTCATGTCATGCCCTATTGTTCTAGTTGTGAATAAGTAGTTAACTACTTTATTGATTTCTGCAAGAAAGTAATTAACTACAGTAGTTAATTACTAGTAACTCAATATCGCACAACACTGCTTTCCCTGATGACACCTAGATCTTTTTCTTGGGTGCTGACTCATAGGGTGGAACCTAGCATCAAATAACTATGATTTGGATTATTCTTCCCATTGTGCATCACTTTGCCCTTGTCCACATTAAATCTCATCTGCCATTTGGATGCCCAGTCTTCCAGTTTCCAAAATTTTTCTGCAATTTTTAGCAGGCGGTAAGGGCTCATGTACTACTCTCATGGTAAAACGGCAGTGTGTAGCAATGGCTGTGCGCTGCCCAATTACCGCTGGGAACACCTACTCCCCCGCCAATTTTTATTTTCTAGCATGGGAAATGGAGTGCGCCAAAAACAGAACTACCGCAGGGCACCTGGGCGTACCCTGCGGTAGTGCTGTTTTCCCACATGCTATCCGTGTAGTAGCCCTACTGCCCCTTTTTAAAAGGGCCCCTATCCTATATAATAATTCTCACCATCAATGTTCTAAAGTAGCTGCCTGTGTCCGTGGCTCCTGAGCTAGGCTCTGTAGCCAGGCTGACGTCTCTCACAGCTGATTCCCCCTGCCGCTCCCTGCAACATGACAAGCGCGGCACCGCAGACAACCCCCCCCCCCCTTCGGTGCATCACCAAAGCCCCTCCCCCCCAAACACATCAACACCCCACGGGCACCACCCAAGCCCCTCCCCCCAAGCACATCAACACCTCCTCCCGGGCACATCAACCCCTTCGCCACCCGCAGCTGCCAGTTCAAGACCCCAACTCCCTCCCTCCCTCCAATTTGCAAAGACCACCCTCCCTCTGATTTCCAGACCCCCCCCTCGGAGTCCCTGACCCCTGAACCCCCCTGCCGTGACCCTCTCAAGCCCCCCTTCCCGCCCACCTCCCTCCGATTTACAGACCCCCTCGGAGTTCCTGACCCCTGGACCCCCCTGCTGTGACCCTCTCGAGCCCCCCTTCCCGCCACCAACCATCCCCCGCCGCCATTGTGTACCTGTGCTGGGGGGGACCCCAACCCCTGCCAGTCGAAGTCTTCTTCTTGGCTGCGTGGCGTGGACGAATGACGTGATCAAGTTGGAATCTGTTTGTGTGTGTGCGTCTGACGTCAGACGCACGAACACAAACTGATTCAAACTTAATCACATCATTCGTACTCGCCGCACGGCTGAGAAGAGGACTTCAGCTGGCAGGGGTTGGGGTCCCCCACCAGCACAGGTACATGACAGCGATGGGGGAGGGTTGGTGGCGGGAAGGGGGGCTCGAGAGGGTCACAGCAGGGGGTCCAGGGGTCAGGAACTCCGAGGGGGTCTGTAAATCAGAGGGAGGAAGGCAGGGAGGTGGGGTCTGGAACTCGGAGAGAGGGAGGGGATCTGCAAATTGGAGGGAGGGAGGCAGGGAGGTGGGGTCTGGAACTCGGACAGTGGGAGGGAGGGGTCTGGAACTCGGAGGGGGGGTCTGGAATTCAGAGGGAGGGGGGTCTGGAATTCGGAGGAGGGGACGAGAGGGGAGGAATGCACCACCTGTACAAAAACTAAAAAAAAAAAAAAAAACGGGGGGGGGGGGACGACGACCCTGGAACTCGTTGGAACGGAGGGAGGGAGGGAGGGATGACGACCCTGGAACACGGAGGAAGAGGGGACACTGGAACTGGGTGGGACACACACTCGCACACAGTCTCACTCACTCTGTCACGCACACACACTTGCAAATTCACACTCTCTCAAACATACACACTCTGAGGAAAACCTTGCTAGCACCCGTTTCATTTGTGTCTGAAATGGGCCTTTTCTACTAGTATTTCATATAACAGAGTTCTGATCTAATATTCACTGGAAGGGTATTTCTGCACTTCACAGCCTGGTATGCAAAGATAGCAGCATGAAACTTAAAACAAAATACATATTTTAAAATAACATCGAGCTTTGATTGGGGATCAGTGGAGCTCAATCAACAATGGGGTACTTCTTTCAAATTTATATTTCTCTAATATCAATTTGGCTGCAGTATTCTGCATCTACAGCAGTTGGTGAATTATTACATTAGCATAGCCTAAAAATAACATATTGCAATAGTCTAGCTGCAAAAATATGGTTGCTTGAACAATCGATTGAGTGTTCTCGCCTAAAATATTTTCTAATACTGTGAAGCTGACACATTCTATTAAATATTTTCTTAACTAGCAATTTAACTTGTATCATCACTGTCAAATGCACGTCTATCAAACTCCCAATATTTTAAGAAATGATTAGTATAAAATTCCCTAATTTGAACCAAAATCTTGTCATTAGTCAACTCAACAAAAGACGGCCTAAGCCATGACACTTTTTTTTTTTTTTTTTTTTTTTTTGGGGGGGGCATTATATGTGTGTGTGAGACATATGCAATAACAATCATGCAATATCTTATGAGTAATCAGGTAAATATAATTATTAGTACTATTACAATAATGCCATAAGTAATCTACTACTATTACTACTTATCATTTCTATAGCGCTACATGGCATACGCAGCAATGTACACCATACATGAAAAAGACAGTCCCTGCTCAAAGAGCTCACAATCTAAATAGGACAGGCACACAGACAGAACAACTGACAGGTAAGGGAATTCAAGAGGTGGGGGATAAAAGGGTACAGGGCAAGTGAATAGTGGTTAGGAGTCAAAAACAGTGTTAAAGAGGTGGGCTTTTAGTCTGGATTTGAAAACGGCCAAAGACGGGGCTAGACATACAGGCTTGGGAAGTCTATTTCAGGCGTGAGGCACAGCAAGATAAAAGGAACGGAGTCTGGAATTAGCAGTATGGAATACTTATCTCTTTGTTGTGTGCCTAAGTATAATACATATCTTTGCTTGCTGTGCTAATGTCATGCAATTACAGAGCAGTAGGCCTGAAGCCATGAGCTTCAGATTGTACAGTTCTGTACTGGGTCATTAACCATTTCTCGCCTGTCCTGCCATTTGGACTTAACATCTGTGAAATATTCAGTCACTAAAAAACTCAAGCCAACAAGTCCTGAGAAAGATGACTATTAGCCAGCTGATTAAAACCGAGTTCCCAGGAGATCTGCTGTACATTTCATCATTTTTACAGCTAGATTATTAAATATACAATATCCATTCTTGCTCAGTCACTGGCAGAATTGCCAGTCTGTAGAATAATTTTACAGCAGCAGTGATATTTATGCCTAAGCTACAATAGGTTAATGCCTGATACCTGGTGCAAGCACTACCTGAAATGTAATAATTTCAGCACTGTAATTTATTTATGGTGAGGTCTTTCCCATATATTTATATTTTTCGAAATATTGTAGATCTTTTCCATGCTGCTTTGCATACATTAGCATAAATATTTAAATTATGTAATAAAATGTGTGAGTGGGCAAAAAAAGGGCATGCAGTTTTTCTTAGGAGATTTGCAGAGCTTGTAAAACTTTCCCGACAGCCCGACCAATAACTTTTTGTGCTGGACTGACTAACTTTTGTGCTTCTGCTCACTCACAGGCAGATGATCAAAAGCAAACATGGGTGCTAGAGGCCATTACTGCCGGACTAGCACTCACATTTGCTTAAGCCCCAGGATCAGAGCCGGCGAGCACATGTAACAACGCGTTCACCAGCTCTTACGCTACTAGCATGCAAAAGCATTCTAAACAGGAACATTGGTATTCCTCCCCAGTACTCAGCAGGCAACACACCAAACTAGCGCACTGCTACCACTGTAAACCCTACGCCAGCTCATAGCTGGCGTTAGGGTTTACTAGAGCATTGGGGAGGAACCGCCAGCCCTTCAGCTAGTGGTAAAGTCTCATTTGGTAAGCAGGAGGTAATGACCTACGCACGTCAAATGCCACTTGGCGCACGTCCAATATGCGCATCTGAAAATAAAAATTATTTTTCGGCCGTGTGTATCGGACACGTGCCAAAAATGAAATTACTGCAAGAACCACACGGTAGCTGGGCGGCAACTCCATTTTGGCGCACATTGGGCACGCGTAGACACTTACACGGATTAGTAAAATGGCCCCTAATTTTGATTTTTTAAATATAATTATTTTATTCAAAATGAGGTAACGAGTCTCAGTCCGTAGCACTAGAAGTGTGTTATTCCTTATTTTTTGAGATAAGCATTTGAAATTGTGGAATTTAGTGCACTTTAGTCTGACTAATGTCAGTGGTGGTGGTGGTTGGGGGGAGGTGATAGAAAGGCCTGTTCAGAGGATTAAACATTTCTAACAGGAGTATAAAATATACAGCAGTTGGGAAAGATCCTCAGGAGACGGTTCAAGTATTCAAAGAAGTTTACTGAATTTTAACCTAAGGTAGCAGGGCCCAAACTTTTACTGAGATCCTTGATCTCACTCCTTTTGGAGTGAGGTGGTATAATAGAAAATGAACTTGTGTAGAGCTACCAGAGTGGAGGTTCTCTTTTAGCAATTTTGGAGGGAATTATTAAAGGCCTAAGCCTAAAGAAAGAGTTTGGTTTTTGTTCAGAAGGAATGGATCCTCAGGAGCTTAACCGAGATTGGATAGCAGAGCCGGTAGTGGGATGTGGGGCTGGAGGTTGGGAGGCGGGGATAGTGCTGGGCAGACTTATACGGTCTGTGCCCTGAAGAGCACAGGTACAAATCAAAGTAGGGTATACACAAAAAGTAGCACACATGAGTTGTCTTGTTGGGCAGACTGGATGGACCGTGCAGGTCTTTTTTCTGCCGTCATCTACTATGTTACTATGGAGGGAGGTGGTATAATAGAAGATGAACTTGTGTAGAGCTACCAGAGTGGAGGTTCTCTTTTAGCAATTTTGGAGGGAATTATTAAAGGCCTAAACCTAAAGAAAGAGTTTGATTTTTGTCTGCTGTTCAGTGCTAGCTAGACCTGGACCAACAAAGGAGTTTCTTTAGGCTGGCTAGGCTTAACAAGGGATAGAAAAAAGAACATTTCCAGGCCACGAAGTACTAGTATGTTTTGGCATCCAGAAGTCTTTTGAGATAGGTTTTATGTAAGAAGCTTTTGGGACTTTACCAAAAGACTTGGAGGGATTTTTTTAACTAACTATTGTTGTACCTTCCCCTGTTAAAGTCCAGCTTGTTTTAGATTTTTGGATTCTGGATTTTTGAGAGATTCTTGTAGCCAAGCAAGAAGCCGTGGAGGGGCATTTTTGATAAAATGTCTAAGACCGACTTTGGACATTTTGCTAAAAATGTTCAAACCTTGAGTGGTGAACATAGCCATTTTTGAACCTGAAAAATGCCTATCTTTTTGGTTTGAACATTGCCTTTTTCTAGATGTTTTGTGCTCAGTGCATTTTTCTTTTGGGACCATTTTGGAAAAAGAAAACGTCCAAGAGAAAAACACCCAAAAAACAACTATTGGGATGTCTGGGGACCATCATTCTTAGTAGACTGGCCACACAGACATCCAAGCAGAGCAGTGGGAGACACTGCAGTGGACTTCAGTTAAAAGGTCCCAGGTACACATCTCACCATATGTCAAGCTGCCTGTAAGAATAGTGAGTCCCTGTGCCAAACAATGTTTGGAGGCCGAACAACCCTGGCTTACCTGCAGAGGGAGATGAAGAGCAGGACCCTAGAACCACCACCGGGGGAAAGTAAGCGAAACCAGCAGACAGGTTCTGGTAGGATCTCAAGACGAGAGGCAGGCAGCAAGCAATTTCTGAGTAGCTGCCAGTGAAGCTTCATGATGCCAAATGACAGCCATGGTTCTGAGCTGGAAGCCCAAAAGAACAGGATAAAATATCCAAGTCAAAATAATACAGATAATGACCATTATATATGCATAGCTTTAAAGTTGAACATAACTGAATAAATGTAGCCATGTTCAGTTGCTTGGAATTCAAGAGGCTTTGACAAAAGCAGAGTCAATCCTTAAGGAGAAGGAGCAAACTGGTGATTGAATTGATGTCCTATGATTTCAGAAAAGTCTTAGGATATGAGTAAGATCCTACTTGCTTTCTGTGTGTGGCTTTGGGCCAATCATTTTTACATCCCTATAATTCTGGGACCTCATTGAAAATGAGATATTTGTTATCATTTGGCTTTCTTTGTCAATGAGTTATTTTCTAGTGGTGGGAAAGGAAGTGCAAAGCTAAAGATTAAGTGGAGTCTGTAGTTTTGAGGTAGGTGGAAAAATAGTCTGACTAGATGAGCCTTGAGGACCTTATATACTATAGTTTGCTTCTGTTCTAGGGCTGCAAATTCTGAGAAAGAAAAAAAATGCTATCCCCATATCCCTTCTGCCTCACTTCTAGTCCCTTTTTTCTCCTGTCTAGTCACTATCCTCCTAATTCTATATATAGGACTAGATTCTATATATGGTGCCTGAAAAATCGGCGCCAAAAACACCTAGGTGTATTCTATAAACCGTGCGTAGATTAGGCACGGTTTATAGAATATGCCTAGCACCCATGCCTGCACCTAACTCTAGGTGCCTAAGTTAGGTGCGGAGCAGGTATATTCTATAACCATGCGTGTTGACTTTCGGAGTGCCCACAGTTTGCCCATTCCACGCACATGGCCAGGCCCCTTTTTTGACAGTGTGCATTAGAATTTCCACGTACCACTTTACAGAGTACGCTTAGCAAGTTGTGCATATAAATTCTAATTAATGCCAATTAATGCCCATAATTGTTAAGTGCCAACTATCGGCACTGATTGACTTGTTAGATAATTAAATTGTGTGTGCAAATCCAGAATATTATCAGATTTGCATGTGCAATTTCAGTTGCACTATATAGAATCTGGGAGGATAACGCTCAAAATTGCGTGTGCAAATTATGCATGCAATTTAATTTCTTAACAAGCCAATTAGCACTGATAATTGGGCACAACCAATTATCAGCGCTGCTTGGTAATAATTGGAATTTACGTGTGCGTCTTCACAGTTGCTTTTCTCTAATAATGTGCGAGTAAAGTTTTCCATGCAGATCTAAAAAGGGGGCATGGTCATGGGAGGGGAATGGCCGGATCAAGTGCACTTCTAGGATTTGCATGCAGTGTTTTAGAATTTTACACCAGACTTCAATTGGTGTAAATCCTCATGCCCAATCCCGGCGCTGTTCTATAAACTTTGAGTGCCATTTATAGAAGAATCCTATACCTCACCAATAAACTTCCTTTAATCTCCCTCCCCTCTGCCACCTCAAGAAGCATCAGCAAAAGCTTACGAGGTGGTAATGGAAGTGGGATGTGTTCATCTACCTTGCAATGGCTCCTCCTCCAAGACAGAAATCCAAGCTGCAAAGGAGAGGTCACTACATTATCAGACTGCTGTTAAAAGAGAGGAAGACTGGTAGAATGAAATGTGTTTTCTCACTACCCAAAATATCTGAAACTAGGTCATTCACACATCCCATTAGCATTATTAATAAGCAGGAAACACAGAAACAAATAGCTTATAATTAGTTTATTGGGAGACATTGTACTTTAAAATACTGTAAAACACACAGTCCAGCCCTAAAAAAAATCCACAATCTGCTGCCACATTAAAAAAACCCTAAACTATATAATATAAAAATGTGAAAAGTCTCATAATCCAGTATATAAACAGACAATAAAATCTCTCTTCCACCTTTTATTGTCAATGATGTTTTTCCACATCATATACTTAGGGGCCTTTTGATTAAGCTGTATTAGGGGCTAATGAGCAGCAAACACAGCACGAGGATTTACACCAACTGAACTCTGGTGTAAAATTCTATAACACTGCATGCAAATCCTAGAAATGCTCCTGATCCAGCCATTCCCCTCCCATGGCCATGCCTCCTTTTTAGATCTGCATGGGAAAATTTACACGCACATCATTAGAGAAGAGCAACTATGAAGACGCAGTGCAGGGGTGGCCTAATGACTAGTGCAGCGAACTTCCAGCATTCTGGGTTCAATGCCCACTGTAGCTCCTTGTGACCCTGGGCAAATCAACCCTCCATTGCCTCAGGTACAAAAACCAAGATCGTGAGCCCTCTAGGGACAGAGATAGTACCTGCTTGTAATTGGATTGCAAGCCACATTTATCATTAACTCTGTTTGGAATAATGCAGAATACAAATGTACTACTACTACTACTACTATTTAGCATTTCTATAGCGCTACAAGGCGTACGCAGCGCTGCATAAACATAGAAGAAAGACAGTCCCTGCTCAAAGAGCTTACAATCTAATAGACAAAAAATAAAGTAAGCAAATCAAATCAATTAATGTGTACAGGAAGGAGGAGAGGAGGGTAGGTGGAGGCGAGTGGTTACAAGTGGTTACGAGTCAAAAGCAATGTTAAAGAGTTGGGCTTTCAGTCTAGATTTAAAGGTGGCCAAGGATGGGGCAAGACGTAGGGGCTCAGGAAGTTTATTCCAGGCGTAGGGTGCAGCGAGACAGAAGGCGCGAAGTCTGGAGTTGGCAGTAGTGGAGAAGGGAACAGATAAGAAGGATTTATCCATTGAGCGGAGTGCACGGGAAGGGGTGCAGGGAAGGACGAGTGTGGAGAGATACTGGGGAGCAGCAGAGTGAGTACATTTATAGGTTAGTAGAAGAAGTTTGAACAGGATACGAAAACGGATAGAGAGATAGTGAAGCGACTTGAGGAGAGGGATAGTATGAGTAAAGCGACCCTGGCGGAAGACGAGATGGGCAGCAGAGTTTTGAACCGATTGGAGAGGGGAGAGGTGACTAAGTGGGAGGCCAGCAAGAAGCAGATTGCAGTAGTCTAAACGAGAGGTGACAAGGGTGTGGATGAGGGTTTTGGTAGAGTGCTCAGAAAGAAAGGGGCGGATTTTACGGATGTTGTAAAGAAAGAAACGACAGGTCTTGGCGATCTGCTGGATATGATCAGAGAAGGAGAGATGTCATAATAAATAAATAAATAAATGGAGTACTGTAGGTGTGTCAGGGGGATGTTCCTTCACTAACTGTACATTGTCATGCACTAATTGGTTAATACTCAGATACTGTGTGGGCCCTTTCCACCTACAAAATGAATGGTGGTCAGTTCTCACATGGTAATTAAAAAAAAATGTCTGTGCACTGCTGGTATTATTAGTGCATTACCATTAATGCAGAAAATATAAAACTGGGGTTTTTACAGCCACAGTAAAAATGGCCTTAGCATGTGGGGAAAGACCTGAATAAAAGTGCACTAAGTCCACTTTTTACTGCAGCTTAGTAAAAGGACCCCCTATTTGTTTATTTATTTAGCTAGAAAAATAATTATTTATTTATTTAATTTAAAAAATGAATAACCCACTATTTCAAATGCCCAAGCAGGCATACAATTATATACACATAATCAGAATAATTACAAACAACAAACATACAGTTAAGTAAAAAAAAATAAAAAATAAATAAAAATACAACAAAGGGAGGATAACACACACGTACAATAAAATTAATTACTCATTAATAAGAAATTTTAATAAAGTTAAAAGGGTGTATGTCGGTGTACCTGATCACTCAGCAGAACCATACTTTACATCACAGTAAGCCGTTACTATGGTTTCCCTATCCTTCAATAGATAGTAAAAACCTGTTGAAAAAGATCTGATCTGTTATCATGTCTGTCTTCTCTGGACTCTCCTTGCCTTTCCTTTTCATTTGCTCCTTCTTCATTTCTCTGTCTTTTTCCCTTCTGTCTCTTTGACATCTTTTCTTTCTCATACCATTTCTTTCCAACTCCCTGTCTGTCTCAGTTACTTTTGCTTCCCCTCTCTGTCTATCTCTGCCTCATATTTCTCTATCTCCCCTCCAGTGTTCTTCTAGCTCTCTTTTCCATCTATCTTTATATTTATTGCTACTACTGAGGACGATTTTGCTCAATATCTTTGTGAGCAATGCTGCCAAAGAGTTAGAAGGGAAAATTTGCCTTTTGACAGATGGCATTATGATGTGCAACAGAGTGGACACCTCAGAGAGTGTAGGCAAAATGAGAAGTGAGCTACAAAAGTAGGTCAAATAATTAGCAGTTTTCCTTTAATTCAAAGCAGTGCAGAATGATGCATTTGAAATGCAGAAAGCCAAGGGAGCTGTATGCGATAGGAAGGGAAGGCAGCAGAACATAAGAGTAGCCATATTGGGTCAGATCAGTGGTCCATCTAGCCCAGTATCCTGTTTTCCAAACAGTGGCCAAAGAAATGAAGCAACTTGAGGCAAGACTTCCCTCGACTGAACCCATGCAGACTCATGAATCATGTTTGTCTACGTCTTCTGTAATGAGGTGGGCCATAGGCACCACTGCCCTACCAACTTTTTGTTTCACACAGCATCCTCACCGGTGAGAGGGCAAGGACAGAGCTTGGTTTGGTTGGCTCTTCCAAATAAAAAGATGTCCCACTGCCCCCGAGTAGAAATACCAGAAGTGGGCAAGGAAAAATAAAGAGGAAGAGAGTGGCTGGAGGAGAGAGAGAAGTGGGAAGCAGAAAGGGTAAGACACAGGGGGTTGGAGGGTAAGAGAGAGTGATATCAGAAAGGATGAATGAGAATGAGTATCCCAGAAGGAGGAAGGGAAAGGAAAGAGAGTGTGTGTGTGTGCTTGGAAAAGGGAATGTGAGAGACAGCAGATATGTAAGGGGAGGATGTGAGGAAAGAAAAAGGAGGAGACAGAAAAAAAGCAAGAGGAGAGGGATGGGGGAAAGGAGGGAGAAGAGAGGTCAGGAAGAGCTGCTGAAAGAAGAATGGGGAGGAGAGAGTAGCAACATAGTAGATGACGACAGGTAAGACCTGTATAGTCCATCCATTATTTCCAACAAGATAAAAGTCATAGTATAAACTCATATGTATACTGATTTGTCCTTGTAATTTTCAGGGCACAGATCATACAAGTCTGCCCATCACTGGCCTTGTTATCCAGTTATGGAAGCTGAATCTGCCCAGCCAAGATCAGGGCACAGACTGTAGAAGTCTGCTCAGCACTGGTTTTGCTTCCCAATTACTGGTGTTGCCATCTAACCACGGCTAAGCTTGTTTGGTTTCACGCCTTCTATACAGGATTCCTTTGTGTTTATCCCACACATTTTTTAATCAGTGGTGTAGCCAGACCTGACATTTTGGGTGGGCCCAGTGCTAATATTGGTGGACACTGTGTATATATGAGTAGTGTTTCTTGGGATACTACAAAATAATGCCTTACAATGCACTTGATGATGGATTTCTAAGTAGTCTGCCCAACAGCTGCCCTGATTCAACATAAACCACATACATACTTAATGGAAAAAAACAATAGTTTTATATAGTTACATTATCCCGTATCTTAAACTTGACCAGAAATAGGTCTACTTATATAGCAAACACCTCAACATATCACAAGATCCCCACCATCCATCCTGTAGCTAGGCATTACCCCTCCCTGTGGTCTAACATCAGCCCTGTCCTAAACCCTAACCCATTCCCCCATAGTCTGGCATCTCCCCTGCCCTTCCTAATCTCACCCTCACCATACCTTAAAGCACACCAGCACTAAATATAAAACCTGTTGTTTTTTAATGTCTTGCACACAGCAGAGCCTACCTCAACCCAGAAACCCGCCTACATTAAATACAAAACTTTTTTTTAAATCCTGGGATCTGCAGTGCCTAGGCTGAGGTTAAAATAATTTTTAAAACATTTTTGTATATAATGTTGGTGGGTTTCTAGGTGGGGATGGGCTCTGCAGTGCCCAGGTTAAAATTAAAATAATAAAAAAAAGTTGTATATTTCATGTTGATGAGGACCATCCACACCAACATGAAATGTACAACTTTTTAAAAACTTTTATTTAACTTGGGCACTGAGCCCATCCATAAACCCACCAGTAGTCCAGCATTGCACATAATAAAAATGAAAACATTTGTTTTTCCCTGGGCGTGAGTGTTGTTGAGTTTCTGAAAAGACTGCAGTTATGCACACTATGCAGTCAGTGTGCATGTGGAGCACAGCACTGCAGACTGTGCTGGATCCTGTGCCTGGCCCTGTCTGTGGCAGCAGGGGAATGCTGAGGCCTGGCTGGAGCTGAACTGACACTGCATTGCAGCTGCTAATGGTGCTGCTGCCGCCATAGTGCGTTGTCTGCACTGTGCAGCTGCTCTCACCGGTGCCTGCTGCCCTGCCCCCCACACCCCACCCCCGCAGCTTGCATGCGGTTCGGTCAAGCCCAGTCTCTTCCAACTGTGCCTGTGTTCCACTGCCAGTACTGAACTCCTCCTCCTAGAATCCGACCCGGATTTGGGACAGGTCCTAGGAGGAGCTCAGTGCTGGCAGTGGTGCACAGGCACAGTTGGAAGAGACCAGGCCCGACCGAGCTACATGCATACCGCGGGGGTGGGGGCGGGGGGGGGGCAGGGCAGCAGGCACCAGTGAGAGCAGCTGCACAGTGCAGACAAAGCACTATGGCAGTAGCGGCATTAGCAGCTGCGATGCAGTCAGCGATGAGCTGCTAAACTACCCTCTCACAGCAGGTCCTTCCGACTTCTGCAGACTAACTCCACTACTGACTTCATGCTCCCGGAGTGACCTGGACCCGAGCACTGCAGGAAAACAAATTAGGCAGGTACAGGTAGGACTTAATGCTCCAGGCTTGTGCGGCTGAACTAAAAGGCTAACCGGCGCCTAGATGATAGGCACCAATTGGTGGATCAAACAAAACTGGGTGGGCCTGAGTCAAGATTGGGTTGCTTCGACCCACCCAGGCCCACCAGTACCTATGCCCCTATTTTGAATTCCATTGTGGTTCATTTCCACCACCTCCCGTGGGAGGGTATTCCAGGTATCTACCACCCTCTCCATGAAAAAGTACTTCCTGACACTATTCCTCAGTCCTGTCCCCCCCATCACAACCTCAATTCATGTCCTCTAGTTCTACCAGCTTCCCATCTCTGGAAAAAGGTTTGTTTGTAAATTAATACCTTTCAAATATTTGAACGTCTGTATCATATCACCCCTTCTCTCCTTTCCTCCAGGGTATATATGTTCAGGACCTCAAGTCTCTCCTCATACGTCTTGTGATATAAACTCCATACCATTTTGGTCGCTTTTCTCCAGTGGTGTGCTGGTAAATGTTTAACAACAGGCTCTCTCCCCGGTCCACCTCTGTGCCTCCCCCCATCCACCTCTGCGCCTCCCCCCCCCAAAAAATTGCAGAGCTGGCTATAGCCAGGGAGAGAGCCTGGGGGGGGGGGGGCAATACATTACTCCAGGAAAAAAAAATGATCCCAGGTTCCAATCTAATTCATGTTTTATGTGGGATAAAATGCCGTAAATAAGTATAAACTTTTAATGTTGAGCACCTGATTCTCAAAGTGGACATATTCCAAACACTATAATGAAAATAAAATGATTTTTTTTCTACCTTTGTTGTCTGGTGACTTTGTTTTTCTGATCATGCTGGCCCAGTATCCGATTCTGCTGCTATCTGTCCTCTTAACTCCGTTTCCAGGGCTTCCTTTCCATTTATTTCTTTACTTTACTTTTCCAGGATCTCCCTTTCCACCTTCTTCTGTGGCCAATATATCCTCCATCTACTTTTCCACCATATCCAGTGTCTCCCCCTGATCTCCCCTTCCACTTGGTCTCCTCTCCAGCATCTTCTCTTGATGTCTCTTTTCATATGACCGATGGCCTCCTCTCCAGCATGTTCTGCCAATCCACCTCTCTCTAGCATCTACCTGCCTCCTCTCCAGCATTTCCCCAATGTTTCCTTCCACCCGCTATCCTGTTTGGGTAGAGGATGTAATGGGGGAGGGAAGGAGGTGTTAGATGCTTGTATCCAACATGCCGGGGTGGGGTGGACATGGTGGCAGCTGTGAAGGGGCAATCCAGTGCAGCAAGCTTTAGGTGCCTCTACACTTGAGCCCTCTAAGCCCAGTTTCTCTATTCTTTTCCCCCCCCCCCCCCCCCCCCCCCAGAGTCCAGCATATCCCCTTTCCCAAGCCAAGAAGATCTGTCATTTTTCTTCTCCCTCCCCTTTCCCATGTATTCCTACATTTCCTTTCTCTGTCTGTCTTTCTCTTCTCCTTCCCCATCCAGCATTGCCCCTTCTTGCCCCTCTCTATTCCCTTCTTCCTGGTGTCCAGCAATGCATATCCCAACCCACAACTGTGTGCCATCTTTCTTCTCCCTCTCTTGCCCCACATATTCCGGCATCCCCCCTCACTCCTTCCATGTCCAGCTTTATCCATCCCCCCTCCCCTCAAGCCTGTTCTCGTCCCATTGCTGGACTGCCCCTGCCCAACATGTTGCAGGATCAATCTCTCTCTTCTTCTCCCCTCCCCCGTTCTGCTTTGTCCCTTCATGCACTCTTCCCCCGCTCCCTCACCTCAAACGCTAGTCTCGTGGATCTTTCCCAGTGCAGTCACTGTGAGGAAGAAGTAGAAACGACGGGTGCGGAGCCTCATGCTGTTGTGAATCCAGCCGGAAGTTGGAAGAACCGCCCCCTTCTTGGCAGCAGGAAGTGCGTGGGAGGGTGCATCTGGCAGACAGAGCCCCCGCTGGAAGTAACAACACAGTACTAGGACAGATCTGAAGGGAGAGAGCCGGGGTGGGGGGGGGGAAGAAGAAGAAGGGGAAAGAGATAGAACGCTTTGAGCAGGGAAGGGAGAGTAACGCATTACTGCCGTGTTGCGCCGCCCCTGGGAGCTGGCTCGCCTGCTGGAACAACTGGCTCGCAAGAGCTTTAAAAATTTAACAACTGGCTCTTGCGAGCCGGTGCGAGCTGGCTCCAGCACACCACTGCTTTTCTCTGACCACTTCAAGTTTTTTTATGTTCTTAGCTAGACACGTCCTCCAAAATGAACACAATACTCCAAGTGGGGCCTCACCAATGACTTCTACAAGGGCATCAGCACCTCCTTTCTTCTGCTGGTTATACCCCTCTCTATACAGCCTAGCATCCTTCTGGCTGTGGCCACCACCTTGTCGCATTGTTTCGTCACCTTGAGATCCTCGGACATCATCATCCAAAGGTCTCTCTCGTGAGCTGCGCTTATCAATCTCTCTCCTCCTATCCAGTACATCTCCTTTGGATTTCTGCACCCCCAAGTGCATTACTCTGTACTTCTTGGCATTAAATTTTATCTAATTTCTATCTAAAGATACCTTATGTCAAAGGAATATAATTAGTCGAATGGTGTTCAGAGTGATTAAGTGCCTTGCATTAAAGGGTATGATATACTTATTCAATACACTTCCCAGCCCCCCCCCCCCCCCATTTATTAAGACACATTAGTGACTGCCATGCGCTAATGCCGACACAGCCCATTCACTAGTATGGCTTAGTAAACAGGGGGGTTAATTTGTAACCATGATTGCACCTGGTGCCCTCACCACCAACCTCTAATCAAGAGGCAAAAAATGTTATTGCTTAAATGGAACCAATCTCACTCAATGGAAAACGTACACAGACTGTCACTATTGAAAAATCTCTAAGTCATTATAAACAATTGTGAGACATCCAACAGTCTATTATAACATGATGTTCAAATCCAAAATTCCAAAAAGATTGAAAAATATCTCAAATGTAATTATATTGAGGCAATGCAACCAATACAAGATTAAAATAATTACATTTTTCTTTTGTTCATGATGCGAGGAACACGAGATACAAGTGATATTCAAACTTCAATTTCCAATACTGTTCCTATTCCTGGTCCTGTTCCCTATTATGGCATCATCAGGAGAACAGAGACTAAAAACCTTTATCTTCAGAAGCTTATTTTTTTGGCTACCTTCGGGAGGGAAAAAATCCAACCACTCCCCTCCCAAAGGAGGCCTAGATTTTCCAAACCATTGGTGGTCCAGAAACATCTACTGAGCTGAAGAAAGTTTTACCAAATGAAGCTACAAGATCTACTGAGGATCTAAATACACCTCAGCTAATCCTGATGGGAAAAAATCTGAGTCTCAAAGCAGCTAACATCAGAACTGTAAATGACTATTAGAAGGATTTGTATCTTGTCCCTGCGACCCATAGTACTGTAGTAATCTGGACTTTATCTGGGCTTTGGAATTAAGGGTATCAAGCATCCGAGACATTATAAATAACTGCTCCTGCCATTTGTTGTCTCTTGCATTGTATCCGCCTCTTCTACATTGCATTTGTTGCCTAAAGACTTGCTTTCAGTAAACATCTGGTTCAGAACAACAGCCTTTGGAGTGGACTGACTTATTGAGAGATTGGGAAGTGTAGGGAGAAAGAGAAGCTGCTTACAGCCCCCCCCCCCCCCCCCCCCCCCCGGAAGATTCCAGCCCAGCTCTGGTCCCAAACCACATAAATATTGTTTACGTACAGGGGTTACTCAAATTCCTTGAACATAGTAGCACCTACAAAATGCTATAACTTCCCATTATATATGAAACAAAAGATATACTGCTCTGGTAGGACCATAGGAGTTTGCAGTAGGATTCCTTAGAGTAACTCTATGAGATCTACACATAGATGAGAAACCTACACAGTGGAGTTTACAATCTAGTCGACAAACAGACAAACCATATAGTCAAAAGCAAATAAAAGACTTTCAGTTAAAACAATAATAGCATGATTGGGTAGAATTAAACCAGATGGGTTATATGCAGAAATGAGGATAGGGTGGCTTTAATTGATTTATGATGTAAGAAATAAGGCTGCTTAAGAGTAGGAATGGGGAGGATTTTACATTCTTTTCCCAGAATGATCATGTAATTTTATATTCTAACACCATAAATTGACACCTAGATCCATCAGCATTTCATTCTAGCTTAATACAGTTCACTGCAATTTTAATCAATCCATGAGTAATAGAAAGATTAGGCAGGGATCACTTAAGGTCAGGGACCATTTAAACTAATTCAGTAAAGCTGAATAAGTGAAGACTCTGTTCCATAATCTATAAGTGAAAAACAGGAACTGGGGTGGATGGGTGAGGGGTAGAGTGGAAAGGCCTTCAGAGAGCAATGACAGCCTTTAAAAAACAGAAAATCCTAAAAGGTTTGCCTCTTCCACACTCAGTTTTAATGTTCCATCTGTGTTCCTTTTTTCAACCTTTCTCTTTCACTTCCCTCAGCTTTCTATCTCCCATCTTCTCCTCTCATTCCTTTTCCTGTCTCACACCCTCCCAGCTCTCTATCACCTCCTCACCTCTATGCCACTTTTTGCTTCCTCTTCTGTCCTGTCCCCTCTCCTTCTGCTCATGCTGTCTTCTCATTTACTCTCCCTCCTCCTTTCAAACTAGAGAGTTGCACGGGGACAGAAATCCTACCCATCCCCCACCCATCCCCGCTGGAATCTTACCCGTACCCACCCATCCCCGCAAAAATTTAAACCATCCCAACCCGTCCCCACCCGTCCCCGCAAGAATTTAACCCATCCCCACCCATCCCCGTAAGAATTTAATAGTACATAAAAGAAAGTTCCAGTCAGCTCCCTTTCTGGATTTGAGCCACAGCACTGTAGGCAAGGACGGACCGGAAGTTGGAACTTGGAACACACTGGTGCATACATGTAAGATTTGTCTCTGATTCACTGGGATTGTGTGCTGAGAGGCCGCCACATGCACGCGCCAGTAGGTCAGGTGACATCTGATTCTCGTGCCTGTGTCAGAGCTGAGGTCTGTGCACCAGCCTGGGAGCAAAGAGGATTAATAGTAACAAAGTAAGTGACAGCAAATAGACCTGAACGGTCCATCCACTCTGCCCAATAGTCACACTCATGATCAATTCATCATTAAATCAACGAGTGTGATATTATATACTTGATTATGGTCTTTCTTTCGTGTGTCTGGAACAAAGACTACAGGAGTCTATCTGGCTCCATCCTTATGTTCCAACTGCTGGAGTTGCCATCGAAGCCCACTCCAGCCTATTCATGTTCTCATTTGTGGGACACAGACCGTAAAAGTCTGTCCAGCACTGTCCTCATGTTCCAGCCACTGAAGTTGCTGTCTAAGCCCTTTCCAGCCCATCCTACACCAGATTGCCATGTATGAGACACAGAACATATAAGTCTGCCAGGTATCAGCTCTAGTTCATCACAGCCAGAGTCGCCATCTAAGCATCACTTGACACATCCACACACATGCAGCCATTTAAGGTTAGCTTTTATATAACTTCCATTTTCTAATTAGAGATCCTCTGTGTTCATCCCACGCCTTTTTGAATTCCGTCATCATTTGTGACTCTACCACCTCCTTAATGGAAGACTTTCCACATTTATGCTGTTAAAGCAAAGAAGAAGAGGAGGAGGAGACAGCACTCAAATAAATTGGTATTCGGTAGATGAGAGGCTGGTGCAGGTGCAGCTTACACTTCCACGGGAAGCCCACAGAACTGGTTCCATCCCCGCGGGAACCCTGCAGGAACTGCCTCCGTCCCCGCAGGAACCCCGCAGAACTGCTTCCATCCCCGCGGGAACCCCGCAGGAACTGCCTCCGTCCCCGTGGGAATCCTGCGGGTTCCGCGGGATTCCCGCGGGGACGGAAGCCGTGCAACTCTCTATTTCAAACCTCTCCATTGGTGATGTTTAAAAAAGGTACATGGTCAGGGGAAAGGGAGATCTTGCCACGTATTTGTGACCTGGGTTGGCCACTGTTGGAAACAGGATTCTGGGCTTGAAGGACCTTTGGTCTTTCCCAGTATGGCAATACTTATGTACTTATGTTATGTACTTATGAGAATGTGCCAATGCTGAACTTCCCTTCTCCCCTTCTTGACAGTAAGGAATGTGAAGACCGGAGCATGTATAGTGCTCTCAGTCCCCATGGCCACCTCCTCATATCTGTCTGCTTCTGCTTTAAAACACAGAGATGCCAAGGGTTGTCCATCCCACTTCAATAAATTAGACAGAAGGCCAATGGGTGAGGTTTTTATTGTGGTGCATTTGGGATATACATTTGGAAAGATCTGACTATTGTATTCCTTTGCAAGCAATTTCCCTTTTTCTTCCCCCTCCCCCGCTCAGTGGAGCTTCTCACCCATCTCCTCTCCCTTGTCTCTGCCTCCATAGTTCAGCATTTCCCTGTTCAATTCCCGTAGTCTCCTACCCCAGTGCAATATATCCCCCTCTCCTTCTTCTTCCTCCCCTGCAGTCCACAATCCATGCCCTTGTGTAGCCCAGTACTTTACTGCCCTCCCCAGTAACCCAGAACCTCCTCATCTCTCATCTCCTTCCCCTATGCGGTCTAACATCTTCCTATCTCTCTCCCCCCAATAATCCATAACCCCCCAAACCCTCAGTGGCCCAGCACTTCTCTTCTCTTCTCATTCTCTCACCCCAACCTTTCCTGCCACACTCCAGTATCTCCCCTTTTTCCTTTCCCAACAGTTCCCCTACCTTGCCAGTGTGAGTGACAGCCAGAACACATTGCAGGGAGAGCTAAGATGCAAAGGAAGTGTGGGACCTTTCAATTTAGGTTGTGCTGGAGCCCTGCCATGTCTCCACCCACTCTGATGCTGGCTTCCTTTTAAGGAGAGGGCAGGGATATGGCAGACCTCCAGCATGACGTAGACTGAAAAGTCCTGTGCTTCCTTTCCATCTTAGCTCCCCCTGCCACTGATAAAATGTGTGACAGAAGAAATCCTTGGCATGTGAGCTGGAGAATGTGACTGGATGTGCTTGTCACCTGCCTAATGCATGTAACGTGGTATGTCTGAAAACAGGAAGTGCATGAGTAAAGGAAGGAGGGAGCCATAGGAATCAGCAGCAGTAATGTGTGCTCTAATTTTAGGGTAGTCCACGTTGATTTGATTGCTCCATGTATCACTGAGCAACACAAACACTGCTGCTACTGCTTGCTGGATGCCCTACACTGGAGCTGTCCTTGATCGAGCTCCTTTGAACCCTCAACTAAACCAGAACTTGATTGTACCACAAGGCAGGGGCTCCCAGTCCTGGCTGAGTCCAATTTATTGCCTCTGCCCCTATCTGCAAGACTGCTAATGTGGCTCCCACCAGCTTCTCATCGACTGCACCAACAGCTGACACCACTTTCTCTTCTTCATGCCTTGGCTGGTGCACGTGGCTGATAGTATTTCCTGCTATTTTTGCAGCTGAGATGAAAAGGTTTTAGGTGGGATTCTAGAGGTCAGCCAAGGCTGGGGTTTGGTACGTTTTACAGAACGGGGAATGGGAGGAGCGAGAGTATCCAGAGCAGAGGAGAGAATAGTATTATAGGAAGAGACAGCCTCATTGACAGACTTGGATAGCATAGAGGGGCATAATCGAATGTCGCTGGCGAAATAGGTCACCAGCGATGTATTTTGGCGGCAGCGCAACAGCTGGTCGGAACCGTATTTTTGAAAAAGATGGCTGGCCATCTTTTTTTTCGATAATACAGTTTAGCCCGGCCAAATGCCAGAGTTCGCCGGGTTTGAGATCGCTGGTTTTGTTTTTCAGCGATAATGGAAAAAATGCCGGCCATCTTAAGCCCGGTGAAATCCAAGGCATTTGGTCATGGGAGGAGCCAGCATTTGTAGTGCACTGGTCCCCCTGACATGCCAGGACACCAACCGGGCACCCTAGGGGGCACTTCTAAATTTTTTTTGAAAATATACAAATACCTCCCAGGTGCATAGCTCCCTTACCTTGGGTGCTGAGCCCCCCAAATCCCCCCCAAAACCCACTCCCCACAACTCTACACCCTTACCATAGCCCTTATGGGTGAATGGGGGCACCTACATGTGGGTACAGTGGGTATTGGGGGGTGTGTGGAGGGCTCAACACTTAGCATCACATGTGTAACAGGTAGGGGAGGGATGGATCTGGGTCTGCCTGCCTGAAGTGCACTGCACCCATTAAAAACTGCTCCAGGGACTTGCTTACTGCTGTCACGGAGCTGGGTATGACATTTGAGGCTGGCATAGAGGCTGGCAAAAAAGTGTTTTATTTTAATTTTTTTAGTGTGGGAGGGGGTTGGTGACCACTGGGGGAGTATGGGGAGGTCATCCCCCATTCCCTCCGGTGGTCATCTGGTCAATTGGGGCACCTTTTTGAGGCTTGGTCGTGAAAATTAAAGGACCAAGTAAACCCAGCGAAATACTGATGAACACCGCTTTTTTTTCTATTATCCGCAAAAGCCAGCCATCTGGTAGCCACGCCCATGCCCGCCCATGTCCCGCCTTCGCTTCACCACCGACACACCCTCTTGAACTTTTGCTGGCGCGGCAACATGAAAGCGGCGATGGTGTCAAAAATGCCGCTTTCGATTATACCGATTTCGCCGCTTTTGCGAGATTGCTGGCCATCTCCCGATTTATGTCGGAAGATGGCCGGCAATCACTTTTGAAAATAAACCTGATAGTGTTAGAGAAGAGATTTGAAATACTGGAAGACAGAGTAGAAGGGTCAATAGCCTGAAGATTCCTAAATGTATTGGTTAAGATTGGACGGGACTGACATTCTACATATGGTGCTTGAAAAATCTGCGTGAAAAAAATTATGCCTAAGCGTATTCTCTAAAGTACACCTAAATTTTATAGAATAAGCTTAAATTTCCATGTCTTTCCTGCTCACTGTCGCTGCCACTCTTGCTGCTGCATCGCCTTTTAAAAATGGCTGCCGAGACCTCCAGCAGCGGCCTCGCAAGACTTTCGCTCAAGTCTTGCAAGGCCGCTGTTGGAAGTCTCAGCAGCCATTTTAAATACGATGCAGCAGCAGGAGGGTCTAGGGCAGGGGGCAGGAAAGACTGTGGATCTTTCCTGTCCCAAAGAATCCACTAGACCACCAGGATGGCTTCAGGTATGTGTCGGGAGGGCACCGTGCAGCTCGAAGGACCGGGAAAGCGTGGAGGAGGTCTGGAATATGTGGGTGGGTGGGAAGGAGGGAGGGAGGGAGGGGATGGAAGGATATTGTAAAAAAAAAAACACACACACACATAGCTTTTTAAACCCAAAGGTTTCCTATGATAGCATTGTGCATATTTGAATTAGTTTTTCTGTACAAGTTTTGCTTTGTTGTCTTTATTTGCAATAATTTTTTTTTTAAACACATCTTGTCAACAAGTGGTGGGGCTAGGTGGGGGCATGGCTATGTGGGGACAGGGGGGGCCCACCGAACTGGTCTGCACAGGGCCGTGCAACTGCTAAGACCAGCCCTGAACATCAGACACGTGAAGAGAGGTGAACTGAAGCCTAAGGATGAGTGATTGATAGTTGCAGCCCAGGACAGCGGATTATGGACAAGATGGTTTACAGCCAGCATTGAAAAAACTGGTGCAACAGACATCTGTAGATTTTGTAAGAAAGAGCTGGAAACAGTTACTGTCTTGTGGCTGGCTGCGAAGTGCTGATGGTGGAAAGTTTTATAGAGAAAGGCACAAGGTGGCATGTCTTGTTCATTAGAAACACTGTAAGCATTACAACATCAGTGTACCGGAAAAGCATTGGGACCATGATCCTAAGAGAATTGTGGAAAATGAAGAGGTTATGATTACCCGGGACATCCCTATCAAGACTGATAAACAGCTGGATGCCAGACAACTGGATATATAGTGATAAAAGAGAAAAACACCAGGACAGCATTGATTATAGAGGTGTCTGTTCCAAGCGATTACTTGGTGAATCACGTGGAAAGAGGGAAGAGCCTCAAGTACCAAGAAATGCAATCCGAGACCAAGAAAATGTAGCAGAAACATACAGAAATATTTCCCATTATTTTGGGTGCCACAGGTTTGATCAAAAAGAACTTCCAATCACACCTGGATAAGTTGCCTATACATGTTACATCTTATGAACTCCAGAAAGAAGCTCTCTTTGGCACTATGAAAGTGCTACGGTGAGCATTAACAGTAAACTTGAGAGATTGAGATCATACTCCACATACCCTGGCTTAGGAGTGAGGTTTATTCCTGTTGTGGTATGTACAAAACGAAAAAATAGAAGCACCAATGGCACAACATTGTATAGATGAGGGGACATACATTTGGCCAATTGGGCTTCATGATTATAGAGCAAACACAACATGGCAAGAGAGGGGAGGACATTAAAAAACAATTATGGCAAAAAGAATAAAAAATAATTTTTCAATATAAAACAATCGTGCCAAATGGCCTTAATAGAAGTGTAGAATGGAAGGCATTCTATTAAAAGACAAGGGCCCTTTAAAAGACATTCCACTCAGGATTGGCTGGAACTTGGTCAGCGTCAGTTTAAAAACCGGCGACCATCTTGGAGCGGAAAATCGCATTACTGAAAAAAACTCTTGCTGAAGCAGTAACAAAGATTGCGAAACAAGACGTGCTTGTAGAAGAAGAATGTTTGTAGAGGAATGAAAAATGAAGAAAATAGAGGAATAAAAATTTGTATTGAAACTAGGAAGCTTCAATTGATGGCAAGAGGCATAACGGGACATCACGGAGAAATACACCCCAACCGGTTGGAGGGTTTGTACTGAGGCGAACA
The DNA here is from genome assembly GCF_901765095.1 of Microcaecilia unicolor. NCBI lineage: Eukaryota > Metazoa > Chordata > Amphibia > Gymnophiona > Siphonopidae > Microcaecilia > Microcaecilia unicolor. Next base: position 661,291,995 of record NC_044031.1, read on the forward strand.
ATAACACAAGTACAAGATAAGTACAAAATATGTTGAAGAGGAGTACATAACAACCGGGGGGGGGGGGGGGGGGGGGGGCATAGCCAGTATTGTTCAATATGAGAATAGAACATTACAACTAGTGGAATATGGAATGTTAGATTTTGTCTAAGGTTTAAATGAGATATGTCTCTCACAGCATGACTGTTTCTACATGACAGGTAGACTCAACAAGCAATGTTTTTTCTCATTATTGAGTTTTTTTACATTGGCTGAGGAGAGCTCCTGTCAATAAATATATAAAAAATTACGAGACCAATGATAAGAACATAGCTCCAATTTAAAAGCAGTGGCGCTCTCAAATGAGCATAAGAAAGAGAGCAAGTATTCCTTGCGGAATAGCCAAGCTTGGTAGAGTTGAGGTCTGGTGTTGGTTAATAGTAAGATAATTTATGTGCTGAGAGAGCGATATCCTATTACCACTTGGTAAAATCAGAGTGCAAGATGTACAAAACTAACCCATTTGGAGAAATTCCCTCCTACTTGAAAATTTTCTGGCTGCCAATTGCTGAGTATCCAGTTAATGTTATCTGTATAATGTTTTCCAGATAAATTTACTGCTGAATATCGTCCCACATAAAGTTAAATAGCACCTAATATAAGTCAGTGAAGATAACACACTGATGCTCACCGCTCTTTATATAATTTAATCAAGAGGAAAACTGCCTTCTAATTAGATAGCTCAAGGTCATCCAGTCAACTTGTTTCCGTAATGGACAAATATCATCTGCCATACTAGATAATCATCTAATACAAGGTTTATTATAATTATTATTTTTAACTGTTTCTTTATTCCATTTTTAATTTTTATAGCAAATGTTGGGGTCCTTTTACTGAGCTGCACTAAGCCCTCGTGCACGCATACAGCAGCTTAAAAGGGCTTACTGTGGGATGTGTGCTGCGGTGAATTCCCAATTAGCATGGACTACCTGCATGCTAAAATATATTTTGCACAGAGAAGGCATATGTTGGGGCGGAGAGCTGGCATTCCAGTGCTAATCAGTTAGGTAATTTTTTTTAATGGTTATGCGCTAATATCAACGTTTGCTCATGACCATTAATTGAAAAAGTAAAAAAGTGGCCATTTTCCGGTTGTGGTAAAAACGGTCTTAGCGCACGGGAGAATACCACATAAGGACACGCTAAGGCCAACTTTCACTACAGCTTAGTGAAAGGACCTCATTGTGATCCAAGCATGTACAATTTACATGCAAACAGTTTTTAACTCACTGTTACCCTACAGGCACATGCCTTGGCTTTATATCATACCCTATTTTACATTTGTGTTGAAATAGCTGTACTTTTTTTGTGTACCCTTTACATAACTTTATTTCTAGCATATATTAATTACAAATCAAGTAAAGCAACTTGTGTAGAAAAATTAATTAGTTCAAAACATAAGAAATAGGAAAAGTAACACCAGATCTCATCTGGCTATGCGAGGTGCACCAAAATAGGAAGAATCAAGTCCTAAAATCTTAGGAAAACAAACAGGATATTAGTAGGAAATTATGGCAAGGATTCTGCTCTGGGCACAAACCAATTTCTTATGAGGATTCATATACAGCTGCTGTGGTTGGGATCAGGGACTGCGTGAACTTGGGTGAAGATTTAGTTCTGTTAAATGTGCATACAGTATTTTGAATCAGTAGAAGATAAATCTTCTGATTCAAAATACTGTATGCACATTTAACAGAACTAAATCTTCACCCAAGTTCACCACACATTTTCATGGAAACTTCTGATAAAACATCACCATTGATGAAGGAGAAAGAATTATTTCTTCTTTCTCTGGGTTTTTAAAGAAACATCCCAGAAAATATGCATTTTAAGATTAAGGAATAACTTTTCTTGATTCTTAAAAACAAATGTCCAAAGAAGCTAATTTCTGTCAAAACTCAGTGCCACAGTAACCATTAATGTAACTGAAGTTACTAGCTCTGATCAGAATGTTCTAGTAATGCAGGAACATCCATAGCAATGAGTTACTCAACCCTAATAAATCTTGCTTTCTTACCCCCTCCCCCCCTCCTTTACAAAGCCACAGCTAGCTCTAATGATGACACAACCACATGGCTTTGTAAACAGAGGGGGTTGGTTAGTAACTAAGCTTTAGTCACAGCTGGTATTAATTCAACAGGAACAGTTAATACTTCAACTAAACATAGCACAGGGGTGAAACTATAGGCAATCTTGGAAAATTAAGCAAACACAATCACTCCTTGAAGTTTCTAGCAAGTGTGGTGAGTTTTGAACTTACTGCATGTTAACAGCAAAAATTAAGTACAGTAAGTGCAAAGTCTGTGTGGTAAATGCAGGAGTATGCTAAATGAATATTCATTTGTCCTGCATTCACTGCACAGGGCATACGGAGTACAGACACTGTGTTACATGCCACATGCCTGGTCTGATAGCATGGGCCTTCCATGCCAGGACACCAGCCGGGCACCCTAGGGGGCACTACAGTGGACTTCACAAATTGTTCCCAGGTACATAGCTCCTTTACCTTGTGTGCTGAGCCCCCCAACCCCCCCCCCAAACCCACTACCCACAACTGTAAACCACTACTATAGCCCTTACAGGTGAAGGGGGGGCACCTAGATGTGGGTACAGTGGATTTCTGGTGGGTTTTGAAGGGCTCACATTTACCACCACAAGTGTAACAGGTAGGGGGGGTGGGCCTAGGTCCGCCTGCCTGAAGTGCACTGCACCCACTAAAATTGCTTCAAGGACCTGCATACTGCTGTGATGGACCTGAGTATGACATTTGAGGCTGGTATAGAGGTTGGCACAAAATATTTTGAAAGATGTTTTTTGAGGGTGGGAGGGGGTTAGTGACCACTGGGGGAGTAAGGAGAGGTCAACCCTGATTTTCTCCTGTGGTCATCTGGTCAGTTCGGGCACCTTTTTGTGCCTTGGTCGTAAGGGACACCCTTTTTTTCCATTATGGGTCGAGGACGCCCATGTGTTAGGCAAGCCCAAGTCCCACCTTCGCTATGCCTCTGACACACCCCCGTGAACTTTGGTCATCCCCATGACGGAAAGCAGTTGGGGACGCCCAAAATCAGCTTTCGATTATGCCGATTTGGACGACCCTGTGAGAAGGACGCCCATCTTCCGATTTGTGTCAAAAGATCGGCGTCCTTCTCTTTCGAAAATGAGCCTGATAGTCTCCCTCAGCACCATTAATTATAATTGGAAGGAAACAATTATTAGGCTTCAAAATAGAGGCAATGAAGCACAAACAGTGATCCTACAACACCTTGGTCTGGAAGAACCAGCAGGAAACCTACAGGGATATCAAAAATAATAGGAGACACCAGTATAGCAGTGGAAATTGTTTACTGGACAAACTTGACATGGCCATATTTCAGTGAATGCCTGCATTAGGGGTAATAAGTCCAATGAATGTTGATCTAAAACATGCCCCAAAGTTTTCAAATTAAACCTGTGAGTCTGGAGAGGAGAACTTCAAGCTGCAATCATTCACAAGGGAGGCGCAGCATTTGAGTCAACATTTATCAGTCTTCACCAAAACAAGGCAGCATTGGGTTTTGTCCCAGAAAAGCAATTTCTGCTGTCTTATCTCTAAATTGGATTATTGCAATATCATTTCCGCCAGTCTACCTCAAACTTCTCTCAAGAAGCTTCAGTCAGTACAGAATGCTGCTATCCGACTCCTCTGCCATGCTACAAAATACGGCAGGGTCACACCATTTTTTAAACTTCATTACTGGCTTCCTGTCTCTTCTCAAATTCAGTGTAAGGGTCTTCTCTTGACATTTAAAGCTTTGCATATCAGTATTCCTTCTTATCTATTATTATTTATGACATTTATATCACACATTGTCCCAAACAAGTTCGGGTTCTATATGGCTCACATTGAACAGAAACATTAG